>NW_023596746.1:43008463-43179936 GCF_011947565.3 Pollicipes pollicipes
GTGAGCACTAATATGGCCAATGCCAAGGCTGTTGATGGTGCTTCACAAAAGGGGCATGACAACATACACCAAATTGCACTTAAAAAAACACCACAAAAACATTTCACCCTACTTTTTAAAACAGCAAGACAACTAAAGCACACCAGGTCAAAGGTCACCCTTCTCACCAGCACTGTGCATTGTCTTTTGCCATGGTTATTGAACACAAACTGGGCAAAGGATACGTGGCTTGGAGTTTATATCCATTCTGCAGTTGTACTGAGAACAGGTCAATGATGGCACATGAACCAGACTGATGATTGCATACTGAAGTTAACAATGAAAAGCTTCAGTTACATTTTGCATTAAAATATAGCTAAAATGCATGCATGCACAGCAGGCATGCATTTTAATGCACACATGCATTTTGTGCATGCATGCATGCACACCTGCTGTAAATGCCATATCTGTGCATACTGATGTGACTTATAAAAATATCAATGCAGTCTTAAGGGAATTTGTGCATCAAAATATATGGTCCTGTATAAGGACAAGACATCCTTGCTTGAATCAAATATTCACAACTCCACCATAGCATGTCAAGATTTCTGCAGCACTATGTGCTCAACATGGGCATGTAGGAGAAAAGCATGATCAAGTGATAGTACAACCATTTTATCACATTTTGCCACATAATGCTATGCTATCTGTTGACTTTAAATTTAGCTAAAATGCATGCATGCTCCAAATGCCTGTTCACCTTATGACCACATGGTGTGATCAGCAGAAGAAAGAACAGTGAATGGACCATTCATGCAGTTACTTCTCACATTTTTAGGTCAAGGGCATAAGTGGTTGAAGATTTTACTGCCACACTTTCAATGAAATACTGTGACAAAAACACTGCAGAGTGCAAATTAGTTTTCAATTATTGAAAGCCAGAGCATTCTTTCTCAGACAATGATATAATGCACCTCCCACTTTGAGAGTTCCAAAGGTTATCTCTTGCAGTCATCACTTCTGAACAGGTCTTTCCAAATTAGCATTCAGAAAATTGTCTTGTGAAAACATGCTCATGAAAATGCACTTCAAATCATTCCAGTGTGTTAATTCATCATTCCTGTAAAAAACAAAACTGGATGACTATCATATCTAACACATAAACACCATTTGTGTGATATGGTCTTATAAATCTGACCACTATGCCAGCTCTAACATCCAGTCAGAAAAATGCAACTAACATTTTTCTAGAGGTCAAGATATTGGACCACTAGATTTGTCCTGACAAGATGCATATTTTGGCCTAGTGAGAAGTGTACATTCAAAATTTTAAACAGATTAAAAGGGATATAAGTGGTTGTAGATTCAAGTAAAATTAGTGCCTGTGAGGTTTTCTAAAGACAATAACAAGTAACTGATACCTATCTGTAAAACACAAGCCTCAATTGTTCCCAAGCACTACATTTTCAGGGTTAAAAACAGGTAACCCTTACATACCCGGTTTTGTCACTGACGATCAGCATCAGTACTGTGTCAAAAATGGGTATCTGCAAATTCTTGTATCTGCAAAGTCATGCACAATGGGCATGCCTGACACCATGCCTGGTGCTCTCCACCCAGCAGATGTTTAAATTTTACATAGACTTCCTGGCCCTGAATTGGTTATGAATATGACACATCCCTCTCTGGTTCCACAGAGCTGTTCAATCACCCGTTGGATGCTTAGCAAGGGCATGACAAATTCAGACTGTGTGAATACTTGTTTTTGCTGAGATATGAGAGATTGCCAAACCTTTTAAACAATTGACAGAAACACATACTATCAGACAGAAGTTTTACCCAGATACACCTTTTTTACTTTGATGGCTGTTATGTTACAATGCCACCTTCCAGGGTAAAAAAATGTTATTGGTAGTTAAGGCTGCATTTGTTACAAGACATTTTAACTTTTGCATTGCTACATAGAGAAGTATTTTGCCTTCTGATTGGTGCACAGTTTCTGCTTATCACTTCTGATTTACGACCATGACAACCAAATAACACAAAAAATGCTCTCCTGAACCATCACGACATTGCTAATTATGCATTTTGACTTTTGATGGTAGCACTGCCTATATGTTAATGTTCTCAGTCTCATGCTTGTATGTGTCACACTAAGCCAAGGCAAATTGACAGCACAATATGAAGTACTATCTGAAAGCAGCCAACCGATGGCTGGCGTTTCTAGCTAGTAAAAAATTAATGCACTACTAGGTAACAGGTCAAAGGTCCAAAACCACTACATTATCTACAAAATGTCTTAAACTACATCTGTGCAGGTATCCAAACCAAGATGTAGCTTTAGGCACACCTACAGGCCGTATTTTTGCAGGTATATTAAATATGTGTTTGTTATGTATATCCCGGATATGGACACAAATCTCCAAAACTTGAAGTCGTGCCGATCGAATCGAGTGCGTCCGTCGTGGTCCGTCGTACAAACGTGCATAAATGTATCGTATGCGCTACTTTGCCTCACAAATGCCTTGCAAAATTACTGAGACCTTCCACGATGCTAAGGCTTGTGTATACAGTGACCTTAAAAGTGGTAAGTCGGCTGAATTATCATAGTATTACAACTTAATAAGCCATGAAATATCTTATATCATAAATAATAGTAATAACGTAATAACGTATCATAGATGGCCCGATGCGCATTTTCCTCTATGTTCAGTAGAAAACGTTTCATACACTTAATTCAGTTAAACATCAGTCGTGCACAGACTGGCTTCGAACGTCATTATGAACATTAACGTTCGCAGTATTGTAGCGTATCTCGACGTTATATATATAAACATATATATCATTTTCGCCGTTGCATCAGCACATCGGCAAAGAGCACAACATGTCAGTTCTAAAGCTGGTAACCCCAAACACTGGTGTCGTCAACACGACAGGTGCAGATGGAAAATCACACCTTTAGCATTGTGTGAGATGTCGCTTTATATCACGTATAAAGCACACCCTTAGCTTCCAGTGCATCGCCAAGACCGTTGTGGAATGCAGGTCTGCATTCTCCAGGGCGCAGGCTACAGATGTGAAATCATGGGAGTGCCAAAATATCGGTGCTGGAGCGGACCGCCCGATGACGAACAATGGACGCGTACTGGCCTTGTAAGCATAGTCGGCGTTAGATCCATTCTAGACGATGACACCGCTCGGCATTCGTAGGGACCGCGCAGCGCCCGAGCCTGCTGTCGCGCGGGTTTCCTTTGGGCGCAAAAGCACGTAAACGCAGCCGTTGCAGGTGGCGCGAACATACATTTCGAGTGCACTCTGGGAGGTATTCTGGATGTGTTCAGGCGCGACCATCACCAGAGATGATGGGTGAAGCTATTATTATAGACTTTGTTGCTGTTGTTTGTTGGAGCTTAGGGGCGCGCCGACTGCAGTGGTCATTGGCGCCCATATTATTATAGACCGAACCCGGTTTATGATGTACCGGATGTTGCATGTCGTAAGCGGCTTTTCAAATGAAGTAAAAAGGGTCATGTCTCTGTAAGCGAAGTATATGAGAAAAAAACATTTCGTTCCATCTATCAAAGGAAAGGAACATGTACGTTCAAATACTGCATTCTCCAAGCGTTCGCAGCATGAGCGCATCCATTTCATTTGCAGCCTATCGATTGGGTCCGCGTGCAACGGTCGCCATCCAGGCAGCTCCTTGGTATGACCACTGGCAGCCGAGCACAGAATCTGCACAAGGCTATTCAATCAGCGCACAGAACACTTCCCTATGGACACCTTTATGGGTTCCAGGATCCTTAAGCAATAATTGCACGGTCGCAGTTCGCGACCAGCCTCAAGCATTACGCCGCATCGCGTTCCTGAGAAAGACACCATCCCGCCAGCCAGCCACGGGGCAACTGCACATCTCCCTCACGTGGCACGTCAATACGACTCCATATGGCACGTCACGTCCACACACGTGATAAGTCTGCTCTCCGACCGCCAGCTGTAGCACACAGACCCGGCTCCGCCCGTCAGCCGTCTGAAGACATCACCGCGCCGACCAGTCGCACTGTTAAGCCAACTGCCGCCGGTCAACCGTGGTGAAAGGACATCTCGTCGTCGCGCTGACACGTGGTAAGCACGTCGCGGAACTCCTCTAGCAGCTGGTGAATCTGTGAGCGTCGCAGGTTCTCCCTGTACATGATCTCCTCCAGGTGGTACATCCCATTAAAGTAGCGTAGCAGCCTGCACCAAAAAGAACACACCGTCACAAGACGAAACATTCGAACTTAGCTTGCACGCGACTACAAGGAGGTAACGACGATAAGCCCTTGAGAGGTGGCTAGGTTAGAACCCCCTCTCCACAGATAAGGGAAACAGTTAACGCCTAGTCGTTCTTGAAAGGCAGGCCCGGTTGAAAAAAAATTAGACTAACCCAGAAAATTCCCATCTTTTATTTTTTTTCCTGGAGCGACCAAAAATTATGACTCAGATTCCGGATTTTGTACCGCAACAAATAACAGGCAACCCGATATTGTCACTTTTGCGTGTTTTAGTCGGGTTATAAGGCTTCGAACGAAAACACTGTGATCACAGAAGTGTGTGTACTGTGTAGTAGCCTCCCATAGAGATCATTCTAAAGCCAAAATTGTGCGTCAGTGGTGCAAAGTAAGCGGAAAAGCCCTGGTCAAAGGAAGGTTTTCAAACGAGTCACGAAAGTACGCCGCAACTGGCCGCACATTTACCTACAACATATTTTATTTGGCACCCTATTGATCTTATGGTAAATGATCTGTTAGCTTTTTTGGTAGGTGCTCGTTACAGACTGAAATCTGAGATAACGATAGATTATGCACATTTGGTAAGTAATCGAAATATCTCTTTCGGTATCCGGTGTCCTTTTAGTGTTGCCTGGGACCATGTGGCCCCACGGTCGTAGCAAAACTCATCGAATTTTGTAGTCTCTTATAAGCCTGGGCGGCTAGAGCACAGAGGGCGAACTATTGATCGTTCAAAATCTGGACTACACTGACGTGCCCGATGCCGGTTACTTCACAGCTGTCCTACGAATGTTACCGCCGCAAAGAAATCAAGGGAAAGGAAATCAAGGTAACTAAGCGCAGAAAGAGCAACATGCGTGGTCAGCTCAGTTACATCAATTGCATTTTATCACGGATATTTTTGGGACCTGTACAAAAAGTGCCAGAAACCCTAGCGACCTAAGAGCATGACACAATACAGGTGCGAACGGAAATGAAATCCCTCAATGATGACCAATCAGTCTGCCACCAGTGCAGGACTTTCCCCACCCGATATGCACTGAGCCCGGTCCCTCCCACACGACAGCGTCTTCCCTTATAAGCGCCCACTCGTTGCCTGAATCCCGTGACGTTTCGGCCAGCCGCGTGCGCCTTACACGGGCCCAGCCGGGCACGCGCAGGCTCTGCCAGCGGAGCCTGGCGTACGACGGCTGGCCGGGCGGCGGCGGAGACTCACTTGGCGAAGAGCCGGAGCTTCTCGACGTCCTTGGCGGCCGGTACTTTGAGCACGGCCTCGCGCTCCGGCTCGGTGAGTGAGCTCAGCAGCAGATCCGCCCTGTGCTCCAGCGGCACGGGACTCATGGGGACGGCGCCGTCCACCACTGCCGACAGGGGCCCAAAGTGTCAGGCGACGGGCAGCGCCTGGCGCGCGCCGACAGGGTGTGGGGAGGGCGGCGGTGTGATAGCAGGCGTCCGTCACAGGTCCCGTGCGCCGAGGTGCAGTACACAGGATCACGACCCGCGATGTCGCGAGCTACTGTCCGGACCGCTGAACCGAGCCCGCGGCGAAGCCCTCCGCCACGCGGCAGCCGGTCCGCGCCGCACCGCTGACCTGAGCTCGTGTCCGAGGCCGTGTTGACCGTCGTCGTCATGCTGTCCGGCGTCGACTGCCGGCTGGTCGGCGCTGCAAACGGCACCGCACGTGTAAGTCATGGCAGGTATCGCGGGAGCGACCGGTCTCGGCAATTCCGACGCGACAGTTCTCGACAGTTCGAGCGCGACCGTTCTCGGCAGCTCGAGCGCGACCGGTCTCGGCAGTTCGAGCGCGACCGTTCTCGGCAGTTACGGCACTCGTTCACAAATGTCGCCGTGCAGACCTGCTTGTCGTCCCGTCACATACAGGGCCAAACTCCGCAGACCACGCGGCCACCGGGCGATGAGGAAAACACACCACCGCAGTAGCTCTTCGAACCGACAGGAGCTCTGCCAGCCGTGCCGGTTGTCACACGACCCCGAACTGCGGCGAGATTCAGGTCAGCAGCGTCCCGCTACGACATCGCAGGGATGTGACGCCACCCACCGGTGCTGGGAAGCCTCGTGGCGGGCGTGAAGAAGACGTAGACGTGCAGCTGCATGAGCAGCCGTCTCTGCAGCAGCCACACCAGCACCTGCACCTTGGTCGGCTGCGGGACGGGGGCCCCTCACGTTAGAGTGTCCAGACGAGGGCTCGTAAGTGACCGCAGGAGCATTGGTCTGACGGGAAGCTGGGGTACCAACACGCCGAGATGCCACCCGAGTCCACGAGCATCCCGTCCCAGAAAAAAACTTTGCCACAAGCAAATACCGTGATGTCTCCCTAACAACGCCTCACCGCGGTTTTGACACTCGAGGCAAACCCACACGGCAGACTTTAAGTGGGTGCGCTTCTGCTCGGAATGTTTACGGCCGCCGGGAGGCGAGTGAGGGGAGCCGAACGACGGGCTGAGGTCGGCGGCTCGACCTGCTGACCTGCTGCTGCTGCGCTGTGATCGGCGTGACCTTCTGACTCAGCGTCGACGGCAGCGAGTACTCGGCCAGCACCTGATGCAGGCTTTGGCCGGCAAACTCCTCCGAGAAGTCGCTCGTCAGCTTGGAGGTTCTGCACGAGGCCAGGCCGGCGTCACGGACACGTCGGCACAGCATTAACGGTGAGTTAGAGACGTGTGTGCACGTCTTGAGGAGCATCTGCAAACACACTGTCCGCATTTTGCACGCAAACAAAACAAAAACCATAGTATAACGTTTCGTTAAATTCGCGGGATAAAAGCTTCATGTTCGCATATATTGTCGTCGGAACAAACCGTTTCAAGCTTTCGTAGAATGTATTACTCGAACGCTTCGACACATGGGTGTGTTGCAAACATTACTGAGCACACAGCTTGGAAAAAGCAGGGCAAATAAAATGCATCACTTTCATGGTGGTGAGCAGAGAGACTTCCCATGCAGGGCCGGCTACCTCAAAAACTAATTCTGAGCAATTCTGAAGGATTTCGAGAAAACTGGTGTTACTGATCCCGCTCGCACGCATCTGATGTACAATAAGTGAAAAGCACAAAAACGATGGGATACCTCCCTAAATGTAACAATGTCGGCCCGCCCGGTGCGTCATCGGCATTGTCCGTTGCGGCATTTTGCAGCATCGTCGGTCATAAAAAGGCGGGATACTCCTTTCAAACTCTGATTAAAATTAACCATAACTTCATCTCTCAAAGGCAAATGCTAGCTCACAAATGCTAGCTTGAGGGATGCTCCTCTGGTCACTTTTCGGGCCGACAAGGAACAGCTTCCATCCTCTACCCAGCCCGGTACTCACAGGTTGGTGGGCGCGTGCGGGGATATGACGTACACGTTCTTCTCACACAGTGGGTAGATGATTGTGGCCTTTGCCCAGTACACCAGCTGACTAACCAGCTGAAACGGCAACGGCCTGGCGGTGATGAGGGGGGCGGGGGGCAGCGGCCGGCGGTAAGTGGCAAGGCCAAATAGCCGGCGCCGCGAGGTCCAGACATAACAATCAGGCACTGTAAGGCCGCGATAGGCACAGCGGCAGGCACTGTGAGGCGGAATGGACGGAGCGGCACATATTGTGAGGCCCTACGCATGTAGTGCTAGTATTGCGCTGCGTCGTAGACAGTAAGCGAACCTTTGCAACCAGGCCTGCTATGCTTACACCGAAAGCGTGCTTTAGGGTACGTGTGCGGGGAAATTAATCAATAGGTTACAGAATCCGTGATCACTTTTCCTAACTCATATCCATTTATAGCAACTTTTTAATGACCTCAGACAGCTGTCAGAGTGTTGTACCAGACTGGACCAGATCACGTAACCTAGGGCCATCCTCAGACACGTGACAAAACACCGGCCGACGCCAAGCACATCAAGAAACGTCCAAATCCCAGCGACACCCCACACCCGGCAAGGCCCAATACACCCCGTGGACACCGCCATGGCCGCGGGTCGCCTCCGAGCACGCGTCGCCGCAGCCGGCCCTCCACCGACCTCGAAGACGTGCCGCAGTGTGAGGTCGGCGTCGGCGGCCAGGTGCTGCAGGCTGCGCACCGGGTTGGCCACGCGCACCAGCCGGCGCAGCGTCGGCGACGCGTCCGGGCTGAGCGACGGCAGCAGGTCGCGCTCGTCCTCCAGCAGCAGCAGCGTGTGGTACGGCTTCAGCAGACTTAGACACCGATAGATGTCCTCCGGCTGACGGTGGGAGGCGGGCGGCAGGTCAGGCGCGCCGACTCCACCGGCCGCATGCCGGCTACATAACCTTACCCCGATCAGCAGAACGCAAGGTCACACGAAATATGGTACGACGCACGAAGGCACAAGATACAAACAGAACGCTAGTCAAGATAGGCAGCACATTTAAGGCGGACTTCATGCGCCATTGAGAAAGCCGGAAGCGTAACGGCTGCCGTTGATCAGGATCGGCGACAGCTTTGGATGATGCACACCAGAGTCTTCGGTGAAAAGATGGCACACACCCGCTCAACAATGCTCCAAAAGACCCGTTCTGATCTCCAGCTGCTGTCACCCCTAACTGCACAGACCTACTGCAAAACAACGCTCACTACAGATCACGGAGCTGCTACACTGGCTGGCACCGTGACCAGAACGACAGCACAGCTACCACTGTGGGGAGCCCGCCCCCAGTCCGGCGTCTGCCACTGCGGGGAGCCCGTCCACAGTCCGGCATTTGCCACTGCGGGGAGCCCGTCCACAGTCCGGCATCTGCCACTGCGGGGAGCCCGCTCCCAGTCCGGCACCTGCCACTGCGGGGAGCCCGTCCACAGTCCGGCGTCTGTCACTGCGGGGAGCCCGCTCCCAGTCCGGCGTCTGTCACTGCGGGGAGCCCGTCCACAGTCCGGCATCTGTCACTGCGGGGAGCCCGTCCGCAGTCCGGCATCTGCCACTGCGGGGAGCCCGCTCCCAGTCCGGCATCCCACCTCGACCGTGCACTCGTCCAGGTGCAGCTTGTGTATCTTCTGCGGCAGGCAAAAGTTGACATCGATCCAGCCCCCGATGCTCAGCTGGACAGTGCCGGTCTGCACCAGGCTGCGGCAGTGGGACGCCCGGCTGCACCGACGCATCGACGCAGACGCCAGAGGTCCGACCCACTCGGACGCTGAGCGCTCGGGGCGCGCACAAACAGGCCACGTGGGCGGACTGACGCAGAACCGGCCGGGAGCCGCCGTGGTCGTAGGCAGGGCGGAACTGCTATAGGCACGTAGGGCGCCAGCGGGAAAAGGCAAGGCAAACGCCGCCAAAATGACCACATACCTACACAGCGGATGACCGCTTACTTTGTGTCAGCCCGTGCTGACAGGACGCTTTTAAAATCCAAGCAAGAATCGCTTAGCTTCCGCGAGACCTTCCATTCCGAGACATGTCAAACCCCCTTGACCCTGCACGACACAAAAAACGCCACGTTTAACACCTTTCGCTGGCCGGGTGAATGTGACGAGCTCGGATGCGGGTGTGGTCAGTTTGACAGCATCGGATGTATCACAAAACTAAGAGGGTTAGCGACGCCACATTCACGGCGTAGGTACGGCCGAATGCAAACTAATTTGCATAAAATTTGTAGGTCTCTTCGTCGTGACCTTGGAGTCAAACAAGGACCAATTACTCAAACGTGAGAACGGCATCCAAAGTGCCCCCAGACTTTGTCATGCAACCAGATTTTGCCCAGATGCACTGCTTAAACAAAAAGGCCACACTGGGTCATATCAGGTCAACGACTCTGCCACATTTTTGGGAGGTCAATATGACTAGCGACGTTCGATGTTATTTTGAATTTAAAATCAGGTCAAATGCATCACTTTATATTTTAATTTCAATCTTATTACTGTCTGAGGAACCACCTTAAAGTTGCAATACTTCACCGAACACTGAAATGTCAAGTCAGCTTGAAAGATTCCCTGAAAATTGCAACCGCTGACAAGCATGACCCCATTTTGACCTGCTCCAGGTCAGCGCACTTAAAAGGTACCTCTAATTTGTTATGTCAAAGGCCGGCTATTCAATTATGTATAGCCATACATAGTTTGGCGTAGCTATGCCGCACCGTTCGAAGGCTTATCTGGAAAAAACTTAAGGCGGTCAGGCTGACTCCCACCGCCAACCCACCCGAACGGGTACAAACTCCAACTTTTCTGGACAACGCGAAGCTCTACCCTCCGCCCGCCCTCGCCCCGGCGGCGGGGTTTCCGTGTGGCCGTGCACTCTCCGGACGCCGCCTACCCGTCGTAGACCGCCTTCAGCTCGCGGGCCAGATGGCTGGCGTTCAGCACCAGGCTGAACGGCGACTCGACCCGGCTCGACTCCGGCTGGGAGGCGTAGTCGTCGTGCACGGCTGCGAAGAGGGGGGGGGGGGGGGTCAGGGAGTCACACGGCCGGGCCAAGCGGGGGCTAGGGGGGGGGGGGGATCGAGCTTGGGTCTCGGGTCTGAGGATTGGGCCTGACGCTGGTCAGAGGGTCCGCAGATGAGCTGAGCGCGGGTCAAAGCGCCAGGAGATGGCCTGAGGACATGTCAGAGGATCAGGAGGAAGGACTGAGCGTAGGTCAGAGGGTCTTCAGATGCGCTGAGAGCGTATCAGAAGACATGGAGGTGGGACTAGGCGCGGATCACAGGGCTCGGAGTTGGGCTGGGCGCAGGTCAAAGGGTCTGCAAATAAGTCAGTGCGGGTTAGCGGGTCAGGAGACGCTTTGCACAGCTCACGAGGAGGTATGACAATGCTTCGGTCTCCAATGGCGAACAGCTATCCCAATTATAATGTTTGTTCAGAAGAGGTGCAATCCCTCCGCCCATATCAGCGATGCTGCCAAACCAAATTTCCTGCTGTGCATTAACATGCAGCGCCGAATGCAAAATGTTTCTCCAAAACATGGTTTAAGGTACCTTTCAATGCGCTCCACACCGCTTCCGATTATTAGGCCAGCCGTGGCGCCCCTTAGAACACCGATGCCGTCAGCCAACGCTTCCTGCGCTCGACCCACCTAACATTATCTTAGCCTGCTTAGTGATGTAGCGGCACCGCTTCTCCTCGTGATAGACGGCGATGCCCACGCGTCGGCTCAGGTCGTGGTAGCAGTTGACCACAGAGTGGTTCGCCTTCGCCTGTCAATACCATGAGGTCACGTCTGTCGTGGATGGCACCAAACAGCGCGACAGACTGCTGAGGACGGGCCTTTGGTCACCGTGCGTCCACCACAGCCTGCCAGTCGCATGGCAACAAACGTCCTGCAGCAATGAACGGCAGCTTACTATTTTTAAGGTCGAAACGCGGTGATTTGTTATCAAACGTCGCCTTCCGGCCCATGTCACCTACAGTCAAACATCAACCATAACGACCATAGGACGCGGGCTCTCCCAGCAGCATCGGTGGTCGGGCTGGATTGAAGTCGGCAAACAAGAAGTGCAAATTGTTAGGATTACAATTGGAGCTGCGGTCGGCTCATTGGCGGTCGGTCCCTGACGCCTGTCATCCCACCATCTATCGGCACTGACCCACCGCCGGTCCCTGTCGCCTGTCATCCCATCACCTGTCGCCTACCATCCCATCACCTGTTGGCACTGACCCACAGCGCGAAGACGATGTGGAACAGGTGGATGGTAGACTTGTTCTCTTCGTTGGAGGTGCGTCGGTGGTCGGCCTGGATGGAGATTGGGTGCCCCACAAAGCGGACATCATTGACCTTGACCTCGAACTTCTGGCCGACCAGCCGAGATTGGACAGCACAGAGGTTCGACAGGACCTGGCAGGCACGGCCGGAGGTCGTCAGTAGCAGCGCCACCGACGGCGCCAGGCTCGTGGTCGAGAGATTCCGACTCCATTCCCCACGTGGGAGGGTTCCGCTGGCCGCTGTTTCGAGCATGGTGAACGACCTTGGCGGGCGTCTGCGATGACAAACAACCAAAGAACTGGGAGAGTGAGCCAGGGGCCAGCTACCTCAGCCCACCAATCTCCAGCTACACGCGTCGAATAACAGCAGCCCCGTGACACCGAGCGTACGGCATACCTGCTGACTGAACCGCTGTGGGGGACCAAAAAATAAGTTGAACTCCGGCTGATACCGACTGATGCCAAGGTCAGCAACACACCAGTGCGTTTACAGAAAGCAGAGTCATGGGGCAGACATCAATCAATCCAAATTCGGTGACCGAGTATGGTTGATCAGACAACTGCTAGCTAAATGCTACAAAATATAAACCATAAGCATGCCAATGATGTCTTCACCTTATTTGTGAAGCCGACTAGCCTGTGATTGCTAATGTTGGAGGAGTGCCGAGTCCGCGTAGCAAACAAATCCTCCGTAACATCCAAGGCATATGGATTGGTCCGGTAACCTGCGAAACATCGCAAAATAGCGTGCTGTGGTCACCAGTGTTGTGAATTATCTGCTCTGCTTCCGAATGGCATCCGTCACTGAGATCACATTCGCTCAATTTCCACCGGGTTTTCGCCTCTGAGACATGACAGGGCGTATATCACTGCACCACGAACAGAGCGTACACGTCGCCTCCATCTCACCCCATGCGATACTTCCTATGAGTTGTCGCAGGATAATCAGAGTTTCCCAATCAAAGTGAGCCCGATGTTAATGAGGAAAATTGCGTTCTAAATCTTTGCGGGGGGGGGGGGGCGAGTTTCAGAGATTCGCAGATCTACTAAAGCAATCTTCACCGTGAAGCTTATGCAGTTAGCTGTGTCCTGAACTAAGCTCACGTGCTATCAAAGGGGTTCGAAAACGTCAGTGGCTCATTCTAGAGGGAACACTTCTTTAATTTCGGTTTGGGGTTTTATTCAAATGAAGCATTTCAATGTCGTGTATTGCACTGTGTCTTTATCTGGACACTGTGAGCCCACATCCAATCCTGCAGGCTTTTCTTGACTCAATGGCGGGCGCAAGGTCTTGAAATGATGGGAAGGTAACACCTGATCCTGATCAAACCGTAGTCAGAACTCCAGCTCGTTATAGCGTTGAGAGTTCTACATTTACCACAGTCAAACATTCTCACCTATCTAATGAGCATGATACCAAGGTTTCGTGTGTCCGTCTTCACAGCAAACGTAATCCGCTGCGGTCTTACACGCTTTATAAGCAAATAACTTGTCCAACAATGCTCGCGGACTCGTGCAATTTTCAACTTTCAGCAGCAACAAATAGAATTGCTTAAGAGATCTTCCTGGAGAAATACGCAAGCGATTCCGTATAACCTGCTAGCCTGGGGTGATCTATATTGCGGTTTATTTCAAATCTATACTTCCTATTCGATTAAAATGAAAAACACCAAATATCTACCAGCAAAAGCGATGTACAACAGGAGTCAAAGCCAGCCTAGATTCTGATGGCTCAACGCGCAAGTGATACGCAATCGCCACATTTTGACTGAAGAGAGACCATACCATCGGATCAGCACGCACGGTCGGGGCGCGCAGGTGGTTACGGTCGGGGCGCGCAGGTGGTTACGGTCGGGGCGCGCAGGTGGTTACGGTCGGGGTGCGCAGGTGGTTACGGTCGGGGTGCGCAGGTGGTTACGGTCGGGGTGCGCAGGTGGTCACGCACCCTTGAACGCACAGCATGAAGCGGCCCGCAGAAACGTGGTTACGGACAATTGTAACATGTCTACAACCGGAGAAGACAAATACTTGATATTATCTGCATGTTGCACGCCAATGTGCAGTGGCGTAGCCACGGTGGGAGATTCTGGAGTCCTCTCCCCCCGCGTGGTCGTGGTGGGGGTTCGGTTCCTCTGACGCTAAGGGCGCCAATACCTTCTGCCAGCTAAAGGCGCTTGTAGGGCTTCAAACGCATAAAAACTGGCCTGAAGTTGTGAAAATAGGACCAGAGCCTAAAATGCGTCCTCTGAATAAAAAAACAGGACCCTATAGTGACTAGGAGCCACTGACCCAACGGCCCCAGCATGACCGGACTCGGTCTCTCCGAGGCGAAATTCTGACCACGCCACCGCCAATGTGCCAATTCAAAGTCATAAAGCGATATTTAATCTATACAACCCATATGCGTGTCAGTAATCCACCAGCCAGCGGCCAATGGCACATTTTCCAAAAGTGGCCTCGAATACAGGTGCGTATTCAATGTGGGAGCATACCCTCCATTGCGTTCAAGCATGTGCCCTATCATCAAAGCTTTAGCGTCAAAGGTTTACCTGTCTTAATATGCATGTGCAATCAATGTCAACAACCCGATGGTCAAAGAAGACATCTCAGTTTAAAAACATTGAAAGCATACAATGTTCTCACATGGCACACAAGAATATCAGCCGCATGTGACGTGCTGAAGTGCAGTTTTTAGTCAGAAATTTTAGTTGCATCCCCTGTTGTGAAATCCTGCAAATGCCTCTGCTCGAATTTCATGCTTAGCGGTCAAAAGCGGGGATATATTGAGTCATGAAAACTACACATGCATGTAATGGCAGTGTACTGCATTGTGACAAATGTCTACCTTAACTGCTTTCAGGTGCAATATTTGATAACAGCTACTGAAAAGAAGAATCCTTACAAAGCCATCAATGTCATTTGGTGAAATTGCCAGGTATGGCCTGATGCACAGCCAGGCAATTTTTGACCAACTTTATTTATAAAATGAGTGTGTTATTTTTAAAAGCATCTTATCCAAATGTTTTAAACATATGGGCTTTTGGGATTACAGCTCATGCTAAGTAGACCTTGCTGTGGGAGCCCGACTCTTACCATCAGATTGCACAACACTAGCCCAATGGCAGTTTGGAGGCAAAAGTTTAGCATACCACAATGCTTGGCACTGTCCGTCCTGCCCTTTGATGTGGTCCTAGCCACTGGTGGCAAGCCATGCCTGGCAAGGCCAAATAACAAGCACCTAAAGCAACCTGAACCTACCCACCACTGTGAAAGGATCAGAAGGCAGACTGAGCTATCAGAATGAAAAATTCTGCATGCTACATTATTGAACCTTAGTCTACAAAATTTCCATCAAATACTGAGCTTCAGTGGCTTGAGTAAGCCCCTTAATATGGGCTCACAAGATTTCCAGCTTGATGACCTCATGTTTTGCCATTATCATGTGTCATTCATGGATAACTCACATGTTATCACCTAGCTTGTCCAACAGAGCATTAGTGCCTGGTCCTGGAATGACCTTTTGTTTCCCTCCATCATAGACTGCAAAATCAAGCCAAATCAATGTTTCATAATATCCCTGATAAGGCAAAATTAAGTGCCAGATTGATCCTTGCATCAGATCTCTCCACCTAGCCCAGTTACTCAGCCCACCCAGGACAACTATTTCAATGTGAGAATGTCAATGGTTATCTGTGAGCATGCATTATTTCAGCAATAAAACCAGCATGAGCATGCTGCTCTCTTTCCATACCTTTACACTGGCTCTTAACAATATGAAGCATTCTTGTGAAATGGTAAATAACTGTTCAAATTGTTTGATGATCAGAATATTTTTTAGCCAAATGTCAGGTTTTGGGGGCAGCAATCTGACAGTGCATCTGAGCATAACAATTTGCTGTGGCATACTTCTTACAGATCACCTGTGGACCTTGTCTTGCCACCCCCTGTGCTCCTGAAATGGCAACATTTTGGCAGCATATGCAATATAATGCAATGCAGATGTGCCCCTGCTTTACAACAATGCCATAAGGTGGAACATTTGAATATGTAATCTACCCACAACTGAACATGGCATAGCTATTTAACTACTTAACTACTTCTAACTTAACTACATCTAATATAACTTTTGCAGGGATTTGAACAGGAATTGTTTGCAGTGACTACAAGAGAAGATACAAAGTTATGACATTTCAACATTTGTATGATTTTTCTCAACATTTCATATATTTCAGGTGAGCACAAGTCCTGCCATTTCATTAATTGCCTTAAATCATAAACTGGTGTTTCTGTTACCTAACTTTGAAGAAGAAAATAAAATGCATAGCATGATAGGAAGCAAAGCAAAGAATGTTGCATGCCTTACTTTTTGTCACCTGGGCAGTTGGCTCATCTGCATAGGGATAGCGGAACAGAAGGCGATCTCCCTTGCTGCCATTTTCTACCAAAATTATGCTGAGAGGGTTCAACTCTGCCATTGAAATCCTTGAAAACTTGCAGTTATGCAGCCCTTACACTTGTGGCTACTCTTTTCCTGCAACAGGGAAACATTAGCAGCACAGACTTTTCAAAGCTATTCTTATGCCATAAATATATTCTTAGTGCACATGTGGCCATTTCCACACCCTTTGTTTGCATGATAAGTCAGGTCATAAACATGCTTCAAGAAAAAAAACAGTCAGATGAGGGTGAAAATGATATTCTTGAGACAAGACTGGAATTGGAGCTTTGCAAGCAGATACACCAGCTTGGGGCACATTCTAACCATAATGGTGCAACACTCAGCAAGGAGCATTTTTATGGGGTGACAAGAGTAAAGGGAAGGTTTAGTGACCAAAGTAGAAAAACAGCAGGCAACACACAAAATTGTACTGACTTTCAGTAAATCATCAAAAACAACACTGAAACTGGGACAGGTCTACAACTTTTCCTCCTAACACATATACCAGGCTAAAAATACATTCAAAGGGATACAAGACTATTGTCAATGAACATCGTTGTCCCCCATCCCCCATGGATGGTGCAAATGCTCGACTGATTCGACCGGCATCTACTACGGACAGAGTGCAAACAGTCATAATAATGCATCACATGTACAAATACGGGAGATTGCAAACTGCAACGTTGCGCCCACAGTGGAAATGGTCAAAGGCCTACAAACTAAGGCCCTAAGGTAATGGCACGGACACAAACTTCCTGGACGAACCGCGCAGTGGTGCAACGGACTTAACAAGCCGTATTTTGCAACAGAGGCGCCATTTACGGCTTCAAATAAGGGTGCGTTCGACGTACGTGGCCGAGAAATGACCATGAATGATCAGGAATGATCGGAGTGATTTTTTCGCGTAAATTGATGCAGATGTGCATAATAGACAGAGGTGCAGGGTGTGCGCGGTATTTGGTGATAAGAGGGGCACAGGTCAAAGTTGTTCAACGGAACCCCAAAAATGCCGGAAACGCCCGACATTTGTTGTTACTTCGTGTTGCTATCCAGGGTACGTTCGGCTGAGGGAATTTATGCAACTATTTTTGTGATGATCATGCATAAAGATCCTCTATTTACGTTCGGCAGGTCTGGAAATCATCGTCCAGTTCTGTCTCACATGCGTCATGCATAGCGAGCGGCCAGAGATAAGCATGGTGAAAAAAATCATATTGACCATGTTCGAAACATTATCTGGAATTCACCCTCGGCATTAATCAGTATTTGCGGTAATCATCCGTGTTGGCAGTACTGGACATTATTCTGAAGAATTCTCCAACACCTCAGCTAATTCCACGGCATTAGCTGCCCACTGAAAGCTCGCTTAGTTGTTGTGCGCAGTCCTTAACGCTCTTCGTTGCGCACAAGCCTCCCCCCCCCCCCCCCCGCATTACTGCATTCTGGGTAGTGATGCTATGACGTCATCCCGGGACTAAGTCATATGGTGCCAATGCCACGGCCTCCTGAAAACGTTTTTGCGGGCTTGCTTTAGTGTAAATATTTGCATAAACTGATTTTTTTAAGAACTAGGACACTCAAAAAAAGATGTTCACCAGTGAAATGCGTTGATTTGCACCAGAGCTACGCACTTATTGCTGAAATGCGTTACCAGTCTGCCCCTGACAAAGGGACGGGGTAACCCATTCACCAGTGATTTATCCCGGAGAACTCTAGCAAGAAGTGCTTAGAAACGGTCTGTGTAAAAGAGAGCAGCATACAACAGCAGTGTAGGGCGGAGATGAGAACCGGCGGCCCAGGCGGGCTTGCAGCACCCTGGGACGCGCATGGAGATGTTGGAATGCACTTCTTGTAGCCTTACAAGGGACGTTGGAGGGGTCGACGCAGGGCTGGCTTGCCCTAATGGAGGCAGTGAGGTGTGAGCCCCGTAAGGCGTAAATGCGGAGCGCGTCATTTTAGTTCAGGATAGCAAGTTTACCTGTAAAATGGGACAATATCTGGCAAGCTTTTCAATTTCTGCCAGGCAAAAAGTGGTGGCCCATATCTCACATGGGTGACACAAATATTGAATGAGCAAATGACGTTGACCCGAGGTCAGATATAAAGGCCAGGCCATGGTCAAAATCAACTTGTATTTTTGCTCTAGGGCTTACTGTATGGGATAGTTTCTGGTGCTTACTTCGAATTTATTTATGGCAGGAACCGCATACATCATCCATGGAGTTCTTAGAGGTCACAATGCGTCACTGACCTGAAATGACCCAGTTCAACGTTTTGTTTTTAGAAACGTACTGCCCAGCCTAATCTTTGTCGCTTATTCAAATGCAAAACTCCGAGCGATCTTGTGTGATTTTGTCACCATGACCCCCAAAAGGTCGAACAAGGTCACTGACCTTGAACGAGCATGATATTTTGCTTAAAAACAGTTGTCTAAGTTCTGGGGGCACTTTGGAGACCAACCTGGAAGATGACCTTGTTTAACCTTATTTGACCCAAAGGTCATGACCTAGGAACCTCAAACTTTGACCGAAGGGAATTCACGTACAGGTTTCCAGGCCCTGGAAATTTGGTGTCTCTATCTTTCTTAGTTCTCGAGATCTCAGAGGGGTCAAATTGACCCCCACCCGAGCAAAGGGTATCTAGCTGGCCACTCGGATGCGTGTTAACCTGCTCGGGCACATTCGATCATTCGGGGAAATGAGCACCAGAAATAATCCCATACAGCAAGCCCTAAAGTAGTAAATCGGGTTGGTTTTGACCTTGGTCTGACCTTCATACCTGGCCATAGGTCAACGTAATTTTCTCATTCAATATTTGTGGTGCCTATGAAAGCATCTCATAGATGTATGGCTTCGTCAAACACTCCGTTGTTGTGTCAGATTGAACGATTCTCTAGAAATTACCTTCCCTGAAACCATGGCCTGTCTTTGGCCTACCATAGGTCAGCGACCTTACAATGTGCATGTAATTTTTACGCCAAACAATCCGCTATTCAATTGTCTACATCTATGCAAAATTTGGCGCGGCTGCACCGCGCCGTTCGGAAACCATTCCGGAAAAACCTTCGGGGGGGGGGGACGGGTGAATTTAGCCCCCCACCTGAGCGCGTTAACTTGAGAGAAGCTAAAAAGATTGATAAATTGCGAGCTCATTTTTCTGCACGGGTGTGCCCAAATCCCGATCTAACGAGAACAGATAGTACATGGTAATTGAGAGATAGCAATGGCAAGTGCTCCAAACGCCAAGCATGCCAAAGCGCGTAATGTACGTAATCCGACGCACGCCTTCAAAAGTCACGAGTCGCAAGTACCGAGACCAGGAGTCATTAATGACGCGAATTTTGCACGCCCATATCCAGCCTCACATATTGAAAACATGTTGACCGTCAGGCAGTTTAACATGTGACCAAGTGTGTGCTGTGAAAACGGACCATGTGTCCCCGTACGCATTTTATAGACCAAATTATGACGCCTACAGTTAACCCACACCCTGGTCCTCCCCCCGATTCACTGCTCCTTAAAAGCTCGGCTTGACGGCTTGTTTGCATTTTGCTGCCTGGAGCCCTCCTGCTATTGCAATGGCCAGCCACCAATAGTCGGGTGTATGCCATTAGTTTTTCCCATGCATCCGCGTGTGACGCAGGATGTTCGATGCCCACCAGTGCCCGGTGTTGCACCCCGACTGGGTCGCATCGTCATCAATCAGACTTCGACGATGCCCTTACCGTTAACCGCATACCAAGCGTGTGGCCCGGACGTCCTAGAGCGTAGGCGCCTTACACGGACGGCTCACGTCACCCAATTGGGACAAGGCCTGATCGTCCAGCACCCCAGTAGCCGGCTTACCCGTCAGGTCACATGGCACCGCAGTGCGCGATACTGCCCAAAACAGATAAGACTCGGCTCTATGCCGTTTATTGAGCTGGACTACAGCGAGTGCCACTCTACCGTGCTGGCCCCGGCAGCCGCTGGCCGGAACAACGGCCGCCTCTCCACGCACCGTCTCAGGGCGCCGTCCAGCGATATGTCAATGAGATCGGAACAGGTCGGGACTGGCGTGGACTGCGGCCGGCCGGCCGGCGTCCGGCGTCTGCCGGAACGGCCCGCCTGCCGACCGAAACAACTATTGCCTTTCTCTCGCGGCGGGCGAGATATTACTGCAGGATATGTGCTGAGACGGCTGCTGATATGTCCGCGGCTCGACGGCGGCGAGCGTCTGCCGGGCTGCCGGGGCGCGCACCAGACACGCGCACTACGCCGCGCCGGCCCACACAGGCCACTACGAGCGAGACGCAGCGGCGCCGCCGGCTGGGGCGCAGCTCACACACGCGCCGTCGGCGCCGCGGCGCTCGCAACCCTCGGTACGCGATTGGCGGCGGCGGCGGCAGAGGACAGCGGCCCGCACTCTGTACAGGTACGTTGTGGTGTCGACGGACGGCGCATAACGCGGACAGTCCGGCGCGGCGCGGCTTTCCGCCCGCCGGCGCGCCAGATACGCAACTAAACAACAACCACTACACACACCCTCACACGCACGCAGTGTTGTGGCGGCGGCCCACGACAAAGCTCGCGACACGAGCGGCGCGCATGTCAGCCAATCAGATGCTCTACACACACACTGACAGTGGCTGGCCGCGGCCCGCCACACCGCAGTCAATGCTAATCAATGCTAAAAATGGTCCTACGTACAGCGCGGGTCGCGCCAAAGCCGGAACGACACCCATGGACATAGCGACAACGAGCGATGCTCCTACGCTCCCAAAAGGAAAGCCAGACCCATTGTTTAGCAGAATGGCAGGGCGTATAGTTCGTATTAAAAACGCGCACATTATGTATAACACTCACCCCAGCAGCATCCAACGTCCATATCTTACGAAAAGGCCCAAAGCATACCGTACAAAACGCGGGAAGAGTCCCGTCTTGGTTCGCCATGAAACCCCAGAGCCGACCGAAATGGCAAAGGCCTACTGGCGCCCACAGAAAGATCAAACGCACAACGTGCTATCCCATTATGGTATCAGTGTTGGCTGCAAGATCCGGCGGAGGTGTCGGCAGCGGAGGGTACTGCAGCAACAGGCGACGCGCCACGTGCAAACGCCAACCGGAGGCAATCGAGTGGAGCACAGTGGGTGGGCAAAGCAGGAGGGGAAGGAAGCTACAAAGTACAGAGAAAGAGAGGGAGCGAGTTGGGAAGCCAGGTCAGAAGCCGGACGTTGGCAGTAAGAGCGTACACTTCCCATCGTAAAGGCTATGGTGTGGTGTGCGGTCCCAGTCCGGACGTCTGACCCGGCGAGGGGCCGACGGCGGCGGCCGTACGGCGCGCGGGGCGGACAAATAGCGGGCGACAGGCGTCAGACACGGAATGGATAGAAGCACAAAACACCCGGCCGCCCGCGCGGGCCGGCTGGCGGCCTGCCCCCGGAGCTTGCGCGTGTGAGGTGGAGGAAGCTTAGGAGAAAGGCGCGAGGTGCGCGGGACGGGAGGTGGCGCGCCGCCGTTGAGCCCTGGTTACATAAATACGACGCGCGGCGGCGCTGGACGCGGCCCGCTGGGCCGGTAAAGCCATGGTTCGACGAGATGTCGGCCCGCGGCGCCGGGCGTCGGTCGCGACGTCCCGCAGGGCGCCGGCCGTGCGCCCAACACCGCCCACGCACGCACACCACGCCGGCATACGGACACAGACACACACGGGCGGCAGGCACGCGCCGAGGCGGAAGTTGGCGCACGGAAGTGGCCCACCGTGGGGCGGCGGGACGCCGGGCAGTGGCAGTGCCGGGACGCCGGGCCACGCCCGCCACGGGGGCATGACTAGCGGCGCGTGACGCGGCATCACCCTGCCCGGCGATCGATTGCGATTTTAGTCACACAACAAGAAACGTACACTGCAAAGTCGTCACGTCTTCTAAAAGTCGAAAGCGTAAGATTTGCTGACTGAGCGCGACCTCCACGGGGTGGTACCGTCGCTCACGCCACGGCCAGTAAGCCCTCCCCGCCCACAGGACACCGACACGGGTCACTTCGCGCGGCCGACACCAGCCGTCACCCGGCTTCACGGGCTCCCCCGCAGCTCCAGCGTCCTTCTGCACGGCGGCGGCGGCGGCGGCGACGGCGCTCAGGCAGAAAGTAACATGACCTGGTTGGTGTCTGGTGGACGGTGACGGGCGCGCGCGCCATGGCCGAACGGGCGTGCGGTCGTCCGAGTTGCCCGACAGGTGCGAGCCCTCACCCGAGCATGACGAGTGGTACGTCGGTCGCTGAACGCCGGTCGACAGGCTTCATCACTCGCCGCCGATGACGCCACGCGCGAAGGGGAGGCGGGGTCGGCTTTGTCGCGGACACCCCGGCCCTGCTCACCCCATCCCGGGGAAACGCGCCATCGCTGATGCGGACGAGGTCAATTTGCCGCATCAAAACACCGCGACCGTCCACGTCGAGAGGACTTGGAGAGATGTTCAGAGATACACCACTCCCCACTCCACACCCACCAATACCCGTTTCAGGCTCTGGGAGTACCAAACCACCAGTCTAAATCCTCGCATTGCAGGCAGCCCCATGAGCCCCGCACCACCAGACAGTAACACGCCGCGGCCCCAGCGCTGACCGGGCCGTTCCGAAGCCGTCCGGTCGGGATAGCGGAGCCACTCACCTGTCGTGCTCCTTCTCCACGAGGTGGTGCCGCGCGCGGAAGGCCACGAGGTGGGCGTAGTAAGCCGGCGCCGGGATGCTGACGGAGCGGGTGCAGCGCACGTACGTGTGGCACAGTTGGTAGGTCAGCTGCTGCAGTTCGTCAGAGTCGAACCGGTTGTCGTCCCACAGCACGTGGTAGTGACTGGGACGCGATGTGCCCTGCCGTCGGTGAGAGGGAGAGAGCCGTCAGCGGCCCCGAGCCGGACCAGGTGACGACCCAGGCGCGCCAACTCACGCACCGACAGACACACACGCCGGGCAGCGAGCACAAGCCACGCCACACCACTCAGGAACTACACAGCGCACAGACCGTGGCCCAGCGCCGCTCAAAGTCAACAGCCAGACGTCCAAAGACAAAGTCCAGTCGAGGCACCGAAGTGTGTCGGCATCAAGCGGCGGCGGTGGCGCGCCTCAACCCGCAGCTGCCACCGCCACCGTCCTCGGACGCGGCGCGCGCGCCCCGGTCCCGCGTCTGTGCCGGCGACCGGCCGCCTGCTGGCCACGTGTCTCGGCCGGGAGGCCAGCCGCCGGTCGGCTCGCTGTGGCCCACGCTTTACCGGACTGCCGACGGGGCAGCCCGAGGCTGAGCGGCGGGCGCGCCGGCACTTCGTCGGCGTCACGCCCACCTGGATGCCCTGGTGAGAGCAGAGGTAGAAGTCGAACTCGGTCGGATGCGTGATGTGAGAGTCGACGGTGGTGCCGGCCGGAATGTTGCCGCTCTTGCCGCTCTGCTCCTTCTTGTCGGAGCAAAAGAGGCGCGTGTGGTGGCGCTTCTGCACCACGATGAACGTGATGCCCGGCTTGTAGTCGAGCTCCAGCTTCATGCAGGCCTCGCGGATGGCCGTCAGCTCGTGCTGCAGCACCGGCTGGAACTGGCCCCTCGGAACACGCCGTCCCGGTACATGATGATCCGGTTGGGCTTTGAAGCGGGTCGATTTGAAGAACTGCACGAGCAGTTCGCGCACCATGTAGCTCAGCTCCTGGATTATCTCCTGTGTACAACGAGGCAAGGCGTCAGCAAGGTCCCAGTGAGGCATCCATCGCAGACGAAAGCAACGCCGCCGAAATGTGCCATTGAGTCATCACTTCGCCAACTAGCCGCACGTGCTTCGTCACATGTCGGCCAGCCGATGACATATAGCACCAGCCAGGGACCAAATCGCCACATAGGGAAACATGACCAAGACAGGAGACGCCACTTACTGCGACGAGAGCAGGATGATACAAAAAACACGCTATGCTAACGCCATTTGACATGTCAAACAACAGAGAAGATAACAAAAGCGGACATTCTACAACGGCTAAAATGCCATTTTTGGCGGACATGATCATCTCCGCTCTGATTACGATGTCGGCAATCATGTCAGAGCTCCTCCCCTCCATGTACCAAACTACTTATATAAATCAACTCAACATGAGCAGACTCCAAATTTGCCCGTATCTACCCACAGCCCGCGGTTGAATTCTCGACGGTCGAGCGGCGGCGCTGGACGGACCGGGCGCGAGCGTGGCTCGGGGCGGCGCGCCGACTAACCTGGCGGTGCTGCTGGACGCGCACGTGGCCGCGTACCGGGACGGGTGGCCGTCCATCGAGCCGACCACGGCAGCGATCGGACGGCTTCTTGTTGTCGCCGGCCGGCGGGTGCGTCACGTCGGCGCCCAGGAAGATCACCGGCTCGTTGAACACCCTGCCGGGCGCCCACGTGACAACGAGGCGGACAGCCGGGCCCACACGCCCAGCAGACCGCGGCGCCGGTGGCAACGTTACGCGGGCAGAGGGAGGAACGGTCAGCTGTCGAGGCAGTCACGCGCCACCACCGTAAACTGCGGTCCCGAGGTGTGGTCATACTCGGCCGCCTGTGTGGCAAGGATTCCGATACCTTGCGACGCTATCGCACTTCCGGGTCTAGGTCCACTGTCCGGTTGTGGCCCCACCCCCACCGCCAAAGGCGTCCAATCAGCACCGAACCGGACAGCAGCCAACCCAACGCCTCGGCGGCTGAGCTCGGCAGATCGGCCGGGTAGGTTGGAGGCCATGGTTCGAGGTTAAAGGCCAACGAACTAGCAGCCAATGAAACGTGCGCGTGGAGGCCGCCGGCGAGTAGGAATCTTGATAGAAACGTTTTGCATTTACATCCTGCATACCCAACTGGATCCATTTTGGACCACTACAGCCCAGGCACGTGACACTGACGGCCAGTTGACAACTAGAGCGCACCTCGGCATTCAATCGGCTCGCCCTGGCTACAAACTGCAGAGCGTCTCCACCACCACAAGACATGACTTCTAAGCTGACGCCTGGGGCCAATCAGCTAATGAAGGCTGCACCATGCAGCTGTGATGGTTGTGCACCTTTAAGCATGGTATAATATTTTTCCTATAGCTGCAGGCAGCCCAGCACTGAACACATGGAAATTCCAGCGAGATGAGACGAAAGGGCTTTCGGCCCCTTTACCCCGGTGGCCGCTGACCTTGGGTCGGATGCTGGGCACTAGGATGCTGTTGACGCCACCCAGTTTGACGTTGATCTTGAGGCAGAGGTTGGAGAGCGTCTGCGGTGACGTCTTGTTCACGTTCTTGGCCTGCACGCACTGGGTGGCGAGACCCAGCACCGTGTCTCCCACTCGCTTCACCTCGGCTGCCGGGGCAAAGACGCAGGTGTGAGATGGGCAGCGTACCTCCAGTAGCGTACCTCCAGTAGCGACCTTGCCGCAGCTCCAGTAGCGACCACCCTCCATGGCACAAAGCCACGCCGCATTAACATGACACATTAGGCCCGTCCCCACACCGTGGCGCGCCAGCTCCGGCCAAGGAGCAAGGTGTGCCATGAGCCGCCTGCATCACCGGTCTGCGCGCCTCCCGCGACCCGGTTCGGATCCTGCCCCACGCGACTCCTCAGCAGAGAGTGAGTTAGCGCGGCCAGACTAACGGTCCCACCCTGATACCGCGCCCCCGCGCTGCGGACGCCCGGCAGGCTTCTGGGCCAGCCCATCCGGAGCGGGCGGAGGCACGGGGCCGCACTGACGCCGACGGCGGGTCAGCTGCTGAGCCGCTCCCGGATTACACACGGAGCAGCGGGCGGCACGAGGCCGCACTGACGCCGACGGCGGGTCAGCTGCTGAGCCTTTCCGGCAGCTCGCGCACTGGCTTATATCAGCCACCCGCCCCTTAAGTTCCATCTTGTCACTCTGTAGCCGCGCTTCATCCCGCAGTGCATCACATCCAGCCCGAGGGGTTCATAAAGATGTACTCTGCATCTAGCATCAATGCATCAATGAAACCCGCCCTGCCGTACGTCACACCTGGTCCGGCCATGTGCTAACTACTCCAGCAGTGTGCTACACCTGATCCGACCAGGACATCTCAACCGCTAAACCCCACCAGAAGCTGAGACGTTGCTGGTACAAGACATGTCGGCACTTGACAGAATGCCCATGGCCGGTAACGTGCCGCCTACCGTAGACGGGCGTCTTGCCAGGCAGCACCACCACCACCAGCTGCAGGCCCTGGAAGTTGTTCTTCAGGTAGCTGAACATGGGCTGCACCTGATCTGGGCCGGTGGCGTACTTGCAGAAGCACGGCTGCCGAACAGAGCGACGAGGCACGGCGTCAGCAGAGCGGCACAAACAGCGCTCATCGGCTGCGTCCAGGCGGCATCACTTGGACGGGTCAGCGCACGCGCCGCTGATGGCCTACTGGTGCTCCGGTGTTATTCGCGTCCTCAGCCCAGAGCAGCGCCTCGCGAGTAAACGCGTCCATGTCTCACAATGCGCGTGCTGGTGAAATATGCGTTGCATACAGCTCACCTGGCTTCAAATCAATGTGATATCTTGTTCGCTATTATCAAGAGTGGGTCCGTCAGAGCAGCAGTGAACAGCGATCACTGTCACACCCATCAGTCCCGTGAAGGCCGAACTCGAGCCCCAACCCCCCACCCCCCTTCTCTTCCCAAACACTCACACCGTCGCAGAGCTTCAGAAAAGGCAGCCCCACGTGCGTCACCGACACAACCCAACACCTACTGAGGACCATGGTCGGCTGCCGATCAGCAGGCCAGCCACACCGGCGCCGCCCTGTGACTGGCGCCGCCGCGGCCAGTCACACCAGCCGCCCGTCCTGCAGCCTCACCTGTCCGATGATGGGCATGCCGGCGTCGGTGGAGATCTTCTGCAGCTGCTGAGTGAAGTTGCGCAGCGCGTTCTCGCTGACGGTGCGCTGCGGCGCGAAGCAGGCGATGGCCCAGACGCGGATCTCGACGCCGCTGTAGAACTGCTTGCCGCGCATGTCCCAGACGCCGCCGTTCGGCACCGCCTGCTGCTTCGTCTGCGGCGGGCGGCGCGCTCGGTCGGAGCGGCGAACGCAGGCGGTGGCGGCGACGAGGCGGACCGGGCCATCCGGAGGTAATCAGCAAGTCCCAGATCGTCTTGCCCAGTTCCAAGGCGAACCATGCTTTTATTCCAAGCCAAGCACAATTATATTATTTTGGTCGTTCCAATCACATCAGAACTGTATGTCAACATCGCAGCAACATCACATCTACCAGTACCCCCAGTAATATCATACTAAAAAACACACGAAAACATGACCACATCACGGGGCGGGGGCGCGGCGCTAGTCGGCCTCGCCAGCATCGCCGGCCACTCACCCGTCCGCCGTACTGGAGCCGGGGCGGCGGCAGCACGCGGCCGCGCACGTCCATCATCTTCTGCTCGATGTTGAGGCCGAACTCCTGCACGTACGGGTCCGTGTTGAAGTCGGCCCACACCTTGCGGATGAGCGTGTTGATCTCGCGCTCGCGGTCCGGCGCCGAGCGCGCCGTCGCCTTGATCATGGTGGACGTCTGCATGTCGGTGAGCTTCTTGATGCAGCGCTGGCCGGCCACGATCGTGCACACCTGCCGGGATCGGCGGCAACCAGACGTGATGCACGCACCATTATCGGAGGGTCGGACTGGAGACGGGCAGGGACCGGGCGTGTGCCGCATCGCTCACGAAACGACCGGATCATGCATGTTAGACTTTCATGTTATGCGCGACATTTAAGTGCGACGCGATTTCACAATACATCAAACAACGATACTTCACGATTTAAAAAATCAGGTGCAGCAGAAGGCAAAAAGTGTTACCTCTTTATGACCAGCAATTGTCAGCAACACAGTTAAAGGGACTGGGCATGATGTCAAGGGGCAGGTCATGATGTGTTAAAATACATAGTACATCTCCATTCATCCCTAAATTCAAAATGTCGTGGCAATTGACCTTATGGTATCAAGTTCTTACACATCGCTCCTCCAGCAAAGGACGGTCAACTCGAGACCCCAAATTCCGGGCATAGAAGGCACTGGGCGCGACCCGCACTGACCTCTAGTGGCAAGTAGGTGTGCTTGTGCTCCTGGCCAACCTGCAAGCAGGGCAGGTGAGGGAAGCGCAGCTTCATCCGGTATTTGTCCAGGAAGTACTTGGCCACCGTGCACTCCACCGTCTGGCCGTTCTCCAGCTGCAGCGGGAACCTGCGACAGCCCAGTGTCCCAGTGACGTGGCAGGTACCGGACGCGGGCACTGTATGAAGCTGGGGGTCAAGCCATCATGCGCAAGGTGGACACAAGCTGGGAGACGCGATTAGCCGCGTAGGGTTCGATGTCGCTTATCACACTGCGAAAGAACAAAGCTCATAGAAGTAATCCCCTGGCACAGAGCACCGCACACCAGAAGCGCATATCTACAATCTCATCAGCAGTGACCCACATCATTCCACAACTACAACACACACAACCACACCAGCTGCGGTCGCGGCCCTGCAGCGTCGGACTGGTGGTCCCCAGGAGAGAGGCCCGTGCCTGTCTGCGCGCGCCGCCCGCCGGCCGCCTCCGTGACTCACGACTGCATCTGCGCCGGCCGGCGCGTGACGTTGCAGACACGGTACTTGCGCCGCATGGAGCCGCAGTGCGTGATCTCGATCTTGAGGCCGCGGATCTCCTTGGTGAACTTGACGCGCTGCGAGTCGGTGAGCGGCTTGCGCTGCTCGCTGACCTCGCGGATGTCGAGCACCTCGCACATGAACTCGATCACTGCCTGAGACTTGTAGAAGGCCGTGGCAGACACTGGAACGGAATCCCGTTAGGCACATCGACAAAACACACCACACGCACGGAGTTCGCTTATGATTCCGGCTCCTCAGTAAACATCCATTGATCTTGGTGTGCACAATCACGTTAGAATGTGGATGAAGGTGGACTGCGTGCTTCACCAAAAAAAGCATGGTCTCCACATGCTACAACATTGTTGTGCCCATTTTAACATACGTTAGTGTCGGTAACGAAATAACAGCTGTGCCATTCCCCCAAGCACTTCCAAGGTCCTCAGCCCACGACAATACAACGCCTACGTTCGCCACTCGCAGCCAGTGCAGCGCCCACTGACCGTCAATGTTGAGCATCATCTTCCACTGGCTGGGCCGGACCGACTGGTGGAAGCCGAACCACACCTCGCGGCCACCGCCCAGCGGGTGGTAGTAGCCCTCGGGCGCCGAGAAGAACGAGCGGCCCACTGGCGTGTACTTCATGGACGGCAGGTGACGCATGACCACGTCCAGTGCCTGGACGGCTTCGGGAGGGATGGCGCGCTGGCGACCCTCCAGCGCCTCCTCCAGCTGGTACAGCGACACCTGCGCCTCCCAGCGGATCGAAACGTGGAAGACGCGATCCTTGCCCTCGCCGGGCAGCGTCACCTCCAGGTCCACCTTTTCCTTGCCGATGGGCAGCGGATCGCGCGTGTACATGCTGCTCCGGCCGTCGAATACCGGCTTCATCGTGCTGAAGATCTTGGCATACGATGTGACCATCGTCTCGATGATGTCTCTGGCAACAGGCGGGCGCTAGGCTGAAGGACTTCGAATTCATTCATAAACTCGACATCCCAATTAACCGAAGGAGAGCTTATATGAAAAAAGACATCAGTCAAAGGCCCAGCAGAGCACTGGCTGGCGAAGGGAACTCTGTTTGTAGAGAACATTATCAGCGCTGAAGGCAACATAAGTGACCCAAACACATCCCATGCCAGAACCACAGTGACAGCTGCCGACAGCATCGCGGCGCTAGAGCGGTGCTGGCGACCAACTCGGGGAGCTCGCAGCCGACCGCGCAGGATGCGCACCTGTTGACCTTGCGCGGGCACTTGTCCGGCTGGATGCTGATGACGTAGTGGTGCACGAAGCCGCGCGGCATCGAGATTTGGAAGTGGTTGGCCCTCAGCTGGATGATGCGGCCCTCGCGGCCCAGGTTAGGCCGGCGCGGCGCCGTGAAAACTGGAAGATTGGCAGCCACACCTACAGACGAGACCGCGTGACAGGGCAGCCACCGCCAGCCGGGGTGCGTGGACGCGGCGGCGGCGGCGGCCAGGTGCGCCTGAGACGTCACCTCAGCTGATCGCCAGCCCACCGGCCATGGGTGTCCGGCCTCAAGGGCAGGAGTTGAAGCCGAACTCGCTCAGGACGCAGGTGACATTCCAACCCATTGCAGCTCACAGAACATGAGGTGAAACACTAATGCTAAATGAACAGGATTCCAGTAAAACAGCTCTACAAGATTCCAGTACAACAAATTCCAGTAAACGCTACAATGATTCCAGTACAACGGCAAGGCGCAGGAAGCCAAGCCCACTGGCGCCACCTCAGACGAAACGAGCTGAGCGGCGGCGTGCCGCACTGCCGAGCCCAGTGCGTGCATGCCACTGGGGCCACTCACAGGGGATGTCGGCCACGAGGGCAGGGGGTGCGGTTGGCGCGACCGCGGTGGTTCCAGCTGCCTGCAGCAGCGTGACAGGCGTCATTCCGGTCGGCGGTCCCACCGAGCCAGGCCCGGGCTGCGCCACCTGCCCAGGCTGACCAGCTGCCAGACAAAAAGACACACACCATGGTGCTGTAAGTGAGCACCTCAAGCCAGCTATGCTCAGATGGTAGGGAGTGCTGGCCATTTGGGCCATTCAAACTCTGGCATCAGCCAGATATGCTGGTGCTACATGTAGGGACTGTGCTGGCCTACTGACCACCAATAATCAGGTATGCCTAACCACACCCATGATGCATTACAAGTTGATCCGGATGTCAACAATATTCCCCAAATAAAATTTCCCCACTTGAATATTCTATCACTATGTAGATGATGACAAACATGTGCAAGTGGAGACTGTCCCCATCATGAGGACCCATATTTATAGAAAATGTACAGGATTGGCATGACTTACTTGCATTAAATTTGCACAGACACAGTGATGTTTAGTAGTGTTCCATACCACCCACCCAAAAATTGTTAAGGTTTAGCCTATCTACATCTTTGCAATTCTAATTGATTAGATTTACTTGCAAAAAAGCATTCCTTTCAGTGATGGCAGCATGAGTTTCCCAAGGAAACTAATATCCTGGGTGGACATTGGTAGCAACTGATAGCTGACTTGGTATTATGCATCTGCATTGCAATCAAAGCCAATCTGTCTAGGTTTAACCCGGTGTGTTATGTTTGAGGTTAGCTTTGGAAAAGGTTATCTTGGATGCTTCTTTATTTATAACTTATGTCATAATGACATTTAGTTTATGGGCATGCTAAAATTTGGTACCCTTTTAAATTGATAATGCTATGCCATTTAGTTCATACTCATTTCATTCAGTTTGTACCACTCAGTGAACTATTACTGCAACACATGGTTACTGACATCTGGAACTCTGTCAGGTTTGAGGTCTCCAGCTTATGAGTTTAAAGCCTGTAATTTCCATGCTGATAAAATGGGGACACAAAACAGTGGTGATGTGGCACCAGTGCAACCTAAGCTGCCTGACCAAAGCTGCTTAGATATAGGTGCCTTGCCCTCACACCATAGCTTTTAAACCTGAACCAGATGTCATTTTTCATAAGCAAATAGATAGGGTGGGGTTAGTACAATATCCTGCCAAAGCATGGCAATGTAACTAACATTTGCTTGATAATGTTGCTTCACCAGCACCTCTGTATGTTGAAGGCCTGTAAGTCCCAGTATAACAATCCTGAACTCATATTGATGAAGAACTGGGGACTAATGACTCCTTTTGGCTTGCACCATACTTGCCTCAGCCTGCCTTGTGCTAGCCTCTCAAACCAATAGCCAATTGATTGCAACTGTGAGTTGCAGCATTACACTTGTACATTAACGAATTCTTACCACAAAATAAAAGTAAAATAGAAAACAATGAAGTCCATACACAAAAAACTATCTTATGCACTGGTTACAAGCTGATCAGCATATGTGATTTTTTGGTCTGCTTGCTTCATTTTAACTTGTTTTGTTGAATTGATAATGTAAATTTTGTTAATCTTAAGCTATCTCTGCACAGAGCAAATTTATTATCCCTGACAGAGAACATTATGTTCTGTGCTATTATTTTTATTCACACATCACCTTCCTCCATACCTCACACCTTCTCCAAGGTACAACTGATAACCCTATATACCCTTAGTTCAGATGCCCTTCAAAGTGCATATTTTGCTCACCCAAATGCAACCTATCCATCCCCATGTTGTGCCTTTTACTTGGTCTTACCATTGACACTGGTCTGTATACACAAATAACAATCAGAATGGTATCAATTAAGTCCAATGAATTATCCATTCTGTATGGCAAAGTTAAGCAGAAATTCATTTTGATTAAATGAGCCAGCAATACCTGGGCCCAGTTAAGTACACCTTGTAAGGGCACTGGATTTATTGAAAACTTTTAAAAATACTAAAGCATGGCACACACACACATGAATAAACTTCACTACGAGGACGAGACATGGAGGTGTTATGTTTATTAGGCATGCAGGCCAACGAACGGTGGCATCCAAGACAAAGGCAAGTAGGCTTACTCACGTTGTCCGACCGGATACATTTCGCTTTTCCTGTCCCGACCCGTTTTAAGGCCACATTTAACAATTAAATGAAAATATCCTGCTCTCCTCGACCTTCACGTGCGCGGTTTTTCAACCGAGCACGTCCCCCATTGACCTCCCACGGCACTACGCCTCAAGGCCACGGCCAGCTTACTACGGAGTTTTACAACATGGCGTCATTGGAAATGGTAGTGATGAAGCTCGTTGACTCGAAACTAAGTATAAAAATCTGAACGAACATTCAAACACAGGTTGCGGAGTTCGGATTTGATTTTCGATATCTTAGGCTTTCTTATGCAAAATTGTAAAGACTAAAACTCGCAGTCATGAAGCTAGCCATCGGGTCTTTATCTCAAATCGATAGAGCGCACAGAGGTCAAGGCTATAAAAGGTACGCGACGACTAAACTTCCATGTTTTCTGCCGCTGCTTAAATTCGTGCATCTGAGGGCCTCGATGGGTTTCTTTTCGTTCTCTAAATGCAATCATAGTGAATTTCATAATTTTCCATCATTTGTAGTTTTATTTCGCGGTTTTCAAAAGGCTCGTGTGTTAAATTTTTGTTGGGGCCCTGATGCAGTTTCTTTGGTCAGGTTAGACTTATGTTGTGTTGGGATCACATTAAATAGCCCTACAACAGAGCTTGATCGTGACACTTGTTTTTATCTAACAGTGAATCATTTCGATTTCATTTGACATCGAAGGTGTGGTTGCGTTGATGGATGTCGGTGAATTATTCCAGCTGCAGGTGTGTATTACCTGGTTTATAACTACTTCGTCGGACAATGACAGATGAATGATTAGTCTATCGTTTATGGATTTGACAGAATTTTTTGTTCGAAAAACGGAAGTAAGCTTATTGGCCAGTGCTTAGCTACGCTTGAGGAGGGTGCTGTTCTTATATTGGACGTACATGCATGGCCTTTTCCAGCTGTCATGGTAAATACCTCGCGCGAGAAACATAATTAAATCGATAGTTTACTCAACAGTTTAAAAAAAGGACAGAACAGGTGTCGATTTGCATTATTTTGCGGGAGACCCGGCCCCTTATGTTGAGTTGCCTCCCCCCCCCCCTGCCTTGGGCCCCGGCATTTTTTTTTTTGTTTTTGCTGTGATATTGTAAAGCGCAAAAAGCCGACCTTCATGCAAGGACTTAAGACTTTGATCCGCCTGCGTAACGTGGAGTCGTCTTGGATGGTGCAGCGTGATAACTTGACCCCGGAAACCCCAAAACTGTTGCCCCAGATGAGGGGTAACTTGAGATAATAGCGGCAAACCATTTGAAATGTGATTTGCCCCTGAAACGTGAGCTCAGACACTTTTTCCCCCACAACCTAGTCAAGGCATCGACTCCACTGATTCAACGGTCTGTTGTGGTTTTTATGTCACTCCACATTTTGCCTTCTGCCCGTGGTCGGCTACAAACCTAGCTTTGTTTTACTTAATACCCGAATTTCTTTGTTGCAAGGTCTCATGCAAGAACGAGATCAGGTGACTGAACGTTTGTTTTTTGGGGGCGGTATGGTAAGGTTGGATTGTTGATCCAGTTCAGCTACGGGAACACTGCCTGCATCTGGGAGTACTTCACTACTGATAGGTAGCCTGGGCGGGGACCCCTCTGCGAGATACGTGCGGGTGTTCGGGTGTGGCTATAGCCAGGGGAACACTTAGGCCCGTTTATGGCTGATGGAAGCAGCTTGCCCCGGATAGGTGAGTGGCTGTGAGGATTCAGGATGAAGCATTAATAAGAAAAGAAGGGCGGATGAGCCACATGACTTATCATAGTCTAGAGAATATAATAGGTCAGGGATTTGCCGTTCAGTTACCATGGCATTGATGAGTATTGGTGCGGTTGCTACATCGTGTGGAGGCGGTCTACGGGGGACGTCGATGTCTAGGGAAGGCGGTATACGGGGTGCGTCGCTTTCAAGGGGCGGCGGTATACGGGGTGCGCCGACGTCAAGGGGAGGCGGTATACGGGGTGCGCCGACGTCAAGGGGAGGCGAAGCGCGGGATGCGTTGACATCAAAGGGAGACTGAAAATCAAATATTCGTCGAGTTGTGTTGCCTTGTCCTGCCCGATCTTGTCCTCTGGCAGAGGCGGCATTGTTGCACGAACGATTTCTGTCTACAGCAATCAAGCGATGTAGATTTTGCACGTTTTCGTCGATTCTCGTCAGTGCCGTGATGAGTTGTGTAAAACTAAGCACATGGTTTCTGTCTGCGATGCTGTATTGAAATGATGCGGCGCCTCAACTCGAGGCTTCCGTTTGATTTTGGTACGGGGTAAACCTTTTTGATTCTGAAGTCCCCGGTAAGCAGTGTTTCCACCGGGTTATATAAGCCCGTGTTCTAAAACCGTCTGTTAGTAGGGCCATAATGTCACGAGGCCCAGGCCCAACGCCAGCTTCGCGGGTCTAAGTCCCATAATCTGCACACGTGCAAAATTCATTGACGAAAGTTTCGCCTTTTATAGCCCACTGATCACCACCACGATATGTGGCGTAAAAGCGTCACCGTTATGTGAAGTGAAATTTTTTACTTGTCTGTGATGAATCTTCAGTCATCGATAATTTTTGGTGGTCGTGCGATAAAGCGTCCATAGCACCAACAAGTGACTCACGTAACACAAGACGATGTGTGACCATTTTGAGAAACAAGACTTAAGCCGTACAAGAGGTAAAACAAGTATAGCCCTCGCTGGCACATAATTGCGAACAGTCGCTTTGAATTGCATTGGTCTGAAATGTGGAGTTTGTGCCTGAGCTCACCACAAGAATATGAACATCTTGTCCCAGAATAACTACTTCAACAACTCCTTGCTTCATGTCTTGGAAACATGTAAATATATACTCGATTTAGAACTTCTTCTGTCGCAAAACCTTGAGTTCGTATCGTTTTAAACAAATGATAAGGTACCATAACTAACTGATCAAATACTGGGATTGGCTGATAAAGTACACAAGTTAAAATATGTATTGTTTCAAACAACCAATAAAAGTGCTGGTAGCCAAGTTCAGCACTGTGGACGACCAGTCTAACATTGGGGGTCCAGCTCGACATGACATATTGAGACGTAGTACCGCCATGGAGATGCGAAGTTCCGTCCTCGCAGAAAACCACTTCAGAAGCGCAGAAAGCGCGTTGAGCTATCGATAAATAGCGAGAGAGAGCTCTGACGTTTGTGATGAGAGCAGCTTCCTATTGCGAAAATTCGTGTGTGACGTGTTCGTTCAGTAATTTCCACGCCGTTGTGAGAACCTTGTCAAGCACGTTTAGCGTTGTTTGAGTCACTTCTGCTTGCCTCACCAAATGACATTTCTGGTCTCTTAGTTTGTTGGGAACACTTGCCTACGCTCTCTGCGATGCCGCCGCCTCAGTCTCAGTCTATATATATATATATATATATATATATATATATATATATATATATATATATAATCACTATGTACTATGTATGACTTGAAACAAATATAGGACAAATATAGGCGTGCGCGTGCGCGCACGCGCGTGCGCGTGCGCGTGCGCGTGCGCGTGCGCGTGCGCGTGCGCGTGCGCGTGCGCGTGCGCGTGCGCGTGCGCGTGTGTGTGTGTGTGTGTGTGTGTGTGTGTGTGTGTGTGTGTGTGTGTGTGTGTGTGTGTGTGTGTGTGTGTGTGTGTGTGTGTGTGTGTGGTGTGTGTGTGTGTGTGTGTGTGTGTGGTGTGTGTGTGTGTGTGTGTGTGTGTGTGTGTGTGTGGTGTGTGTGTGTGTGTGTGTGTGTGTGTGTGTGTGTGTGTGTGTGTGTGTGTGTGTGTGTGTGTGTGTGTGTGTGTGTGTGTGTGTGTGTGTGTGTGTGTGTGGTGTGTGTGTGTGTGTGTGTGTGTGTGGTGTGTGTGTGTGTGTGTGTGTGTGTGTGTGTGTGTGTGTGTGTGTGTGTGTGTGTGTGTGTGTGTGTGTGTGTGTGTGTGTGTGTGTGTGTGTGTGTGTGTGTGTGTGTGTGTGTGTGTGTGTGTGTGTGTGTGTGTGTGTGTGTGTGTGTGTGTGTGTGGTGTGTGTGTGTGTGTGTGTGTGTGTGTGTGTGTGTGTGTGTGTGTGTGTGTGTGTGTGTGTGTGTGTGTGTGTGTGTGTGTGTGTGTGTGTGTGTGTGTGTGTGTGTGTGTGTGTGTGTGTGTGTGTGTGTGTGTGTGTGTGTGTGAGATGCGGAGTGGGGCCCGCCTGATCCGTAGATTTGCAATCACGTGCCCGGCCAGCCGTCAGCCGTCATGTGCCCGGCCTGTAGAGGTCTGGGATCACGCTGGTCGTGTCCAGAGGGGTGACATGGCCATTAGCACGCGGCAGAGGTGCGGCTCTAATGCCCCTCAGGACCGACACCGGGTCGTATTCGCAGTGTACTGAGGCTGGACATGTGATCGGGCAGATACATGAGTGTACAGGTCGGCGGGTCAGTTGCGGGGCACGCGGGGCTGGACAGGTCGCCTGAGTGAGTGCCCTCTACCGCACATGTATGCCCAAATGCAACGCGGCGGACTGCAGCCTTTCACGCGAGAGTGCAAGCCGTGCACAAAGACGTTCGCGGCCGTACAGCAGATCAGGGCAAATAGCGATATATTTATAGGCGTGAGTTTTCCCACCGTTTCATGTGGTTTTCAACGCCCATATTTTTGGCTGAAACAAAGTGAGAGGAAACTAACTTGCACCATAGTAGGTATGCATTCCACTGCATAGTGCTACTTTGTTTCGGCCTCGTGAACTATTAGAGCCTATCTTTTCCCCAATCATCTTCATGGTCGACAGTTGGTGCTCATGCACTTGGCACGACGTTCATTTTGCTGCAATAATTGCTGCCATGTTGATACTGTACAGCGTACAGCTGCTTTCGAGGCCCGGGTCACCCGAATGCGCACTAAGTTTCAAAGCCTGTTCGACCAATATCCTAAATAAGTTTAATGTGCGTTGAGGGATGCGTTGTCAGCTCTAAGTCGTCGATCGAACCACTTGAGCAAAAAACAGTATATGTGTGAGGCAAGTTTAAGTGGTAAATTTCCAGCATGTTTTCGCTGGCATACCGCCCATTTTCAAAGCAAAAGGCACTATGTGCTTTGTTCAATTAACACGCTCCCGAGTGGCCGGCTAGATACCCTTCGCTCGGGTGGGGAGGGGGTAAATTTGACCCCCCGAGATCTCAAGAACTCAGAAAGCTAGAGACACCAAATTTACAGAGTGTCTTGACCTGTACGTGAACTCACTTAGGTCAAAGTTTGAGCTTCCTAGTTCATGACCTTCAGGTCAAATAAGGTCAAACAAGGTCAAATTTCAGATTGCTTTCTTAAGTGCCCCCAGGACCTAGGCAACGCTTTCTAAGAGAACGTTCAAAAGCCCATTCGAGGTCAGTGACCTTGTCCGACCTTTCGAAGGTCGTGGTGACCAAGGTCAGACAAGACTGCTCTGAGTTTTGCATTTGAATAAGCGACAAATATTACGCCAGCCAGCATGTTCCTAAAACAAAGTGTCGACCCGGGTCATCTTAGGTCAACGACCTTTTCTGACCTTTAAAAAGTCAATGGAAGATTATTATGCGGTTTCCGCTGACAATAAATTTGAAATGAGCATCACAAACTATTCCATAGAGCAAGCACTGGAGTCATAAATCAGGTTGGTTGTGACCATGGTCTGACCTTCATACCTGACCTTAGGTCAACGCAATTTGCTCATTCAATATTTTTGGTGCCTAAGAAAGCGTCTCAGAGATGTATGGCTTCGTCAAACACTCCCTTATTGCATCAGATTGCACGACTCCCTTGAAACTGCTTTCGCTGAAACCATGATCTGACTTTGACCTGCCATAGGTCAACGACCTTATAACCTACATCTAAATTTGTTATGTCAAACGATCCGCCATTCAATTTTCTACAGCTAAGCAAAATCTGGCGCGGCTCGGACGCGCCGTTCGAAGATCATTCTGGAGACAACCTTCGGGGGGTAAAGTTGTCCCCCTACGCGAGCGCGTGTTAACTCGTAAATAACGTACAGATTCAGCACTGTTTTCGGAAATCGATCAAAGACACGCCGCAACTGGGCCCATGCCTCAGAAGCCTTGATATCGACGACGCAGTTCGCCTCTGCCTGGCAGCGCCACGGTAACAAGGCAATTTCATTGAAGACGGACGGCACATTCATATTCGTGTAAGCGTTCCATTTGTTTTTGCATGAGGTAGGTCATTCTTACGCTAGCAGCTCAGCAGAAATAATGTATTGCGGCTTTTGGGCGGATCTAAAAATAATTACAGGGCTCGGTAGCCTGAGCACGTCGGCATCGAAATCATTTGGATCCTGCCACAGCTTGATTTGTCTACAAAACATGCAACAAATCACTTTTACTGTATTTGCAAAAGTGCCAATCATCAACTGTAGAGGTGCTGCAAAAATAATGTCCAGATGGCACGCTTCTGGCGTGCCAGAACAAAGTTGATTGAGGAAGTGCGCACGAAATTGAAATATCGGCCCCATTCACAAATGCACCCTGAATGGCAAACTTATATAATATAGGATTTTTAATAAATAAAGGATTTTTAGATATATTCATGTTTGTCAGTGTTTTGCGCTCCAAATTAATCCCATTTTCACTCCTGCTGACTTTTGCAAAAAAGGTAAATCCTTTGGGTGGGTGGTGCGGTACATTAAAACTGCAATAAACGCACACGTGATGCATTCCAGTGCATTCCACCAGAGCCGCATTGCTTTCATAGAACGGGGCATGAATTGAGCCGTTTTGGAGCGATGAACTCCTTAAATTGCAATTCCGTAAAGAATTGATTGGATGCACTCAGCGCCCACTGGACTGTGGAACTCGAACTCAAGAATCATGCGCTGTGAAGAAGAACGAAGTCGGGGTCGTGCTCAGGATTCTAGGGCATGCTACTAGGACACAAGCCATACCAAAAGGGCGTACGCCAGCCCTGCACACAGGGTTTTGGACACAGTTTTAGTCCCGCGCCCGCTAAGCCGCAACTTTCCCAGTACCATAGAACAGAAACTCCGACTGAAGACTGATGTGCCCAGGTCTTCCCCAGAAGCTGCTATTGTCAAATGTCTTACCATAGGGGCTCGTTGAAGCGCTCGTGCAGAGGTTCTCCGGGAATATCGCTCCCCATCCATCGAACCGCTCGCACTCCGTCGACGAGGCGTTCGGCGATGATGCCTTATCGAATGGTGGGAATTCCACATTCTCCACATGCACCTCCTCGCCTCTACTGGTCGCGGGCATAGCTCGGTCCTCGCGCCCGCGCCCGCGCCCTGACCGCCGCCGCCGGCACCGTCAGACCTCCACTCGCCTTCGGTCCAGTACGCACTGCCCGGGCCGCCGGGGCGGCACACGTCAGCCGACTCGCCGGCCGACCTCGCCCGAGGGCAGGTCAAACCCTGCACGGGCGCGGTCACCCATCAGCCCTGACGGTGGCAGCGCCAGGTCGCCCGTGTGTTCACGTGGGTCCTGCCGCCAAGAGCATAGTTGAAACCGATCCCGGCGTTTGGTGCGGTGACGGCCATGCTCAGCTGTTTACACCACACTCCTCACCACGCCATTGTTTTTTTATTCCTTTGCTAATTAGCACAATCACATTGTTCGCTTGATCATCCTGCATTGGAGAGCCAAACCTAGCAGATGTTTCGCGACTGGAAGATCGGAAAAAACCGGGCATCAAAAAACCGGCTTTCTCTATAAACCGTACTTCGATATTTCGACTGTACCTGTGCAGAGAGCGTCGACGTGTGGGGCGCAAGTGTCAACATTGGTAATATGACGTTAGGACAGGCACCGGCATAACCTTTTAGGCTGAATCGAGAAGTGGTATACCCATATATACCTTTGGAGGGGCACATTATTTGGCGTCCAACGTTGCACAGGCTTGTCAAACATTGGTAGAGGTTTAAATGGGGCTGACTTGTTAACTTAATTGCCGTCAAAATAAATTCTGAGAATCATGCACAAAAAAAGATGTGATGCGACTTTTGATGCCGAGAGTAGGTGCTTACGCTGCGTGTCGCGTCGCCTGGCCATTCCCCGCAGGGTAGGCCTTTCCCGCCAGGATGAGAGGCCGGCGACGCCATGTTGTCTCAGCAGATTAGCGTGCCGTAAAGCCCCATTGGCAGGTCATCATGGTACTGAGCATAGCACGATGCGGTTTGAGCGTCTTGGAATAGAGCATATATTAAAGGAAGCATACGATGTTGAGGATGGCGTGCCGTAACTGCCCGAAGGCATAGCTCTTAGATGCTTTGACGAAAATGTTGGACCAGCCTCTAAAAATGACATGTTTGTCCGGGCTCCACTTGTCCGAAATCTTGTGTGCTGGCTAGCTAGCTCGTCTGATTTTACGATGAATATGTCACATATGTAATGCTCCCCTTACTCGCATGTACACACCTAAAACGTCAAACGTAGATACACGGACAGGAAGTACGCTTGCGCTTACGCGTGTAGACAGGCACACACGCACAAGCACGCTTTGGAACACAACCTGTATCACTTGACTCCAGACCCGAACACAGAGCGAATAGAAAATGACGCTTCCTTGCATTCCTGTGCTAATTGCCGAACCGGTATCAGTAAAAATGATTTTTTTTTGGGGGGGGGGGATCGGGAGGTCCTTTGCTGGATCGAGAAGTCTCCTGTATTGATCAAAAGTCTCCTTATCTAGTTTTATTCAAACGGAGCACGTGGCCCACATGCAACCCCCTCCCTTGAATCCGTGAGTGGCCAGGAGGCCTGCCGTGAGAGGTCCCATTTGGTCCATACGGCCCTGTGGAAAACCCTACCCCCGCCCCAAACTCATTATCATAGGCGCCATCCCCCTATTCCATGTGAAACTCCGCCTTGAGACGCACGGTGAGTTTACTCAAATTTCCGTAGAAAAATGCTTCCACTCCTTTCTTTCACCACCTTTCAAATGCTTCACCTAACCCCTTTTAAGCGAACTGTTTTAGCATGACTGCAATGGGACTCAGTGCGAAAAAGAGCTTTACACCCTGCACTGTCACGCATGTTCATAGCCAAAAAGTTTCCAAAGTTTCCTGAGCACGGCTGGCGCAGTCCCAAGGACGTTGCATACACAAGTTCACACATGATGGCAAACAGCTTGGCAACTTCATAACTCATTTAGACCGCTCCTATTGAGAACAGTGGGCTCACAGCTTGATGCCGCATTCAGGGCCAAAGACACTGCCAACAGGAGTTCTTAAATTCGACCACACACACATGCATACAGACAACCACACACATGTGCATACAAACAACCACACACACGTGCATACAGCCAACCAGATCGAGTAAGTTCCGACCGCACTGACGCCCGTGCTCTTGGCCTACCCATACACAGAGCCACAAGCCCGCACAGCATCAACCTTCTGGCTCACCATCCACCCGAACAGCTCAGCCGGTCACCGCAGGGCCGCACCTCGCCGTCTCGTGTCAATCTCCCTCACAGCATGCGCGGCCGGTCGCTGAGGTCGTGCTCTGCGCCCACCGGAGTGTCGAAGAGAGTGGGCACGTACCCGCCGGCCGAGGTGTACGCCACCTCACGCAGCACGCCGTCCGGCCCGACCACGCCGTACTGACCGGCCACCGTGCCGTTCTCGTAGCTGCGCTCCTCGTGGTAGTTGTGCGTCAGGTGCACGTAGAAGTGGTACGGCCCGCTGCCGGCCGGCCGCAGCGGCACGATCGGGCGCAGGGGACCGCTGCTGCGCGCGCCCGCCGGCCGTGCGACGGGGCTAGAGCCACGGGCCGCCGCCGGCCGCGGCGCGGCGGTCGTTGGCGCGGTGGACGGCGGCGGGACGCCGGCGGTGATCGCGCCGACGGTGACGCGCGCGGCCGCCGGCGGCGCGGCGGTCCTGGCCGGAGCCGGGGGCGGCGGAGTGACGGTGCGCGAGGGCGCTGATGCTTTCTGCGGCCGCTGGCGCAACAGAGCATTGGGCGGCGGCGCCCGGACCGGCACCGACCTTACCAGCGCCGAGGCCTGCGCCGCGTCGCCGACGGTGAACAGGCCCGCCTCGCGCGGCGGCCGAAACGCCCCGAAGTCGCGCCGGAACTTGGCCGTGTTGAGCCGTTCGACGCTGACGCTGGGCCGGAAGCCGGCGCAGTCGGCCGTGTAGGAGGTGGTGCGCAGCGTGCCGTCGGGTAGCTGCACGGCGTACGCGCCCACCTTGGTGCCGTTGGCGAAGCCTCGTTCCCAGTGGTAGTGGGTGCCAGCGTTATAGGCGAAGCCGTACGGCCGGCTCGCGACGCTCTGGGCGTCGCGGCCGGCACAGGCGGCCGGGGCGGGCGAGCTGGTGCGAGCACGACTCCGCTGGGACGGTGGCGCCGGCGCAGACGGGTCCGGACCTCCAGTCAGCATAGCGGCCCGACCCCGCTCTTGCTCCTGCGGCCGCTTCGCCCCTGAGCGCGGTGTGCCGTTTTGATTCCGCCGCTCCACTGGTCCCAGCTCCGCCGCATCGTCTCGCTTTCGCTGATCTACCGACAGCAGGTTCGACGTGTCCAACGGATCCCGCTGCCCAGTCGGACCTGGATCAGCATCGCTGGGGAGCGGGGACGCGGCCGGGTCCACCTGGCGCTTCTGCAGGTCGCAGCCCGGCGTCCGCACGCGCCGCAGTGTCGGGTGATAGCCATCCTCGTCGGCGTAGTACCTGGAACCGAGGCCGACCCGTGGGTACGCGACTGGCTGCAGCGGTGGGTCGGACACTGCCAAAATGCGGTTCGAAGCAGGCGCGTTGGTGCACAGAAACCGGGCAGGGATAGACTGGTGGCCGTGTTTGTGGAATATTCTGTTACATAAAACATGGGAGCTCAGTTTCTTACCCATGCCATGACGTTTGCCTTATGTTTCTTTTCATCTGATGCTGTTCACGATATCTGCCGCAGACGGCTCGGGTCTACTGCACATTCCGAACGAAGGCAAGCTGCTGACTTGTCCAGCACTGTGGGGCTGATCAGGAAGCGATGCTAACTACCTTACCTTCCATCCGATGCCTTTCCAGAGGTACCCGACATATCTCCAAGCCTCAGGGAGGTGCTTGCAAAGCTGAGGAGGGCACCAGGAAAGAGCAAGCAGCGGGACTGAGCCATCCCATGCAGCCGGATTAATTAGCTGGATTCATGACAATCATCATTCAGCAAATAAGGCCGGGCAGCCCCCTCTTCTCGTGAACACCCGCTGCATTACGGAGTAAGCACTCACCGTCCCACGGAGTAAGCACATGTCCCACTACGGAGTAAGCACTCACTGCATTACGGAGTGAGCTCTCGACCCACACGAGCAAGCACTCACTGCACTACGGAGTAAACATTCACCGCACTACGGAGTAGGCACTCACCGCACTACGGAGCGCCAGCAGTTGGGCAGGTCCACGTAATACTCGCCAAATTTGGCACCAGACTCGGTGCCCGTCTCGTTGTGGCCGTGGTAGGGGGCAGCATAGCCGAAGTTGTAGAGTGCACGCTGCTGGGTCAGCGAAGGTGGCGCCACTAGCAGACCAGCCCCGGAAGAGGCCAGTGACACGGCGCGGAGGTCACTGGCCGCGGGCAGGAGATCTTCTCCGCGGACTGCCAGCGCAGGTGACTGCATCAATGCTTTTCCAGGGATGATACGTTAATTTTGTTTAAATCCAAAACAGTTCATTATATGAAGGATAAGGTGTTATGACCATGAAAACGGCACATTGAGTGCCGACATACCACGACATGTATTTACCTTTCCAAAGTCGTGGAACGGCATATATAGGAATGGCCACTTTCTCCGTCACACTTCCCACAGCTTCTGCCGTGGGTGATTTGCCTCTTGGCCTCGTCGCTGGGACGCGACCCTGAAGTTTTTCTGTGTAAAGACAGGCATCTTATTTGATTACGGGACTGCGCTTTATGTTGCCGATGCAACATCTTGCAAGAAAACATTATTCTAAGCCAGACAGGGCTACATTATTGCAAGCGGCCCAGTGTGTGATAAATCAACACTGGATCGACAGGTATGGATTTAACTCAGTGAGCAAGACAAGTTAACTGACTCGCTAACACTACGGCTGGCGCTGCAAGTGACCTCAGCAGTGACCGGGAATAACCGAGAACTACCGTTACTATCAGCTTTGGATGCCTCGTAGACTAGCACCTCTGAACGAATGGCTCTGAAGGGCACCTATGGTAAACCTTACCACTTGTACGTGCTGTGTTAGAATCAGCTAGACTCGAAAACAAGCCCGTGTTCTCCGCTCAGTGGTGCAGTACGTGCAGTGTTTGCATCAGCTCGACTCGACCAAACAAGCCCGTGTTTTCCTCTCAGTGGTGCAGTACGTGCAGTGTTAGAATCAGCTCGACTCGACCAAACAAGCCCATGTTCTCCGCTCAGTGGTGCAGTACGTGCAGTGTTAGAATCAGCTCGACCCGACCAAACAAGCCCGTGTTCTCCGCTCAGTAGTGCAGCAGCGCTCTCGCTCACCTAAAACCTCCTGCGTGGGTGTGCGATACTCCTGGACGAGCCGGTCTATCTTGTCGCCCGTCGCCTGGTATTTGGTCACCCGCGTCCAGCCGTCCGCCATATGGACCCCGTACTCCCCGTACACAGTGCCGTCCGGATCTAAGGGAAGAGCACATCAGGTCACCACATGGTCCTGGTACTGCCCGTACACAATGCCGTCCGGATCTCAGGGAAGAGCACATCAGGTCACCACATGGTCCTGGTACTCCCCGTACACAACGCCGTCCGGATCTGGGGGAAGAGCGCATCAGGTCACAGAGGTGGTGCGTCGCCGAAGTGCCGCACAGAGGCTCGTGCGCACGCACGCAGGCTGAACGTTCACAGCAACCCGCACGCCGGTGCGCCGGCCGTTTGTAAGCACAAACTGAAGCTCGAGGACTGGCCGTATGGAAGCGTATTCAGATGTCAGGGGAGGCATCTAGCCTGCTTGTTAGTGTTGTCCGCTGTCATTGTGTAGAGTGTTTATACGCTTCTTTCACCCTGCACATTAGTTATGTCTCTGTCGTAGTGACAATCCCATCTTTTATCTAGGTAGCCCGACTGAAAACACTTCAATCAATAGGTTTGCTGATCGAAGAGTTGCTTCGGACAGTGGGAGACAGCGCTTTGGCCGACTCATCAGTATTCAGGCAGTGCCGAACTGGAACGTAAGTAGAATTCGATCTTGCCTAGAGCTTAGGCGGCGTGTGACCAAACGCATGTAACAATGCCCACATAACAGTTGTGATTGCAAACGACGGCGCGACCTGTAATTGCGCGATTGGAAGGCTTTTACAGTCATGGCCATAAGCAGCAAAGCCTGTTCGCCACTATTATGATATTCTCACGAGCATCCAGCGGCGTTGCGCGCTTCGCGTATGTACTTACTCATGACTCGGACCGATACAACCGTTACATGCTTATGCGTAAGGTCACTTACGACATCCGAGTGCCAGGTAAAGACGAAGACAGCCAACGCAGGCAGCCCACGCAACCGCCTCAACGGAGTCAACGCCACTTAAACTACGAAGTTGTAGACGCCTTTTGAAGGCTCAGACAAGAAGTACCGGGAAACAAGGCACCAAAAAGAGAAAATCTGAACCAGACAGCGTCATGACAGAAGCAAAATATGCATCAAACGTGCGTTTCACAGAACCCATGCAATAAAGCTGGAAAATCGTTGCATTAACCGACACCAATACGGGCAACACAGCCCCATGAGATCTCGGCTATTGATCGCCGTTCGTCTCGTCCTCACCGTGTGTACACTCCTTCAGATACCGGCAACACAGCCCTATGAGATCTCGGCTATTGATCGCCGTTTGTCTCGTCCTCACCGTGTTTGCGCTCCTTCAGCACATCAATACCTAGAGCGACGCAACCGCGACGTCTGCATATGCAATCGGTGGCGCAGGCGTCTGCTGCTCTGCGAACAGCCTTGACCTGGCCCGCGGGCTCGACGAAGGGGCAGCCCCGGCGAGCTCGAGCCGTCGGAGCCGCTTGACGCACCAGTGCACGTCGGGCATCGTCGCTGAACGCTGGGATCAGCGGCGAGTGAATAGCGCTAAGAGGGATGACATGGGAGCAGGCGTGATTCGCCGATGGGGCTCGTGTGCGCCAGTAGCGTAAGACGCACGAGGAAACGTGAAATATCGCTTGAACTGGCCTTGAACTCGCCACGGCGAAGAAGGCGGAAATAAATCGCCGTCAACTGTCGTGGAATGAGGAAGATAATCGTGTCGGTGATTAACTGCAGAGGCGCGAGGATATGGGCCGTAGCGTCGCTTGCATTTCTATCCAAACATTGTTTGTTTGATGTATGGTTATCTTCTGCCCCTGGCCTTCTGGGAGTTTTATCTGAGTACGTCAGTGTCTGATATGCATGAGGCCATTTGATCTGCGGCATTAATTTGGTGGCATGGTACAGAGGTTTGCCCATGGGTGGTGCTTACAAGCTCGCAAGCTCATCATGCTCGCCATCCCGTACATATAAACATCGATAGATAGATGCAGATATCAAGGAATTGTCATATGCTTGAGAGCGATATATATTCATATATATATATATATATATATATATATATATATATATATATACATTTGATCAAAAATGACTGCTGCCTCAGCATTGACGAGCTTTTGACGCATCGTTCTAGCCTCCGGGTCTTTGACTTGGCATCACCGCTTAGATTAAAGATGGTTCGCGCAAAAGTACTCATGTATTTATCGCTCCTTACATTCTAGCGTTTCGAGATCCTATCTCATCGTCGGAGAAGGCTCAATGGCACAAGAAATAAGTTATGAGTTTTAAAGGATAACAAATTGTGCACTACTATTGGAAAACATCTTTTGGTACGGAGAACACAAATGAAGCATGACTAATTGAAGTAAGACAGAGCCCTGTTTTCACTTTGATGCATATAAAAAACATTCATAATGGGAGCGTTGCAAAGATAGATTTAGAACACTATTGCCACAATCACATCAATGGTGCTCACCGCCCACCACCTAATAGTTCAAGAGTTATGCAAGAATTTGTTTGTTTGTTTAGGGCCGGAGAGAGTTCCTTAATGAATATGCTTTCCCAAATTTGAAGGCGCTTTCTGTCATTGCACGTCCGCAAAGTGTCAGTGTTGTCAGTTGTTGTGTCAATGTCATATGGTGTGTATGTCGCATGTGGTCCAGAGGTGCCTCGTCACGTAAGTGCATTGTCAGGCGTCGTGAGAGTGCCGTTGTGGTTACATCAATGTAGTGCATGAAACGAAGTTTTGCAGCCTTCGATAGCATTTGAATTGATACACTACATTAGTGCATTTTACTTTGTCGGGTTTGTCTGGTATGTACTGCCAAATTGAGGGTGTTGCAATGGGCTCAGTTCTACGGCCTTTATTCCCTTATTTCTTTATGGGACACGTAGGAGCCGACACACTACAAAACGACGACATGAGACAAGACATTTACTGCCGGTACGTAGACGATATGCTGGTGGAAGCTAGGGACATTGACCAACTAGGACGTCTCAAAAACACCTTTCAAGAGCAGTATGGCTTAAATTCACAACAGGGCGAAGTGTGTAAAACATAATACCCTTTCTCGACATGACTGTCAATGAACAAGGACAACGATTCAAAACGACTGCATACCGAAAACAGATAAACAACGGGTGGTGCTTAAATGCTGACAGTGAGTGTCTTCGACGCCACAAAATTGGCGTCACAAGGTTCTTCATTAGGCAATCATTTAGGCACTGCTCTGATTGGACAAAACTACATTCAGGATTGATAGGAATCAGGCAGATCTTGGTGAACAACGGCTCTAAAAAATTATGACGTTGAAAACGAAATACAACGCCATATAACAGGACACTTTGACAGCAAACCAAGACAAGACATCCAACCAACCGTCAAACTGTATTATCAAAATCAAATGACATCTGCCCACAAACAAGACGAAAAAGCTTTAGGGAAATTATCTCTTGATATGTGAAAAGCAAAAACGACCTCAAAATCGACATCATCATTTACTGTCGTAATAAGAAGATGTCTAGCTTTCTTATGAGAAACAGTCCAGACAAACCCGACAAAGTAAAATGCACTAATGTAGTGTATCATTTCAATTGTTATCGAAGGCTGCAAAACTTCGTTTCATGCACTACATTGATGTAACCACAACGGCACTCTCACGACGCCTAACAATGCACTTACGTGACGGGGCACCTCTGGACCACATGCGACACGAACACGACATGACATTGACACAACAACGACTGACAACACTGACATTTCACGGACGTGCCATGGCAGAAGACGTCTTCAAATTTGGGAAAGCATGTTCATTAACAGATTCTCTCCAGCCCTAAACAGACAAACAAATTCTTGCACAACTCTTGAACTATTAGGTGGTGAGTGGTAAGCATTATTGATGTGATTGTAGCAATAGTATTCTAATTCTGTCTTTGTAGTGTTCCCAATATGGGTGCTTTTATATGTATCAAAGTGAAAATAGGACTCTGTCTCACCTCAGTGGTTCATTTATGTTCTCCGTACCAAAAGATGTTTCCCAAAAGTAGTGCACAATTTGTTATCCTTTAAAACTCAAACTTATTTCTCATACCATTGAGTCTTCTCCGACGATAAGATAGGATCTCGAAGCGTTGGAATGTAAAGAGCGATGAATATATGAGAAATTTTGCGCAAACCATCCTTAATCTAAGCGATGATGCCAAGTCAAAGACCTGGAAACTAGAACGATGCGTCAAAAACCTTGTCAATGCTGAGTCAGCAGCCATTTTTAATCAAACATGCATAAAAGAAAGGGTTCTGACAAAATAAGGGTTCCAACATATATGTATATATATATATATATATATATATATATATATATATATATATGTGTGGTGTGTGTGTGGGGGGGGGTGTGGGTGTGTGTGTGTCCCAATATGGTTCAATATAGTTCAATGTTCCCAATATATGTTCAATATATGTCCATAGATGTTCCCAATATTATGCTCCCAATATAGTTCAAGTGTGTGTGTGTGTGTGTGTGTGTTGTGTGGTGTGTGTGTGTTGTGTGTGTGTGTGGGTGTGTGTGTGTGTGTGTGTGTGTGTGTGTGTGTGTGTGTGTGTGTGTGTGTGTGTGTGTGTGTGTGTGTGTGTGTGTGTGTGTGTGTGTGTGTGTGTGTGTGTGTGTGTGTGTGGTGTGTGGTGTGTGTGTGTGTGTGTGTGTGTGTGTGTGTGTGTGTGTGTGTGTGTGTGTGTGTGTGTGTGTGTGTGTGTGTGGTGTGTGTGTGTGTGTGTGTGTGGTGTGTGTGTGTGTGTGTGTGTGTGTGTGTGTGTGTGTGTGTGTGTGTGTGTGTGTGGTGTGTGTGTGTGTGTGTGTGTGTGTGTGTGTGTGTGTGTGTGTGTGTGTGTGTGTGTGTGTGTGTGTGTGTGTGTGTGTGTGTGTGTGTGTGTGTGTGTGTGTGTGTGTGTGTGCATACATGAATAGATATGTGTGCCCGCAGTGGTTGTGCAGGTCCCCCAAAATGCCACCGGTCAATATCCAGTGCCGCCTGCGTGACGTCATCGGTTGTGCGTGCGTCACGTGCCGCCCCGCAGCGCCTCAGGACACATGGACCCCCTCGCTGATCTCGTCACCGCATCGAAAAATGACACAAGTAAAAGCTCGCGTTTCGCAACCTGCAGGTGCGAAACGTACGGCAAACAGCCAGTCCCTGCTCAGGTGGGCTGTCCCACCGCGGCACCGGCCATGAATACCAACAGCCCAGCTCGTGCACGCTTCAAGACAACCGTGTACCGCGGAATGGTGCCGTGATCTGAGCCCCGTGATGAGGCGTGTCTTTGGTTACCTGGCCTGTAATCGGCGATTTTATCTTAGTCCGAATAATATGAATCCGATGTAGAACTGTATCTACATGGTCTTCGAGAGAAATACGAGGTGTCTCAATTGATTACTTTTTTCGCTGGTTCCCCTTCTCTGTTCCTCGCTGGTCACTGGGTATGGTGTTTTCGTGACGCCGCAACCTTGCATTGGTATTATTCCGTTCGCCTAGTCTGACTGGGCAAACGCTTTGTCGGTTCGTTTTGTTCCGAGGCACGCGCACGTCAGTGCATCTGCGGACCGCGCCCGCGCCGCCAGGCGGCGAGGCCTCAGCCCACCCGCCATAGGACACGCGACCTCACCCGATTTCCCGAGTCAAGTCGCTGCTTCTGCCGCGGAGCCCTGCTACGGGGCGACACGACTCCCACTCGGCTTCCCGGGCCAAGCTGCTGTTCCTGCTGCGGAGCCCCGCCACGGGGCGACACGACTCCCACCCGACTTCCCGGGTCAAGCTGCTGTTTCTGCCGCGGAGCCCCGCCGCGCCCCAGGCAGCCTTGCACGCACGGGGCGCGGGGTGAAGGGCGGCGGGCCGGGGGGAGGGGGGGGGGGGGGGGGGGGGGGGGGGCAGGGGAAACAGCTCCGGTGCCTGCGCGGCTGGGAGCCGACCCGGAACACGCGAGGCCTTCTCCGGGTGGGAAGGACACCGTGGGAGTGGTGTGCGCCGCCATACTCAGGCCGCTTGCGCACCACACTAATAAGCGATGGGGAAGCCGTCGTGCGTGCTAAAGCCGTTTACCTGCGCTGTGTCCTGAGGGTGTTTCATAAGATGTGGCCATTGAGGATGTCAAGGGCGAACCTTTCCGTTATCAAGATATGCCATAATCAACGGGTGACTAGAGTTACGAGCTAGATGGACATTATTCTGCTTGTAGCATTTGAACGACCTTCGAACTGAAGTACGGCGAGGCGACGTTGGGGCACCACGTGACTGCATCAGCCTGTGCCGATTACCGCTCACATGAGCCTCGGACACCGTGCAGCTGTTGCGACACCTGTCGATGGCACGACCACTGCTGCACATAGTAGTAGATACTGCAACAGAACAGCTCCGAATCCAAGGTCCGAATAGAATCTGAAGATAACTTCTGTGGATGGGGCGTGATGTGGTCATTTCATACGAACCCGACCAGCCAGTACCGCGCCGCTCCCTCAGATCTCAACGAAACCTCTTCTGTTGCTGAGTCGAAGCGTCTTACTCCGATTGTATGCCTTCTGCTTACCTCGCTGCATTTTTGGCCTTATTTCCAGAGAACATGTATGTGGAGTATGGGGCACGCCTGAACACAGAGTATATGGGCACACCTGTCTAAATAAATACATGAGGTGTTGCAGTGTGTTAATTTGTGAGGTTATCCATGACAAGTTTGACGTGAGCAAACATTCAAAATTTCTCGCGATCTAGTAATTTTTCCGGTTTACATTTGCACGTACATATATTTGCGTCTCACACACCGCATCTTAACATGGTAATAATGACCACAAAAAGGACCCAAACAAGTCACGGCATTTAGTGCACATCGGATTCGAATGCCGCATGGCCATAAATTGCTGCAAATTATGCAATACAACAGCCTACGTTTTGCCCACTATTGCACTTGCAGTTAGAGAGCACGTTTGCATTCATTGAACGAAGCCTGTGCAATGAGTCTGATAACGCTTTTTTGATACGGCTGAAATGTTTTGCTTGCATCAGTTATTGCAGAGGATCAAGGTATATGTCTGAGGGGAAGAGCCTGTGGGACAGAAAGCAATTAGAGCCCTTCACTGAAAGCCAAAACATTGACGTTCACTTGAGCGGGCCACGTTGACGTTCACTTGAGCGGGCCACATTGACGTTCACTTGAGCGGGCCAAATTGACGTTCACTCGAGCGGGCCACATTGACGCTCACTTGAGCGGGCCGCATTGACGTTCACTTGAGCGGGCCACATTGCCGACATAACAAAGTATGCGGATGACCATGGCGGCAGGCCATTGGGAAAGACAATGATAGGTCGTATTTTGTTCTACAAAGCTTAGTCTTTATCTTTGTACTCACAGCTGACAAGCAGAGATCAGTGGAGCAAGAGCGGGAAGGAAAAGAGGAGGTGTGGGTGGGGGGGAGGGGGGTGGAGGGGTGGAGTGAGCCAAGGCTCTCTCTATTTTTGCGACATTAAAATATGAAACGTGAGAAATGCATGAAAACAGTGGATTTGACAACTTAGCTGGTTCCGGTAATTTTTGGAATGTTTTATCACGGCAGACAGCCGTGCAAGTCTGAAAAGACACGTATAAAAATATTTTTAGAGGACGTGACGCGTTTCGCCACACACTCTTTTCACCACACACAGACACACAGAGCGCCAACGACTGCACCGGCCATGTCAGCACTCAGGGACTATGACACAACCGAGATTCGAAGCTGGGCCTACATGTGAAAGGCCGAGGTGCAAGCAACTCGGCCATTACGTCCGTCGATTTTGTCATTCCATTGCTGCTACTCATGCGATCGAGGTCACCGTGATGTCGGTCACTTACTGGCTGAAAGGCAGCCGATAGAAATTAAGTACTACTACAAACATCATGAACTAGCCTACAGCATTCAGCTTTCTATAACATATGAAAGGTTCGTCAGATCACGCTGAAACCGTGCATTCCAATGCGGGGCTTAACATAAGCCTAGCAACACATTGCCACCAAGACTTACGATCACTGAAGTCTTGATGTTACCGGACGCTCGTTGGCCGCCTGCCAACCGTCCTGTGGCGCCCTGGGGCATCAGCGTTCACGATCTACTCCGTTTAACAGCGTGAAACCATCCATTTTCCCCATGTACAAAAGGCTGTAAACCAAACAAATTTGCACCTTAACATGTGCAGAAAGCCACGCTTTATCAAATGAACGGCACAAAAGAAGATAGAGGAGTACGTGCAGTTTACAGAAATTACAGTATAATGTTCAAAAATGGGTTAGCCTTCGTTTTTATACAAGGGTTCCGCATCGCCGCCAGTGTTGTGTGTTCAGGGCTCGGTACATCGCACGCCGCGCCAGTCCGTGGCTGGCTGGCTACCCGCTTTGAACCCACGTCACAGGAATGTCGCAAACAAATTGGCACGGACCGCCCACCCATCGGATCGTAGCGCTCTGGCCAGCTGATATAGCATTACGTTTCTTCTTACACGACCTGTACGCCGTTGAATGAAAAGAATGTTTCCGTCAGTGGCGCTACCCTTGGCCGCAGCCACGTCTGTGCATTGAAGCCAGGATTTCGCATTTTCTGTTTCGTCATCCTTCGCTGTCATGACGGCAGTTCAGATGTGACAGACTAAGGACGGGGCGGTACCATGGAGGACGGGGCCTCCTCCTTGAAATGTTTGCAGTCGCCCGCGCTGGGGACTTGCGCAACGCCCGAGGTCCAGCTGGCTTGTAAATTCATGGTCTCACACTAAACTGCCGATCACCGCATTCATGAATGCGATGAGCAGTCTCGACTCCACGGTGGGTCGCGGGACACTGGACCCCACAACGTGCGGCTGGGCGATAGTTGGGCAAGTCGTAAGGGTAAACAGATGTTTGTAACACGTGTTTGCGATTGCAAATGCTTGGCTGGCATGCCCTAGCTGGAACCAGTCAGTTCAGTTTAATTCGTATTTTGGCAGCTTCCTAAGCCAATAATTTGTATCGGAGAAGAATCCAGATGTTGATGTAACCATTGACGAATGCTCGTTTACCTGAATCATTTGAGTCCTCGTTGGTGACCTCGTTATTTACTCTTGTTTCGTGCGCGATATTAAGTGCGGTAACGTGCAAGACAGATTTATCTTCCCATCCCGATATCTTGAAAATCGCTGACCCGATTTTCCCCCGAAAAATGACGCGCGATGCGTCCTAACGTAGGCTACCACTCTAAAAACAAAACACGCGAATAATTCAATAACTGTGTGCAATTCCATATTTGAACAGGATAGGTCAACATAATTCAAAATAGAGGTTACAGTAGTGGATGAAATGCAATTTTGGAGATGTTTTTCATGAAACTCTGCTTTTCGGAGGCACTTTCCACCAATCTCTGCCGCCATGCATACGGTCGGATGTCACGCAACTGTCCTGGTTCATTAGGCACCGCAAACATGCTGTATATACATATAAGCTGTTCCGTCGGCTCTAAAATTATCACGACTTCAGACAGTGTGAAATGAGGTAATTTAACAGTGTGTAGAGTTTCTGTTGATTTTCTTGTTGGTTGCTCAAACTATATCTAAACTTACGTGAGCTTTGCTATTATTAAACATAGAAGGGAAGACAGCAAACTCCGGCAGGCCGACCCTGATCAATAGTTTTTCTTAACAAATTTGGTCTGCCAATAGAACCATAACGAGGAAAACTCACGAATTTTTCAGAAAATAGGACAATTTGAGGAAACTGGTCCATCCAAAAGCATGAGGATGATAGCAAAATCTGTCTGCTCCTGTTTGGAGAAGTGTTAATAGAGTTTATACTTGTTTATGCGCAAGCTGCTGTTAAGAACGATGGGCCAACCGGAACAGTTTTTGAGCTGCCTACGTAAGAAGTCACCGTATCCCCCTCCCCAACAAAGAAGTCAAACAGCATATTCTTGTTAATCGTTCACTCATTGCTCTGCATTATCTATGCAAGAAAGCTGTTTGGTTTATGTGCGAGAGCAGCGCCTGAATGACGCAGGCAAGGCCTGCACGTGACGTCCTGAGTGACCTCAGCTGGTAACCTTCCCAGGATCTCATGACGTACCGCAGGCTATGCCTCCTCGAAGCTGTCATGACTCGCAGGCAGTCGAGCCTCCTGGCTCGCCACTTAACCAACCGCACAGCTCATTCACCGATGCGACGCTCTCGTGACGCCGGCGGCCAGCTGACGCTGCCATGCATCACGGCTGACAGTACCATGGAACTGGGACGGCGGCATTCACTTACGGCGCACCCTGAGCCTTTAGCGACATTCCCGATGCCAAGGAAAAATGGAACGCATATTATTTTCTTTAAAAGCTTGGGAAAGAGCGGACGAGTTCGGCACAATAGTTTAGTAAAGTGTTCATTTTGTGCATCGTTTGTGATTGCACATTGCACCACCACAGTCGACGGCGTCCGAGAACCAGGCTAGGCTGCCAGGCGTGACAGGTGGACAAAGGCGTGCTCAACTCAGGCGCGAGGACATCAGGTGCCACCCGAAGGGCAGACCCAGCGGAGCGTATCGGCCAGACCGGTCCCGTGTCAGCGGCGCCGTCACGCCGCCCCGTCCTGCGTCAGCGGCGCCGTCACGCCGCCTTGTCCCGTGTCAGCGGCGGCGTCACGCCGCCCTGTCCTGTGTCAGCGGCGCCGTCACGCCGCCCTGTCCTGTGTCAGCGGCGCCGTCACGCCACCCTGTCCTGCGTCAGCGGCGCCGTCATGCCGCCCTGTCCTGTGTCAGCGGCGCCGTCACGCCGCCCTGTCCTGTGTCAGCGGCGGCGTCACGCCGCCCTGTCCTGCGTCAGCGGCGCCGTCACGCTGCCCTGTCTTGTGTCAGCGGCGCCGTCACGCCGCCCTGTCCTGGGTCAGCGGCGCCGTCACGCTGCCCTGTCCTGCGTCAGCGGCGCCGTCACGCTGCCCTGTCTTGTGTCAGCGGTGCCGTCACGCCACCCTGTCCTGTGTCAGCGGCGCCGTCACGCCGCCCTGTCCTGCGTCAGCGGCGCCGTCATGCTGCCCTGTCTTGTGTCAGCGGCGCCGTCACGCCACCCTGTCCTGTGTCAGCGGCGCCGTCACGCCGCCCTGTCCTGCGTCAGCGGCGCCGTCATGCCGCCCTGTCCTGTGTCAGCGGCGGCGTCACGCCGCCCTGTCCTGGGTCAGCGGCGCCGTCATGCCGCCCTGTCCTGGGTCAGCGGCGCCGTCATGCCGCCCTGTCCTGTGTCAGCGGCGCCGTCACGCCGCCTTGTCCTGTATCAGCGGCGCCGTCACGCCGCCCTGTCCTGTGTCAGCGGCGCCGTCACGCTGTCCTGTCTTGTGTCAGCGGCGCCGTCACGCCGCCCTGTCCTGGGTCAGCGGCGCCGTCGCGCTGCCCTGTCCTGTGTCAGCGGCGGCGTCACGCCGCCCTGTCCTGGGTCAGCGGCGCCGTCATGCCGCCCTGTCCTGCGTCAGCGGCGCCGTCATGCCGCCCTGTCCTGGGTCAGCGGCGCCGTCGCGCCGCCCTGTTCTGTGTCCGAGGTTAGGCCTCATTACTCTCTGTGCTGACAACAGGCGACGCAAATTAGGAACCGTCTATAACTTCCCAGCGTGCTGCTTAGCCCCTGAGACAGCCACGAACCTCCCACCCGCCTGCTGGTCGTCCCAAAACAGCCATGGACCTCTCACCGAACTGATGGTCGTCTCCACGCAGTCACGGATCCCCCCCCCCCCCCCCCCCCCTCCCACCGACCTACTGTTCGGCTCCAGAGACAGCCAGGGGCCTCTCACCGACCTGATGGTCCAAAACAGCCCCGAACCCCTCAACGACCTGGTGGTCGTCTCTAGATAGCTACGGGCCTCTCAACGACCTGATGGTCGTCTCCAAATGGCCACAGACCTCTCACCGACCTGATGGTCGGTCGCAGGGGCAGCGACAGAGTTCTCATTGTAGTAAGCCCTAAGGGCACGACACGGAGCTCCATGTGACACAAAGGTCCACCCCAATTCACACCACGGACCCCCCCCCCCCTGACCCAGCGGTCGGAGCCCGTGCCGAAGGATAAAGCTCACCCTGACCCAGCGGTCGGAGCCCGTGCCGAAGGATAAACCTCACCCTGACCCAGCGGTCGAGACCGGTAGCAGACGACAGACCTTCCACGGGCCCAGTGGTCGGCCGGCCCCCCGCCTGTGATCCCCGCAGCGCCGGCACCAGCCGTAACCTTCGCCTGTCGCCACCCGAGCGAGCCAGAAGCCCATCGGTCATCGCCGAGGCTCGTCGGCCATCCTCACGGCAGCGCATGTGCCGTGACGGTACCAGACGCTAGCATACGTCGTGATAGATTAACATGGCATGTTACGGGCGCACGTCATTTGAAAGGTTGCACAGAGTTAAGGGTCTGTGCGTTTTGTAAATAAGGGTCAGGTGAGTGAAGAAAACTTCATTTGTGATGTATCAAGTGATAGCGTTTAAAGTCCGCACTGAAAATAGACATCATGCACGTGAAAATAAGCAGTTGATGCGAATTGGCATCTAACATCATGTACACTCCAGCCGCAAAATTCAAAGCGTTTTAACATAATCTACCTGAACCGCAATGCCTGAAGACTTCGTTGCTGACATCTTAAATATGTTTGGCAGATGCCATTCCACATATCATTCCAAAGAGGGATTTCGTCTCCTGGATATGCAGCAGCATATTTCGCAACTCAAGTGAACTGCCGAACACAAATCTGACCATGCGCACGTCAACATCGCATGCATCACTGAATGCCACCTTATTTCTTTCAGCCGGCAGCAGGTCGACATCTTTGTAAAATGCAATCTTTGTCGTATTATCACGAGACGTTTCTGACTTCTTACCAGGTATGCACTGTTTGTTTATGCTCTAAATACCTGGACCAAGCTCTATGATGAAACAGTGTTGCACGATCGTATATGCGTACAGAGTACTTGACTGATTTTTTAGCATATCAAAATGATGCTAACTAGCTTCGGCTTTGCTTCTTCAACAACCATTGAGCAATTTCTCCCTGGCACCGCTTGACCCCGAGCCGCATTACGACGCCAGCTAGATAATGACCGCGACCGACGCGCAATGGTTCACGTACACAGACCACCGTGCACGTCCATGTGAGTGATGACACTTTGTTGACGTTGTTTTGCTTTTTCTGGGCACCGCCATTCAACTGGCGCGCGGCAGGTATAGACAGGTATTGCGCTGAGCAGTTGGCAGATTCCGCATGGTAGCGTATCCAGAGAAGTGTGGTGGGTTCATTTTGGCTAGTCGCGATCAGGGCACCAAGCCGCCGGTCCCCGCCAATGGTGGTGTTCACGAACGCATACTGCGCGATACCAAGTGCTTAGAGAAGGTTGTGACGAAACGTAGAATGCTACAGGGTTTCAAGCGAGTGCCTTCAGCCAGACATCTACAGGGTTTCAAGCGAGTGCCTTCAGCCAGATATCTACAGGGTTTCAAGCGAGTGCCTTCAGCCAGACATCTACAGGTTTCAAGCGAGTGCCTTCAGCCAGATATCTTTATGCTAGTTCAATACGTTTGTTGGCAACGATAAACAAACTGCAGGCATTCGTTACATCAATATTTGTGTATATTTTTACCGAAAAATGAAATGGTTGGTACGCACCACACAGCATCAAACACATTAAAAATAGTTTATTCTTGGCGTTTATTTTTGTTCCAAGTAGAATTTGTTTCTCTATTCCGATGCTAAGTTGATTGGTAGGTATCTTGTCTATATGCGCGGTTTGACATGACAGAATATGCTCTTTAAGCCTTTTAGGCAAGCCGACAAATGACAATGGGGTAAATGGTGATCAAGCTTTCTGCTGTTTGACGTTGATCAGACGGGAGATCATCATGAAACATGAAACGCGACGGATATTCAGGCGTATCAGTGGGCATTCGACAGCCGAGGTAGCCGCTATGCGGAAGGTAAACAAATAGACCGAGACAATATCATGGAATCGTACTGGCACTCACATGCTTTTTTGTTTTCCATTGCCTACGCGCTGTCGAGCGTGTAGTCGTGAAGCATATTGCATATAAGAGCGGAGAATAATCAGACGTGAAAGTGGACATTCAGCAGCTCGGGGCATGTTTCCATGACAACCATGGTGACACGAGGCCAATACAAGCACAATTGAGAGATAAGCGTGTGTTCACGAATAGGCGCTCCGCAGTGGCTCAGCGGGGGCTTGGCAGCAAGCGGCAAGCGCGCTGTCGAACGCAAGACATGATCTTGCTATTTTAGTTACATATCGTATTGCTTGTCAATGACAGTATGGCCTTCCAGAACCTTCCGATTTGACTTGCCGTAGCAGGCAATGAAAGTCTCTTGAAACTTTTTGGGCACATATCGTTATGACAAATTTTGGCGCTGCCCACAGCTTCGGAAACACTCAGCATTTTTGAAGCGGAAAAGTACCCCATTTTTAGGAAATCAGATTGGGAAAAACCTCAACGGTAGGGCTCCGTTAGTCACTGCAAACGATCCACTTAAGTTTGTCGCGGGAAACGCCAAGTTTACAACATGTTAAATATCCCGGAATGTGCGGCCGATCCAGACTCAAGGCTTGCCAGCGGGCTAGAGCGAACCGCGATGAGCACTTTTGAACTCGATAAAGAACATTGCATTCAGATGACAAAGGAGCAAATCGGTGAGCGCGTTAACGGTTTTGGAGCGTTCTTTCGGGACTGTCAGGCTTCAGGGACCCGGACACGTAACGCCGTGAAACCGACCGCATTGTGCCAGCGCATGCACCGTCTACAAATCACCAGCCAGCCCAACACCAGCAGACCGATAGCGACGGCAGCAAGCGACCAGGCTACGGCTCGATGATTTCGAAGCGTTTTGCCATCCACATCAGGCCCCGGCGAACCGGGCAGATAACGATATGAAAACGACTGCACCGTGTTGGTGCATGCATCATCTACCAATCACTCATTCACGCCAGCAATCGACCAGGAAACGACCAATGTCGCGGTTTTCGAAAGCAATCTCGAGGGCATCCTGCTGCGCGTAGACAGAGCTTGACGGAGTCATGTAGTTGTTACCGTAAATACCAGTTCAGTGTGATCAGTGATAACCCGAAAGATTTGCACATTTTACAATACTTTGATCGCAATCACCCAAAAGTTCCGTTGCTGCGAATTTCCCACTTTCGGATGTGCAAGGTGCCGTATTCATTTACGGGCCTGCCACTCTCCACGCATTGACATCGAAGTGGCGCGTTTGCGACGCTGCCCTTCGCGCGGTCGATGTTCAGGCGTGTATGTTCAGGCAATACGCAAACGTTCGGCAGCCAGAGCCGTGGCTGAACAGGGCAAAAGCGATTCAGCTCAGGCATAACACATCATTGGCTGGCGCTCAAAACCGCTCTGGTGCGAATCTGACTATGTGCTGTCGAGCGCAGTGGTTGGATTGGACAACTCTCTCACATTTGATGTGCAGCACACATCCGCACGGTGGGTATTTTGACATGCGAAAAGACAGCCAACAGCTGGCTGCCGTATCGACACGGGAATTAAGTAACCCGACTGAGCCGGGAGTGTGCGGCTGTGTCGGTGCACGTATCCGTCCAAGCATGGAGCTGGCCACACGCTGTCGAAGCCAAACTATGGATCGACTAGCATGGCACGTGCCAGAATGGTCTTCAGAACTTCGAGTAAGAAACTTACGCGCACATATCAGCTAGACCAAGCTTCCAAAAATGCTCTACAACGAAAGGACAAGAATATTGCACATTCACGCCATATCTTTTAAGGTAAAACTAAACGTTAGAACAAGTTGCGCATCGGGCAGTGCTGACGCTCTAATCCTGTAAGTTTGTGCTCTAAAATGATTCAATCATTAGACTATTTTGTCATTTAAGCCGCGTTACTCGACACCCGTTTCAGAAATGACGCCTCGACATACATCAAAACTAAAAAAAAACAAACTCTAGGACTACGGAGATCCAGGCATCACGCATCTTTGCAGAAAAGTAAACGTGTTTCCGAGCGGGTTCGTTAGGATGCAAGCGGCTGCGACTGCTCGCGGACAGCAAAGCTCACAACAAAAACAGTTAATATCATGTTTTCAGGAATGCAGCCCAATCTAAGCCTTGCTGGATGAACGCGTGCCTCCTTCAACATGACACAAGATGTTTGCGCACGCCATGTCTTTTGCTTACCTTTGTATTCTTTTCTGTAGTGGTTGGGTGACTTGAAATTAAATTGTTGCACCTTTCCGGTGTTTGATTCCGAAGACGCGCTCGCAAGAACCAGGCATATAGCGATCTGAAAAGTGAAACGCACGGGATTAGTTTTATAAGTCTGACCCAATTCAAACGTCTCCTTTGGACTTTTTTGCCTGGAATCCAGAGCGACCTGCGGCAAGCGAAAAAGTCATTGTTAAAGCAAGGTTGTCGAAGATGCTTATAATGAAATCCGAAGGATAATACATGGTAAAGCTATTTAAAAAGGCATGTCCGGCATACTTTCAGGCGCCTAGCTTGGACGCCCAGGCCACACCTTTTGAAGCGCACCCTCTTTTACACAGAGCAAGTCGTCTCACTATCACTGTTTTGACCAAAACGTGACGCTGCAAGCTATCTCGCTCTGATGGACCTGTCTCACTTTCAGTTTACCGCACTAAGGCCGGCACCTTAATTCCCTTACCAACAGAAATTTGCTGGAATGAAAATTTCCTTGAATTCATCCAACGTTTGAAGATTACAGAACATGCCAATGTCTTTAATTCATTTATCCGCTACAGGAATGTGGGGCGTAGTGGCGAACGGCATTATCGTTGCACCATTGCATGCATTCCGTCGTCCAATAACATTCAGTTTACTCCCCTCCGCCTTCCCCAGAACATGCATTAGAGAAGGAATCTTAGAGCACAATTTGGATGCACTGTACTCACAGCACAGAGAATATAACGGGAGCAAACAAATAAGAAAAGCTACTGGCGGTACGTTCATAAGCTGCCTCTCATGTTCACAGGATTCATCTGCTGCGAGATCCATTATCACGCTATCAGGTCCGGTTTGTCGCGGAATTGCAGCAGTTGGCAACGTGCGAACTGAACAATTAACAACAATTAACAACGTTGAACTGGCGTTCAACGCGAGATTTCCGCGCGGCAAGTGTACAGTGTGCACAGACCTTGACAGCGATGCCGATGGGCTGCAAGCTTTTCGTACAGCTTTTAAATGCAAACCTCTAACAATGACAGAGAAAAGGCATTCATTCATGATTTGGCTCGCTCCCAGGCATCATTGCGGATATACATACGTGATTTATATGCAGCTGGCCAGCACCTGCAAGATACACGACTGGAGGTGCCAACAGAGCTCATCACCTAACTGCGAACTCAACGGTATCAATAGATGTTTTATCACACGTTCGGTTGACGGGGGGAGGGAATTTGAGCCTCCCCGAAGGCTGTTCCAGAACAATTTCTGAACGGCGCAGCGTAGCCGCAATAAACTTCGCGACTTCGTCTGAAAAACCTGTCTGAAATGGAACAGCGGGCCTTTTCATGTAAGCAAATTGAATTTACAATGTAAGGTAGCTGACCTATGGCAGGCGAAAATCAGGCTGTGACTGTAAGCACAAGGTAATTCTGGGGAATCGTTCAATTTGGTCCAACAACGGAGTGTTAGACGAAGCCAAACATATCTGGGATAATTTATTACACAATAAACCAATGAAATTTATAGTCAAAGCAAGTTTCATTGATCTAGGGTCAACTACAAAGGTTTGACCGGGGTCGAAACCAATTTGCTTTTTTACCCGAGAGCTCAATTTGTAGGGTAGTTTCTGTTGCTCATCTCGAATTTATTGGCAGGGACCGCAACATGCATTTTTCACGGAGTTTTTCAAGGTCAGAGCTATGTCAGTGGCTTAAAATGACCCCAGCCAATATTTTACGTTAAGGAGCATATCGCCGGGCATAATCCCTGACGCCTAGTTGAATGGCAAAATAGGAGCCATCTTTTTGGTGTTTGGCCACATTGGCCTTATAAAGGTCAAACAAGGTCGCTGACCTTAACTGGACACCATTGATCTTTTGCTTAGAACTGGTATAAAGCTCTACACCGGTTGCATGAGGACGTCTGTGGGGACTTGAGACATCAGTCTTAGGTTTGGCTTTGTTTGACCCTATTTGGCCCCAAGACCATAAAGTAAGAAGCCTGAATTCTGACCCATGTGAGTTCACATGCAGGTCAAGCTGCCCTGTAAATTTATTGTCTCTAGCTATCATAATTTTTAGATCTCAGTAGGTCAAGTTGACCTCTCGACCCCAGCAACGGGCATGCAACCGGCCACCCGAGTGCGTGTTCGGACAACAGGATAAGGGTATTGGGGACGCCGATCTGGAATAGGATATGCAAGACAATGAACTGCTAACGTGCCGTTTATTGTCACTGCTTCGAGAGCTAAGAAAGAAATGCTTTTTTCCAAAAATACGCTTTTACGCCACGGAGCCTTTTCTCTTATGAAGCTGTTCAATATTGAAAACTGATACAAAATGTCCTCACTGTCACGAGTTATTCATCTCGCACTGGTTAACTGTGTTTCATTTCAGGCATCCGATGTGTGCGGTCCACCACAACTTTCTTGGGATAAAAGGCACCTGACCAACACAGCCATTGCCTATCCAGCGTAGCCAGTAGACCGTCTGACATGCAAGCAGCTACCCACCATGCGCAGCAGCTTTCACACACAGCCGGCACCTGCCAAGCATAGTCGGCAGCTTCCCAGAATAGCCGGCTCCTACTGGCTGCTACCTTGCTATAGTATAACAGAAGATCTCCAACATAATCGGCAGCTGTTTGGAATAATCAGAGCCTGTGCAACATTGCAACTACAGGCTTGTAAAGAGCCGGCACACTATCTTGAAATCAAGGCGACACAGTCCAACGTGATCAGACCAGAGATGGCAACTTACGGCTAGGCCTTGTCATAACCCACAGGCTGTTGATAACGGCGCTGCCTGCGGGACATGGACGCAACGCGCTATGCATGGCGAAACACCAGATTCCCTCGGCAGAAGCTATTGCATTTTGCATGCATGATTAATCAGCGGGCCGATGACGGGGTGCGAGCACACGCGGAACGGCCCGGCCGTCCCCGCACGTGTAAGTCGCGCCAGTGCGCGCGCCAGCGGAAGATTCACGACTTTTTGTTGCACGGACGCCCGCGTCCGGCGAATACCGAGTAGCGGCGCCGGGCAGCTCAGCTCGAGCCGCGCCGGCGGAGACAAAAGGCGTCCGCCGCTGGGCCGGTGACACCAAGACGCAAACAGATCGCCGGCGAGCGTGGCCGGACGTTTCATGGCCGGCTGTGAGGTGGTCTGCGCAGAGCTGACGTCTGCCGACACCAAGCCTGGGAGCCGCGTCAAGGCTCAAGTCGGTAGTAATCACATAACAATGAAGGGTGACACAAGATACCAGTGCTACTCAGCCAGCTGGATGTTGTGCGCCAAAAACACGTATGCTGCTCAGGCTGGTTAGTGGTTCATTGGCTCCCGCTCCCAGGTAGCACCTGAGCAAAAGTATCCGACCCACATCGCCTGACCTAGGCAGAGATAGCTGACCCACACCGCATGACCTGAGCAGACATACCTGATCTACACCACGTGACCTGAGCAGAGATAGCTGACCCACACCGCATGACCTGAACAAACATACCTGGCCGGCACCGCCTGACCTGAGCAGAGATACCTGACCCGCACCGCCTGACCTGAGCAGACTGAGCTCCACCGCGTGACCCGCGCTCCTATACACGTCATCTCAGCTGGTAGCATTGCAGAAGCTATCCTCGAGCCTCAGTTCGGCATTGGGTGGTAGCCGCGGCATGCCTTTTAACCATTCGCAGAAACCAAAAGCCTTAAGGCATTTTCCGATGATCTTCATACCTAGCTTTAGGTCAATTCAATTTGTTATTCAATTGCTGTGTAGCCTAAGAAAGTATCTCAGAAACGTATTGCTTTGTCTAACACTCCGCTGTTGAATCAGATTGAACGATTTCTTATAAATTGCCTTCGCTGAAACCATGGCTAGACTTTGACCTGCCATCGGTCAGCGGCCTTATAAGGTACATCCAAATTTTCGTTGCCAGACGATCCAATATTCAATTGCCTACAGCAGACAAATTTTGGTGCGGCGTAGCCGTGCCGTTTGAAAATCGTTCTGGAAAAAATTCGGGGTTCAATTTGATCCCCCACCCGACCGCGTGTTAAATCGGCGTGCCATTTGAGACATATGGCTTTGAATGCTCGCCACGCGGTTGTAAACCGGATTCGTTGCAAGATTGCCGCCGGTTGTGGCCGTGTCGTGAGAAGCTCATCGGCTTGAAGGCGTAGCTAATCGTCGGGCGCGTGGATATTTTCCCCGCAATTAACATGGTAAAAAAGTTATAGTACCCAGCATTAAATCCGTGTGACGTCCGATATTATTTTCTGCACGGCGGCATGAAATCCGTGTGACCCTCGCGGGACCTGTATCGTCCGGTTTAATGGAACACACTAACTACGCGGCAGCATATGTTAACCCAAACGCGTGAGTGTCAACAACGGGTCCATCCGGTGCGAACTATCAGCCTGTCGCGCTTTCTGTTTTTACAACGCGGCACATCAGCGCATAGGCAACCCATGACCATGGCAGAACGGTGGCTATCTGAATGAGCTTGACAGTGTGCACCTATCCCCTAAAGCAGAGAATGCACTAGGGCCATTAGCGTCAGCGGCTTCCGGTGATGGCTGAGATGGAAGCGGCATTTTAGGTTTGTTCTACTCATTGGAGTCGGCGGCGTGGTGCTACGTACCAAGATAGCAAATGGTAATTTGGTTATAGCTTAGTTTAACAAATGACTATGGCTTTTGGTGAGGTAAGTCTGCGCATCTTTCCGTGCCTAGGGCTGATGTCGTTGACACTGCTTTTTGCTGGATGCAAAGCAGGTGCCTCAACGTTTAATTGTACATTGGTACATGCATACGTGCATGCATACGCTTAAGGACGTTCGGCCATAATTCACTGCACGTGCAGTGCTGTGCGGGGGTCAGCGTGATCAGCCCATTTCGCTTCGAAAATGTGCATACCCAAAACCAGCGGCGCGGTGTCAGTGCATCAGCGGGCCCATTAATCACCGAGCCCCATCGAGCCGATCACCATACCGGTGCCTCCAGCCGCAGTCAGGCGGCGGGTCGGTCGCCTGGCGACTGAACCCACGACCCCGGCGGCGCGGGCCAGGAAAACAGCGGGAAGAGGCCGGGCATGACGCTCACCTTCCAGCTGCTTCGCCCGTAGTGGATTACCTCGTTTGGTCTTAGGCCAGCCTTCCGTTCTCCGTGGTAGTAACCACGTCAGCGTTTTACATTCGCATGGCTCCCGCCTGAAGCGAGCTCTTGTATATTCCGGGCGAGGTGCCTCAGTAATTCCACACCAATGGCACGTTTTCTCTGAAGAAACGTTACCCAACCGTGCTGACGGTGCACACCTGCTCGCTGCCGTGCACGCTGTGCAATGTCTGTGCACGGTTCGCGCCGTGTAGACTGACCCGAGGCAGCTGGCCCATCGATCCGGTCCGTCTGACAGGCAAGCGGCCGTGGGAGGCGGCAGCCGTTGAGCGTGAGCGTGTCGAGTTGGTGAGCGCTCGCAGGTTGGTTGATGGCTGTCAGATTATCGTTGACGCACTACGCTGCTTTTTCACTGAGGTCATGATCTCAAGCGGCCGTGGCTTCCATGGGAACGGTGAAATGCAAACGACACATCGTGCTGGAGTCCGGCGCACTTTGTGCCGCACAATTGCACGCGGATTGAATTCAAGCTGGCCGGCTACGAGTGATGATAAACTGAGGGTGTGTGACTCCATGGCGCCAATTGTTCTCCAAGGATGGCATGCTGGCACTCAAAACCGAACAAGCTGTGAGTAAAGTTTTCCGTTTTACAAAGAAGGTGTTTGAGAGAGGCTTGTGTTTTTACGCTGACACGACTCTACGGGTGACGGACAGACTACTGGATCTCTGCAGACGGGCCGGGTAACTACTCAGCAACGGCGGATCGGCGTCTCCCTCGCCGGCCGGTCCGTGTGAACGGCGGTGCGGCGGTCACGTTTGTGGTGTGTCGTTCCACCCCCCCCCCCCCCACCCCCACCCCCCCCCCCGAACCCCCACCGTCCGAAGGTCAGTGCGCTACTCACACAGGTGGGGTCGTCTGACGCCGTGGGGTGTTAATGTTAGCACACCACCTCACAGAGATCATCACAATGAGCTGGGATCTTCGAGGCGGCGATGCTGATGTTCTGGTTTGGAGTGGCTTGGTTAGAGCTCTTGCGGTCCGCAATGAATGGTATTAAGGAGAAGGATAGGTTGTGGGGCAATGCTGCGACCATCTGGGAGACCCGGCTACCGAGCTTCAGCCAATACAGGGGCTTGTCTTTGGTCGTGTGTGTGGGTGCTTGGGAGGTCTCCCCTCGTCTTGGAGCGTTTGTGGAGGCATTCTCCGGGTATTCTCAGACAGGTATTCTGCAGCCTTAACTAAAATCCCAGTGTGACTGCATATTAGCATGGACCCCCTAGTGACCGTGTACCCCAGGAGCTGACACACAGGCGACGAGTCGAGCCGTGACGCGCCATGGACCCCCAGCGACCGTGTACCCCAGGAGCTGACACACAGGCGACGAGTCGAGTCGTGACGCGCCATGGACCCCCAGCCACCGTGGACCCCAGGAGCTGGCACACAGGCGACGAGTCGGGCCGTGACGCGGCGAGTCTACGCCGGCGCGCGTAATCCAGCGCCCGAGGCGGAGTTGACACGAACGTGAAGGTCATCCACTTCTGTCACGGATGTTGTCCGCCACGTGCAGGCATTGTCGGCCGGCCAAACTAATAATGCAATCTTCTCCGTGCCTTCGAGAAGTTCACTGCTGCCGCAGGCGGAGGCGAGTGGGTCCCGCGGCGAGACCGGTCCCGCTGCGCAGCTCCCTTGGTGCCCCTCCCCTCTCCCAGCAGGGAGCGACCATGACCTCCCGCCACCGCCCCCGGCCGCCTAGCGCAAATGGAGGTCTCGCCGCACTACGGTCCCCCATCAAAGGGGGCCGCCATACATGACCGTGAACATGTCGAAGCGTCGACCGGCCGATCAAAGCAGACCACTGTTAGAGCAACACAGCTCATCGGGCGGGACAAGTGTGCCTGAACAATTAGCTCAAGCCATTGAGTGGTGCCAAGAGCGCTGCGCGTCGCCTGACGTTCCCGTCTCAGCTGCTTGGCGAACAACTCGGAGATGATTGGTATCAAGAGACTGATGAACGGGTTATGTGATATCATTAACCCCTTAGCAAGCAATTTTTGAGCTAGCGTTATTGGGCTGGTTCCGGTACGATTACATACATTGTTTACGATTATGAGTGCATACATTTTTAGAAGCATTTTGTTGTCCGTTTTGCGAGACGTCAGGTGAGGCTATATGTCGGAAAAGGACAGAGTCAAGTTAGGATATGTGTAAGTTTTCCGCTATTATGATGTTTTTTGGCAATCTCTATCGATAAATTCCTTCCAATTTCTTGCGATCTCACATACATCATTCTTTTTACTGTTTTGTACCGTGCGAAACTGCTGACACTGGGATCCAGGGCCCAAACTCTAACATGGTCTCAGTTTTTTATATTTAAGCCGATGCCTAATCACGGAACCTTTTTGCAGAACTACGCTGAAAATTGCATTGAAACTGCACTGAAGGGGACAAGAAGCTTTACTCGTGCACTTCCAAGTGGCATCTCGGGTAAAGGCCGCTTCTGTTCAGCTGCTTTTATTTTGCATCACCTGAGGTGGGCATCACCTTGTTTTTTGTTTGTTTTTTTTAGTATCACCTTGTCTGACCGTAGGGCTTTTGGACGCCTGCGCGGAGCGCCTGGGATCGGTGTCGGCGCTACTTGTGTCCAGTACGCGGAGAGAGCGCCTTGAGTTTCTGTATATGACTGAAGCCCGCAATAGCCACGCACTGATCGCTGCAGGCTCCAACGCCCACGACGGAACTGGACACCATCGCAGGATCCCATTTAGCGCAAAGGCTTGACCCTTATCAGAGAACGGGCAAGTTCCCATTTCCTGGCGAAGATGGCAAGGCTCTTCGGATGTTTTTTTTGTTTATTTAACAACACATGTAATTGGAGAGCTGAGTCATATACGACCGACAACATTATGCACGCCTCCCATAATACTAAGTGGTGGTTCGCGTGCTCCCGAACTGGCCAGCTCGTTACCTAAAATTACTGTTGGGCTAACAAGGTTTCTCACGCCTACTCAAGAAGGATTTTACCTTAACGTCTGTATCCCCCCCCCCCCGCGGCGATGTTTCAGATGGACTCTTGAATGGCGCCCACAGAAACCAGCGGCGATTCCCTGGAGATTGGCGACGCTCCCATTAGTAAAATCTTGGGTATGCCATTGCGCATGTATTTGGTGTACTCGCCTCCTTCAGGGGCAGGTAAAAGGCGACATTTTGCAGAAATATCCCAGTGGAAAAACAATAGTTTGCAACAGAAAGACACCACGCGATCAGGAAGAAGCGCCTCAATTTTCTACGCAAGCGCCGGGCATTATCGGGCGCAGTCACTTTGCTTTTGCATTGTTGCACGTGACGTATTGCTTACTGCCACCTATTTTGGTGCCACGGGTTCTGCAAAGGGGAGGAGAAATGAAAACAGTAGCATGCCTTTGCTTAGGGAGTCCATTAGGAATAGTAATTACGAAGAAATAGGGCAGCCGCGTAGGGTGAAGAGTATAGAGCCTCTTTGCAAGCTGCCATGCGAAAAATGCCTTATTTGCCCTCAAATGACCAAAACTTGTTCGTCTTAAGCACTCAGAGCCGGAGTCCATGCTGATGATAGCACCTTTCTGTAACAGGTGCTGATGATAACACCTCCTCTGTAACAGGAAGGATCTGGAGGTGAGTCATTCTGCAGTGCTCATTCAGATGCATATTTTCTTTGCACTTTTGAGCATGACATTGAAATGAAACATGGTCCCGGTGGAACCCTACGTATATGCAACAATAATGATGGAAATCAATGAAGTTCGCCCTGGTGATGGAAAAATGACGGGACTATCAATTTACATGCGTGATTGGGGGGAGGAAGAAACCCATGTTCTTCACGACCTCCCCTGCCCTAAATGTGGTTGTGAGCAGATGTAACCTGCTTTGTCATGATCACATGCAATTTGTATTTATAACTTGTTGGTTTTATTCTTCAACGATTTTAGCAACATAATTGCCATGGTCAGTGAATAAAGTCAGGAGAAGGTAGGTTTTGTGCTGTAGGTCTGTTTTCCCATATCTTTGTGTAATCTTTCACCTAAAATAATTTTGGGTGGAACCAGTACTGAGGGGTGCCCAACCCGATGTGAGAGTTGGGTAGGGCCCCAGCAACTGACTTGAATTGACACTCAAGCGTTATGCTCACAAGTTTCATCTGAATTAAATTTCTACCAATATATGGATGTTAGCAATGGATTATGCCATTTTGCTGCACCAGCTGATTTTTATGATCTGAAATGGAAATGTTATACCAGCATATGTAAAATAAGCAAGGGTTGTGGCTAACAATATTTTCTCTTACGCTTTTTCATAAAGCAGATTGATTGAAGGAAGTGACCCCCTGCCGTTTGCAAACCAAGAAAGATAGAACTTTCAGGAAAAGCAATGAATTGCATTGAACGACATTTCACGATTGGTAAGAAGCATCATATTATTAATTAACCCGATTAAACCTAGTCTTATAGCAAAGTCAAGTCTAAGGTAAAATGTTCCAGAACATCCAATTATTTCAGCTTTGCAAGCTCATGTGGACGAAGCCGTGCATCGTAGATACATGAAACATGAATAGGCACAATTTGTGATTTATTGTGGGTACATTGATGCAGTTTTGTCTGTTTTCGGCCTATATCTAAAATGAACGACTTCGCTCATATAGCGGTGTAAACCCTCTGTGTGTGGTCCGCGGAATCGTCGCTGGCCGTCCGCCGCCTCCGCCGACCGTGGATCGTCTTGCAATTCTCGCAAAAACCGTCTCTCTTTCATAAGCAGAAACGCTAGGAGCATGTTTTTGGTGTTAACACGCTTTCATTGGATGTCCCACAGGCCACCAAAGATTGGAGAGCGACTGCACAACATACCAGACTGGAATACTCAGAAAACCTTAAGGGGGGGGGGGGGGCGGCGCATCGCCACTCCCCCCACCTTTTTCTGTTAGGGCAAGTTGTTCAGAAAGACCTAGCGGTCCGATGTGAAGCTATTAACAAATTTAGATACGATTTACTTGTTGGGGCATGGTGAAAGACGCCCATCAGGCAACACATGTCGCGCCAGGCTTGAAGCATGCCTGAGGTATCATGGAACGTTTCATGAAGGTCAAGGTGGGACTCGAAGCGCACACGTGACTTTCGTTTGAGCACGCGGCCTCCGGGAGGCCCGCACATTGGGACTCATCCTCAAGTGCTGCCTGCGAACGTTGGAATTCCGCCATGTGTTCAGCTGTCCTGACTAAGCAGGTCTTACGTTGTTTTTTTCGCGTTGAAGGAAATCAAACCCAGCCGTAGATTGCGTTTGAACTTAAGGCCTCGGCAAGTCTCGAGGGTGGAAGAAGACTGCTTTTGTGATTGGGCTTTCCCCATAAATGAGCGTTTTGGTTGTGTGCATGATATTGAAAATAACAGCGATGAAAGAGGCTTTCTGTGATGTGCCAATTTGTGACGGCGCTATCATGCACGAACTTCGATGTAGCTTCACGCTGCTGGCTACAACTTTGCCCGTGAAAATTCGGTCGGCAACGAAAAAATGCATTACCACCCGGGCCATGAGGAAAGCTTCGAAACATCGATTATTGACAATATAATCAGCAGTTACTTAGTGATTTCGTTTAACCAGTATCTCCTGGTTTGGTGATGATCAATAATCTTTAGCGTAAGGCCGAAATCGCCATGGGATTGGAAGTAGTCGATATAAGTAGCAACTGCCAGCCCAAAAACTTTGTTACGACATTGCCGAAAATCAGCAGCTTTAAGCTTTTATTGCTTACGTAAACTATTATTGAATGTTTAAGTTAAACACCAAGAATGCCGCCGGCCCAGCAGCAAGAATGCGAGACCTAGCCTTCCCCCCCAAAAAAAACGAGAAAAAAATCGGCTGGAAAACTTATTTCATGGTTCGTGGTCCATTATGCCCAAAGGCATTTTGTGATGCGTGTTGGGTGCTGTGATTATGCGTTTAAGGCGCATTCTCTGTTACGACCATAGACGGTTGTCGATAACAACGAAGGCTGGGAGCCAGAAGACGGAATCGGAGAGAAGCTATGATCAGTCCTGCATTTTGACCATGAAAATTGGGGATGGGAGGCAATCAGAAGTGCAAATGGGCTCAACACAACACGGGACAGGTTCGGGCCCAAGCTAAGGAGAAAGGCAGATAGAACTGAACTAGAACTGCCAGGTGAGAACTGATGATCAAATGAACAGCCCCTTGCACAGGCAATGCTGTCCCCAGATATGACGATGACAAAAATGTCTTCTGAATTCGTACACCGAGGGTTTTCTTCTCTGGCACGCACGTTGTTTGGGTGCAGTATATCAGACGTGCCGCCGCGAGAGACAGGCCCTGCCATGCGGTGGGTATCTGCTCGGCACTCACCGCTTGCCGTAGCAGAGAGGTCGTCATGGTGATCGCACGAGTCGCCACCAAACGTGTGCGAGCAGCCAGCCGTCTCTTTATAGCCTTCACGGGCTACGGCCCTGAGAGCCTCTGACCCCTCCCCCTCCCCCCCCCCCCGCCCCGCGCCGCGGGATCGGCACACGTGGGTCAGGTCGTGAGCGCGGGCTCTGCAGGGAGGTGTGGTGAGATGTGAGGATGAGAGAAGGGGAGAGGAGAGGGAGGTTTTTTTACCTTTTCCGTCAGAACGGGACAGGGATCGAAGGAAAGGAAGAGAAATAGGGAGAAGAGATAGATGATGAAAATGGACAAGGCAGAAACAGGGGATGTCAGGGCCAGAAAAAGAGGATGGCAAAAAATAACACAAAAGGAAAGAGAAGAAAGGATGAGAAGATAGAAATGGAAAGATGAAGCAAAGCGGAACGGAAAGAACGAGGAGGAACAAGAGATGGGGTGCGATACACATAAAGAACGAGGAAGGGGGTGAGATAAATAAAGACTAGGATGAAGGAGAGCGGAAAGGGAAGAGGGCTGGAGGAGAGGAATACATGCACATACATGTACACACACACCTAAATATATATATATATATATATATATATATATATATATATATGTCAAAGAGAAAAAACGTATACAGGCAGAGATAGGAAGAAACAAAAAAAGGAAAGGCGAAAGAAGGAAAGAGGAAAAGAGGGCAAGGGAGGAGGTGAGTGATGTAGAAAAAGTGAGACATGGGGATTGAGAAAGTAATAGGAAAGGTAGAGTGAGTAAGCGATGAAGAGAATGCGGGAAAGAGTAAGAGAAAACGCACACGTGACAGGTGAGTTGTGGTAAGCAGCGGGGGTTGTGTCAACCAGCGCGGATTGTGTCAACCGAATTTCAGAACTTGATTTGTCGCCAAGCGTGTTTGCATATGCAATCAAAATGTGAACACCTTACGCAATTGAAATTGCTGACAAAAATGCCCATGTGATTTTTTATGTGCTGTAGCTGCATAGTCAAGCCAGTTTTGTGTATACAGACAGATGTATGCAGTAAATGAAAGTCTAGATTTGGTTTGAGAGCTTTTGTGATGCCAATGGGTCATTTCGTTCCCTACCAGCTTCTACAGTGGAGCACAGAGCACATCTCAGATCCGGGCAAAACGTTGTCAGTTGGGTTGAATCGTGCATTGAACATGATTCTGAAGCTTTTTGGGCTTTGCGCGCCCAGCTATTTCCGTCGATGATGGCGTTAGAAAACGTCATATTGAAAAAAATGCACTCAGTAAAACGATAATATTTGGCAAGCATCGCACATTTTTCGATAGAAATACGGCAGTATGTAGGCATTACAAAACCTACTGTTCATGCAACGGAAAGTTGATTTTTTCGTTATCACTGAATCACTATACCTCTAAACGCCACCGCCAAGAACACAATTTCCCTGGTTGCTGACACATTTGATTGGCCAGAATCTCGCTTTTCGCAATGGACACTTGCTCTTTCTTGGAATGGAATCTCGCTTTTCGCAATAGAAACTTGCTGAAGCCTATGAGAAACCAAATATCAGTCAGAATGTTGGGCATAAGAAATGATGTGTCATAAATCGTACGAGTATGTCCGCAGAAGTCGTTCTCAATGTGGCATACACATGCTTACATGCGTTTTATACGCTTTCATAAAGTCCATTCTGGTCCCAGGCACTATGTGCGCCCGTCACTGTACCGCGTGCACTCTGCATCGGTGTCATTGACGTTAAGGTTTTGATTCGCGCCAGATGCGGACTTCAGGGAAAAGTGTCGGTATATTTGTTCCTCCCCTTAAAAAGAGCACTTTGAGTAACTTCCCTTGCGATACGAATGGTCAGATTCTGCAACATACGCATACTTATTTAATCGCATTTTTCTGTCAGATAAATGGGGACGGGGCAGACAAGGAGGGAGAAAGCACAGAATGCGCACTAACATAACTACATGACATAACTAACATAACATAACTAAGCATAACTCTGCGCAAAGCAAAACATAGCGCATAGTAAAAATAGCAAACCAGCTACCTTGGTTTGATGGCGCAAGGCTGGTATTCATCTCTCTCTACCAAACCGCTGCACAGACCTGCTGACAAGCTCTCGTTTCCTCTTATACTTGGTATATTGTACGTAGCTGGTTAATAGCTGACAGTTATTCCATGTATGAAAATCCATTATTTCATAGCATGAGTAGGTACCGTGTACCTATGGCGCTGTTAGCCCCTCTCCCTCTCCCCCCCCCCCCCACATTCCAGAATGGCTTATACAGTCGCTCACGGAAATCAAAATCCTTGCGGAAGCGTGAGACACACCCTGGTAACAAGCATACCGTGCTAAGAAATTGCATCTCAATCAAACATTGACTTCGGATAGAATACATCACCTTGACAATCCATGTAACTGGACAAACCGATATGCCTTCCAAGTATCATGCCCTAATCCGCCGCTGAATCATCCAAGAGGCAAAGCAACGGCTAAGTGACTAGCGTCTTCATCCCTCGCGTGGTGGCCGCGGCTACGTCATGACCCCTTGGGGGCTAAATTGGCCTCTGCAGTCCCTGGTGCTCCATACAAAGTTACATGACGTGCCTTACATCCCTGTTTGTTAATGAAGTGTTAAGTTTATCGTAGCAACGACAGCTTCGCACTCGGAGAAAATTTTGAGGAGCTTATGACGGTGGCGGCCTGCCACAGCTCAATCATCAGCAACGCATTTGAATCAAAACGTCGATAATCTGATGATTATCATTGACTGAAAATGCGCGGAAAGTCGTCTTGGAAACAGAGGACATGAGCATAGTTCATATAGTTTACGACATAATTTCTTTCACCCGGAATAACATTTGTCATTGGTTTTCTCTTACCTCGGCTCAACATTTTTCATCAAACACGGGGAATATTAGCCTTACATATCATCTGCCCAACAAAATAGGTTTCGTAATAATTGTCGATGGTCCGACAACCAGATTTTGGAGAAGGCCCTTCCCTGGCACTTCTGCCCTAATGCTTTTGGCATAGGAAGCTGGGCTTGTTTCGGCACTGGAGGTTGGCTTACTGGGGGAGGGTCGGTCCCTGCGATACAAGGTCACACTCATGGAATTAGTGTCGTCACGGGTAAAGCTTAGAAGGGTGGTCAAATCATGCTAAGCTGTGCTATGATAAATGTACACCTGTCGCAAGGGTATTTCAGGTGTGTATACTCCACTGTACGAACCTGAAGCTACATGCGACCCAGTTTTCTGTTTCGTTAAGTTCACCGCTTCGGAAACGGGCTGACTAACCTGTGGTACTTTTACGCGCCGCCAGGTGGCGCTAGCGAACGGGCAACATTCGGCTTTTAAGCAGCTAAACGTGTTAAATGCAAATCTTCATTACACACTGCAATTTTTCATGCATGATGTGGCATTTAGGCACATCTACTCATTACGGCCATCAAACAACGATATTCTCATATCCAGACATGATTTTTTTTTTGGACATTTGCAGGGCATTTTAAACCTTAGTTTTTCAGGAGTGGGGGGGGGGGGGGGGGGCGGGCGCAATGTTTTAGACCGATGTCACGCAATACTTTCTCATCAGCTTACCAGAATGGCGTCATAGTATTTGCATAAAAAGTATCTGCGCCCCGTGACATTCCCGAGAGGAATTCTTTCCTTGTCAAATTTGTTTTGTCAAAATTGTCGAAGTCAGCATTTATATATGCGTTATTGATTAGCATCTGACGCAGCCAGTCTACCCACGTCTATCGAAACAACGGGCTAAGAAGGCTGACGCTAAATTTGCAACACGCTGAATTTGCCATGGCGTGATACCAGCAACACACACACACACACAACCACACACACACCAACAACACACACACACACACACACACAAACACACCACAACACACACATACACAACCATACAAAACATAATACACAAACAAAACAACACCTACACACAACACACCACACACCCACAAAACATCTCTATCCTATCATCTCTCTACAAACTCTCTCTCTCATCTCGCCTCCGCTCGCTGTCAGCTCTATCTTCCTCTCCCCGTCTCTCTCTCTCGCTCCTTCGCTCTCTACTCTCTCTGCTCTCTCTCTCTCTCTCTCTTCTCCAACGCTCGGTCCTCTCGCTCTCTCTTCGTCTCTCTCTCTCTCTCTCTTCTCTTATAGCAGCATTCAAGTGACATAAAATAACTTTTTAGCTAATCTCAATAGCAAGGTGACTGATTTCCGGTGATCTTTTTAAGAGAGCAGGAAACCAAGCTCACTTCAGAGAGAAAGGTCCAGGGAATGTCAGGATCTAGGAAAAATGGCATTGGTTTTTAAAGGCAAATGAAACGACCAATCACGGGTGTCGATTTATATTTTTTGTGAGGGCCCCGAACTCCCCCCCCCCCTCCCCAATGTGGAGTAAGGCCCCACAATGTTGGCTTGGCCTCGCCAATGTTTTTGGCTGGAATGCTTCAAAAAGGGGATAAGAGACGGTCACAACCCTGGCGCTATAAGACACACAATGATTTGCGAGGTTAAAGCGAAAAGCTCTAGAATATGGGGATGACCTGAGTCGTTCATGGCTAGCCCTGTCCCCATCCCCAACAACCATAATGCGTGCTACCTCCCATGACCGCCATAGAAGAGCGCCATCGTCACCCTAAGGTGACCTCTAAATGGGCGCCTTCACATACCGATCAGAAGAGGCTCGTGCATCCAGTACCTGCTCCCTGGATAAGCCCTGCATGACTTCTATGCTACTTAAATCAAATACTTTTACAGATTATACAAAGCGTTATTTATGGAAGTAATTTATTGCTTTTATTCAAAATAAAGTGGGCCACGTCCGGTGAGAAAAAATGGCGGGGAGTAGGTTGTCGAGCCTTTGGCTCGGCCCTCCCAATAATGTGCAAATATTGACACTCCTGCAACCAATGCCAAAAATGTCTATCGTGTAGAATTCTCCTGTTTGTTGGTTAGCAAGGGCTCAGAAGCGTGAGAGTAACTAATTTCGTTGTCTCGACGGTCCTCCAGAAAGGAGCATCCTGTGCTGTCACCGTTTGTCTTTGGTTTCGAGGTCTGGTGTGGCATCAAGGTCTGATGCGGCACCATGGTCCGGTATGGCACCATGGTACGGTGTGATATCAAGGTCTGGTGCTGCACCGCGGTCCGGTGTGATGTCATGGTTCGGTGTGGCACTGTGGCTCGGCGTCGGGCCATGAACCGGTGCGGCTTTGTAGTCCAGTAAGGCCTCATGGTACGGTGCGATATGCTGGTCTGGCAGACTGGTCAACCAGACCGTTGTAGTGGCATGGTGCGGTGTGGCACCATGGTCCAGTGTGGCACCATGGTCCTGTGTGACACCATGGTCCAGTGTGGAGCCATGGCCCGGTGTGGCGCCATGGTCCGGTGTAGCGCCATTGGTCCCGTGTGGCATCATGGTCCGGTGTGGCGGCGCCATAATCCAGTGCAGTGCCATGGTCCGGTGTGGCGCCATGGTCCCGCGTGGCATCATGGTCCGGTGTGGCGGCGCCATGATCCAGCGCAGTGCCATGGTCCGGTGTGGCACCATGGTCCAGTGTGGCGCCATGGTCCGGTATAGTACCATGGTCCCGTGTGACACTGCTGACTGCTGTCCATCGCGACTCCTTGAGTTGGCACGGCTCCGCCAAGGCACACCGGCGGCACAAGGGCAGACAGCTTGAGCGCCTTTCGACCTTGTGCCCTATCTGACCCCACAAGTGCGGCCATCGCTTGCCCCTGCTGCGGAGCACCGACCAGAGCTGTTAGCGCGCAGTGGATTTTTGGGGCCTCCAGCAGCTGCGCTGCGTTTCCCCAGGCATCAAAGGCACGATATTTGTGCGCCGCCAGTGCTCATAGCAGTTACATGCACGCAAAGAGTACACCACGATATGAGTGACAACACAATATCACCTTGACGATACTTATGTGGATCGGTGCGTTCCATACCCATAAAGCCACTAGCCAACTTCGTTTGCTTCTCAGCCTCCCGTCCTGAGCATGTTTCCAGCATGCGCCGTGATCGCGGATGATTCGGTGGGGTTAATCCGTCGGTGCGGCGCAGCGCCATCTCACTCTCGGCATTCACCAACTCGCCATTTGTTATATTTTGTCCCAAAACGTACATCATGGCTTAGTTTCCGGCATGCTCTTTTATTTTCTTTCCGTGCACTCCACAGAAAAAAATCCAAAAGCGGTGAGCATGAACTGCGCCAGGGTGGGGCGGCGCCAGTATAGCTCGGCTGCCCAAGTCCTGAGTTGATGCATTTCACCACACGGTGGCAGCATAGTCGACGATCCAAGGTGCAGATGGCACTGGTGCTTGCGATCTCTGCTGATCTTCGTTGCGCATCTTTCGACTTTTGTGAGGGTGAAAATAAAACTTCCCGTAACTTTGTGGGAGCTCGAGAACCCAAATCCTCCTGAATTATAATATGGAGGTTCTGAGCGTTGGAACGAAGACATGCACTTGAAATCACGTCCACACACGAGCTTCCTACTTGTCTGGAAAATTTCGCTTTCGGTTCTGATAAAATTTGCGGTTCTGATAATGGATTCTGCGATAGATATCTTGATATTCGGTGCTGGTAGACACGATTTTGAGAAATGTGTGCAAAAATAATTCAGCTAACATAGCACTTATTTTCTGGGCGTACGGTCTAGAGGCAGTGATACAATTTGGAGCGGAAATAGCTGGTGCAGGATTCGTCCGTTCCCAAGCATTTCGTTGGCATCCGTGCCAGGTTTGTCGGGCAGCCCATGTGGGTAAGATGTCCTCCATGTGGTTCCATTTTAAAGCTTAGACGCTTCGCCTTTCCCCAATGCTGATGTGACCCCCCTCCTCCCACCAAGCGCAGTCCTAATAAATTTCGTCCCCTGCTCTGCCTCCGGCAAGATGAGCTATTTCAATGAGCTGTTGAGAATATGATCCATCTTGCATGCGGAATATGATGTGAGACCCGTGTGAATAATTTAGCAGGTACCAAGCAGGGCTTTAGTTTTGCAGCCCCAAACCCAATCCTACCCCAAATAAGTTAGGGAAAATGGCTAAAGCTATCCCTACAAAACGCTGCAAAGCGGAGTTATCCCCGGATTTGACACTTTGCTCCCAGAGTGGATGGACTGGAGCATAGCCCCCTGCATCCTCCAAATGAAAGGTAATTACACCCCCGTTACAAAGTGGCAATGAAACTGTTTGCGGTGTGAGAAATACCTAACAGCATCTTGGTATATGGCGATCTATTTTTTGAAGAGCTTAATTTTTACAAGCACATGCACTGACGTATGTCATCTAGCAAAAAAGAAGGAAAAAACGAATGCGCTTTCCCACCTTTTTCTTCGTCCCAGTGACTTTCCATCAACATTCCTCACAAGCCACGGAAACGCAACCAATCCGGAGGCCCTAAACCCCTGCGTCGCCATCAACGAAGACAATAAACCATATGCGGGACCTACGAAATATCATGCAATGTAAAGCAGTGCTATGACTTCAATTCAATCTTAGTCATACCCTGAGAGCAAGAAACCTGAGTGACGTCATTATAGGAACTGGACGTGGATAAGGAGTATTACCTCGGCGAAGCTTTCGGTGCGGAAGCCAGCGATGACGCAATATTCGTGGCAACGGAATATCGCAATAGCTCCGACAGTAGCGGCACGTGATGATACAATGAATAAATAGAAACTGCAGAGAAAAAACGGGCGGAAACGAAGCTGTCAGTTGTTCAGTGCATTTGCGACGAGCAATGTGCATATAGATAAGGCAGCGACAATAGCCTTATTCCTGGTAGAATGACCATGGGGACATTCATTGCCGTCCATTTACTTTTTTCTCATTTCCATGATCGCCTTCCGCCTAGAATGATATAAATGCCTCCAAATTATGTGGACGTATGTGGAGATGCTCCACCGATGGCCCGAGTAGGTAGCGGCCACGCGCCAGCTTTTCCTCGATTACACAAGATGATGCGAACTCCTCTGTTGCCATGCCAATAGCGGGGTGGGAAATGAGGCCGTCGTCATAACGCAGTACATGAAAGCCTCCGCTAGCTTCCAGGCGTTCTGGCCGTGCCTGGTCTGCCCTCGGCGGTCCAGTGGTCTGACCGGCGCCGGTGCCGCCTGCGCTTTGGGTGAGGTCAGGAGGGTGGGCCAGCCATTTGGCTCCGGCTCCGCGTCGTTCGGACGAGCCGGGCCGGCTCTATGCCCGGAGCACCGGACGAGACTGGGCCGCAGTGCGCAGCTCCGGCCAGACACTGCCGGCCGGGGCAGGGCGGCTCCACTTCAAAGCGCAGGGAAAGGCACGGAATGGCTGTGGCAGGGAGGCTGCGAGGCAGGCGGTGTGATTCAGCCGGCACGGCATTGCACAAACACACGGCGGACTGGCCAGTCCGGGTCGGCTCGAGCTCACCAGCGCAACGGCGTCATCGCCGGACGCGTTGGATATTGGTGGCCAATTGGTAGTGTCATATTATGGAGAGGAGCCCGGTGACCGGTGCTTAACCCACAAAGCCGTTATACCATGACTCAGAATGGCTGTCAGAGTCAGTGGGGTACGCAAGATCATGTTAGGCTTTATCATTTTGTCATTTTAAGGTCATATCAAGTTCCGGCCATTGCATAAAGCCACGCTAGGAAATATTTCCAGAACATAAAATCCTCTTCATGCATGAAGAAGGTAGGTGCGAGGTCATCCAAGGCCAAAATCATGGTAGATTATTAAATGCCTCAAATGCCCTTTCATTACCAAAAAAAAAGAAAAAGGTGGCATGCAGAGTTGTAGTTCTCAATTAAGTTTTTGGCAGGGAAAGGGGTGGCCACTCGGCTATGAGAACAAAATAGTCGAAATCAAGGAGACGTCCTTATTTGCGTATTTTGGTGTAGGTTTGGCTAACTTTTCCTGGCCAGTACCTCACCTTATTTTGCAAACCTGCAACCTTGGTGACTTCAAATAACTTATTCTTGGGCATTGAAAGAACTGCGCATAAGCGATAAGCACCTGAATTGATACCGTGCAACTACCTTCGGGTTGCGACAGTTAAGCGTAGGCGATGGCTTAAAAGGCATTGCGTAGAGGACGTAGGTCACAAAAGGGGCTACCGGCTCTATTCAGCAATTTCGTCGGGACATGAAGTGAGGAATCAGCGATAGACAATACTTGCCTGTAGCTGGTTGATACAGGCGGTAGAAAAACGCCAAAACCGGTCGGGCAAATGGCGAACCGGCTGACATCTCATTGCATCGTGTTCTAAGAAATCAAAGGTGCCGCAGAAGACTGAGCCGTTAGGCGCTATCGCGGGGTAGGTCGGTGGCCGAGCCGGACCGGCTTTTTATCGGCGCAAACTTCAGCCAGGTTTCTGCAGTCACTGTTCTCAGGAGAGTCAAGCATTGCTGCACTGGGATCTCGATTCGTAACAATGCCTTGGGCATCTCGTCACATCGACGCTCTTTGCCAATCTCATTCAAGAATCATTGTGCTGGCATCCACTTTTTGAACGGTGACGTCACGGGTCACGGCAAAATTCATTAAAAAAGTGCAAGTATCATCAAAAACTTCGACGTGCTTTCACACTGTAATGAAAACCTCGTTGACGTGTAACTGGTTTGAACGAAAGGCGGTGTTTGTGCGCTTCGGAACCATACCACAATGCTACCAAGAGTCAATGCTCAAGGTAAGCCAGGTCAGTACGGTACAGATCACATCATGGAATGAAGCGTTTATTATATTTCGGTTCATAAGGCACGTTGATTGGCTTGGAAATGTCAGACACCTATGCTCACATGAATTGCAGATAAGCGCTGCAGGTAATTTTGGTTTCATGACCGTTTGACCTTGCACAGCATCTGATGGTGACCTGACGTTATTCCGTACCGTGTAACTGACCTCACTGTCGGACACGAAAGCTGGTCGACACCGAAAAGCAAGTCAAGAGAAGAAACGAAAATATGACTTGTAAAGAGGTGAAGCGAATAAAAAAAAATCGTCAACAGAGGCAAAAAACGCGGTGTAAGCCGTAACTAATGATTTCGTAAGTCAGTGACCTGGCTAAACATGAAAAACTCCCTGCTGATATATCAAATTTATCGAATTTCATGTCGTTCGAATTTAGCGATCTGACCTGCCACGGTTCTAACGTTACTTCCGGAAGTCCGCATGCGGGTTGCATTAGGTTCCTGGACAGGCCTTAGTTGGATGACGGACAGCATGCCACCTGCATTAGGTTCCTGGACAGGCCTTAGTTGGATGACGGACAGCATGCCACTTGCGTTAGGTTCCTGGACAGGCCTTAGTTGGATGACGGACAGCATGCCACTTGCATTAGGTTCCTGGACAGGTCTTAGTTGGATGACGGACAGCATGCCACTTGCATTAGGTTCCTGGACAGGTCTTAGTTGGATGACGGACAGCATGCCACTTGCATTAGGTTCCTGGACAGGTCTTAGTTGGATGACGTAATGTATGTCACTTAAAAAGTACAATCGCCTACTAGACGCAACAATATGCGCACCACAGTTTACCTCGCTTTAAAAAGGCTTATCTCCGCCGAAAAAGGTACGTTTCATTCCGCTGCGTCCGCGTGCACTGTGCCTCAGCGTATACGTGAGCATATGTTTCCTTTCTATACCTCCGTCTTTAAGTCGTTTTTCTCGCTTCATCCCGCATCCTCGAGCCGCCCCGTTTGTCCAGGCACGCTGCAGCTGCCAGCTACGTGTGGGCCGAAGTGCCCCTGGTAAGGTCCCCGCACGAGCGCCATGCACACCCCGATAGGAGCCGCCCCGCTTGTCCAGGCACGCTGCAGCTGCCAGCTACGAGTGGGCCGAAGTGCCCCCTGGTAAGGTCCCCGCACGAGCGCCATGCACACCCCGATAGGGGTCTCTGTACGGGCTCATTCGCGGCGGATGGGTCCCCAGGTGCATGTAGTCCTACCCCATCGTTATCCGTTCTCCTCCATCCTCTAACTAATCTTTTTGCATGATCAAAGACGTCGCCTACTACTGGGCAACAGGTCCATGGACACCAATGCAATTTTTACGCATATTATAATATTCATTATTATAAATACTTCACAGGTTCATATTGTGTCATGAGATATGGGCGTCTTAGTCGCGGCAATATTTGTGTTAAGGACGGCAATATTTGTGTTAAGGACGGCAATATTTGTGTTAATACTTGTGCTCTCAGGGTTACCATTGAGTAACATTAATACGAGCCAGGTCTCTGGATTGGTGGGTTTTGCTTGAACTATGAAAGGTTTAGCTTGAGCGTCCCGACCCAACCAGATCGTCACGCTGTTTAAAAGCTAGCATATGTGCACAACTAAAAATCTGCACCAGTTATGAACGTGTTACCACGCGCCGTGTAGGTCATATAGGAATGGAATGCTGATCACAAGATTGCGATTCTCTTATTGTTGTAGAGACGCCTGTGCTTAAGTATTCCAACAAAACCGTGAACCTTAAAGCCGCTGAAAAAAGCTGTGCAGATATTTATGTTTCGCTGTTCTGCCTTGGCATAAGCATTTGAACACCACTAACCATTGAGCACAAACCTATAGCCAATTTCTAGAGATGCTGGTCGACTTTGTTCTAACCGTCAACGCCCACCCTAAGAAGATGCTCAAGGCGTGGTAAAACGACTAATCTGACAGGTAAACCAAGACACTAACTGGAAAATAATCAGCTTCTTTTTGCGTTATGATTGTCTGATACTTCCACGTTAATTATTGCTACTTAGCTTGGGTCACCAGCCATAAATCAAAGTACTGTTGATGTCAAGGTACCAAAGGGCCAGATTCATTTTTCATGCTGCCAGATTCATCCCAGGCCTAGATTCTTGGGAGACTAGCGGTTCGAAACCTTTGGATATCGCAATGCTTAGCGCTACAGCTTGCTCACAACGTGCTCTGCTCGCCCTCCAAAATGCAAGCAGGTCCTACCGGTGTCCCAATCGGCCTGCTCGAAGTTAAGTCTTTATAATCGTAATAAACAGAGACATGTTGAATGTTGCTTTTACAAGACGCACACATCGAAAACACTGCATAACCCAGGTGTGAGATGTATTGCAAATGCCTTGGTACCTTAAAAGAACAGTATAAGATAAAACTAATAAAACTACTGACATTTAAGTTAAACAAGAAATCATGTCGAATCCTCTTGCCATGTCAAACGCAAATCCTCAAAATCCTGCTGTCATGTCAAATGAAGTGTTAAATGCCAAATCTTGTCATGTCGAGTCAAATCCTCTTGTCATGTTACCACTGATTAAAGTCCGAGCTCATAAATGGTAAAAATAAGAATGCTCTGTGAATCTGCTCAAGAGGAAGAAATATTTGTTCCGGACACCAGAGTGCGATACCGCCTCCAACGTCGTGAAGCAAGTGCTGTCTCTAACGCCACTCCAACCAAATGCTGTCAACCATGTTGCGCTACATGCCCCAGACCGATAATGCAAGCCTCAATGGAACAGCAATATGGAGACAGTGCATCTCCATACAATAACATGGAAATAGCCGGCGAGTCGGCCAGTGCGGTTCCTGGTTTCTGACGGACGCAGAGACTGGTTACTCCATCACTGAACTAGAGATACTGACGGCAGGATGAACACTATACGTGTGCCGCATCTACCTTTCCGACCTACCTGGCTCCACTTCTCGTGAACCACAAGCTCCTTCTACCGATTCTGAACCGCTACACCCTTGACACATCCTCGACCGCAACAACTTAAGGAGAAGTCGCCCGTGTTCACTTCCGCGGCAAAGTGGAAGAAAGGGAAGAACATGCAACCTCGGACGCTCTATACAGAGCACCTGTAAATGATCCCAAAGCAGAAGATACCAAACTGGCTTACCAAGTGAACTTGCAAGTACGGCACGTGACAGGCGCACTGCTCTCCGGAGACAAAGAGGTTCCGGAGCGTTTCAAGGACCTTCGATTGGAAAACCTCACTAGAATGCCATCCAGCGATGCGTCATACCAACGGCTTCTCTACGACGCACAGAATGGCTGGCCGTCATCCAAGCAACTTCTGGTTATCAGTCTGCAGCGTTCCCCGGCGATCCTTGGAGGCCTCTCTGTCGTGCGCAGTCTAGTGCTGAAAAGTCCAATGATAATCGTTCCGCTTGCTCTAAGATATCAAACTTTCGGCAGCCTCCACGCGGCTCACCGTGGAATGGAGCGGATGGAGAGACACACGAGGCGGGCTGTCTGGTGGCTAGGCCTAGATTCTGATGTAAATAAGCTGATCGACAACTGGCTCTTCAACTAGTGAGGCCTGTCAGCTGCACCTCACTAGTCAAGTGAAAAAGCTGCCCATTACTGACCTTTTACCATCCGCATTTTCAGCACGCCTGGATAGACCCGCTCTCTTATGCTGCTCGTCGTTCCCTAGCCTACGTGGCCAGACTCTCTGAATGGCCGGGCTTTGATGCATTCCCTTGAGAAGACACTCGGGCCGGTCAGTCGATCCAAACCGTCAGAAAGGCATTCGCCGTGTTCGGCTTTTCTGTCTTTTTCCACTCCGTCGCTGAACCTCAGTTCTGCAACCACGGCTTCAGGGGATTCTTCAAACGTTGGGGAGTGAGGCCAGAACAATCGACACACCATTGTCCCACAGTCAAATGGGAACGTTGAAGCGCCGATCAGGACAGTCAAGGCGCTTGTCCAGAAAACATGCCATGACAGAGAGCTCAACGCTAACGCCTTCTATACAGACCTTGACGAACTGCGGAAAACGCGCACGGCTGATGGCTGCTGCTCAGTCTTCAGGTCGTTTCCGATCATCGTCTTCGCTCCCACGGTATTGCCGGCCGCCTCTCATTCTACCGTGAGTGGAAGATCGAAGCAGCTCGGCCGCCGCGTGACACTGGGTCAAGGGGCGTCCGCCTGTAGCCGGCGGCGTTGGTTCACGTGGCCGGGGGGCGAGATTGGGACGGTGCGAGGCACGCAGGGAGTAGAGAAATCGGGGAGGGGGGAGGGTGGTCATCGCTGGAAGTGCCGTGTCTCGAGCTGCATCACTAATGCAAGGTGAAGTAACGTGGGCTTGACAGCGGCGACAGCGGGTACTGACTCGACGTCTGAGAACTGGGATGACAGTTTTTGTGCTGCTAATGCCAGTTAGGCAGTCATCATTTACCTGTTTTCCGACGGCTGTTAGCGTCCTGTTTTCAGCATGGCGCCTCGTGCTGCTCGTCGATGCTGCGAACGCCTCGTCTTCTCTGCTGATGGCTGAAGAGCAAATCTTGCGCTCCCTGCCACTTGCGCGCTGGCTCACTTCTGCTCGTTCTGCTGGTGCTGGGTTGAAGGCAGCCGCTGTACCTGGTTTCGTGAACTCCGTGTTATGGCGCCCTGCTCCGCGCTGCTGTCTCCCTGTCGGACCGTCTGCTGCGCTGAGCTGAGTACGCTGACTAGTGGCACTGGTCGTCCGAAGATTGGAAGAACTATTGGCCTGTTCGCCTGTTGCTGCTTGCTTGTCTCCTGCCCGCGTTTGGTGGCGCCTGCTTGTCTATTGCTGGCGTCGGGCGGCGCCTGCTCGTCTGCTGCTGACGCCTATCGGGTAAAGGGGAGGGGGGGGGTCGTCCCTTAAAAATGTCCCCGTAAGATTGGCCCGGTCTGGTGAAGATAAAGTTCGACATTAAGTTATCGGTCAAAGTTAAACAGCCGCAAGTCAGGCACAGACCAACAGGACCATTGACAATAGGACATTTGTGAGCGAGAATATGCTTCGCTAACCGAACATGATAAGCGGCTGGGATTTGCAGCGCGAAGTGCGAAAATATGTTCAAACCAGCAAGCCTTAGTAGAACGGGGATAACTTGGCAGTACGCAATACGTCGATTGCGCGCATGCGAGAGCACACGTTTCACCTGATACTTAAGGCGTTTCATCCGTCTGCAGTTGTTTGGTGATCCAAATACCGTGTCTAAAAGCTGCTTTTCTTGCCATCGTATGGACTTTCAATTATGTTGCTCGTCAGGCAGTCGTACAATGACGTCACACCGGAGTTGCCAGATAAACTTTGAATGGACCGCGTCTCCGACATGAAACAGAACAGCGTTGAGATAGCTTTCAGTAAAGTTACGTGAAGTGTGGTGTCGCTTCCTATGAGGACTGCTATGCCAGGAGAAAACACGCACGTTTTCAGGGAAATCACTGTATCGTACGTACTAGTGTCGATTGTCGTCATGAAGATGAGGCTGAAACAAATTATTTCAGCCAGACAGCTTTGGAAATTCGTATTCTCAGAATTCTCAAGTCCATCATTGTGCTGAGAGTCTGTCTGCCATGAAAGATAAGTAGACAGTGCTGCATTGCCTTGAAGCAGTTTTTGCCCACATTGTGTTCGCGAGCTAACCTCACAAGTTCACATAGCTTGGGCATTGACGCTCGCGCGCCTTCTTTGCTAAGCAGCGGATATGAAAGGTCTAAAATATCTGAAAAACATTGTAGTTTATGAGTGCTCTGTGGTTACGTTATGTTTACCTATCTTCGGCGATTCGATGAATCCATGCTGGCCGATCAGAACCTCGGTCGCCTTAATGCCTGACCTCAGCGGGGGACGCGGGGGTGATCTGCTCAACGACAGGCACGGATGAACACCATAAAGGAAGAGAGGGTACAGTGAGCAAGTATCCGTCATCCGTAACGATGATAGCCCTCTCTGTAATCAAATTTCTGCTGCGCCCCAGCTCATGCGCTCGTGCTGATAGTTATAAATGAGCTCATAAGAACTTCATGTCATTGCGTTAACAATCGATACTATTACTGATTGCCATGGTATTTATCAAAACATCACACAAAGTCTAGCATAGCCCATACGGATCCGTCTCACATAGTCCTGTAGCGATGCCGGCAAGACTCAAAACTGCAAGGACACAAACAGTCCGTAGCAAATAATTTTGATCATGCCACTGCAATGAATCATTGATAATTACCGTTGACAATGATCACATGTGTATGTGCTTGCTATATCGACATCAGCTCACGTTTATTCAGACGATCAGGCTGCTCCCAAAACAACGAGATGGGAAAGACCAGCGGACCTGATCTGGTATCATAATTCACTGTCTCAATTTGGTTTCAATTTATGATATGATGTGGTATGATATGAGGACGGTTTCATGATTACACGGCAATCTAACGGGACTCGCCCAACGTGATTTCGTCTCTGTTGCGTCAGCGCGGCTCCAGTATCGGCTGTCACGCAACACGCTTCGTCCCTCCGTACCGCGCGTTTTGGCGGTAACGAGGCGGCCGACGACACTGACGTCACACACTGACGTCATACGTCCCAGCTGTGCGGGGCTATAAAGTCGGCTGCACGGCCGTACGCCGGATTCACCACAGGCTGTATCTAAGAAGCGGGGCATCGCAAGCAGCAGACCTGGTGTCGTGCAGCCTGCCCGCAGTGAGATCAGGTGAGAGGGAGCGTGGTGATTGGACGAGGTGAGGGGGGCGGGCATCGGCCATCGCCCAACCCGAGTGGAGTAGTACGTCGAAAACGAGAGGAGTTCCGTTCGCCACGGGCTGGAACAGTCCTGTGGGCCGTGGATGGTTTAGAGCCGGACTCCTGTGACAAACACGACGGACTCTGGGCGGGCCTGGACTCAATATCAACCTGAAACCCGTCAGCCGTATTAAGGGACATAAAGGAGTCCCCATCATCGTAGGCAACCAGATTGGATGAAAGTTTCCATCAAGCATGTTCAAGTTACCCATATCCACTTTTAGGAAGTGATCGACCTACGTATTTGCGCTATTGCTTGACAGTTGTGGTTTACTATGATAAGTCATCTTCCGAAACGAACAACGCCGCCAGCGATGGTATTTCGCTCAGTGATATAACCCTGCGCTCTAGATTCAAAACGCACTTTCTTAGCTTGGCTTCATGGTGTACCAGAGTCCCGGAATTTTTATTGGCTTTGTACTGTGTAAATTTCACTGGACTGCAAGAACAACAGAAGCAACTTGGCACCCTCCAACAGGCTGGACAGCTCGATTCGCTCTCAGGTATTTTAACCAACGTAGATTTAAAATGGTTTCGAGATTACCCTACTGGCCAGAACCATCCGACGCGCATGAAGGCAGCCGATTTCCCGCCACAAGTGATTTGGAATGTGTTGACGATTCGGTTCAAACGGCGTGCCGTTCGGTCATTCCATAAACAAGGTTTACGTGTAGCAAATGTAAGCGCACGCCTGAAACGATGCGTAATTGCGACACAGTGCTGTTAGCAGGCCATAGGATGCGGCTGTTGCATTATATCGCGAATACGGATGCTATCTGTGGTCAATGATTCTTTGTCCGCGAAGCGCAGGGACTTATTCAGTTTTTTTATGTAAGTTGTTAGTGCATTTGCGAGGGACGTTATTCACACAGATAAGACAGTAGTAATAGCCTTATTCCTCGGAGAGAGAAAAAGCAGGAGAACGGATGATGCGAATGGAGAAATACATTTGTATGTCGGCAATATGTCCTTATCGAAACGAATAGCAGAAGCGAATCTATTCTCCTGGTTTTCTCCGAGGAATAAGGCTTTTACTACTGTCTTATCTTGTCAGTGTTTTGCGATAAGCGGCCGGTTTCGCCGAGACCGCCCCTTCCAGTGGTCAACTGGCTCTCAGCCTCGACAAAGGCGCTCAGCGCCGCTCACTGCGTCGTCATCCCGTGACCTCGTGAGGCTGACAAAGGATGCGTTGGGGCTGGCCGGCCTCGGTGCCGAGCCGGCTGCCGGCTGACTCTTCCGTCAGCCGGTGAGCACGTGATCGGCCACGGCCCGTCGGCGTGCTCCCCAGCACAGATCAATGCCACGCACGCCCCGTCCCTCCCCCGAGCGTGGGGGAGTTGGCAGCGACCCGAGACCCGGGCAACAGCCGGCTGAGGGAGGCGCTCGCCGAGAAACGTGCGGGCGGCAGGCGTAACAACCCGGTACGGTTCGGGATGGCGGACACGATTCGTCCCTATTCATTTCGGTCTGGCGGGCCTGGCGGCGTCCTCAAAAGCCATGGGTGCGAGGTGTGGAGAGTGGACCTGCCAAACTCAGGGCTATCTAGGTCAGCCGAGTGAGGCGTTTGCCCGGTCGGGTCTGGCGCGGTTTATTGGCGGATGCGCCGAAAATACGCCGCTCCTCGGCCGGTTGGCGGCCGCCGCCTCCGGGTCCGGGCCGAACAAGTGCCGGGGCAGCCGCGGCCTGTGTGCCCTCCGGCTGCGCCGGTATGGGGTCAAGGGCAGGGCACCGGCGTCAGAAAATGTCGGTCAAACGGCGCAGTTGTGCTTGTGGATTCTGGCATTGACTGGGCAACGTTCCCTGAAAACTATGTTGGTCTGTTCCGGGTTGGCCGCCTTTTTGACAGCATCAGCCCGGCACAAACATATTTGGAAAAGATCAGCAAATCTCTTTATCTATCGGCTTTTGTATGCGTGACATGAGTCTTGACCTGGCTTGGAGTCAGAGCCACCCACTTAGCTGTCATCGTATTTGGTTTGCCTCCTATTAGACCGCTTTGGGTCAGCAGTACCTATTGGTATACTTTTAAGTGGAAAAGACCGCTTTGGATAACAAATTTCGTTATATAGCAAATCCTGAATACGTCATTGTTTGATTGTGTCATGGAACGTTTGTATGACGTCACTCACGTGTAATTCTTCAATCTACCGAGAGGTGGCGCGCGGTGGTGATGGATGTGTGATGAACCAGACGTTGTTGGATGGTCGTGCTTTGGCCCTTTCTCGTGGTATTCTGGCGTATTTATCCATGAGTTTGAGGTGCTCACTTCTATTGACTTACTTGGTTATGGTGCAATTCTTAAGTCATTTAATTAGAAGTGTTATTTCCGCATTGACCAGGAAGAATATATAACTTCCTGTATTGTGTAGCACAAAACGTTACTATTGTAAGAAGCTTTCATAGTTCGCGCACAATGGAATGAGAGCCAATTGACGACCGTCGTATCTGGAAATCGTGCTCACAACGCCAGATACGATCGACCCGACAATGCCATTTTTCCTAAACCTTGAACGCGGCGTGGCCAGTGGAATTTCAGGACTCGAATGACGTTATTATGGTGTCATGGACGCCTGAGTAACCTGTGTTTTGGTCTCAAGAAAGGCAGGGCTGTGAACTGCAGCAAATAATCTTCAAGATGGCTATTTCAGCCCAAAATCCCATACAGATATCGTACATCCTCTTTGAACCAACTCGTGGCTGGCGCATGTACCTGGCCCCGAATAAACAGGGCCACGCTGGGACGCAGGGCAAAGCAAAAATCAAGAAAGGAGGACAAGGACTGAAAGGAGGACTGTACGTTACCTTGATAGCCATCCGTAATGACAAACAATCGGCAGGCTGTTTTAACTAGTTATGGCTTGTTCAGTGAAGCCCTTAACCACCTGGCTGCTTCGCCATGCTGTTTTATAGACGCACCGTGCGATATGGCTGGGCCGGAATGATACTCTTTCAAACTATGACCCCTTTTATTAACCGGATATGAATCGCATTTTACATTTGGTTACAGCTTGAGCACCTTTGGTCAGGGGGCATGAGACCGACTATCTAAGGTTAGAGCAACGCTTGTTTCTAGATCATCGGTCTGAATGCACATTTCCGCGTCAGCAGAGACGACAAGTGACATTCATCACCGGAGGTGTCGCCCGGCCGTTACGACAAGGTACAGATGTCTAAACGTCTGACGCAGCTTCTGTCGCATTATCACGCCGTATCGACCTGTTACAGATCTCTCAAGATGGCCGTCGCCACGAACAAATCCGTCTTAGATCGGTAAGCTGCGCTTTCTGCACTTAATTCCCCCCTGCATTGAGCTTTAATCCTCGATGAAAAAGTGAGCGTTCCGTTCAGGTGTGCGACTTGAATTAAAATCGACATGTCTGATGCGTTGGACGGTGCATTTCTGGCTTTACATGACCATAACCAACAATAACTGATTATATCATAAATGGCCCAGCCATTTCTGATCCGGTTTCAGGCTGACACTGATGTTCTCGATCCCAAAGTGGTCTTCCATCTGAAATTACCCCGATTGCTTGATTCTGATGTGAGCTTATTGATGGGTAAAACCTCCTCCTCTAAGCGCGATGTTTGCTAGCCTTATGGTGGAACTAAATTTACTGAACTGCATCATCCGAGAGCGATGAGGCTAGTTCAAAATATTACCAGAAGCTATCATAATAATTCAAGTCACATTTTGTAGTCAATGGGTGGCAGATATGATGAAACGGTCGTGAAGAAAACAGATAACTGCAAGCCAGAGACTGCGCAACACTCAGCTGTCGCGAACGCTGCGGGGTGTTTGCCACCAAACCCGGCCTTGATGCGTCACTGCGTGTCAGTGTTTTGGCACCTCTCCCACCCTGAGTAGGCCGGCCGACGCCGTACCACCGCCCCTGACCCCGCCCCTGACCCTGCCCGCTGGCGACCGGCGGCCCGGCCCGCAGGTACATGCGGCTGCCGCTGCCCGACGCCTCCACACAGTGCATGTACGTCTGGGTGGACGGCACTGGCGAGAACCTGCGAGCCAAGACCAAGACTGTGGGCTTCGCTCCCAAAACGCCCAGCGGTGAGTGCCGTGCCGCGATCTGGGACATCGGGGAAGGGGAGGGGGAGGGAGGGCACGGGCGCGGAGGTCGATGGTGCCACGATGATTCAGCTTGAGGTAGGGTGTTTTTACACGTCACCTGGTACTTTTCACAGCGGTGGCACTGGCACGAGAAAGGTGTTTCAACTCGGAGCACAAAATTGTTGCCGTACGTGTCCCTGCAATAAGTTGCCGCATGTCCCCTCGCCACACGCTCGTTGTCCTATTGTAGTGTGTTGCTGCCGGAGCAAAGCATACACAATCACAGGATTTGGCTTTCCAGACCGCAAGTTTAAGTTCTAAGCTATCGAAATGCATTTCCTCGTGTTTATCGTCCTGCTATCCCGGTCTGCCCCACCCTCCGGCACCATTGCCGCCTGTTCCACAACGCAGTCGTGTCGTCGGCTCAGGGTCACGTGGGCCTCGCGTGCACGTGCTCCGTTCAGGCGTGGTTTTGGTTGGCAGTGTCTGCGTTGCCAAACAATCTCCAGCTCCCCCACACCGAGGCCAGCATTCCCCCTCTCCCACTCAGACCCCTCCAATACGTGCACAACTGCGGTTGATTCCCTCCACATCTGAACTTCGGGGAATCGTGGAAACGGCCGATATTGCCATGTTCGGGGAATCGTGCAAACAGCCGACGAACTGGTGTCGTTGAGCGTTGGATTGTCCCGTGGTCCGCAAAACCGGTGGGTTTGTACTGTACTGTGGCTTGGAATGCATCGTCACCTGACAAAGGGCGTCAGCTTTAAATAGCGCATGAGACCGCCGATTTTCCACTGATCTTTTTAGGAGGCAGAACTGGTGGGAATGCACGGAAAACGGCATGGTTACAACGTGACAGGAACTTTTGTCCAAGCGTGACCAAAACATGATTTTGACCGATTCACACATCGGTTATAGACGTGGTAGAGACTCATGTGCGCAATACGACAGGGGCTTCGCGACATATCAGTTGTATACACACAATGTACACAGGACAGGCACGATGACGGAGCGGCCCGCCTGTCCGCAGAGCTGCCGATCTGGAACTTCGACGGCTCGTCGACGGGCCAGGCGGAGGGCAGCAACTCTGACGTGTACCTGTACCCGGTGGCGCTGTACCAGGACCCGTTCCGGCTCGGCGCCAACAAGCTGGTGCTCTGCGAGACTTACAAGCACAATCGGCGGCCGGCGGGTGAGTCGAGGCGGGACGACCGCTGGCGCTGACGAGGTCAGAGCGGGCTCACCCCTCGTAGGGCGCCCTCTCGTGAGGATGAGGTTCGGAGGGCTGATGAAGCGGACGAGTGACTTTGAAGGAGAAAAGTGTGTGTCTGGTACCTTGCACACGTTGCATACATGTCTTGTCGAATACCGATGCAGAGTTCAGAAATCTGAAAGTGAGTAGCGGTAGGAGGTGGAGTCGCATTTCGCTTCCTCCCGGGCTTGATTTTCATGGCGGTCAAAGCGAAAAAGACTTCAAAATACCTCCTGCCATATTGCAGGTTACTTGTGTTCAAAATAAGATCTCTCAACTTTCTTCATGGAGCCTCTTGACGCTGCATCCCAGCAAACCGTCAAAACAAACTGCTCTCATCCCATTGCGACGCAGTTCAGCACAGCCCAAACCCTCATAACGCACCCTGTTCTCGGTCGGCGTAGACACCAACTTCCGCCACACGTGCAAGGAGGTGATGGACCAGGCCAACAACCAGCACCCGTGGTTCGGCATGGAGCAGGAGTACACGCTGCTCGACAGTGACCAGCACCCATTCGCCTGGCCCAAGAACGGCTTCCCGGGACCGCAGGGGCCCTACTACTGCGGCGTCGGCGCCTCCAAAGTGTACGGCCGGGACGTGGTGGAGAGCCACTACCGCGCCTGCCTCTACTCGGGCGTCATGATCGCCGGCACCAACGCCGAGGTCATGCCCTCCCAGTGGGAGTTCCAGGTGAGGTTTTGAAGTCGGGGCGTTACAGTCGGAGGTCCAGGTCAGTGAGGTCAGGTCACGGAAGAGATAGTGTTCCAAAGGGTACGCGCTATGCCGTGTGAAGCATGTTACCGGAGAAGTGAGAACAACATCAGAAGGCCAGCATTGCATTATATGATAAGCTAAGGTGTATAACACCATCGATTCTACCCTTCCATCCGCGTGGTATGCTTCAAACTTTTCGAAACCGCAGGAATACGAACGTTTATACCGTTCGGAATCGAAAAGGGCGAGACAAGCACCCACAAGCACAGCCACGAAAAATAGTAACGTCACTCGATCCGGACTGGACTGGAGCTGACCTCAATCGCGCCCGTCACCAAAGACCGAGGGGAAGGAGGGGATGGCTTCACGTGTCTCCTCCGCGGTCGTGACCCGGCACACGCTCTTCATAGGTGGGTCCGGCCGAGGGGATCCGGATGGGTGACGACTTGTGGATGGCGCGCTTTCTGCTGCATCGCGTGGCCGAGGACTTCGGCATCAGCGTTTCGCTCGACCCTAAACCGATTCCGGGAGACTGGAACGGCGCCGGCTGTCACACCAACTTCAGCACGCTCGCCATGCGCGAGAAGGGCGGCATCAGGTGGGTCGTGTACACACGCAGGCTTGCAGCGGCGATGCAAATTTGGCGAGCGCTTTCTGCCTAGGCCATCGCCAGAGTAAGCAGAGTTGTAGTTAAGGGTTGGGTTATGTTGCCAAAATAATCGACCTTTAGAACCTAGGGAGATGCTGGTTAAGCCAAACAAACATTGGCTATGTTGCGTTCCCTCAGTAACGCCTTGGTCATGTTCAGTTCTCAATGTGCCCAATGGTGTCTTGATAACATCGCGTAATCACATCGTCCTGGTATCTTGAACGTTAATTATTTTCAGCGCTGAAAAGTGCCACCTCATCATACGGCGAAACCTGTAACTCAAGGCCTCTTGCATAACGCGTAATTCTGGGAAAGCTGGCCGTTATATAAGAGAACAGGTCTGGCCAGACGAAAGGCCTGGTGGTGCGAGCTGTAACTGAAGCGACAGACCGCAGGCTCTGACTCCGCGGTGAAGGAACGCCGCGCTGCACCCAGCAACTCCGCGCTTGGGATGGGTCACGGACATCGTCTGATGACATTATTTCTGAAGGGATGGGTCGGCCACATACTCAAGCCGTTAGGCCCTCCCACCCCCCCCCCCCCCCCCTCTTTGTGCCACTCGCTGCGAAGGATCATTAAGTGGCGCTGGCCGCCAAATGGACTTTTGCCAATTCTGGAGACTGCTTGAACTGCATGGCGTGTTGCCTGCCGGGAGGCAGGGGTACTTCACGGCCGGTGGGCAGTGCTAAACCCGGCATGAAGCGATGACCTATTGTGCTCCCCGTCTCTTAAGCATTTAGTCAACGCCGTCTCATAGAAATACATCGATTTCGTGGACACAGATTTAACATGGATCACTATGGGTGGAGCTTGAAATGCTTTTGAGAAAAGACACATGCATTTAAAAAAAATATTGCTGAACTTAAACATCACGGGCGTTGTGTGGTAGCACAAGCTAGTATTCAGTAATGTCGTCCTCTCATCTTGAATCCGCTGTGAACAGTGAATTGCGTGATTAGTATTGGATTGGACTTAGTATTCGTTGTGTGGTCGCTCCGTATTTTGCGATAAGCGACGCACGTTACCTCTATATGTCGTAATGTATGCAAGGTGTGAATATTTCAATCCCCGCAATCCAGGGTCTCGATCCCAGCAAGAGTTAGGTAGGAGAAGAACCAGTTGACAAACCAGTTTCAGTCTCGATCATGTGCCAAGTGTCTTGGAACACAGCTAATTCAAAACATCCATGGGCTCCAAAAGTTCGTCGAACTGTTGTCCTCCGCATTTGTTGGCAGCGTCAGCTGTGTTTGCAGTTGGCTAGCGGGCGCCTGCGATGTTGACCCAGTGCTTGCCATAAATCGCCACCTCAGCCAGATGGTGGCGGTGTTTTGGACAGCTGGTAGAGGTTGGATAGTGGCGATGTTTTGGACAGCTGGTAGAGGTTAGATGGTGGCGGTGTTTGGGACAGTTGGTTGGGGCCGGACAGTGGCGGTGTTTTGGACGGTTGGTAAGGGCCAGACAGTGGCGGTGTTTTGGACAGCTGCTGGGTTCGGACAGCGACGGTGTTTTGGGCACTTGGTTTGGACCGGATAGTGACGGTGTTTTGGACAGCTGCTGGGGTCGGACAGCGGCGGTGTTTTGGGCACTTGGTTTGGACCGGATAGTGACGGTGTTTTGGACAGATGATAGGGGCCAGACAGTGGCGGTGTTTCGGACAGATGGTAGGGGACCAGTGGAAGTACAGCTGACCCGTGGTCTATAGCCGGTCACCTCAATGCCCTGGTCGTGGAGTACGGCGGTTCAGTGCAGCATCAGGCGTGCCGTGACTCGGAAGAAGAAAAAATCACCTTGTGGTACAGTCATCTGGCTAGCTACCTTTCTCTGCTCAGTTATGGACGCTCAAGCTAGCTAGGGTTTGTTCGGAGACCGCGATTCTATTCCACCTGGTGTGGCCTGCCAAAGAGTTGTGTTTAGTTAAGTTTGTAGAAACTTACAGCACACTCGCTGTATTTTGGAGCATTTATGCCACATATTTTCTATGCCAAAGCTTCCTTTTAGCCCTTTAACATTTCTCCAGAACGTCGGTTGAACACTCTTGTTGAAAACATGCAGTATACTCGCCATATTTTTCAGTATTCATGTCATATATTTCCAATCCCAAAAGTTTCTCTTTACTCTTAAACAAGTCTTCAGGATGTTGGCTTTAACGCTCACTACATATCACTACGGGACTATATTATTACGCAATAGAAGAGCGTGCCAGATAATTCCAGCTTCAGTTTGGCAGCGTCGTAGTCAGAATGCCGTTTTTTTTTATTTACTTCGTTTTGGTCGTAGCTCTTCACGTTACGATCACAAATAGAGATAACGTCAAGTGCAAAGGTAGCAATGGTGTTCGGGCGTTCGGGAATTTCTGGCGTTGAAAAAGGGCTCCGTTGTTGAAATAAGAATGTTTTATTCGTCCTTCAAAAACGCGTATGGTGAGGGCAATCCTTATGACGGTATTAAGCGACCATTTGAACCATAATTCTCAGCAGGACGCCACTCAACTGCTCCAAATCGTCACCTTGCATTTAAGTAGTATGTCTCTTGCTTTCAGCTAAAGATCGCTGCAGTGTACTATGTCAAAAATAGTTTAACACAGCTGATGTTATTAGAGGTCTGTTTTCCATGCGGAAGTTGCCTTGCAGTAACCGTTCATTTTTCATGCTGTGAAAGAAACATCTTAAACCGGTGCGAAAACAACTATGCAAAGATGCCGCAGTACTGTATTCCAAGGCGGGCTTAGGCGATCCAAATGGTGTTCGCTGCATTTCGGTCCTAACCGACGCCTGGACAAGAAGAAGATATCAAATATCAACGCCAGCCACCTGATCTATATGGGATCAGTCAGGTGTGGGTCAATGAAAGTTACCGGAAGGCAAACACCGTGCGCGGTACTCAAACGTGACGTCACATCTTGCTATTTTACGGCGGCGTCTCTCAACAGGCCCCAGGAGCCCCGACTCCATGCAGCTTGTTGATTTCCCTGTCGTGGCTGCGCTGTTTGACCTCGGGGCCATCTCCCCCCCTCCCCCCCCCCCTACTCGCTCGATCGAGCTCCGCGCCCCGCCAGCTCACGTCTTTCGCCCGCGTCCCGACAGCCACATCGAGAAGGCGATCGAGGCTCTGGGCGCCAACCACCAGCGCCACATCCGCATGTACGACCCGAAGGAGGGTCGTGACAACGAGCGGCGGCTCACCGGCCTGCACGAGACGTCCAGCATCCACGACTTCTCGGCGGGTGAGTGGCGACCGGCCGGCCCTCGCTGTCGCGCGTCTGCTGAGGCGACGGCCTCTGCCGCTCTGCGGCCAGCTGCTGCTTTGGAAAACTGAGCGCAGACCAAGCTGCTGCTGTTGAGCCACCGAGGCTGGCCAGAAAGCTGGCGCAGCTCCGTTATCTCTGGCATCCAGCCGTCCCGAAAGAGGGGGGGGGGGGGTGCACCCGTGTTGTGGTCGGCAGTCCAGACAGGCGGCCATCTCCCCGCCCCGCTGCTACAGGAGTCGAGGTCAAGGACTCTGCGCGAGCTCCTTTTTGTCTGCAGTGGCGTTAGACCCGCACGCTGAGCCCTACCGCCGGCGAGGTCAGGCGGAGCTTGAGAGTCATTTTCAAGGCATCGCCAGCGCGCTATCTCCAACGCGCGGTCGGCGACCCGAAAACTTGCTTGTTTTACCGTTCGACCACCCATTCAGCGGTGCCATCTGTCGCATTTGATTTGCTTGCAGCTGAACTGCTGCTGATGTTAGTGGCTACTTGTCATGTTGACATGTTTGTGAACCGGTCGCACAGGTCAACATACCTTGCGTTCATCCACTGTTTACGTCGCCCATGCTGCTGCCAGCTGAGCCGCTACTGCTGCCGCCACTACCGTCTGTGCCGACCGTCCGCTCTGCCCGCCCTCCAGGGGTGGCCAACAGAGGAGCCAGTATCCGGATCCCGCGCCAGGTGGCGGAGGAGGGCCAGGGCTACCTGGAGGACCGGCGGCCCAGCTCCAACTGCGACCCATACCGGGTCACTGAGGCCATCGTTCGCACCATCTGTCTGAACCAGTAGCACAACACGACGTCCTCCCCATCAGAGAGGCGCGGACGAGACGGGCCTGCGAGGCACGTGTGCGGAGGGCATGCCATTGACACGGACCCCCAGGGCCCGAAATGACACCAGTCCGCCGATGTTTATATGCAGCTACAGAGACATCATCCGCCCCCAATTCCCTCATTCTTGCTTTATTCTGCTTCCTCGTGACACCCCGTTTATCCGGGACAGGCTACATGCACCAGCCATGAGAGTCCCCAAGCGCCCCCTGGTGGAGGCCCGTCCGAGCAGCAAGCACAACTCCTGGGGAGGACTCCCTGCGCGGGCCAAATCTTGGCGGCAGGACCCCCAGGTGCGTGTAGTCGTGCCTCATCGCTACCCACTCTTCTTCATCCGATAGGCCTGAAATGGTCATGGCTAGCCGACTGGACCCTAATCCGAGCGACCAAATCCGACAGAGACTCTCACCATCATCTGCGTACGTGTGTTTCCGCTTTTTGAGGTGATACTTGAAAGGATAGTGAGCATTATGTAATATGTTGCAGCTTAACAGCCAGGCAAACGGGAACTTGCAGTGACCAGTGGTGGAGGATGAGACGAAGTTTTGCGAACAGCGTTTCCTTTCATGCTATCTGTGCAGCGACTGACCGCATTTTACAGTGCCAATACTTGTGTGCGTTGTTTTGGTATATAACACTGCATCCGTGGTGATGAAGAGGACATAAGCTACGCATAGCTTTGGTGCATGCACCACTGGATGAATCGGTTTATATGCCGCTGGTGGGGGCGTCTGAAATGATTTGGGAGGCACGGTTCGCTGTAGAAGCGTGAATCTCGTCGATGGATACTTATAGCAGCGTTGCTATCATATCCTCCATGTCCCTTAGGTCCCCCTGGTGTCTAGCACCAGAGATAGACAGTCTAGGAGCAAGTGCTGTGCGTAGAGGTCCTTTAGGCTTCCCACCCATTCCGGGGCTTGTCATTACCATTGGTTCAAGACGCCCGGACGGCGTCATGTTCTGTGGTGCGTCGTAGTCTTAGTGCGGCGTGTGAACATTTCGCCACCGCTCTGCAGTGTATGTCCAAACCGCAGTGATCGTGTCATCGCATGTTTAAACGCGTCAAGTGGAATGAATATATGAATGGTCCCGGTCATTATTGGTGGTCAGGCTCTCCAGAGGCTGATGCTGATGAGACCCAGAACCCAGAGGGGGGTGTTACCGAGGCTCAGAGCCCAGAGCGCGATGATAATGAGGTTCAGAACCCAGAGAATGATGCTACTGAGGCTCAGAGCCTGGAGACTGATGCTACTGACGCTCAGAGCCCAGAGAGTGATACTACTGAAGCCCAGAGCCCAGAGAGCAGTGCTACTGACGCTCAGAGCCCAGAGAGTGATGCTTCTGAGGCTCAAAGCCCAGAGCGCGATGATAATGAGGTTCAGAGCCCAGAGACTGGTGCTACTGAGGCTCAGAGCCCGGAGACTGATGCTACTGACGCTCAGAGCCCAGAGGGTGATGCTACTGAGGCTCGGAGCTCGAGAGTAATGCAACTGAAGGTCAGGGCCCAGACAATGATGCTACTGAGGATCAGAGCCTAAAGACAAGTGACTTGGATGCAGTTATACAGCCGGTAGCACGAGCTCGCTGTCCAACATCAGATATTTCCATTCTCAATAGGCTGATGCAATGACAGACGATTCTTATTCCTGGAAGATATAAACTCAATGCAAGTTCGTTTCAGGCGAATCTGAACGTAAAAATCAGAGCTTGTGTGGTCATCAGAAAAAGCTTTAACGCCCCCCCCCCCCGACACTTAGGGTAATGGGGTGGTTATTATGGCGTGCTCCCACAGTCAGCTGGGCCGTTTAAGGGATGTTCCACCTTTACAGATATTGAAGCAAGCATAGGATATGATGAAAATATGTTCATTTATTTTACTGGTATACTCTTATGTGGAGAAGTCTGCTATTACCTGTTATAAGCCAAGCTTTAGTTTTCTAGTTCCATCATCAGATTCCAGGACCACTTTGCATTGCTGTACAGGCCATTCATCAATCTAAAAACCGCATAGGTGAAATATACGCCAGGAATATCTCTGCATGTAAGATTTTGTGCATGAAGCGTTCAAAGGGACTTCTTTCGAGTGCATCATTATTTTCGTCCACTTGTTGGCTACGCCTGGTGTTGGCCGCGGGCCCGACGCTCTGCGGCTTCCGGATACTGCAACGCCTGGCGTCGAGGTCTTTATTGCTAAGATATGCGAGCGCTTGCTCAAAATTACGTTACGCAATTTGCATCACCAATAACGATTCTGGCGAAATGTTCAACATGTCCAGACAAACATGGCTTGACCATGTTAATGGAAATTGTTGGACCATTTTTATTTTCAAGCCACATTTGCGGGGCTCTTGATATTCCTGCACAACCTAGACAAAAATACCGACAAAGTTTCAGCGTTCTATATCGGCTTAAGAAGACCACTGGACTATTATAAAATGAAGAGCGCCATCGATTCATTTGATGCAGTCATTTAATGCATGACCTTTTCGGTTCAGTGACTTTAGAAACTTCAAGCAGAATTTATCTTGCGGTGGCGCCAGGCCTTCATTTCAGTTATAGAAGGTAAACGCGTGTAATGTATATATGCATATACATATACATACATATATATATATATATATATATATATATATATATATATATATATATATATGTCTAAGAACACAATGCCTCCACCAACAAATATCCCATACGACAGTTTTTTCCGGGGGGGGGGAGCTGTCACTTTCAGGGGCCCTTTGTCAACCATGTGCCCCCCTTGCCAAGGCTCTGGCTCCGTTTTGTGAAAAACGGCAAATCAGTGTGGTCGATGTTTCCAGATTGCATCTTGACGCTATTTTAAGACGTTGTCCTCTGCAAAAACGGTAGGCTGGGTCCGTTTTGTCCCGCTCCGTCTGATCCCTGATGGATTATGGTTAGGCGACAGCTGGGTTTGACAGGATAAAACTCGGTAGCATGAAGAGCACCTCGGTTCCCTTCATCCTGCCTTGCAGCATCTTGATTCATTGTCCCTCATTCCTCGCGTTCCTCACGTCTCCCGAGAGCTCAGCAGCTTCTTAATCTTTGTGTCTACTGTGTGACCTAGATCTTCGAAACGATGGCCCACTGAGCGTGCGACGCTGTCGGCAGTCTTGTTCTAGAACGAAGCCTTTCTGGACTCGTGTCCTAATTTCGGCGCCCGTTGAATCAGCGGACACCTCGGCTCCGGTGTGTGCCATGCCCTCTTCAGATCGCAGTCGGTGCCGCCTCGCCTCGCCGGCGCTCTCAGGTCACCGAACTTGGAGCGGTCCCGACTGGAGCCAACTGATGATTCAGTGCGAACATGGGTGGTGATTGTCCATGTCCATGTACTGGGCCCCAACAAAGGTGGTGTCGCGTAAGCTGGATCAAAGGTAAATATTTTTATGCCTGTGTTTGCGGCTTCCTAGTGTCTGTGCTACTAGTCACCATTGTGATGTTGTTTTGCACATGACTAGGGAAACGGAGCGGTCGGGTGAAGGCAGCATAAAACGGGCGTCGTGTGTTCATATCTGCTACAGGTTGGGGTGCAACGTCATGAAACACCCTCAGAGGACATATCAGATGGCAAACAATCCGACATCACTTCATCACTCCAACATTGCACAGCGGTAGAAAAATGGACTACATGTTCATACAATGGACTACAAATGGACCAAGCTCGGTTTTCCCCGCCCGCCTGACGCCAGTTCTGCGCATGCTACGCTTGAGTTCGCCACTTACATTTTGAGGTGACTTGGTGCTAGACTACTGTTCATTTCTGGATGAGTTAGCGAAGAAGCCAAGTTTTCTTGGAATATGCGTACATTCCCAAGTTGAACGGCGCGGTCCCGCGTGGATGCCATGCCTCCTATTGGTGTTTTTTTTTGCGCCCACTGATCACAAATTGGTGTAGTGTCGTGTCAAGCTATATAAATGACAAAGCATTTACACGTAAGTTCAGTTCTAACAGGATTGTGTTGCTACGACTTTTCGATATCACCATGATATTGCACCCGGAGGCGAGAACGGTGATGCGCGTTGCATACAAGCCGTCTTTAACCGCCTCGGGGCTGTTCAAGGCTTTAGTCAGATCTCATAGACCAGAACAGACGGACGGGACGCCAGCTGCGCAGTGTAGCTAAGGGGACCTGTCTCGCTTTACTGGCGGACAGCATCCTGTGCGACCCGCAGGTGAGTCAGAAGTTGATCAGAAAACGATCAATGTCGCCCCCAAAAAAGACGCTGGTGCTTAAACAGAGATCGATTGCACTGGGAACACCTCACAGACGTGCAGCTGTTACTGTCGCATGCCCCCCCCCCCCCCTCCCCAAAAGCGTATATTGCAACCTCGCCGCATTTGCCACGAGAGCAATCATTATAAATTTGTTGATGTCGCCGATTAAATTGTCAGGACGGACCAAGCCCAGAGTTTTCTTCAAAGAAGCAGGACCTTGAGCTATTGATTTTCGGCACGAGTTGGGAAAACTTACGGCGACAAAACACTACCTTCAGTATACCAGGAGGTACCGGCCAAATGACATTATCTGACAAGCAATGGTGCTATCGGCAAAGCCCCTCACTTCAAACTGTCCACGCACGGCTACTCGTGACCATGAGGTCGGCGCTGTTGGCTCGGCCGGCGGCCGGGCCGTCGGCCAGCGCCGCCTCGCGCTGTCTGCTGGCTCAGGTTCGGTGCCGCATCAGCGGTTCCGCGCTCAACCGCGTCGTAGCCGTCGTCGCAGCGGACAGCCGCGTCGCACCGGACGTCGCAGCGGATGTCGATTCGACGATTCAGCCCGTCGCTGTCTGGACGAACGTCCGCCGCCTGTCGCCGGTCGACACGGGGCCCGTCTCGGGGAGTGTATTGCCAGACATGGACAAGGTTAAACGACTCTGCGCGCGCGCGCGCCATCGGACACCGCCCTAGCGGCGAGCGTGTCGTGCGGCAGGCGCCCAGACACAACCGACGCCCAGCACACTGTGGAATATCGACGAGACTGCTCGGCTCCGCCGCCGGCGACGGAGCCAATCGGAATACGGGGCGCGCAGAGGCGCGAACGCACGCGACAACACAGAGAGACAGAGAGACGGAGAGAGCCGTCGGGAGACGAGCAGACAGCTGCGCCAGGAGACGAGCTGACGGAGACAGGGTCTGTCGAGGAGACCGACGACACAGAGACGGCTAGGCAGAGAAGTGGGCGACGCAGGCCCCCCGGCGACAGCAGCGGCGCACACTAGACGCGAGATTCTGAATCACCAACGGGGAGACGTACGAGACGCGGGCTGAAGCATACACATGTACACAGACTAGCCAGAGACAAACTGCCACAGAGTCTGGGAGGTGGCGCCGGACCAAAGCTCCGAAGATGCGCTCGCAGCAGAGCGCCGCAGACATGGCGATGAGAGCGGACGTCATCGACAGATAAGCACCGCAAGCAGCACAGCACATTCCAGAGCGGTTCTTCCATTGAACAGTCTAACAGTTAACACTCATAGATATATTGTAGATTTAAGCTTGGGAAATGGTTCGAAATGCCCCTCAGACACAATTATTCGGATCTTCCATAAACTCAGAGATAAAGATCCGACATGTAGCAGCGGTGCCAAAAAAACGGCAACTCATAAGCGGAGCACGGCGTCATGGGAAGCTACAGTTCTGTACTTACGGGTTTCCCGCAAAATCATAGCAGGGTCAACTGAGCAAAGGCTTTCATCCACACTTTGATACGGTGTCAAGCAACCAAAGGCACGCCACACCCACACGAGACGTGGCTCCCAAAACATCGCCGAACGCCTCTCCTACCCACCGCCGTTCGAAATCGGCCAGACCACAACATAATCGAAAGACGCATCGCTAGACTGGTCTGGAGCAGGGCGTTTGGCGAGCGGCGCTCAGATGACGGTGGCGCCGCCCCGCGGTCAGACGGTGCCGCCGCTTAGCGAGCTAGCGGCACCAGCACCGTGACGTAGGACACCGGGAAGTAGCCGCTGCGGCCGTCCAGCGTGCCCTCCAGCCAGTTTTCATCGATCTGCTGCGTCAGGGAGATGACGTTTCCCTCCTGGAATTACCGACAAGACGCACTGATTCCAACCGCACCCAGCACGCATCCACAACACAGAATGGTCGCGCCGAATCTGACGTCATCGGTACGAACGGCGACCGCGACCAAGCTTTGGCGCGGACATGCCTAGCATTTTCAGCGAAATCAGCCAGCTGGCAGAGCCGCCGCGCGCGGCCAGCCGCCCAGCGGAGTCCGGCCGCGAGCACCGCCGCGTACCTTGAAGCCCAGCTCGCCGGCGTTCTCGGGCTGAAAGTCGTACAGCGCCTGGGCGCTGGGTCCGGTCCGGCTCGGCGTTCGCGCCGGGGAGCGCATCGGAGACGGCAGCGGCGACGCTGCGGCACGGCACGGCTGTCAGCGGCGCCGGCCACACCGGCGACCGCGGGCGCGGGGGCAGCGGCCCCGCGGCGCGGCGCGGACTCGCACAGAAATACGACGGCGGGCACCGTCGCAGACGCAGGCATGGGGGCTCGGCCCATGACCCAGAACACGGACCGGGGATAGTTAAGACGGACGGCACCCAGGTGGCGTCAGTGATAGCCGCCATGTCCCGACACGTAAGCAAACGTGCTCACGCACGCAATGACGTACGTAGAGAAACCGCAACGCACGCTGTCGCACACTTTCACAAGGAGGAGAAATCCATTTTTCCTCACACATCCTAGCCACTCCTGGTGGTAGGAAGGTGATCTAATAGTCAACGTAGCTCAGTTATCGCTCAAGAAAACACACAGCACCACCGCAGATCAACCCGCTCTCGGGGTTGAGCGTTTACAGAACAGTTTTTAACAAGATCAAGAGCAACGCTACACACGACTTTGAACGTTTGTCCACGCCAATGTACAACAACCGTTTACCCACAATTGTTTCCAAGGCGACGACAGCTAAAGTGCGGGACATCGGCATAACGGCAGCTGTGCCATATGCCGCAACATTCTGCTCAAAAGACTTCCTCACACTGCGACGCGGAGGCCCATGAGTTCCAGCTCAGTCATCATTAACTCCAGCGACGGCAGATCACGAAAGTTATGAACATAAGTGCCGAAGCTGAAAGTTAAGTACACCGAAGACAACGTTGAAAGCCACGTATAGCCCGAGGACCGCAGCGTCATTGCTTGTGAAGCGCCAGCACGCTACGCTAGCTGGCAGGCCACCCTCCAACGCCGGATGCAGACAACAGTGAACTCTACACAAACAGACATCTATGGGACAACCGTGTGAGAGCATCGCATCAGGTGCGACCTTCCGACGCAGGCAGAAGGGGTTCTCCGCGACAAACAGGCCACGACAAAATGCATCGCAACATCGAGGTAACACCAACCGCCGGCAGCGCGATCGAGTGTAGCTAAGGCTTTCTACTGCAGACTCGAAAGGCTACGGGCTACATCAAGGGCAGGCCGATGCGACGCCGACCGGCCGCCGGCTGACGGCGGTCGAAACGCCTGACCACGGGCCATGTGACGCCGCCCAGCGGAGCACGGCGAGCGGCAGGTCCGCGCAGAGGGTGGAAGGCACGGTGCAGCTACGCCTTCGTCAGTGCGCGCCGTGCGATCTAACGACGGCTACCACTACGGCCCGCGAGCTGGCAGGTGCAGACTACCGACGTTACTGGAGCACCCCCGAATGGGCTGCCGGTGCCGCATCAGGGACCACGGCTGCGGCCGTCAGTACATGTCGGTATTCCTACGGGTGCTGGTGCACAGAGAGAGGCGTGCGGCGGACGTGACCGGCTGCCGCGAACCCGTCCAGCCGGCGGGGCGTTCTCAGTGTGGCGACGGCCCGGGGCGCCGGTCAGTCAAGCTCGGAAGGACAGGGGAGGGGTTGTCGAGGTTCGTGATAGCCCTCTCTCTCTCTCTCTCCTCTCTCCCTCTCCCTCTCCCTCTCCCTCTCCCTCTCCCTCTCCCTCTCCCTCCCTCTCCCTCTCCCTCTCCTCTCCCTCTCCCTCTCCCTCTCCCTCTCCCTCTCCCTCTCCCTCTCCCTCTCTCCCTCTCCCTCTCCCTCTCCCTCTCCCTCTCCCTCTCCCTCTCCCTCTCCTCTCCCTCTCCCTCTCCCTCTCCCTCTCCCTCTCTCCCTCTCCCTCTCCCTCTCCCTCTCCCTCTCCCTCTCCCTCTTCCCTCTCCCTCTCCCTCTCCCTCTCCCTCTCCCTCTCCCTCTCCTCTCCTGCGGTCCCTCTCCCTCTCCTCATCCCTCTCCCTCTCCCTCTTCCGCTCTCCCTCTCCCGCTCCCCTCTCCCTCTCCCATCCTCTCTCTCTCTCTCCTCCATCTCCTCCTCTCTCTCTCTCTTCTCTCTCTCTCTCTCTCTCTCTCTCTCTCTCTCTCTCTCTCTCTTCTCTGGCTCTCTCTCTCTCTCTTCTCTGGCTCTCTCTCTCTCTTCTCTCTCTCATGGCCTCATCTCTCTCTTCCCGTTACCGACGGAGAGGGCGGGGTATGACCTCCCCATCATAGGACGAAGCAGCCACCGCCAGGGGCGGACAGGATGGCTTCCGAGCTCCCGGAAGGGCGGGGCGGCGTTACCGGCAGGGGACGCTGGCGGCTGGCCGCTGGGAAACAGCGGCTCCAGTCCCTTGACCGAGTCCGGAGTCGGCAGCGGCGAGTGCTGCGGCGTTCGCGTACCTGTCCCGCCGCGCACACCGCCGTCAGCGCACCACCCACGCACGGGGACCGCGTGCGGCGGCGGGCGAGAAGCCGACCACTCCGATGGGAGGGGGGGGGGGGGGGGCGGGGGCCGCCGGGCGGAAGCCAACCACGCGGTGGTTGGACGGGTTGCCAGACAGACAGAGGGCTACTACCACACTGTCAGCAAGCACGCGTGGAAGAGAGCTGACGATGAAGACAGACACAGGAGGCCCACACACAGAAACTGCAGGGCAATCAAGTTTCACCGCCGAGTCTCACAGGGTAAGAATACAGCTGAGCAATAATTAGGGGAAATGCCTCAGGAGCGTACGTCGTGATTTGCATGAGGAAGACAGCGTGTCACGTAGAATGCATGTGGACGGGTGTAATCGACGGTATGGGTAGAATAGTTGGTGAGCGTGAGGTTAGGAGCCGAGGGGCGCGGGCTAAGTGATCGGATACAAACGTGATGTGTTACAATTGGATTGAGGCTGCAGTGAAAAAGACTAAGTGATGAGAGCGTGAATGACTGTCAAATTAGTGGACAACTAAGACATACATGTGTGTGTGTGTGTGTGTGTGTGTGTGTGTGTGTGTGTGTGTGTGTGTGTGTGTGTGTGTGTGTGTGTGTGTGTGTGTGTGTGTGTGTGTGTTGTGGTGTGCGTTGTGCGTGTGCGTGTGCGTGTGCGTGTGAGTGTGCGTGTGCGTGTGCGGTGCGTGGTGCGTGTGCGTGTTCGTGTGTGTGTGTGTGTGTGTGTGTAAATGAAGGACGCACGGGTCAGTGACAGGCGAGTACCTGCGATGGTGGACGAGTGCACGGCGAGGGAGTTGCCCAAGCCGACTAGTCTGTGAGCTACTAGCGGTCAATAGCATCCAGCGCCGAGCGCCGTTGGGAGCGGCGGTCACGGGAGGAACGCCCACACCGCAGGACACATCACCCACACGGCACCAGCGAGCGAGCGAGAGACAGCGGGACCATACGCCCTGCGTCGCCCACTGCCATCGGACCGGCGCTCACCGGTGAGCCCGGCGCCCAGGCCGCCATTGGTGCCGTCCGGCCGGTAGATGGCGCTGCTCGCGATCCCCAAGTCGGCCAGCGTCTTCGGCTGGAAGTCGGGCCGCGGCCGCGCCACCGCCTCCTGCTTCTTCTCCAGCAGCGTGTCCTGCAGCGTGCTCAGAATGTCGCTGCACTGGCGGTGGTAGTCGAGGAGCGACTCGGCGAACGTGGCCAGCTGGCTGATTTGCTCCACCTGGCGGCGGCGGCGGCACACGGCTCAGCGCGGCGACGGCGGCGGCGGCACACGGCTCAGCGCAGCGACGGCGGCGGCGGAGGCACACGGCTCAGCGCAGTGACGGCGGCGGCGGAGGCACACGGCTCAGCGCAGCGACGGCGGCGGCGGCACACGGCTCAGCGCGGCGACGGCGGCGGCGGCACACGACCCAGCCCAGCGACGGCGGCGGCGGCGGCACACGGCTCAGCGCGGCGACGGCGGCGGCGGCACACGGCTCAGCGCAGCGACGGCGGCGGCGGCCACGGCTCAGCGCGGCGACGGCGGACGGCGGCGCACGGCTCAGCGCAGCGACGGCGGCGGCGGCCACGGCTCAGCGCGGCGACGGCGGCGGCGGCACACCGCTCAGCGCAGCGACGGCGGCGGCGGGACACGGCTCAGTGCGACGGCGGCGGCGGCGGCACACGGCTCAGCGCGGCGACGGCGGCGGCGGCCACGGCTCAGCGCGGCGACGGCGGCACGAGCGGGAGATCAGAGAAGCTATGCTGCCACCGCCCCGCCACCGTGATGCCTGTTGTACACTGGGCTGCATTGGGGTACCACGTGTCCGGGGGGGGGGGGGGGGGCATCGAGTTCGCATGGCTCATCTCTCATTTCACGTGCTAGAGAAACTGCGCGGCGCTTAATTTTACACGCCCAGAAGGCACACGACACACACAAGTGGCAAGATTGTCGGCGCCTGAGCAACGGCGGACCACCTGGTGGCCTAACCGATCACGTCTGCGCAGCGTTTGTGCCAGAGCCGATTACCGTTCCAGTCTTTCCGTTCAGTCCCTAGGCACACCCCTCATCTGAGCCAGGCGGAGAGACTCACGTCATTCTCCAGCAGGTTGTGCATGCTCATCTGAGCCAGGTGGAGCGACTCGGAGAACTTCTCCTCGGCAAGGCGAATCTCTTCGTCCGGAATCTGCGCCCCTGCAAACGACGGTCACGTCATCGGCGTCATCAGCGCCTTACGACGCACTCCGCCCCCGGGGCTGCATCGCGTTGCCTACCTCTCATCCCGACAGGAGGGGCGGGCACCACGGGGAACCAAACTCAGTCCGTCTGGTTTCCCAGATCGACGGCAACATCACTGCAGACGGACGGTGCCACCAGAGCTGGACGGGTCGGCCCGACCGAGGCGGACCGGCGGCCACCGCCGCGCCTGCAGACGGACGGCACCGCCAGAGCTAGACGGGTCGGCCCGACCGAGGCGGACCGGCGGCCACCACCACGCCTGCAGACGGACGGCACCGCCAGAGGTAGGCGGGTCGGCCCGACCGAGGCGGACCGGCGGCCACCGCCGCGCCTGCAGACGGACGGCACCGCCAGAGGTAGGCGGGTCGGCCCGACCGAGGCGGACCGGCGGCCACCGCCGCGTCTGCAGACCGCAAGGCCGCATGGAAGGGGAGCCGCTCGCCTGCGGCATAGTGTCGGTCGTCGCAGCAGGAGCAGGAGGGTCCCATCAACAGGTGACCTCATGGCCCGGTACAGCCGCCGTACAAAAGGCGGATGATACATGTGTGCGCTACGGATTACGAGGTGGCGCGCGTCACATCAAATCATGACACAGCGCCGACGAATGCACGCCTGATAATTGGGCCAGCGTAGATAGTTGTAAGCCACAAAACCCCCAAAGTCAAGCGCCGCAGGGAAGCACTCGCGGCTCCTGCGCGACACGGGTGGGTTTGTGACCAGCTACGCAACGCCGCGCCACACCAAGCCCCCAAATCACTATGCCCAATAAGGGCGCATTAAACAGCGGCGCATAATTCGCCGTAACGTCGGACCAGACCACGCCGTCTGTTTTATTCAACCTCGCCAGGGGCAGAACCGCCATGGCGCTCCAGCCCAATCAATACCATGACCTTTTGACTGGTGGGGTTGGCTGGCGGGCCGTCGATTTGTTACTTCAAACCCGGCTGACTGAGTCCACGCCTGCCGAATTTGACGGGCCGAGAACGAACGGGCCTGGACGAGCACACAGACTGCGCTGTCGCCTCCCACCCACCGGCTGCAGCACGAAACCTGTCCGCCAGAGTGCCTCTGGCTGCCCGAGTGGGGCGGCGTACCTCTGGCTGCCCGAGTGAGGCGGGTGCCTCGGGGTGCTAGAATGAGGCGGGGTAGCTCTGGCCTCCGGAGGGAGGCGGAGTGCCTCAGGTGCTGGAGAGAGGCGGGGTAGCTCTGGCCTCCGGAGGGAGTCGGAGTGCCTCATGATGGGAGAGGCGGGGTAGCTCTGGCCCTGGGGGAGGCGGAGTGCCTCAGGGTGCTGGAGAGAGGCGGGGTAGCTCTGGCCTCCGGAGGGAGGCGGAGTGCCTCAGGGTGCTGGAGAGAGGCAGGGTAGCTCTGGCCTCCGGAGGGAGGCGGAGTGCCTCAGGGTGCTGGAGAGAGGCAGGGTAGCTCTGGCCTCCGGAGGGAGGCGGAGTGCCTCAGGGTGCTGGGGAGAGGCGGGGTAGCTCTGGCCTCCGGAGGGAGGCGGAGTGCCTCAGGGTGCTGGAGAGAGGCGGGGTAGCTCTGGCCTCCGGAGTGAGTCGGAGTGCCTCAGGGTGCTGGAGAGAGGCAGGGTAGCTCTGGCCTCCGGAGTGAGTCGGAGTGCCTCAGGGTACTGGAGAGAGGCAGGGTAGCTCTGGCCTCCGGAGGGAGGCGGAGTGCCTCAGGGTACTGGAGAGAGGCGGGGTAGCTCTGGCCTCCGGAGGGAGGCGGAGTGCCTCAGGGTGCCAGAGACGAGCGGCGGTGTGTTGCAGCGACTGGCGCTAGATCGATCGCGGGCGCCGTGCGATGAATGCTCTTACGTCTGTTCTCAAACACAGGCACAACCAATAATCGACCAGGGGCGGGCAAAAGCTAGAGGGAGCGTTAATCGGACCACAGCCCAATAAGACACCATCAATGGGCGGCGCTCAAAGGGCGCAGATCCCGCTCCGCTGATCCGAATGCCGGCCTCGTCTCACAAAACGAATCACGGCAGAATTGACGACTCTGGATATCTGACGTCCGCCGGCCAGCTCAAGAGCGGTCATTCAGCGTCCCCGTCACGGCCGCTGAACCGTCGACGAGTGGGATATCGAGCAGCTCGGCCGCTGTCACGGCCAGTTCTCAGCCCGAGCCGGCCGCGATCGCCGTCGGAGCGGAGCCGCGCGGCTCGCCTGCCAGAGCTCGTCTCCAGCGACGTACGCAGCGAGCCGCGAGCGACCGCTTCGCTCCGTCCGCGGGGGCGAGGCACGGACGGGCGCGCCGCGGGAGCTGCCTCTGAGGCCGAGTCGCCGCGACGGCGACACCGATGGCAGGGCGATGCCGCTCGCCGACGAGCCCTGGCGATCGCGTCCCACTGGAGCCGCCGGCCGAACGCTCCGCGGGCGCGCGGCAGCGGGGAAGGCGGCGCGGACCGGACCCCTGCCGTGCGTCCCACTGGTGCCGCCGGTCGGGCGCTCCTGGAGCGGGCGGCAGCAGGGAGGGGGGGGGGGGGGAGGATCGTGGCACATACAGGACCCCGATCGGCGGCGGGGTACCTCAGACTGAGACGACGGGAAAGTCCGTCGGACTATGACGTGCAGCCCTCGTGGAGGTCTCCCTAGCGGCTGTTGACCTACATTCTGCATAAAGTAGTGGGTAGCTATCTTGAGAGCGGGGACAAGCCATAAGCCCCAGCACGTCTCTCTAAGCCCTCATCAGCATGGTGAGGGCTCGAGGCCAAAACATCTGTTGATCCCCCGCTCTTATTCGAGCGGTTCACTGCCCCTTACGGGAAAATAGGCCAAAATCAGGCGGCGGAGCTCTGGCGTCTTTCAACTAATGTTAGGGCCGGGGGCGGGGGTCAGGAAAAGGTCAGCACGCGACAGGGCCGGACCAGACCAGGCTAGACCGCGAACTTCCAGCTGACATGTCATCCCAGCCCTATTGTGAAACGCGACGCTTCCCACTGGAGTATGAAGTTTTCATTCGCTCGCCTATCTCCAGCACCAGGTTTAATGACATTCGAGCCTTTTCATCTTTGCCAGGCTCAGAATGCTACACGTGCGTAAAGCGATGCACAATAGTCGTTCAGAATCGTTTGCTGACGCATGAATGCGATGGCAGCAACTGCAGTACTCCCCAACTCCTGTGATGAGTCGGAAGCCTCGAGCATAAGGTTCGACGCTTGGAATGAAAGGATAGATAGAAGCCAATCAAGAGCACCGACATACAAAATACACCACAGCTTGCTCATAACATCATTCCTGTTGGAGCGCTCTGGTAGTATGCTTATTCCAACTAACATGCGCGCACAATGCAGCCTGCGACGTACCTGAAGCTATTGCCGCTGGGCGGGAGCTCGCCATCGACTTCAGCGCGGCTCCTCATCAAACATGCGTTCCAATCCGAGTCTCATAATACAAAAATATCGTACACGGACTGATAAACAATGGCAATGCCTTCATCCACTGATGGCAAATGTCTACATGTTGCGATAAACGCGCGCCGTACATGACAGTGCAATCTTGCGTTCAAAATGGTGACTACAGCATACCTGTCATAACGTATGACATAGCGGAGAGGACGGCGCCATAGCCTTACGCCAAATGACCTCGACCCATGACGTGCGTGTTCTAGTGACTGACATGATCCGTTTTCTGCTACAAAGAAGAACACGCACATGCCACCGCCGGCCATTTTCCACGAACGTGGTATGCACATAAATCGACATCCAGGCAAAACTAAAAGCGGTCTTGTAAGTGGAATAAGGCCTATCTGGCCCCTTCAGTCAGACAGGACTGCAGTAGCACCTGAATAATGCCACCTTCGACAATGGTAAATGCACCCATGCAGCACGGGAAGAGACGTTGCCTTGTCACCAGCACTTAATTACCAAGCAGTGAAATTCCTAATATGCCCAGGACGCGGCACGCAGACTACCAGCCATATTATCAGTTTCAGAACACCGACGCTATCACCATGACGACCCCAGCCGGGGATGCGCACTGAGTTTCGTTAACCTACACATCGTAGCTCAGCCACGTACCAAAAACACCATACCTCCACGCTCATACCAGGCATAGCGATAACATACCCGGTCAGCAGGGCCATGTGGACTACCCTGGCGTTCCGACGAAAACCAGTTACGAATCCTCCATCTAGGGCCGGAGATCGGAGAATGGTTCATTCTTTGTCCGTGGACCTCGGGCGGCCGACGGGAGCCATCGCCAGCGCCGCCGACCGCGGCAAGCGTCGAGGAGCCCCCGGCTGTGACCCCGGGCCGGTCCGTGGACCTCGGGCGGCCGACGGGAGCCATCGCCAGCGCCGCCGACCGCGGCAAGCGTCGAGGAGCCCTCGGCTGCGACCCCGGGCCGATCCGTGGACCTCGGGCGGCCGACGGGAGCCATCGCCAGCGCCGCCGACCGCGGCAAGCGTCGAGGAGCCCTCGGCTGCGACCCCGGGCCGGTCCGTGGACCTCGGGCGGCCGACGGGAGCCATCGCCAGCGCCGCCGACCGCGGCAAGCGTCGAGGAGCCCTCGGCTGCGACCCCGGGCCGATCCGTGGACCTCGGGCGGCCGACGGGAGCCATCGCCAAGCGCCGCCGACCGCGGCAAGCGTCGAGGAGCCCTCGGCTGCGACCCCGGGCCGATCCGTGACCTCGGGCGGCCGACGGGAGCCCATCGCCAGCGCCGGCCGACCGCGGCAAGCGTCGAGGAGCCCCTCGGCTGCGACCCCGGGCCGATCCGTGGACCTCGGGCGGCCGACGGGAGCCATCGCCAGCGCCGCCGACCGCGGCAAGCGTCGAGGAGCCCCCGGCTGCGACCCCGGGCCGATCCGTGGACCTCGGGCGGCCGACGGGAGCCATCGCCAGCGCCGCCGACCGCGGCAAGCGTCGAGGAGCCCTCGGCTGCGACCCCGGGCCGATCCGTGGACCTCGGGCGGCCGACGGGAGCCATCGCCAGCGCCGCCGACCGCGGCAAGCGTCGAGGAGCCCTCGGCTGCGACCCCGGGCCGATCCGTGGACCTCGGGCGGCCGACGGGAGCCATCGCCAGCGCCGCCGACCGCGGCAAGCGTCGAGGAGCCCTCGGCTGCGACCCCGGGCCGATCCGTGGACCTCGGGCGGCCGACGGGAGCCATCGCCAGCGCCGCCGACCGCGGCAAGCGTCGAGGAGCCCCCGGCTGTGACCCCGGGCCGATCCGTGGACCTCGGGCGGCCGACGGGAGCCATCGCCAGCGCCGCCGACCGCGGCAAGCGTCGAGGAGCCCTCGGCTGCGACCCCGGGCTGGGCGCCGGATGGCCGCCGTCGCAATGCTGGCCCGCTGGCAGAAATAAGAGCCTGCCCGGGAACGAATCGACTTGTTTACCACCTCGGCAAGTGCGGCCCAGGCCGGCCGGCGGCGCCGGAACACAGCACAACGGAACGGACCGCGCGCCCACGTGCCGAGTCAGAGACGGAGCCGACCGCGAGCTGGGGACGAGCGAGCGCGCTCCGGAGAGGCGACACCGCGGGGACCGCGTGTCCATGGTGACATTTAGTGCCCAGAGCGACGCTCCTTCCACCAACGGCGCGCCAGCTTGAGGGCCGACGACTGCATTAGACGGCTGGGATTACACACGATCTGACGATGTCCGCCGAAGCAGAGCTTCAGGCGGAGAAGAATTCAATCAACGGGAGCAGTGAAGCGGGGACGGTCAATACAGGCCAGACTTTTAATGACTTTGCGGTACTTAACTCACTACGAGCCTGCTGATGCGCATGCGTGTGTAAACGGCGGGGTGGAGGGGGTATCCCATTCTGGTCTTCTTTAGCTGCGCGTGGGAGTGCCGAGCAACACGGCGCGCCAAACTCGGAACGCACACCGGAATGATCTAGTTTCACCTCCTACCCCGGACCAGGCGCCGCCGCTGAGACACCGTAGCAGCGAGCGTGCTAGGGCCGTCCTCAGTGTCCCGCCGCCAAATGGACCGTCGCCGGTGTGATCAATAGCCAGCGTGCCGGCCGAGGGTGCAGCCGCCAGCCCGCCGCCTGGTGTCAGATCCATACCCCGCGGCGCCCTTCAGCGCCACGGCCCGGGCGCTCCTCGGCTGGCGGCCGGAGGCGGGGGCGGCCGGCGCCAGCCGTCATCCGCGGAGAAGCCCCGCGTGGCGTCCGTGTCACGGCTGCGGTGCATGACACAGCACGGCACAACAGAGGCCAGGCGCCGGGTGGACGTTATGAAGCCGGTAGTCGGTGTTTTAGACACACGTGTTTGAGGTGCTCCAGCATGACGCAGGAGTGATTTGCTCATATGACGTATAGAAAAAAAACTTCTAAGCTCGATGACCGCCAAGTGGATCAGTTCCTCGTCGGCGTATCGTTTTTTATTCCAGCAATATCCCTGTGCGTGACAAAGCTCATTATCACAAATGTGTGTTGGCTGTGTGCAATGGTTTCTTCCACAATGGTAGGGATGAACACTTAAATGTGGACGCTTACCGATGCAAACTTTTCGAGAAGCTGGTTAACTTTTTAACCGATAGAAAGTTAGAAAACGTTCCATGGTAAATTTTCGGAATGTTGGGATTAACTTCCTCACTCAATTTTAAATGGACTTTTAAATGGACCTTTCCACGCGAATCATGGTTATTGGGTGACTACGGGAGCCCATCTCGACAAATGTCTGAAGGTATTCTACAGCGCAGTTGCTGATAATTGTAAACACGGTAATGTAAAAAGCTATCAGCTAATGCCGAAAAAGTCAAATTATTGTTAAGCATTCTCAAACTGTAATTATTTTCCGATGTAACTAAGGAAACTGCTCATTTGGGCAGATTGGCCAGGCCCAAATTCCCTTCTCTGCCGTTTGCTGCACACTGGCGAGCATCCATAAGTAAAGGTGGAGGTTTCTCTGACAGCGTGAAAACGTAGTCAACACGCATGGCCACTGGTATCAGCATGCACCAGTGGATACCAGTGTGAATGGGCCGGAACAGCCAGCACCACTGGTCACCCATAGCAGCAGAATACACGGTTTCCTCATTCCCATTCCTCAATTCGTTGCGGTCCTTTACCGGAAATAGGCTTTGCTTTGTGCGACAAAAGTTTCGAAAAATTATGGAAACAGAATTTTCCGTGGAAAATTCCCAGGCGGCAAAACTAGCAACTGGGAATGTTCCACTGGCAATTGTCACCAGACTTTTCGGTGAACATTCCCCTGTGATAACTTCCGAACGAGCCAAAATTTCCGGAAATTCACAATCCCAAGTTTACACTGGCAAACAATAACGAACGGTCTTGATGCGGCTTGTTTCGAAACGATGCCACGCACTTTCGCCACACACTTATAAAAAGGGAGCTAACGGGCAGACATCCGGAAGCTGAGACGGATGCACGCGCTTCACGCAGTGCTGGAGCCACGTGGACGCCGTCAGGACTGATCACCCCAACTTATCGCGTTATTGGACTAATTGGCACGTGCGCGAGCTGGCAGCAGACGTCATCATCCCCAGAGCGTAGGCATACCCAGGCCCACAGCCCACGGCACTAGAGAGGGTACCGGCGGCAGCGAGTGGAGAGCTGGTGTTCGGTATAAACACGCCACACGGAGACGGTGCAGGAGTGGTGCTCTGGTGTGTACGCTGCACACGGCAGCACATCAGCGCAAGCGAATGGCTACTGCCCAGGGTACCGAAACTAAACACAGGCGACTCACACAGAGGTCTAGCAGCATGACGGTGTGCGCCGATTCCAAGGACAGACATCCCACACAGACCAGGGCCCACCACCGCAGTAATGTGTGCTGGTTCCAAGCGCAGACACGACACCACAAAGCAGACATGACACAAAAGGGAGGTGCTGGAGTTGTGTACCGGCTCCCAATGCTGACAACTCGCACACAGCAGGTCCCAATAACGCGTGACGGAGCGTAGCTCCGCGGCACACACGCTCCACACGGAGGCGGACCCAGCGACCGGCAGCGGCACGCTGCCCCAGCGCGCAGGCCCGGCGGCCGGCAGCGGAGCCTGACAGCGGCGGCCGCCGGGGGCTCACGTACCTGGCGTTCGGGCGGGGCTCGCCGAGCGGCCTTGGGCAACAGACGGAAGAAGAAGAAGAAGCAAACAGACGGCAGTGTCAGTGACGACAAACGACCACACGCCCGGCCAACGAGTCGGCACCAACCGAGCCGGTCGGTGACGGGGGCTGACACGGAGCTTGTTAGCATTGCGATTGTAAACCCCGGAGCTTGTTAGTGAAAATGCCGCCAGGGATTAGTGGTGAGAGGCATGACAATGTTGCCGCTTCCGAGCTGGTTAGTGGGGACACCGGCGCGTGAGTTATTCGGACAGCTCATCACGCCAAGCATGGGCGGCCACGGAGTCCACACAATGAACCACGGCCAATCGCGCGTGACAACGGCCAGGGTGTAAGGACGGCAAACCGCGACCAGATGCAATCACCGGGAGCGACTCGGCCGCGCGCGGAGGTTCCCGCTGCCAGACGCCGCCGCTTGGCTGCGCGCTTACCACGGTCTCTCCTGCGACGTTTGCAGTCAAAGTCCAGGCGGCGCCCCTGCAGCTTCTTGCGGTGGTGCTGAGGACGGGGAGGGCCCGCGGCCGTGAGCGTCTCACAAGGCGTGACACGGTGAGAGCGGGTGGCGGTGAGCGTCGCGGCGGCGCGCACACCAGGTGAGCCACGGTGAGCACACATGAGGCGACAGCGGGAGGCGGTGAGCGTTGTGGCATCGCACACAAAGGTGAACTGAGCTCTGGCAGCGGCAGTTACCAGGATAGAGCCGGAGCTGATCGGTGACCGCCGTCGCGCTCCAGTGGTATCAAAGTGCGTTCTCAGCGGCGCACCGGGACACCAGGGCGTGTCGTAGCGACAAAGCCTTTACTCATGCGGCGCACCTGAGCGACAACACAGCCATACTCCGACAGAGCCTCAGTCAGTCCCTTGAGACGATCAAACGCGGCGCCCCTGATCGCCACCACGAGCGCCGCCCCGGCCCTCTGCCTTCGCTTGTTATGCAGCACGGGCGGCAGTTAGCATAAGCCGCCGATGGTGCCGAATTCGAATGCCACCGATCCCAACAGCCAGCGGACGCCACCGACAGCTGGCCGGGCCGCTCCGACGCGCCGCGGCTGGCAACTTCATATCATATGGCGGTGACGCTTCATATCTCACGGGCGCCCAGCGGGAGTAATACCCACGGGGCGCCGCCATATCGCGCCGAGCGCCCAGCTCATCTCGTCCGGGCGCTCGCCTGTCAGCGGGTGGCGCTGGCTGGAAGCGGCGGCGCCGACTGGAGGCGGCGGCAGCGGCGGTGGCGGCTCGATAGGCGGCACAGGCGTGAGTCATGACGGCCGGGCAGACCCCGTGGGTCGGGCCCGGGCGACCAGCAGTGCGGGCCGTCTCACGCGGATGACAGGCGCACTGGCAGGCGGGCGACTGCACCTTCATCGTGACTGGTGTTTAGGTGGGCGCTGGTGGCGTGGAGTCGACGCCTTCTGATGTCCGGCTGCGGCCACCTTCGGCGGCTCCGCCTTTCGCAATCGGCTTGGGGGGGGGGGGGGCGCATTCAGCCTCGAGTGAGGCTAACAGCCGGATAATTGAATACGGATGGTTAAACACAACGGCGATCAACATCACGTCCAATACGCCCTAACTTTCTCCTTATTGCCCGGCGATTCTCACTTGATTTGCCTGCTCCGTCTCTGGTCACTGCCTATTCTCGTTTGACATGGACGTTCAGCTGACTTGCATACCCAAGGAAAATGAGTAGAACATAATCCGGAGAAACCAATGGCGTGACTGGCCATGCTGCACAGACCCGGCAGCCACCGCCCAGGGAATCAAACACAGTCGCGTCCCAAGCCGCGCAGGAGGGGCTCAGCGTCTGCACCGGCTGTCTGGTGGGCTGCATCGCCGCTGTGGGACGGCCCGAGCGCCCCCGCTCCAAGAGCGGCCAGTCGCGCTGAGATAGAGCCGCATCGACCGACCTACTTCCGGTCGCCGGGGCGTGCCTAATGTCATCGCAACCACCCCTCTCCGGCGGCGGCGCCCACGCACGCACGAGCGGTGACGTCACTGGTGACGCTGCGCCGCGCCGGCGCCGCCGCAGACGCGGCAGCGTGGCGGCCGGGCGCGCGCCGGACGGCCCGTAGGGGACGGGAGAAGGATCGCTCTCGCCTGCCCCCCCCCCCCCCCCCCCAATCCCCAATGCCCACTCTGGTGATGACAGCTCAGGCCGGGCCAGCCAAGCCTTATCTTGCCATATTTCCAGGAAGGGTGCCCATGGGACTATTGAGTAGAATACATCCAACTGGTCCAGTTAGACACATCGATGGCGTTGCCAACGGAACGAAAGGTACAGCAGCCGCCCGAACCCGGCCGTTCGGCAGCCAGAGGCCGCCGCCGACGGATCCTGCCGCCCCCACTTCGGAGTCCTCGGGGCGACTCGACAGTCAGATTGCCTCCCGTCCCGCCGCTCACCACCGCCGGCCTCGACATTGCGTCCGGTGCCTCGCGGCCTCGCCAGCCTCGATGCTGCGTCCGGCGCCTCGCCGCCTCGCCTCGCTTCGCCGGCTTCGACGCTACGTTCGGCGCCTCGCCGCCTTGCCTCGCCTCGCCGGCCTCGACGCTACGTCCGACGCCTCGCCGCCTTGCCTCGCCTCGCCGCCTCGCCTCTCTTCGCCGGCCTCGACGCTACGTCCGGCGCCTCGCCGTCTTGCCTCGCTTCACCGACCTCGACGATACGTCCGACGCCTCGCCGCCTTGCCTCGCCTCGCCGGCCTCGACGCTACGTCCGGCACGCCGGCGCGTGTTCATTGTGAGCGACAATGACAGCGCTGGGGGCTTTGACGGCGCATGTGATTCTCTTGCCGCATGGATCTCCCGCACCGGAGACTGGCTGGCGCCGCATGGGTCTCCCGCACCGGAGACTGGCTGGCGCCGCATGGGTCTCCCGCACGGGAGACTGGCTGGCGCCGCATGGATCTCCCGCACCGGAGACTGGCTGGCGCCGCACGGGTCTCCCGCACCGGAGACTGGCTGGCGCCGCATGGGTCTCCCGCACCGGAGACTGGCTGGCGCCGCATGGATCTCCCGCACCGGAGACTGGCTGGCGCCGCATGGGTTTCCCGCACCGGAGACTGGCTGGCGCCGCATGGGTCTCCCGCACCGGAGACTGGCTGGGCCCGCATGGGTCTCCCGCACGGGAGACTGGCTGGCGCCGCATGGATCTCCCGCACCGGAGATTGGCTGGCGCCGCATGGGTCTCCCGCACCGGAGACTGGCTGGCGCCGCATGAGTCTCCCGCACCGGAGACTGGCTGGCGCCGCATGAGTCTCCCGCACCGGAGACTGGCTGGCGCCGCATGGATCTCCCGCACCGGAGACTGGCTGGCGCCGCATGGGTCTCCCGCACCGGAGACTGGCTGGCGCCGCATGGGTCTCCCGCACCGGAGACTGGCTGGCGCCGCATGGGTCTCCCGCACCGGAGACTGGCTGGCGCCCGGAGACTGGCTGGCGTCGGATGACGGACGTTACCCAGTCGAGCCCGACATGTCTGTCCCTGAAGCCGGGCTCGTGTCTCACTCACAGACCAACTAAGGCAGGCGGGCCGGTGCCGACCCAAAACGGCGGGCCACCGGGCGTGACGGACGCCTGCGGAGCGGGCAGCGGTGGGAGCCGGACGGACAGTGCGGCGTGATCTGAGACGCACGGCAGCGCCGCGCTGATAATCTGCACCGCAACTGCCGTCAAGTCCACTCTGGTGATTTCGCCGATGTCAAAAGTCGTGAAACAAAATATTAAGGGAAGATCCAATCTGATGGTGGGGATTGGGAGAACCTTTAGTGTTTGTGAACGTGAGGCAGTGCTGGCATTAAAGGAAGTGGTCGGGCAGCGCGCGGCACAGCTTTGGCTGTGAAGCTGACCGCGTTTCTACGGTCATATTCGTTCCGCCTACAGCCCCGGCCGTAATGACGAAGAAAATGACCATCTATCTCCATCCCTCATGTTTTTTTCTCCTGCGCCGAATATCCGCCTCGTTGCTCATGCCGTCGGCGGCCCACCCACCATCACTTCCTTGAGGTCCTTGGACTGCAGATGGTGGAGCGGCTCCAAGAAGCTTTGCTTCATGTTGTCGTCGAGGGAGTACTTGATGTCGGCGATCTGCTTCATGGCCTCACCGGCCTCCACCATGGCCTGGGCTGGAACAGCAGAAGGCCGGCCGCCAGTCAGTCGGGCACGTTCGGCACGCGTTCATTGACAGAGGCCGCACTGCCGGCTGCCGAGCCGGCCCCACTGTCTGTGGAGCCAACAGAATAGCACGGCTGAAACCGAACGCCATCCACTGAACGTTGCACGCCTTTCGCACCCACTTTTTGGACATGGACAGCAATGTCCAGGCACTGGTTTCGAGGATCATCAGTCAGCAGAGCCAAACGGTGGCGCGTGGGCAAGGTTGGTGGATCGAGACACCAGTCGGACGTAATTGTAAACTTAAGAAAAATCAACATCCAAAAATGTTCTTCTTTGCTAGAGCGGCCTTGCCATTTCGGCCTTTATATGGCGTGATCCTGACTTGATAACGACCAACATTTGAAAATGGCGAGTGACCGATATATATATATTGGCATGTTCAGAAAAAAATTTATTCGCAATGACGTCGATAATACCATGGACCCTCGAACAATCAGCGTCACGAGCGAGCCGATACGTCAAGTGACGCATCTGCCAGTATGGCGCCGCCACCACTTTCTTGAGCACCATAGAGCAGGCTCACAGCGAGCTGCAGTAGCGTATGAAACACTGGCTCTGTTCGAATCTGACTCATGCATCTGGCATGGCAGAACGATACTGCGCCATTGGTGAAATATCAACATAAAACATTAATCGCAATATCAAAGAGCATAAATTTTCACAAAAACGCAAATACATAGTCTTGAAATGAGAGGTCACTCTTCCGCGGATAAAAGCTTGAAACAGTACTAAATATGTTTTACAATTATTGTCAGCCATTGGGGGCGTAAATTGAAGTGGCCGAAATACGGGGAACAGTCAGGCTGCGGGGGCAGGCTAGGCCAACCTCATCGGCTCAGCCCCTCTTCCTTCCACCAACCGACTCTAGAAAGTGACGCCCCTGAGTGTACAGCTGCTTGTTGGAGGGGAAACCATGTTCAGTGCTATTTCACTGAAATGAGTAATTCAAGCACAGATTCTGCAGATTTAAATAATTCAGATATGACAAACAGCAACACGCCAATGTCCATTCATCAAATCTTATTGCAGCTTTAAAACCAAGGAAATACACAAAAAGGTATCATTACAGCTCAGTGGCAGCGACAGACGGCTGTCGCACACGCCTTTTCAGCACAGTTACTCCGTTCATCTTCTATTGCCGTTCAAAACAGTACCTGCTATATCATCATCTATGGCTCACGGCTATCAGCCACATTGGCTTCATGCACATTCCATCCGTCAGCCCCAGATGCCTCAGAAGGATCACCACCAGTCTCACCACGTCCCAGGTCAACTTCAGTGGCGAAAGTTCCGCTAACGAACATAGTTCTCTGACTGAGCAGCGTGTCGTTCCCGCCCGAGCCGAGGCAGGGCGGGGAGGCGCACAGCTGGAGGCGCTGAGGGCGCCTGGCTGCCGTCTCTGCCTCGCCCCAGATCGCCTCCACCTGGCAGACGGCCGGCAGCCTCCGGCGCCGGCAGCTGGCCGTGATCCAGCCGCGCGCCGCGCCCAGCGTCGAGCAGCGCTGCCGCGCCGAAGGCTGGTCATGGTAGCGGCGGCGGCCGGCAGCGGCACCGCCCCAACGCATGACCCAGGCTCGCGACACGCCGGCGTGGTGTCCCAGCAGGCGGCGCACGAGGCCCGTCTGTCTGCCGACGCGCACGGCCGCCAGCCGGCCGCCAAGCCGGCGGCAGCGAGCGCTCATCTCGCGCCGCGGGCCCACCGTCGCCGTCACCAGCATACAGCTGGCGTCTAACATCGTCCAGGCGGCGTCGGCCGTGCCATTGGGGCAACGGCGCACGGCGAGTGTGTCGGCGAAGTCGGCATGGTCGAGTCTCAAGTGCAGGCGCAGCAGGCGGCCCCTGAGCTCCTCCTCCTCGGCGAGCGCCGCGATGAGAGCGTCGCTCCTCGCCACGAGTGCGCCAGAGATCCGCGTCTTTGTCTGCCGGAGCGCGGCCACCCCGGCCAGGTCGGCCCCGTGGCCCGACTCGGAGCACGCAGGCCATTCGTGTCCGTGCGGAACGCTGCAGACCAGGCTGACGTTTCTCACCTGGCTTCACTCCCGGCACGCTCTTATGGGGCTCTGATATGTTGTCCGAAAGAAAGACGAAGTGCTGATCCGACTCACGCGCGTGAAGCAGTGCCTCGGCCTCATGTTTGGAGCTTAACGTGGCTAAATCGCCGAGATTGTAAAAGGAGCACGTGGTTGCTGCCTCCGAAAACGTCAAAGGTCGAGGAAGCGGGAATATGAAAGATTTTGTTGTTATACATGTTTGACGGATGGGGTGAAGAGCCGAACTCGGTCCACACCGGTGAGGTGCACGCTTCGGGTGTGATTCACTTAATGGCACACTGATCACCAATACTAGCATTCCAGAAAACAATGCAGGAATTCCACAGCTTCGCATTGTGGCGCAGTTTAAGAACTCATAAATTTGCAGAAGGCATCAAAACACTCGAAACTCGAAACACATCAAATCACGGTCACAAACTCAAATCCCATACTTAATTAGTGAGAAATACCTGCGCAATTTGTAGTGGTAGGTGGGAAAAATATTCGATATGCCAGAGTGTCGGATTTTTAGGAACCACGATTTTTAAAAAAAAGCAGCGTTGTGCTCGATTTGTTCGCAAATAAGCCAGTTTTCAACTTCTCGTGGAAAATCACCCCTGGATCTCCAAAAATAAAAACACTACTGATGGGACACGAAGGTTAATACTGATATGTTTTTCATGCTTAAAAAAATGTCGAACGACGTTCGTTTCATTAGCATCATGTTCCGAAGCACACTCCAAGCCTTAATATATCGACTTATTTTGCATCGAGATTTTGCAATACATGGGTATGTAGAGCAGGAATACCTTTCGCGGAGTACTTCCCAACATTACACTTCTTTACAGCCATGAGTTGATCCCGAATTATTAACGTATGACGAGTTATGGCTCAGTGTATCGTGTGAACATAAATGTTTTCGAATCTATGATGAAGATCATGGCACCAATGTGTCATGGACCCATCTCTCATTATGTTGGCAAGCTCTTTTTGGAAAACAGAGTTAAAATGGGAACTAAATTTCAATTTTTAGGCGATCTTCAGGGTGTCCTGTTTTATAGAACAGTTGCTCGCCTGACATTCACAGTCCAGTTTCTCAGAGGAAACACTCGGGTGGGACTGACAGCTATTTATACAGTGTCCACAGGCCAGCTTCGGCAGCTTCGGCCGGCTTCTCAGGGGGTATCTATAAACCATTAAAATAACCACTTATTTCTAGTAAGTTATGTCACACCGTGTTCACAGCTAACTGTAGGCAATTCTGGTCAGCATGCTTCGGAGTCGCTCATAAGGCTGCTGACTTTCCAGCAGCTATCCTTTGGTAGTTACGATGCACCTTCTGCACGCTTTGGGGGCTCACAGTAGATTTACGGAGCTCGAGGGCGAAATCCAAATACATTCGCTTTGCAACGCGGCATGGACCGACACGTCGGGCGCAGTTGTCGTGCTCCGCTACAACTTAAGTGCGCGGCTACAACGCATCATCAATCGAGGTGCTGAGCTCGTTAAATCTGAAGAAAATGTTGTCTTAAGTACCAAAAGGCGAGGAAATCTTGGCATTTCATGCAAGAGCACGATAACTTCAAGCGTTTCTATCACGTAATGGGACGACGAAAATTAGACTTCCGACATTTTTCAAACGGACTGGGACCACAATTATTTTGTTTTCCAGTCACAGGAAACATTGTCCGCACTGAACAGTGAATACACAAGTTCGGCCTGGTGAGGAAAATGGATGCAATGAAAATAAGGGGATGCATATATATATATATATATATATATATATATATATATATATTGGAATATTTTGGCAGAATTCTTTCTTTGATACATGTTTGATTAAAAATAACTGCTGACTCAGCATTAACGAGCTTTTTGATGCATCGTTCTAGCTTCCGGGCCTTTGACTTTGCGTCATCGCTTAGATTAAAGATGGTTCGTACAAAATTACTCATATATTCATCACTCCTTCCATTCTAACGTTTCGAGATCTTATCTCATCTCGAGGAAGAAGACTAAATTGCAAAGAAAAAGTTTGAGTTTTAAGGGATGAAAAAAATTGTGCACTATGTTGGAAAACATCTTTTAGTACGGAGAACATAAATGAAGCACAACTAATTGAAGTAAGACCTATATATATTATATATAGATTATATATGCATATATATTTATATATATAATATAATATATATATATATATATATACATATATATATATATATATAAAGTTATATCATATATACTTTACGCCATATTTATGGACTTCTGTTCAACTCGTCCCATGGCTGGTGGCAACTTATCTCCGGGAATAACTAACACACAGTTTTGCATTCGCGCCAACATTCTGTGCGTCGGGCGAAGAATACATTGCATACCACATTTCTTGCGCTACAGCGTCAATCAACAGTCCACCTACATCGTCACATGGCTCCGCAAACGGCACCATGTGTCGCATCCACTCGTTCACACTCACACAACCTACTCTTCCCTACATTCCGTGTGCACACCAAACCAACATCGCAGCACGTCGCGTGGGCCCGCCTCGGAGCGCGCTTTGTGGGGGGGGGGGGGGAGGGGGCAGACTCACCGAACGGCTCGTCCTCGTCCAGCTTGCGTCCGAAGGTCACCATGCACTCGCCGAGCACGCCCTCCGGCTGCGGGTAGGTGGCCGCCTTGGCCTGGCCCGACAGTTTGGAGATGCCTGCCGGCCGAGAGAGTCCGTGAGCCCCGCCGCTCGAGCAGTCAGTGGCATCGGTAGCGGCACGGAGGTCCGCTGCCGTCCACCCGTTCGCCGACAGATCTGGTCGGGCGGGTACCGGGCGGACTGGCGCTGATTGTGACGGCGGTCTAGGCACGGAACACGTGAAGCACAGGCCAGGCGACGGAAGACATGCGCGTTACGCCAAAATGGAGATGACATCACATGCTGTCGTCTGACGCAGTGCTTCCTTTCTACGCAGAAAGCGTAAAATAGCGCGACACGACCATTGCAATGGGTTCCATATCGGATACAAAACAGACACAGAGTGCATAGGCCACACTGTGCTGTCGAGCCATTGTCCACGTCCACGGTGATAATTCGCATCTTAATTCTGACGGTGCTTTTCTGGCCGTTCTCAGGTGTCCGTCACGATCACAGACACAGTATTGTAATTACGGGGCTTGAAGCTGTCAGAAACCTCCGATATCACGATATGTGTGTATGTACATGCTCACCGCTTCAAATATTCTCAAGCCTTTTTTTGTTATAAAGCAGTACCTGACAACAAAATGACTAACTGTCCCAGAAATTGACTGCAAACTGAAGTCGTTCACGTTCGATTTCGACAAAAAATCGAGCAATTCTTCAAGTACCGGGAACCCGTTTCCAACATTCACTCAGACTGGGCACATTGTAGCAAATTGTTTGGCGTTAATTTGGTAGCCTTGGCTGACTATTCAGCGCCCAGCCTTGACCACTCGCATAGATGGCGTGGCCAACAGAAGCCAATCAGGCAGACAGGGGTGCTAACGACAGGCCCCATCCGCCAGCCAATTTCCGCGCATGTCGCCCCAGTCGTCACCGCCCTCGCCCAATCAATGGCATCAGCCCCGGCTTCACGGCGGCAGCAGCCACCCACCGGGCCATGGCAAGGCGCGCCGCCAAAAATAGGCAGACCACGCGTGGGCCTGGCAGAATGCAGGGCCGGCGACGCTGTGGGTGACGCGATTCTGCGGGGAGGACGGCCGGCCGCCACCACAGCAGGCCACTCCCAGGGACGCTGAAAGCAGTCATCATCCGTCTGCCTTATGGGGCACATGGCCCTGTTCCTGAGCGAGACTTTCCCGACCGAAAATAGAGCCCCGAAGACGATAATACGCTGAACTAAGGCGAACTTAATATGGGATTAGCGCGCCAGCAGGGCTCAGGCACGGAAACTATGCATTGGGAATTCTCAATACAGTTCGAGAGTTGACATGCCCTGTGTCGGGTTCAGTGTCCCACACAAGGACTGCATGCACGACCTAACCAGGACCTCATCAGCATAGAACTAATTCGACGGCGGATATAAGCAGACCAGTGCGGGTGCTATGCAGCCTCGTGTGATACCGCGGCAACAAATGAGGTCATGCAGTCCAGAGAGCCATCTGCTGTCAGTTTTAATGACCCATTTGCTTCCCTGGTCCATAACCCACTTCGCGCCTGCCCCGGGTATCTCCCAGATTGGGAGGGCAGGGAAGCCACATCGCGATGCTCCATAATGAGAACAGCAACGCGGCTTCAAATACATACCCACGTTCGCAGCCCCGGACCGGAGCCGATAGCCGCGGAAGCTTGTTGGAGATGGGGAAGGCGAGGGGGGGGGGCAAACATGATTTGTATTTCGTTTGGCTCCAAGCCCATCTTCGGGTTAATGCCGACCGCTGTCTGGAGTCGGAGCCCGCTATATATATATATATATATATATATATATATATATATATATATATATATGTAATCGCAGCAAGTTGTATGCCTCACGCGCCCCAGGGTAACCGCAAAGCACTTAAATAGGTCGCATGTCCGCCGCGCCTCATTCGAAACATAACCCGGCAGCGTTGTGAGATGAATGCAAGTTGCATCAGCCAATATCATAGACGACAGTGCAGTGGGTACATCTTACCTTGACATGTGCATCCAACGATAACATAATCATTACCAAATTGCGATTGAGTTTCCTCCGCGGAATCAATTCCAATTTTAACTCATACGGCAGAGAATTCGTTCATACTACTATTCCGCACAGTCAGAACAGATTTAGATCATTTTCGAGTACACCCCAAGAACATGCGACCCGATCACGAAAGCGATCCCAATGGGGTCCACGCCATGAACCCCACCACGGCCTGCTCTCCTGACAGGCAGTCCTGACAGGCCATCGCCAGTGTTGGGCCTACGCCTGGCGCCGGGCCGTACAGGCCGCCGTCGGCGCCGCTCCGCCTGGTGAGGACCCGCAGTCCCACTCCAGGGAGGGCAGCTCAGGAAGCCGTACAGGCCATCGCCGGCGCCACACCGCCTGGTGAGGACCCGCAGTCCCATTCCATGGAGGACAGCTCCCGGAGCCGCAAAGGCCGCCGCCGGCGCCGAGGCCACCGATGGCGGCCGGCGGCTCTCAAACGGCCACCTCTAACGGGCCACGCGAGTGTGCACATGTCCTTACGCCGAGCAATGTGTACAGAACGACGCTGTATCCTCGTTCGCCCTGCAGCCAAGGCGAGTGGCAGAAAAGCCCTAGAGTCCGCCAACAATACTCACCCTTTACGGCGGACATTTTGGCCCGGGACGCGGGATTCGGGTGTAGGAACTCCTTCGTCTTAATCTGCAGCTCTTCCACCAGCTCGCAAGTGATGTCCGTTTTCTGCAAGTGGGCGATGCTGTTATGTGCTGTGATTACACGATAAAACCCGTGCTAGACATTCTCTGCTCAAGAACAAAAGGCTCCAGTCGCTTTAAATACGGACATTCGCCAAAATGACAAACTTATTGCAAAACTACCAACGAAAAAGAGGCACAAGAATCTAAAAATGAACAAAAACGTATATGTATTATGATTATTTTCGTAACATTACATGCTCTTATAAATTCGGGTCTACGATACCCGTATAGGAGAGAAAATTGCCTATCAGACGAACTATCAACATAATGCAAGTCGCAGTCCTCCTGGCGAACTTTGTCCAACGACAACTCGTTTCCGGTACACATCAATCCTGACTCGATATGGCCGCCTGTTCCGCGGCAGGTTAAGCCACTAAACAACTCTGCCACCCACGGCCCGTATTATTTCTAGACCTGCATCGGGTGCGCGACCAGGCGCGCTCTCAGGGGGGTCAGCTCACTCACAACCAGGCGCGCTCTCAGGGGGGGGGGGGGGGGGCAGCTCCCTCACAACCAGGTGAGCTCTCAGGGGGGGCCAGCTCACTCACGCGCTCCATTTCCGTGAACTCGTCGTCCAGCTTGGTGCCCTCAGCACCGCCCATCTTCTCGGTGACATACTGATTGGCTTTGTTGATCTGCTTCTTGAATCCGGCGAACGCCATCTTGGTGGGACCTGGGACAGGACAGCCTGCGCTGACAGCGGACACAACTAGGAGCGCAGCGGCGATATCTGGCGCGCTGGCTTCATGACCAGCGCAGGTCATTAAACGTATCGTCTTGGTGCACTGCATCGGCATGCTACAGAGCTCATTCAATGGCAAAAACGGCTGGTATAATCAAGCAATTTGCTTTGGGTAGAAATGTTCGGCCAGGTGGAAACGATATGCTAAAATACGTACAGTCAAAGGACGAGGTATCTGGGTGACACGGGACATGGATCTAACCGTTCATAAAATGTCAACGACCTCCCCCCGGGGCGTCGTCTCCACTCCTGTCCGCTCAGTCAGACCCTTCTGTCAGAGCATCCCTAGCGCCTCGCCCAATCAGCCGGCCGCGGATGACCTCCCGACCTTTGCGCAGGACGGCCGCCGCCATGTCGCCCGTCTTCGCCGCCGTCCGCCGTCGCACGCTGCCACTAACTGTCGGCCCCGACGCGACGGCACGGCTGGTGGGGAGGGGGCTGGCGGCGGTCCAGCGGCGCCGGCGGGGACCTTCGAGGAGGTCGTGCCGGCGGTGACGCCGCCCTGGACCGGCGTTGGGCCCGCTGCGGTCTGCCGGGGCGGGCAGGGGCACGCAGCGCTGGTCGGACCACGGAATGAGCGCCAGTGGCGACACGCCGAGCGGCCAGCTGGCTGAGACCATGGACACCTGCGGCGGATGCCGCATTCGTGCGCGACAGCTCCTGCATGCTGAGCGTCATAAGCGGAAGAGACTTTCAAGTTCTCCCACTGCGCGCCGAGAACGCCATTAAGTTCGGACGGAGAAGGAATGGATCCGGGCCTCTACACAAACCACAAGACTCCACTGCGTAGAAACGAAAAACAACAGTCCGCTGCCGACGGGCGGCGCGCTAGCCCGGTCACGCGACGCCGGCAGCGGTCGCGGCTAACGAGGCCCCGCCGGCGTCGGCGCTCCCCCGTCTGCCAGCGACAGTGAGCCATGAGACGAGGACAGCCGTCGGCGCTCCCCCGTCTGCAAGCGACAGTGAGCCATGAGACGAGGACAGCCCCCGGGCGGAGCACCGCCGGCGTCGGCGCTCCCCAGTCTGCCAGCGACAGTGAGCCATGAGACGAGGACAGCCCCCGGGCGGAGCACCGCCGGAGTCGGCGCTCCCCGTCTGCCAGCGACAGTGAGCCATGAGACGAGGACAGCCCCCGGGCGGAGCACCACCGGCGTCGGCGCTCCCCGTCTGCCAGCGACAGTGAGCCGTGAGACGAGGACATCCCCCGGGCGGAGCACCGCCGGCGTCGGCGCTCTCCCGTCTGCCAGCGACAGTGAGCCATGAGACGAGGACAGCCGTCGGGCGGAGCACCGCCGGCGTCGGCGCTCCCCGTCTGCCAGCGACAGTGAGCCATGAGACGAGGACAGCCGTCGGGCGGAGCACCGCCGGCGTCGGCGCTCCCCGTCTGCCAGCGACAGTGAGCCATGAGACGAGGACAGCCGTCGGGCGGAGCACCGCCGGCGTCGGCGCTCCCCGTCTGCCAGCGACAGTGAGCCATGAGACGAGGACAGCCGTCGGGCGGAGCACCGCCGGCGTCGGCGCTCCCCAGTCTGCCAGCGACAGTGAGCCATGAGACGAGGACAGCCGTCGGCGCTCCTCCGTCTGCCGACGACAGTGAGCCATGAGACGAGGACAGCCGTCGGCGCTCCCCAGTCTGCCAACGACAGTGAGCCATGAGGCGAGGACAGCCGTCGGCGCTCCTCCGTCTGCCGACGACAGTGAGCCATGAGACGAAGACAGCCGTCGGCGCTCCCCAGTCTGCCAGCGACAGTGAGCCATGAGACGAGGACAGCCGTCGGCGCTCCTCCGTCTGCCGACGACAGTGAGCCATGAGACGAAGACAGCCGTCGGCGCTCCCCAGTCTGCCAGCGACAGTGAGCCATGAGACGAGGACAGCCCCCGGGCGGAGCACCGCCGGCGTCGGTGCTCCCCGTCTGCAAGCGACAGTGTGCCATGAGACGGGGACAGCCGTTGGGCGGAGCGCCCCCGGCCATGCGCGGACCGCGGCTGGGTCGCCATCTACGGCGGCGTCTCGCCGCGGAGCGGCCAGTGGTGACGACAAATGCGTCACGGCGCGTGACTTCAGCGGGGGGGGGGGATGGCGCTTGTCTTAACCCCTTGTCAAGAAGCAGCAGGCTCGTGCAGAGGCTATGCTCGTCCACCAGGGGACGTGGTCACAGCCGGGTAGCTGCGACCGACCCGGCCCGTCGCCAGGGTCGGCTTCAAGACATGATGATAATGATGATGATTTGAGTGTTTGGGCGCATCGACTGCAGGTCATGCAGTACGCCTAGTTATCACCTTATGCAGGGCCGCAAACCAAGCAGGTGTATCAAACAGGTCACCCTGCTAAGTCTTGATGGTCAGACATGGCATCATGATGAAAAGATGACTGGAAAATCTACAACGCAGAGACTGCAACACTTTACCAGACTCGACATCACGCGAACAATCCCCTAAACAGCGACATAGTGCGCGACTGTGGGCGTTGTGTCCGAAGAACTGCACCCTCGTTGCAGGGACTTTCCTAGTACCGCACGGCGCTCCTCTCCCGGATCACCAGCTCACGTAGGTCATCGCCGTTCTCTGTACGAGAGACGTCTCGGCATGGAATGGGCGGAGCGGGGCGCGGGAGCGTCCAGTACGAGCCACGAGACCGACATCGAGTGATTTCCACGCGTAAGCCCGCCCTCAAGCGCTGCGCGGGCCGCGACGGCCCGTCTCGACCGCAGCCGCAGCCGCGCGGGCAGCGGCCGCTGACGAACGCCCCTTCACCGGTGCTCCAGCGGGGGCAGCCATGTCGGAGCCGGCACAGGTCCATCGAATCGATGGCACAAACGTGGCGGCGACGGCGGTTGATTACCGCCAGGCAATTAACCAGCGCTGAAGCACCGCTGGAAATTGTTCGATGCCTATGCCCAAAACGCGGCGAACTTCAGAACATTTCAGGATGGGAGCACGGGCGTAACGAAAATAAGTTAAATTCCAGGCGTGCATTTCCGTACATTCGCTGCAAATGTAGAGCCTAAGCCTCACCTGCGTTTAGCTGCTTGAACTCAAGTGGCGTTAGCGTCGCTGTAGTATGCACGACTGACACAACGCGGCTGACGCGGTGGGCATCATCGTGTGTTTCATATACGGGGCATTGTGCAAAACACACGATTTTTCACCTTGACCACGTTCAATTTTACGCAACGTGAAGACACGTGCGGTCACGTCACGACACAGGCAAGGGCAAAAACGCTGCAAATCTAGGAAGATATATTGAATTGTGTGCTACACAGGCATAGGCCGGCGCCAGCACGACCAAAAAGGCTGCAAAACTCATACAGGATACATTATTTTGTGTTCACGAGCCTGAGCCAATGTCACCCAGGTATCCACTCATACTTCGGATATTTTTCCTAAACACCTTGCGCAGCATCTTATGTTGGGATTATCGCCAATAGGCATATCTTCCTTGCACCACACGTATGTTTGGCCAGTATCAAACATCGATTCTCATTGAGGGTGGATGTCGATCCCGACACCACGCCGACAGCAAACGTCCGGCTGGCTACACGGAGCCACTCCCCCCTCCCCATCCCTCCGTCACGCGGCCAAGGGACCGAGGAGCGTCGAAGAACAGGTGGTCCTCCCGCCGAGCCGGCGCTTTTTGTGCCGCGCGTCTGCAACCCAGGCCGGCGCCCCCGGTCAGCCCACCGGGGAGGGGAGCAGAAATCGACACCAGAAGACGGCGACACAGACAAACATAAAGCCTCCAAAAAGCTACCAAAAAAGACGGCTTCTGCCTTTTTTGAGCACAGGCGACCTATGTACGAGGGGAGTGAGCGGACAGGATCAGTTATCGCAAGCCGTGGCGGACAGGGTCGGCTGTAGCAAGCCGTGGCTGACACCGTCGGCTGTCGCAAGCCGTCGCAGACAGGGTCAGTTGTTGCAAGCCGTGGCGGACAGGGTCAGTTGTTGCAAGCCGTGGCGGACAGGGTCAGTTGTCGACAGCCGTGGCGGACAGGGTCAGTTGTCGAAAGCCGTGACGGACAGATTCGGCTGTCGCAAGCTGTGGCGGATAGGGTCAGTTGTCGAAAGCCGTGGCGGACAGGGTCAGTTGTCGCAAGCCGTGGCGGACAGGGTCAGTTGTCGCAAGCCGTGGCGGACAGGGTCGGCTGTAGCAAGCCGTGGCGGACAGGGTCAGTTGTCGCAAGCTGTGGCGGACAGGGTCGGCTGTAGCAAGCCGTGGCGGACAGGGTCAGTTGTCGAAAGCTGTGGCAGACATGGTCGGCTGTCGTAAGCCGTGGCGGACAGGGTCGGCTGTAGCAAGCCGTGGCACACAGGGTCAGTTGTTGCAAGCCGTGGCACACAGGGTCAGTTGTTGCAAGCCGTGGCGGACAGGGTCAGTTGTCGAAAGCCGTGGCGGACAGGGTAAGTTGTCGCAAGCCGTGGCGGACAGGGTCAGTTGTCGAAAGCCGTGGCGGACAGGGCTAGTTGTCGAAAGCCGTGGCGGACAGGGTCAGTTGTCGAAAGCCGTGGCGGACAGGGTTCGCTGTCGCAAGCCGTGGCGGACAGGGTCAGTTGTCGAAAGCCGTGGCGGACAGGGTTAGTTGTCGAAAGCCGTGGCGGACATGGCCGGCTGTCGTAAGCCGTGGCGGACAGGGTCGGCTGTCGCAAGCCGTGGCGGACAGGGTCGGCTGTAGCAAGCCGTGGCACACAGGGTCAGTTGTTGCAAGCCGTGGCGGACAGAATTAGTTGTCGAAAGCCGTGGCGGACAGGGTCAGTTGTCGAAAGCCGTGGCGGACAGGGTCAGTTGTCGAAAGCCGTGGCGGACAGGGATCGGCTTGTCGCAAGCCGTGGCGGACAGGGTCGGCTGTAGCAAGCCGTGGCGGACAGCGTCCCGACTACGGCGGCGGTGGCGGGCCAGTTGGATATCCGCCGTATAGGCGATAGTTCGCGAAAAGATGAATACATGTACGCGCGAATAAGCATATAAAATCAGTAGAGGCGGTGCCTGTCCTCCTCGAAAACGCCTACGATGGGAGACCCACGTGAGCTACCAGCTCTCATCGCTGAGGAATATAGCATACCCGCTCGCGTCATTTGTCACTCCAAGGCTAACGAAGGGAATGCGATCATAGTCTACTTACACCCTACTGAGCTATTGTACCATCTGCACGTTCGGCCTCCCGAGAAGTGCTGTGCTTGTATGGCGCAGACCCTCTGCGCCTCCTCGCTGTTCAGCACAGAAACCAGCCCCCCCCCCCCCCCCCTCCCCATCACTCCCTCCAAAGCGCGGGTCTCTGCAACAAGCGACGGGCTCTACATTCGCCGTAACCGACGTGTCTCGCGGTTACCACAACTCATTAGTCTCATGGTTACCACAGGCCACCAAAAGGCACCGCCGGTAATCCGCTGGCTTCGCAGCTGCCGCAGAGCACAAACGGTGGCACCGGTCGCCGGCACCTTACAGCTGCCACGAACGATCGGCCGAGGATTGCCGGCGACCAGCACGTCCCGTACAGGCCCGCTGACCGGCACCTCACAGCTGCCACGAACGGCCGACCGAGGCTGCCGGCGACCAGCACGTCCCGTACAGGCCCGCTGACCGGCGCCGGGGCACCCGGAGCCCCGCCGGTGGCGCCGCCCCTCCCCGCCCCCCTCGGGGGCATCGCGAGCCGCACGTGCCACGACCACACTGACCTGCTTGCCGCCGCGTCCGCCGCCGCCCGCTGGGGCCGTGCTGATCGGCGCAGCGCGGCCGTCAGCCGTCCCTCAGCGCGCGTCGACGGCGACAGCGGCCCCGACAGCGCGTCGGTGTGTCGGGAGCGGCGCCGCGGCCGCCGATCGATAGGCCCCGGCTGCGCGGCGCTCCGGACGGACCGGATCGGCCCGGCCGGTCACCAGCCGTCTGACCCCGCCAACGGGTCACGAGGTACCGGCTGACCTCTCCCGACAGGTGATGGGGTACTGTCCGACCTCCCCGGCGGATCACGGGGTACTGTCTGACCTCCCCCGGCGGGTCACGGGGTACTGTCTGACCTCTTCCGGCGGGTCACGGGGCACTGTCTGACCTCTTCCGGCGGGTCACGGGGCACTGTCTGACCTGTCTCGATGGGTCACGGAGCACTGTCTGACCTCTTCCGGCAGGTCACGGGGTACTGCCTGACTTCTTCCGGTGGGTCACGGGGTATTGCCTGACCTCTCCCGGCGGATCACAGGGTACTGTCTGACCTCTCCCGGCGGCTCACGGGGAACCGGCTGAACTCTTCCGGCGGGTCACGGGGTACTGTCTGGCACGTCCAGCAGGTCAAAGGGATACAGCCTGACCTTTCCCGATGAGTCAGGAGGGTACTGTCTGGCCCCTCCGACGGGTCACGGAGTGCTGTCTGGACCCCTCCGACGGGTCACATGATGCTGTCTGACAGGGTACGGAGCGAAGCTTTTTACCCGCTGCTTCTCAACTGGCCTCAAATATCGAAACAGTACCCAGAAGATTCCGGTCTGCCCCCGAATCCGCCAATACCGGAGGATCTGGGAGGCCTCTTCTCTCGGAGGCCGCCTTCCCACGCCGGCGACTGTTCTCGGACACGCAAAAAAAACCTCTCACGCAGCCGGCCGGCCGTTCTCGGACTCTAGCCTCTGACGCCGCCAACGATCTCTCTCGGACACGTGCTGACCTCTACCGTCGTCACCGCGGTGGCGCACCGCGGTCCGGAAACGACCGGCGCTGGCATGTGCTCCAACAGGTCCACCGGTCCCCTCTCTGGCCGGAGCTTTCGTCACTGGTCACTGGATGTGCGTACCACCTACGTCCTGCACGACCTATACTGGCACCATCGTGGTATATATATATATTGGGCTTCGGTCCTTTTGTCAACATACAGAACCTCTGTAATATCATTATTTACATCACCTGTCAATGACTGAGCCAAACACGCCGACCGTGCAAGGCCCGGTGGAAGCCGAGCGGCCTCGATCTCCAGTGAGACGCGCTAACCACTCGCTACTTACGAGTTGGAAGTTGGCACCCAATTCGACATTCTTGTGACTGCAGCCCATTCGAAACAAAAACTTATCTGACAGCCTTGCCAAACTTTTTAGCTAACCACCCACTCGTCCTGATTTGTGACGTTCGTTCGTCGTCTCCAGAACCACGCAACGACATCCGAACACCGACTCATCTGTGTTACACACATGTAAACGCCTCTGAGGCGCTGAACGATTTTTTTTTGGGGGGGGGGAGCACACTGAACAGTTGGAAACTTGCTATCCGTAGATCCGTGGTGGTACTGGACCAATGATTACCGTCGTCCTTTCAAGCACCCGTCGGTGCGTTCATATGCGCCCCCTTCTTTTGCCCACCACTGAGACCTTGTCAGCGCCCGTGACGCCACCTCGACTCCAGCCCACCACCCTTGACTCCAGCCCACTACATTTGATTCCAGCCCACCACCATTGACTCCAGTCCCACCACCTTTGATTCCAGCCCACCACCCTTGACTCCAGCCCACCACCTTTGATTCTAGCACACCACCCTTGACTCCAAGCCACCACCTTTGACTCCAAACCATTCCTTGTGGTGCCCATGATGGGAGTTGTGAGATTGCAGCGCCGTGGCTGGCTCTGGTGGCCGTGCAAAATCAGCTACTGCTGTACCAGAATGGTCCTGTTTGAGCTACAACTACTACAATCGAAAGAGAAACTGTAGCTGTGCCAGTTGTAGGTTGGAGCCAATGACACCCATGGTGGGTAGGTTGGTGTCCATGCAACACAGACTAGTGCCAGCAGTGTGCTGGTGAATTGTGTTCTTTTGTTAGATGTTGCACCTGTGCCATGCTGTCATAGCCATACATTAACCAGTCATCAATCCTTTTGTGCTGAAGCAGCACATACCAAGGTAGAGCTCATAAATACACTGTTAGAACTGTCATGTGGGATCCAAATGTATGGTATGTGGAACCAAACTATGCCAGTCTGATATGAGAAATAAAAGAGCTCTATGTCACAAACATAAGCGGGCTGTCAAGCACATGTATTGGGAAGACTGTAAAGCATACACTGGAAAAATAAGTACCTGACAATGAGTAGACTTATGTCCCATGTGGACCTGTTCTCCACTGGCCTTTTTCCAACATTCAGTTTGGCTTGTTTCTGTGCAACCCAAAAAATAAAACCAAAAAATGGAGGAAAGGTTCTGCCTTAACCTTTATATAATAGCCTTTGATGACCAACAATTGACTGAATAGGGCAAACAACTGCAACCTCACCATTTAATAATGTCCAGCCTCATGCCTCAGGAGGATGATAGTGGGGCAAGCAGATAGCCACCCTCTTCCCAAAAATATGTAACAATGTAGGTAAAAAGTGTTTAATGGGAAGCAGCAAGAACATAGATATATGTGCTCTGTAGAAAGAATCTAAGAAAAAACTTGTCTGTCTTGCCAGAGCAGTTTGTCTGGCCATTTGCTACAAATATAACTAAATTGCATTGGACTGGGGATGGTGCAGAGCCCTACAAGAACTTTGGAGACCTGCATTAAAACATTAATAGCAGATAGTTGAGGAACAGAGCAGTTGAATCTGATTGCCCTTTCCTGGCTCAGCATCTAAAGGGAGTTTAAGACCCATCCTTGAGGATCTCATATACACTGCAGTTGTAAGATCCCAGCTCATGTGATTTCACTGACCTGCAAAGTAATGCAATGCCACAGGTCAGGTTGAATGCTACAACATTCCAAGATTTCTGTTAAATTATGTGTTCATTTTCACTTATCATGATATTCAAACCAAATAGTATTGAAATATTAAAATTACACATGTCAGTCTGTCAGATGAAAGAGAACATTTTAGCCTTGAATCAGTTTACAGATTCAGCCATTTTAAGCAAAGACATGCCATAAATTTGAAAAGCTGTATTTATATGTGAATGGGTATATATAGTGTGTATATTGTCTGCAAATATTCATTCTCTCTTCACTATAAGCCACCTGGATATATACATGAGTTGGATTAGTATCATCACAAAATAAGTATCTTTCTGCAGCCATGTAGTATGTGACATGCATGTTCCATAGATCATACTTGGTCATAAATTAAAAAAGAGCTTCAGCCTCACTGCAAAACAGCACATGTTTTGTGAGTGAATTACTGAGCTGAGCAAGCTACAACAAGCTTCTATCATGTTGTGCCTAATGTGTACATTAGTCATTGTCAGGGTCATGATCAGTCATAGCCATTGTGAGGAGTCTATTTTGTACGTTTTGTCTAGCATATATACTGGTTAGCACAACCTAAGGGTGGCATGTGGATTTCATTGAATATTGGCTCACAAGGATACAAAATGACAAGTGATAATCTTCCTAGCTTGTGTGTAGAAGGCTAACGTTTGACACCCAGTTGACGGCGTGGTCTCTGGGCACATCTATAATCAATTAAGTTGCTTGTTCTGAATGGATCCTGCATGACAGGATAAGGAAAATGTCCCACAAAACCTTCCAGAAGACATCCCACAAGCCGAAGCTACAACTTACCAGAGGCTACTGATTCTTTAACTCATGATTAACATAACATCGAGAAATATGACCCAAACGCCCTTACTCAGTGGTAAAATGTCACTTTTGATACCTGCAACGCCTGTGGAGGTAAAACTTCGCTGGCTGCACGCGTGCATTTGCTTTCTAAGTCGCTAGATACTTTTTTGAAAAAATATCTCAAGATCATGTTGGGAGTTCTGTTAGCTGGGAATCACTGGAAATGCTGCCAGTTTGCTGCCAACTCGGAATGCAAAATGCTACTAAATGCTGGAGCGTACTGCATGCAAATATGGTGCATTATAGATTAACGTTTATTCATCCTCTGAAAAAGTCAAAATGTCGCGTAGGGACAGTTTTTGGGGCCAAAGCAAATGATTCAACGGGTCCTTTGAATGGAAACGATGCTATACTTGATTGCATTTCCCATTGTGCAAGGCGAGGGGCGGAGGTTGAAGCGGGTAAGGAGGAAGTTCTTTATTTCCTCGCAGTCAACCCCAGTATGGCAAATATTCACACTTCAGAGACCCTACAGGATCAACATTAGCCTCCAGCACCACCAGTTATGGTTTCAAGGGTCCTTCGGGCCCCTCAAGACCTTGTAAGGGCCTGATTTGACGGCCCGAAGAGCCCGAAAGGCCGGCCGGAGGTAAGTATTCAGGGGCGCCCCAGAGCTGGGCACTCAGATGCCAGCCAGAGAGGCCCTGCGCGCTGATCTGAGGCTGCCTGAGTCGATGCTTTCGGTCAGGCACCACCAACGACGCACAATCGGCGCGGTGTCGGCGTGGGCCTGAGGGCCCATTCCCAAGGGCCCTATTGGAGGGCTTAAGGGCACGAAAAACCGGTCGGAGCCTTATTTCGGAGCCCCGGCCTGCTGGGATAGGCCCTGAAATGACAGTTAAGAGCGCTTTTGCGCTGATCGGAGATCATCTGAGTCTATATGAGCCTATATACCGGTCAGGCTCCACCAGTACCGCACAGTCGGCTCCGTGTCGGCATGGGCCTAAGGCATGGGTGTCGATTTCTGAAAATGATGGGAGGCCAGATTCGTGGAAGTCGTCATAAGGGGACAGGGCCAAAGACTTTAAGCACTTCAGGTCTAATGTTCTGGTGATGAGTTAAATATATATATATATATATATATATATATATATATATATATATATAGTGTGTATATATATACTGTGCCTACACATATTTGTAAAGGGCATGTGCGTCAGCAACCATGCATGGAAGCCCCGCAGATTGCATTTGCTTTCTATAGAGACCTTGTTTTGTGAAGTTGAAGGAATGCAGTTACAGTTCCCTCCTGCAAACTCGAAAAATGAGTTGGCGTATAACTTACCATCATGTACTTTGGATTTTTTTGTTTGTATTCATCCGTTCACAAGAATCGTCCAGTGTCCACAAGATACGTGGCTAACGCAGCCCATTTATGTGCATGTTCTTAATGCACCAAAATGTTATCGATAAAGCATATGCATTTAAGTGAACAGTCAATGTTAGCGATTTTATGTGCATTGCTATTAATATCTATTTCACCCATAAGTTAAGAGCATGGCTTTCAACATTTCCGCAAATAAGCTTAGGCTGATGCCCCCTGCTAAGAATTCCTTTCCTCACTCTTTTCAATAAACACGAAATGCAAGCCCGCTATACGTCTGCGGGACACTATTCCAAGCTGTTGTACTTCTGAAAGGAAAGCATCCCTCACCCGTTGCACTTCGAGCGTGTGAAAAATGGCACACCCGTCATATCAATGCTGTGCGTCATGCAGGTTGGTTGCAACAACGCTGCTAGTTGAGCTGGCCTTTCCGTTGCCGTGGGACGATATCTACATACGCATACTCGGTGCTCAACGAGCGTGCCGACGCAGAGCCGCAGCCAGAGTCTTGGTAACTGTGGAGTGGGACACAGCGCCGACCCAACCTCCCCCCCCCCCCCCCTGTGCCCTCCCCCCCCCCCCACCACCAAAAGAAGTCATCGGATACGTCCCACTTGATTCCGAGGGGAGCCCTGTCCTTCTCAAAAGCCAGGAATGACTAGTAGATGCAATGCTGTTTGTATTTTGAAGTCGATAAACGGAAGGAACCACACCGATGCTATTCATTTTATAGTGTTTCAGTGGACTCTTCCTTAGCTGATAGCACTCATGGACTGTACCGGAATTTTTCTGGGTTGTACAGAGACATCGTAAACGCAGATCTTAGATCGAAATAAGGTCATAAATTTGCATTCACGTTAACCTGTTTTTGGCCTCAGAGTGCTTAACTTTGTTCAGAACCAAGATTACTTCGGATACCGTCGGATACTTCTAGCAGGGCTCTTTTACTAAAGTCATCTGTCCCTTTTATACACGGTCTTGATACGAAGCCAAACAGTCGGTTCCATGTCCGTCTGGACCTTGGGCCCGTTTCGCAAGTGGGAACGAGGCGGGGCCGGCAATTTGCAATGCTTGGAATCCCTGACACAATGACGGGTTCCTGTGTCTGTTGGGGATCACAGCTGCTAGCAGGGGTCCTGTTTTGACAAGTGACCCCGAGTTGGCAGGGTGCAATGTTTGAGAGGGGCCCGAAAGGGCCCAAAGGGCCTCTGGAGACCAAAAATTAAGGCCCAATTGGAAGGTTGAAGGGTGTAAAGAGCTGGCTGTAGGTCACATTAAGGACCCTCGCTCGCAGGGCTATGATCTCAAATGTAAGTTAGAGTGCCTTTTGTGCCGATTGGGGACCCCCGACGCAGACATTCCTCTATTTCGGCCAGAGGTCGCCCGCACCGAACAGTCGACTTCGTGTTCGGTCATAGCTCTTGGGGTCCAGTTCCCAAGCAGGGAGACGACCGGGCCCGTAATTTGCATTAGCTGTAACCCATGTATCGTTCCGGGGCCCACGGTGCCTAACGGGGTACTCTGTGCCAATACAGGGCCTCGAGTCGGTCAGTGGAATATTTGCTCACCAGGCACGGGGACGGGACTCCAAATGACAGAGCGCCCCTTGCGTTGGTCGGGCACTCTGACAATAAAAGAAAGCGTGCGAACCTGTATTGAGTGTTAATGTTGACACAACGGAAGGGTGCTGCGCTAGTCATGGCCCCCAGTACCCAACGGTGGGCCCTCCAACTCCATTCCAGCATGGGCCCGTTGAGCCATCCTGGAGTGCATGTGCCAATTATTGGACCCCCTGCGGCGGCCAGGGATGTTGTTGCGTCAAAAAGGATTCATGCGTCGATTCGGAGTCAACCGAGCTGATCATAAGGCCTCCACGTCAAGAAGTGGACCAATGCGATTTTGGGCATCCTTTAAGTGCTTCCAGATCGGCCAGGGGACGCCGCCCCGTGTTACCAGAATGACAGCCGGAAAACACACCGGGGTGGGACAGAATGGCCCTTCAGCCCTTGACCGCGAACAATACTGTGTCCGGTAATGGTCTACTTAAAAATCCATTTCCCGGAAAAAAATGAGGGGTCTCATTAGTATTGAGTAGAGGGTGTCAAAATTAGTTTAAAAAACGCCTAAGGCCATCCATGTTTGCCGCAGAACGTTCATTATTTTGCAGAAGCGACGTTGAAACAAATGACATCAAAAGGATTCAGCCTGCGCGTCCAATCTCGGGAGCAAGGACATCGATGGTTTGGGTTGCAGTTCTCGTAAAACCGAACAGCGTTGGTCATTGCAAGTAATACTAGACGGTAGGCGCCGCGCGCGCGAGAACGACCGTCGTAAAATACTGGTTCTAGATGTCTTTCAAAATGTATTTGTAATGTTCAAAGTTTAATCTGGGCGTATCTTTTTTAGCCTTATGTTTTCTGGACAGTATTAGGAGTTACGGCAGCACGAAAAATAGAGATCCAACTTACTCTACGTATACCCTTCTAGTTTCACCAACAGATTCCAGTAGCACTTCGCAGTGATGTTAAGACCAGTCTGTTCTTATCATCAGACATCAATCTAAAAATCCCACCGATAAACTACACGCCCTGAACTGCAATGCGGTACAGGATAGCACCTAGTACGATTATCCGTGAAGTTAACCATTATTCAGCGATTTATTCAGCGACGAGATCAGATTGCTCTGGAAAAGGTCAGAAGGACAACTGTGGCATGGAAACAACAAAAATGACCCTCATTTTACAATACCATGTGAACTTTGGGGTCAAAAGCTGGGTCAAAGGACGGGGAACCCGATATCACCCTAAAATTGCCGGCCAACTTGAAAACTATAGGCATCAAAATATTGACAAGCGCAAGAGCTAGGCGTCTGTCAAGATGTCTTGACCTCTCAACGTCATTTTTCAAGGTCAAACGCGGACTCGAAGGATGGAGAACTCCATATCACTCACAAATTACACCCCGATTTTCAGCTTACAAACATCAGAATATTCACCACAAAACACTAGCGTCCGTCAAACAGTCTTGACCCCTCAAGATCATCCTTCAAGGCCAAACACGGACTCGAAGGACGGAGAACTCCGCATCACAAAAAAATTACCAACCGATGATCAACTTACAAATGCCAGAATATTCACCACAGAAAGAACTAGCAACCGTCAGACAAATCTGGCATCTCGAGGTCACCTTTCAAGGTCAAACGCGAACTCAAAGGACGAGGACCTCCATATCATCCAAAATTACCGGCCGATTCTCAATTTACAAACATAAGAGCATTCACCACAGAAACAATTAACGTCCGGCAAAAAGTCCTGACCTCTCAAGGTCATTCCTCAAGGTCGTACTTGGGCCTTAAGGACAAGGAGTTTTATATCACCGAAAAATTACGGACCGATTTTCAGCTTGCAAATGTCAGAATATTCACCACAGAAAGAGCTTGCGTGCGTAAGCAAAATCCTGACATCTCAAAGTAACCTTTCAAGGCAAAACGCGGACTCAAAGGACGGAGAACTCCATATTACCCAAATATTACCGGCCCACATTCAACTTACAAATGTCAGAAATATTTACCACATATAGAACTAGCTTTCGTGGACAAGTTCTGACCTCTCAAGGCCATTATTCAAGATCAAACGCGGGCTCAAATTCCTGGGAACTCCATATCACCCAAAAATTACCAGCCGGTTTTAGACTTGCAACTGTTAGAATATTTGCCATAGAAAAAACTAGCGTTCGTGAAAAAGTTCCGATCTCTCAAGATCATTCTTCGAGGTCAAACGCCGACTCAAAGGGCAGGGAACTCCATATCATCCGAAAATTACCGGGCGATGTTCAGCTTGCAAGGGTCAGAATATTCACCACAGATAGGACTAGCGTCAATAAAAAATTCCTGACCTCTCAACGTCATTGCTTAAGGTCAGTCCCAGGCTCGAAGGACGGAAAACTCCATATCACCCAAAGATTACCAGCCGATTTTAACAAGCCACTATCAGAATATTCACCACAAGAAAACTAGCGTCCGTGAAAAGGTACTGACATGTCAAAGTCATTTTCTCAAGCCATTCTTCAAGGTCAAACGCAGGCCAGAAGGATGGGTAACTCCATATCACCCTAAAAATTACGGGCCGATTTAAACTCGCAAACATCAAAGTATTCACCTTAATATTAGCCTTGAAGGAATCTTAGAAACTTGATCTTTAAGGGTGACCTTGCAGAGGTCAGGGCATTTTGATTGACGCTAGTTTTTTTCTGTGCAGAAAATTCTGATGTTTGTAAGTTGAAAAGCAGCTGGTAATTTTTGGGTGATATCGAGTTCTCCGTCCTTTGAGTCCGCGTTTGACCTTGAAGGATGACCTTGAGATGTCGGGACTTTTTGACGGACGGTAGCTCTTGCGCTTTTGAATATTTTGATGCTGATAGTTTTCAAATCGGCCGGTAGTTTTTGACCTGATTTCGGGTTCCCGTCCCCTGACCCCATGTTTGACCTTGAGAGGTCACGACTTTCTGACAGACGCTAGTTCTTTCTGGGGTGAATGTTCTGATATTGGCAAGTTGAAAATCGGCCGGTACTTTTTGGGTGATATCGAGTTCCCCGTCCTTTGACACAGCCTTTGACCTTGAAGGTCACATGATATTACAAACTGGTGGGCATTTTAGCGTTATCATGCCACAAGTTGACATAAAGACTCTTTCACAAAAATCGGAGCTCGTCACTGAATAAATCGCTGAATAAATTGCTAACTTAACGGACATCTGGTTCGAGGCACATCGATATCGTATTGAACGCGTTGGATAGAGATTGGCATCTAGAGCTGGATTGGGGCGGAAAAAGCAAAATATGTTCTAGAGCTGGAAGATGGCGGGAATAGTAAAATAGATGAGCAATCGGGACAATCGCTCCTCCACCCACCGATGTGAATTTGCCACCAAAACCAATATGCCAGTACCGCAGCTTGGCCAGATTGCTGAGGCCTCTGCAAAACTAGCGGGAATTCTTAAAACCACAAGATATCCAAAGAATTATGTAGAAAAAAGTCTCTAGCGACTTGGAAACAAATGGACAACACTTTCTCGGGAGTATTTAGTACGAACCATTAGTAAGAGGGGAAAGTGTTAAGTAACGATTGGTACTCAACGCCGCTGCGTTTACACGCGCTGATACTAAGCAGTGCTGGTAGGTAACTCAAAGCCCCGTCAGCGGAAATAAGGCTGTGCACAGGTGAATCTCATGAATTTGTTTTGCTTGACAGGGGAAGAAAACCTTCACCATTTTGGGATTCCAATCCCGCTTGATCGCAAGTTGCTTCCTAAGAGGTGGCAGGGTCGGTCGTTTGGTTGTCAGCTGCGAGTATGGGGAAGCGGTTTGGAAACATTCCTGGGGAAACTTCTGCATTTTTACAACATAATCATCTGCCGGGTATGATAGCGATATATCCTGCACTCCAGGATCTTGAGAAATATGTCACCATCCGTTAAGTGCAGAGGATAAGCTGCTAACGTGGAAGGTCTGCTAACGGACCTCCTTCACGCTCTTCTGCCACCAGGTGGCGGGTGCCCGGCGTTCCGGCAGCAAGGTACATCCGAACGGGGGTGGAATGCCAATGAACGGACGCTGCGTGCATCAAACGCTTACCACTCATCACTGCCTACGAGTCTAAACTTTCACCTCTTGACACGGTGTGAGCGGCAGTTACTGAGCCGTTGAACAAGCGGTCTGACCGGCTGGCGGCCGGTCGGCCGATACCTGCCCCTGGTCCAGTAGCGGACATCCCGTCAAGTTAGATACAAGACGGCCTTTACTGCTATAACCGTAGCTCGTGTGCATGTGCGTGAAAATGCCCGAGCTGTAACGGCCCTCTCAACGCTTTCTGGGCCCAACACGAGCAAAATGAGGAACAATTTCGGCTGGATTGTTCACAGTCCAGTAAGGGACCCCTCCCCCTCAGGCTGGATGCCAGACCGGCCAAAACGGCACTAGCCACGTGCGCACGCATGTGACGCATGGAAACATGTGGCGACCATCCTATCGCCTTGATGATTGAGCATGCCATGGTGCCAGCGGTCTGGGATGCTCGTGGCCGGCCACCCAATGATTGCCTCCAGTCTAACAACGGACCTCCCGGCTGATTAGGTGCAAGACCACCCAAACTGGTACAAACACAGCGCGTGTGCGTGTATGCTTAAAAATCAGAGCTGCAGCGACCATCACTTTTCGTCGTGCAGTTTCGTCACTTGCCAGGCCCAACGCACGCATTGCGCGACGCAACTTCGACTGAATTGCTCTAAGTCCAGTAAGGACCTCCAGTTCGGGTTAGGTGCCCGATCGGCCAAAACGGCACAAACGTGACACTTGTGCACGTGTGTAACATATGGAGACGTGTGTCGACCAATCTACTGCTTTGGTGATTACAAATGTAATTGTACCAGTGGTCTAGGGCGACAGGCGGTCACACGATGTCACTCAGATGTCACTCAGAGCCCTTTGGTGATTACAAATGTAATTGTACCAGTGGTCTGGGCGACAGGTGGTCACACGATGTCACTCAGAGCCATTTGGTGATTACAGATGTAATTGTACCAGTGGTCTGGGCGACAGGCGGTCACACGATGTCACTCAGAGCCCTTTGGTGATTACAAATGTAATTGTACCAGTGGTCTGGGCGACAGGCGGTCACACGATGTCACTCAGAGCCCTTTGGTGATTACAAATGTAATTGTACCAGTGGTCTGGGCGACAGGCGGTCACACGATGTCACTCAGATGTCACTCAGAGCCCTTTGGTGATTACAAATGTAATTGTACCAGTGGTCTGGGCGACAGGCGGTCACACGATGTCACTCAGATGTCACTCAGAGCCCTTTGGTGATTACAAATGCAATTGTACCAGTGGTCTGGGCGACAGGCGGTCACACAATGTCACTCAGAGCCCTTTGGTGATTACAAATGTAATTGTACCAGTGGTCTGGGCGACAGGCGGTCACACGATGTCACTCAGATGTCACTCAGAGCCCTTTGAAGAAAAAAAAACTGAAGCTGCCACTCGCATCCCCAAAAGCGATAGAATAGTCTAAACATATGATCATATTTCACACACATGCACTCGTATTACGTTTGTATCGGCCTGCGCGGCCTTGCAGCTAACTTGCCGGGGGGTCGGTTGTTGGACTAAGCGCAATTATCGACCGGCCGACCATCAGCCGCCCGGACCGCTTGTACAATGGCACGTTCTATCACCAAAGCAATAGAATGGTCGACACATGTATCTGCACGTCACATGCGGGTATGCGTGCCATGCTTGTGCCAATCTGGCTGGGCTGTTGCAGGCAATTAACGACCGGCCGACCGCCAGCTGCTCTTCATTGGCATTCTGCGCCCGCTTGGGTGCACCTTGCCGCTGCATCGCCGGCCGTGCGGCCGGCGGGCGCCCGCCACCTGGTGGTCGCCGAGCGCGAGGAAGATCTCTTGGCAGACCTATGCCGACAATATGTTCCCCGAGGCCCTGCGGTCCAGCGTGCATCAATATCATACCCACCCAGCAGACAATACTCCTTGGTACATGGGGTGCAAAAGTTTCTTCGTGCACGTTTACAAACCGCTTACCCATATTATACATTGACCACCAACCGACCTACCCTGCTCTAAGGCTTTGGCCGCCTCCTAGGAGCAATTGGGAGTTGGGATTCCAAAATGGTGATGGCCTTTTTATTACCGTCAAACAAAAATAAATTAACGAGGTTCGATTTTAAACAACCACCTTAACGCTTCCCTAAGCCTTGCGCTACCGGTCCGCGTTTCGAAGTATCCGTGCGTACCAAACTCTGCAGCATTAAGTACCAATCGCTACTTAAAATCGTCCCCTCTTAGTGAGCACTCGTACTAAATACTCCCGAAGGTGTGGAATTCTGCAATATGCACGTTCCGAAGACCCGAATAAAGGCCGTACTGCATCAGCCGATGGTGTGACGTCACTGACGACATTCTGTATGGATTCAACACCAAGTACAATTTTTTCATTTTCATCATCTTCTTTTGTACTAACCCAACGAAAGAGCATAACGAAACGCAAGCACTGTCGTGCTGAAAGGAGGGTGCTGTGAGGCATTAGCTAAACGTATGATGTCACTGGTCATGGCTTATACAGGCTTCCCGTATGTCGAATTAAGGCCGTGGAGCATCAACGACATGACGACATGACGACACTGGTAATCGGCTGAACGTAAGGTGCAACAGGTCAAAGAGATGTCAATTTTTGCAAAATCATGGTGGGGGGGGGGGGGACAAACCAAAGGCTCCACAACCTACCCCTCCCCATTTTTTCTCGCCGGATTTAGCTCACTATATTTTGACCACTATATTTTGACGCGCCCAATTTGGGAGGAACTGGAATGGACCTGGACAATACTTCCTGCCGTATCACATTTACGTGGATCCCCAGCCACATAGGAATAATGGGAAATGAAAAAGCCGACGCCGCAGCGAAAGCTGCGGCGTGTGAGAGAAACCCAATACCAATTTATGTACCCGCTCGAGATCTGAAGACAGTCATTTCCAAATACGTCCGCAATACGTGGCAGCACATGTTCGACCGACATGTTCACGCTTTCAGGGAAATCAAGCCCCAACTGGGTGATTGGGAATCCTCCCATCGCCGAAGCCGCTTCCAGGAAGTCGCCCTTTGTAGGCTTCGGTTGGGTCATACATATGCAACACACTCGTTTTACTTGACGCGTAGGGATGTGCCACGGTGTGATAGATGCGGGGACCGGCTGTCTGTTGAACGTGTGCTCGTCTCATGCCGGCGCCTTGAGACGGAGAGGCGACGATTTTTTCCTCCAGCGCCCCTTCGTCGGTTACTCGGTCGAGACCCATGTGGTGAACGTGGGGATATATTCGCATTTTTAGCACACATTGACTTTGACGTTATTTTCACTCACCCCTCAGTGTAAGTGCACCAGTGATGCTACCTGTTATTAGTCGACAACATACTTATCGCGTCGTCGCAGAGGTAGATAACCGTCATCGAGTGGGCACAAAATGGCCCTGATGCCGACGTGCCCTTAAAAACCAAATCGCCACCACCACTCTTGTCAGGCCTGTTCTGATAAGCTGTTTGGGCACATTCTATCATTCTGGGGCCATTTACATAGGGTCGCGGTGTTTCCCATTCAGACGGAGGGCCCCACTCTCTTGTTGGAAGCCCTATTTGTTAACCTGCTCGGATACATTCGATCATTGGGGGGCCCTCTAAATTGGGTCTTGTGTATTTCCTACTTGAATGGTGGGTCCTACAGTCTTGACAGGGGACCTATATGTTAACCTCCTCTGACACACTGGATCATTCGGTGGTCCTCTGCATTGGGTTTTGAATGTTTCCTATTTGAATGGAGGGTCTTACGCTCTTTTTAGGAGCTTCATCCGTTAACCTGCTCGAGCACACTCGACCATTCGGGGGCCCTCTCCATTGGGTCGTGGGTACTTCCTATTTGAATGGAGGGCCCTACGCTCTTGACGGGGGCCATATATGTTAAATTGCTCGGGCGCACTCGATCATTCAAAGCCCTACACATTGCGTCGCGAGTATTTCATATTAGAATCGACGGTCCTAGCTTATGCTCTTATGAATGCACTTGAATGGATGGCCCTACGTTCTTAGCCGCCGATAGCCGCGGACCCCATTTATTGAGCTGCTCGGGCCGGTGGCGAATAAGGGCCCCTTTGGAGTCTTCCCCATCCCCCATCGGGGTGGGGGAAGGCACAGGACCATGCCCCATGGACCACGCCGAGGGGGCCTAAAGACTCCGAAGGAACCCATAAGCGGCCAGACGGACGCAGTTTTCTTACAACAAAAACACAACAAAATTGAATGCCTTTGGGTCCACAGATGACCAAGAACCATTGTTAGCAAAAGCAGAGTGTTCAGAAACAAACGAAGTTCATCCTTCGCTGATTGAGAAAGTGTTGCTTGGGGGAAATTTTGGGGCTCATTACTCCATCTAGAGGCAGTACGCTGGTGGTTGCCTGCCCCTATATGTACACTTTTCAAGTCAATCAAATTGCTAAGGAGCTTTCCACGTTGTCCTTGATCTCTTAGGGCGTTTTCTGGTAGGGCCCAATGTGCTGTTGGGATGCTGTCTGCCTCCATGCCTGAGCACTGTTTATTGATCAGGTTTTCCTTCATGGATTCTTCCTATTCGCCCGAAAACCTCTGCACACTATTTCCCAGGCCCCATCTGCCAGGGTACACTCAGATGCTCAGGGGCCCTTCATATCAATCTCGGGTTCTTTCCGCTTGCTTGGAGGGCCTTGTGCTGTTGCTAGGACTATTGTAAGGTAAGGCACGGAGGCACTCGATGCTCACGGGCCCTCTTCTTTGATCGAGGTGTCTCTCCCTTTGGTTTCATTTGCGGAGGACTTTTAGTCCTTCCGAGGCTCGTGTTGTGAACATACCCGTCCACTCGTGATCGCACAAGGGTATTAATTTATGGTCTTGGATTATTCCCATTTGCGAGGGTCCTGTGCTATGGCCGGGGCCTTATGTGTCAGTCTGCCGAGACACTACCGATCGTTTAGGGGCTCACCACGTTTGTCCTGGGTTCTTTTTGCTTGCTCTGAGGACCCTATACATGTTGACAGGAGTCTCTTTGTTGTCCTCCTGCGGCAACCGTGACCGCTCACGTTCCGGCCCTATTGGCCTTAGTGCCTTCGCCTTAACACGCGCCCGGGTGGCCGGCTAGATACCCTTCGCTCGAGTGGGGGTCATTTTGACCTCCTGAGATCTCAGGAACTAAGGGAGCTAGAGACACCAAATTTACGAGGTGTGCTGGCCGGTACGTGAACTCACACAGTTCAAAGTTTCAGGTTCCTAGGTCATGATCTCCAGGTCAAAAAAGGTCACACAAGGTCAAGTTCCAGGTTGGTCTCTCAAGTGCCCCCAGAACCTAGATAACCGTTTCAAAGCAAAAAGAAACATTCTCATTCAAGATCAGTAATCTTGCTTGACCATTTTAAGCTCAATATGACCAAAATCGTACAAGATTGCTTTGAGTTTTGCATTTGACTAAGCGACAAAGATTACCCTAGGCAGTATGTTCCTAAAACAAAATGTTGCGCTGGGTCATTTTAGGTCAATGACCTATTCTGACCTTAAAGACATCCACGGAAGATGTATGATGCGGTTCCTGCTATCAATAAACTCGAAATGAACACCAGAAACTATCTCATGCAGCAAGTCCTAGAGTGACAAAACAGGCTGGTTTTGACCTTGGTGTGACCTTCATACCTGATCTTAGGTCAATGTAATTTGCTCATTCGACTGTTGTGTTGCCTAAGAAAGCATCTCAGAGATGTATGACTTCGTCTAACACTCCGTTGTAAGATCAGATTGAATGATTCCCTAGAAATTGCCTTTGCTGAAACCATGGTCTGACTTTGGCCTGCCATAGGTCAGCGATCTTACAAGTTACATCTATATTTTTGATGCCAAACGATCTGCTATTCAGTTGTCTACAGCTATGCAAAATTTAGCACGGCTACGCCACGCCGTTCGAAAACCATTCTGAAAAACCTTCGGGGCGTCTATTTGACCCCCACCCGAGCGCGTGTTAAAGCAGCAGTCGAATACTCGTCGATGAATATTTACACGCAGTTGTCGAACGCAATTCTATATGCCGCCGCCGTCGCATGTGCCATTTCCATGGGCTATTGAGTGTGTGACACTTGCTATACTAATGCATCACGTTCTTGACATATTTTTAATGCTATGATGTGTTGTATTCCTTTATAACCAAGGAAAAATGATGCATGCGTTATCTTGAAAATTATTTTGAGCATGCGTGCTCGCACTTCAAAGCAACAAAAACCTCGACGCCGGGCGTTGCAGTCTCCGTACGCTGCGCGGCGTTGGTTCCGCCGCTTACACTAAGCCGTAGCCAATAGGTAGACGAAATTGATGATGCTTCTGAAATAAGTACTTTGGAACGTTCGTAGCGTTAAATTGTACATCTAGAGTGTATTCGGGGCCATTTCTGCTCCTGCGATTATAGATTGTTGATACTACCGTCTTGGCCTCCACAGCACAGCGAAATGGTGCTAGAAAATGGTGGTGGGGCTGGAAGAGTAAAGGTAGAGCCTCTATTTTTATGTTGCTGTCACTATCAATCTGTCGAGAGGATAGCCTCAGAGATTTTAAAAAGATTTGCACAGTGTAATCATCAAACTGTACCAATTCATCTTGAACGACAATCAGAAACATTATTTGACGATGGTCGTGGTTGCGCGCACGGCGTCCGCCCCTGGCGCTGCTTGCAGTGGCCAATGCTGTTCAGCTTTACGGAAATTGCATCCCTGGCTATTGCTGTCCCTGCTCCCGAGGTGGCGGGCGCGCAGGCTTAGACCTTTTCGTGTAATTTGTTACGCTACTCGATTCAGCAAAAGAATGGACGTTCTGGGGAAAACATGGGATGACCTCGTGCGTTTATGAGCTTATTTCGGCGCACTCTATACCAAACTTATGAGACCCCTTGTTCTTTTCCGTGAAAGGGCCTCTTGAGTAGATAGAACGCTACCGGGCACATCAATGTTCCCGGTTGAGGGCTGAAGAGCCATTCTTTTCCACCGCGGTGTGTCTTCCTGCTGCCATTCTGGCGATACGGGGTGGGATCCCTCGGCCGATCCGGAGGCCATTGGAAGGATGCATTATATCACATTGGTCTGCTCCCTGACGCGGAAGGCTTCCTGATCCGTGCAGTTGATATCAGATCAACGCAGGAACCCTCACTAACACGACAGCATTCCTTATCGCCTCAGGTGGTCAAATAATTGGTACGTAGACTCCAGTTCGGCTTCACGGGTAAATGCTGGGATTGGCTTATAGGGCAAACCGTTCGGTGCTAGGGGGTCTGACTGGCACATTACCCTTCTAATGACTCAGTGTACGCACTTATCATAAGTTTTCTTGTTTCCTTTCATTGTCAGAGGGTCTCGACCAACGCAAGAGGCCCTCTGTCATTCGTGATCCTGTCTCGCCTCTGTTGATCAAACCTTCCCCTGACCGACTCGAGGCCTCTTGTTGCCAAATGATATTCTGTTGGGCTCTGTTGGCCACTGAGCGGTACACGAGCCCCGACCAATATAAATCGTGGGCGTGACCTTGCCCTGGCTTGGGAGCTGGGCCCCCAGAGCCCAGACCAACACGGATGGTTCGCTGTAGCTGAGCTCTGACCGAAACAGAGAAACGCTATGTCTCAGGGGTCCCAATCGGTGCAAAAGATCCTTTCGCTGACGTTTGAGACCACGGCCCTATGGGCGGGGTCCCTAATACAATCTACAGCCAGCCATTCTGACTCTCTAGCCTTGTAATCTGGCCCGTGATATTTGGTCTCGAGAGATCCTTCGGCTTCTCTTCGGCCCCTCAACCCTCAAACACCGCTCTGATTCGGGGTCACCTGTCGCCAAAGGACCCCTGTTAGGCACTGTGGCACCTGACCGATTTTGGACCTGCGGGCCCTCAAATCGTCGGGGGGGGGGGGGCGCGTGCCTCCTGTGCCTCCCTGCCTGTGCTTCAGGGGTTCCACACTTAACATTACAAATAAATAAAAAACCTAATCCAAGAAATTGAGATGTACAGAACTGCAAGTTGGACTGAAGACACGTTATGTTTCTAGCACATAAATCTAGAAAATTTGTCTTTGGAGGAAAAAGTGAAAACATATGCATAATTGTTCAAAATTTTAGAGCAGAATAGAACATATGTCATAGAGACAAACAAAACATACCAATAACAAGTTTTAGATGTTCTTTATTCGTTCCGGCTACTTCGGTGATGAACAGATTGCTCCACAATTCCTACCTGAAAATGTTTAACACGTGCCTGGACGGCCGATTGAGTACCCTTCGCTCGGATGGGGCATATCTGACCCGCTGAGATCTCAACAAGTAGGATGGCTGGAGACATCAATTTCACAGAGTGCGTTGGCCTCTGCGTCAAATGATTTGTGTCAAAGTTTAAGGTGGCTTAGTCATGATCTTCGGGTAAAATAAAGTCAAGCAAGGCTAAGCCCCAGATTTTTATGTTAAGTGTCCCCAGACCTTATCATGCAACAACCATCTTAATGCCTGTTCTAAGCAAAACTTCACAGGTGCTAATTTAAGGTCAGTGACCTTGTATAACCTTCTGAAGGTCACCGTGACCGAAATCATGCAAGACTTCTTAGATTTTCTGCATCTGAATACGCGTTAATATTACGCTAAGCAGTACGCTCCTGGAAACAAAATTTTAACCTTGGTAATTTAAGGCCAGTGACTTATTCTCAACTTAAAGAAGTGTATAGAAGATATACAATGTGGATCTTGTTGATACTAAATTCAAAATGAGCACCAGAACCACCCCGTGCAGCCAGCCTGAAGCAATAAACCAGGCTGCTATTGACCTTATTTATATCTTTATACATGACCCTGGGTCAATGAACTTGTTGTTCAATTGTTGTGTTGTCTAGAAAATTATCACATACACGTATGTCTTCGTCTAACAGTCCGTTGTTGCGTCACACTGAGCGACTCCGTAGAGATTTTCTTTGCTAAATCCATGGCCTGACTTTGACCTGTCATAGATCAGTGACCTCACAAAGTACATCTAATATTTGCGTCAAACGATTCGCTATTCAATTTTCCACAGCTGTGCAAAATTTGGCGCGGCTACGCTGCATCGTTCGGAGATCATTCCGGAAAAACCTTCGGGTGCGAGCTCAAACTGACCTCCTCGAGCCTGTATCGAAGAAAGCATCAGATATGATAAAAATAAGCTCACTCATGACTATTGGGATACCTTTAAGTGGAAAAGCCTGCTGAGACAACAAATTTATCCGCTTAAGAAACATGCTCTTCAATACACCATTGTTTGATTACGTCATCGTACCTTGCACGATGTGTGCTCACGAACGCCAGTTATGAACGATTCGACAAAAGACCCAGGCAATGAAAAGCTCTTTGGAACATTTCAACTTATAAGAAGCCTATCTCCCGGTAGGCTGGTTTTGATAGTTGAATTATCACCGCAGTGAAGGAAATGAAATGATCGGATTTTATTTGTTACGAAACCCTGTATTGGAAACCACTTCATCAAAATTATGCAGAAGTGCAAGAAACGAGGATTCTTTTTGTGCTAATATATCATTATCATCTGATGCCGAAGAGCCTCGGATGTCAAACAGAACGATCACTGTTGCTGCCGGGTGTACTTTTACTGCATCACTGCGGGCGTTGCACAGTTGTTGCATCGAACGATATTCGTAAGTTGCTCAGTGCATTACCGAGGAACATTATTCACATAGATAAGACAGTAGAATTAGTTTTTTTCCTCGGACAAAAACCAGGAGAATGTTGATATTTCGGAAACATGCCTTTATCGAAACAATAGCAGAGGTGAATTTAAAAAAACTTTTTCTCCGAGGAATAAGGCTAATACTACTGTCTTATCTATGCAAAATATTCGGTCAGGCTGCTAGCAAACCTTGGAAAGCAGGCTTAGTGTCAGTGCCGTCCGGAGGTAGTTCGGTTAAGTGTCAGTGCCGTCCGGAGGTAGTTCGGCTAAGTGTCAGTGCCGTCCGGAGGTAGTTCGGCTAAGTGTCAGTGCCGTCCGGAGGTAGCTCGGCTGGCTGATGGTGGGTGAGCTGATCGAGCACCATTCAGCATGTTCACGCATACAGCTGTATAATCACATGGTCTTTTGCAGAGCCAGGGCAACCAGTAATGCTATTTCCATAAATATTTCATTTGCGTCGCGCATTGGCATGACTGGCGCACGTCTGAACGGTTTGTTCGGCGCACGTTTGAACTGAAGTTGGCGGAGTCCTCTTTCCGTACAGGGAATCAACAGCTTGGAGCACTATTCCACAGAATTGCATCAGGTTTGCAACACGTGATCACTGAAACCAATCGAATAAGGAACGAGGAAGCATTTTTGGAGGGCATGACGTTTGTTCTGTTAATTGAATCATGTGACCGAATTTTTTCCTGACCATATCCTGGCATTTTCTGATCCTATTTGAAACCACTTGCTCATGGCGTGGAGACATTTGCGCAGGCAGGGGACACATGGGGCACGTTTTCCCGTTAAGCTCCGAGTGGCCCGAAGGGTCCCCGGAACCTACCATTAAGAGCCCGTTTTGAGGACCGGAAGGGCTCAAAGGCCGACCGGAGGCCGCATTCAGGGGCCTCGATTCGCATGGACAGGCATCCCGATGCCAGCCAGAGGGTCCCGCATGCTGATCAGGGGCCCCTTGAGTCGATAAGGTTTTATACGTTGGTCAGACACCCCCAGTAACGCACAGTCGGCTCTGTGGCGGCATGGCTCGGAGGGCCCATTTTGCAGGCGAGAACAAAGCCGGAGTCAGCAATTTACATTGGTCGGAGGCGCAGCGTCTGTCAGCGCTCCACAGCGCTAACAGGCGTCATCTGTGGACAAGAGGCGCAAAGTCAGCCAGAGGCAGTGCTAGATGAGGGTCGGAAACCTAGAGGGCCCATCGAGTCCGACGATTAAGGCCCATTGGAGCGTCTAAGTGCACGAAGGGCTGATCGGAATCTTATTCAGGACCCCGGCTTGTGTGGGCGGGCCCTCAAATGACAGTGTGTGGGCCCTGTTCACCGATCGGGGACCTATCAGTCGATATGGGCCTATAAGTCGGTAAGGCACCACCAGCACCGCACAGTCGGCTCCATGTTGGTATGGGCCTGAGGGACCACTTTCTATTCAGCTATAAAGCCGGGGCCAGTGATTTACACTGGTAGGGACCTCTGTATCTGTTGGGGCTCCACAACACCAGAGGGCGCTGTTCTCGCAAGTGGCCCCGAGGTGACCAAGGGCAGTGTTCAATGAGGCCCGAAGAGGTGCCCGGGCGGCCCCTCGAACCGATGATCAAAAGGTTGGAGGGCACAGGGGCCCGAAGGACTCGCTATAGGTTACATAACGAAATCGCGAGCCGTAGGATCGTAACCTAAAATATCAGTCAGAGGTCGTCTTCCAGTCTTTGGGGAACTCCTGATACAATGCACATGTCTAAGCCAGCCAGAGAACACGAACACCGAACAGTCGGCTCCATGGCCGTCCAAGCCCTTGAAGCTGATTTCTCAAGCAGGAGTGAGGCCGGGGCCCGCGATTTGCAACATCCGGGGTCCCTGACACGATGAAGGCGACCTATATCGGTCAGGGGACACAACTCCTAACAGGGCCCAGAGTCGGAGCGGTGCTTGAGGGGCCGAAGAGGGGCGGAAGGGTCTCTCGAAACCAAATATCAAGGGCCCCATTGGAAGACTGAAGAGTTGAAAGGGCTCGCTGTAGTCCAAACGTCAGTAGGAGGATCTCTTGCACCGATTGGGACGCCTGAGACAGAACGTTCCTATATTTCGGCCAGTAGTCACCAATAACGAACAGTCGCTCTGTGGCGGTCTGAGCTCTGGGGCCCATTTCGCAAGCCGGGAGAAGGCTGGGCCCACGAATTGTATCGGTCGGGGCTCGTGTATCGTTCAGTGGCCCACTGTGCCAAACAGAATATTCTGTGCCAACAAGGGGCCTTGGCTGGCCAGGGGAAGATTTTCTAAGCAGAGACAGGGACGGGACCTCGAATGACGGAGGGCCTCTTGCGTTGGTCGTGGTCTATGGTAATGAAAGGAAACAAGAAAACTTATGATGAGTGCGTGCATGGAGGCAATGGAAGTGTCATTGGCCAGTCAGGGTCCCTAGTACCGAACGGTGGGCCATACAATGCAATTTCAGCATGGGACGGTTAAACCGAACTGAAGTCTATGCGCCAATTATTGGATCATCTGCGGCGATAAGGGATGCTGCTGTGTCAAAGAGGGTTCATGCGTTCGATCCGAGGTCAGCTGCGCGGGTCAGGAGGCCTTCCGCGTGAGGCAGCGGACCAATGTGATATAATGTATCTTAAGGGCCTCCGGATGGGCCAAGGGATCCCGCCCCGTGTCGCCAGAACGGCAGCCGGAAGACGCACCACGGTGGAAAAAGGCTATTCAGCCCTCAACTGGGAACATTAATATGCCCGGCAGTGTTCTTTCCTACTCAAGAGTCCCTTTCACGGAAAAGAATAAAGGGTCTCATAAGTTTGATATAGCGTGACGAAATAAGCTAAGAAACGCACAAGGCCATTCCATGTTTGCCTCAGAACGTGTCTTATTTTGCTGGATCGAGTACTAAAACAAATTACACCAACAGATTTGAGCCCGCGCACCCGCAATCTCAGCAGCAAGGACACGATGGCATGGGATGCAGGTTCCTTAAAGCCGAACAGCATTGGCCACTGCAAGTAGAGCCAGGGGCGGGCGCCGTGCGCGCAAGAACGACCATCATAAAATAATTATTTTGGATGTCTTTCAACGTCCAGTTCAAAGAAGAGATTGGGCGAGTTTTGCATCCAAAATTTTTGAAGTTGCCTTTTGGACAGATTAACAGTTACAGCAACACCAAAGATAGAGATTCTGCATTTACTCTCCCAGCTCCACCACCAGATTCCAGCACCACTTCGCGGTGCTGAAAAAGGCCAATCCGTTAGCAACATGAATCCAAAAATCGTTCAGTTAAAAGATACGCCCTAAATATATTCTCAATGTGCGATTTTTCGTCCTGAAGCGCTCATGGTACTTTTTTTTAGATGTTTCATTCCTTTCGTCCACCTGTTGCCCGCAGCTCAGTGTTAGTCGTGGAGCAGACTCTGCGCGGCCTGTGGAGAGTGCAACGCCTTGCGTCTTTTTTGTTGCTTCGATATCCGAGCACGCATGTTCAAAAATTGTTTTACATATATGTTGTGTCGCTGATCAATTTTAAATGAATTTTGAACATGTCCAGACAAACATGGATTGGTCATGTTGATGCAAATTGTTGACCTATTTGATCTTCAATATACATTCACGTGTTTCTTGATATCTCCTTACAAACCAGGATAAAAATTCTGGCAAAATTTCGGAGTTCTACCGGTTCTAAAAGAGTCTTCTGTACGATTGTGAAACGAAGAGCGCCGGCGTTGTATTTCATGCCGTCGTTTAACGCATGGTTTTCCAGCTTATTGACCAAATTTGAGGCAGCATTGATCTCGCGGCAGCCTCTAGCTTCTATTCTAATTATAGAAGGTAGAGATGAAAAACTGAAAAAAACACTACCCCGTTAACAAGTGGGCCGTATCCGACCACTCTTCTTTGGGGCCCACCATTTTCCCATCAGGGGCCTTTGTCAACGCTGGGCTCCTTTCCTTTGACAAGCCTCTGCGCGCCCTGTGTGGATGAAGGCTCACGTTTTGTGTTCTGTTGACTGAAACACATATATTTTGCCGAATGAAATTACGATGTGTTGAGAACGGGCCTGTTTACTGGTTGCGATAACCACTTATATTGTGGATGTTACATTAACATAAATACCTCACAAATCATATGAACACAAAGGGTTAACTTATACACCGCATTTACCTTTCAGTATGCAAGAGAGGTGCGACCGCACCCATGCCGCTTCACAAAGCTGGTGCGCTCTTGAGAGACTGACGCAAACTGGCTGGCCTCGATATGTGCTCGCCGCACATGAAATTTATATATAAATATAGGTAATTAAAGTGGCGAACACAGAGAGAGAGAGAGAGAGAGAGAGAGAGAGAGAGAGAGAGAGAGAGAGAGAGAGAGAGAGAGAGAGAGAGAGAGAGAGAGAGAGAGAGAGAGAGAGAGAGAGAGAGAGAGAGAGAGAGAGAGAGAGAGAGAGAGAGGGAGAGAGAGAGAAAGAGAGAGAGGGAGAGAGAGAGAGAGGGGGAGAGAGAAATACCTGTTCCCTTTTCGTAAATTCCACGGCTCTGGTTCCCAACCATCTTGATAAATCGACACCCGTGGCTTTGCGATTGAGGAGAGAGGCGAGTGGTGGGGAAACACTGCGGCCGGCGCGGCCTGTCTCCTCCCCTGAGTCTCAGCCCGCGCTGGCGCCCCGCTCCGCGCTGTGTACAGGTGCTTGGGCGGGAATCCCGCCATGACAGCCACGAGGCCGACTCCTGGCTGACCGCCGCAGCACCTTACAGCGATACGGGCTTTAAAAACACTGGGGTACCTGGTAAGATCTTGGACGAGGCCGTGACTGTGGAAAGTATGATTCCCTGCCGTCTGCGCAGAGCGCGCAATCCGACCTCTCCGTCTGTCCTGTCTGTCTGCCCATCCGGTTGTCTGGGCCGCCGGTCGCCGTGGCCCCGAGATGCCGGCGGTGCCGCGTGACCTCAGCAGCGGCTGCCGACCCCTGCGACGCTGCACGGCCCCGTCTCGCCGCGCCAGGGACCGGCGGCCGCTCAGGGAGCGCCTTTCTCCGCGCGGCGGAGGCCCGGCACCGTTCGGTTGGGGCTCTGCCATGCCGTGCACACCGGCAACCGCACGGCCGAGCAGGGGCGTCGTCAGCCTCCGAGCCCCGGTGGCACGCCGCGCTGTACCGGCCCGTGTCAAGACCGGCGCGCTGCCGGTGACCGGCGGACGGCGTGTGGACGCCGCGGCCGGGCCGTCTCTGCCCCACCGGGTGGCCAGCCTGACTGCGCCTCTGCGCCGGTGATCCGCGGCCGCCCCGGCCGCCGCAGTGAGCGAGCGGCTGACGACCCGGGCGGGAGCGGGCCGGTGCGCCCGAGCGGGCGCCGACGAGCCCGTGCGAGCTGAGACGAGCCCGTACAAGCTGAGCCGAGCACCGAAGAGTGTCGCGACAAGACGTGACCTGCCGCGGGAGGGGGAGAGCGCGGCGAGTGAGCGCGGTCCGTGAGGCGTGAGGTTACTCCCCCAGTGGCGGTCCCGCGCGATCGCAGCTGAATCAGAACGAGGGCGGACGGGCTGGCGTCCGTTGGACGAGCGGAGGGGGCTGATACTCCTCCCTACTAGCATCATCTCAGGTAAGACATCAGCTATGACCCCTGGGTGCAGCTCCTGCGGCGGCGCCGCGGCGGGGTGGCTGGTTGCCGCGGCCCGTGCAGTCGCACCGTTATGCAGGCTTCAGACCCGGCTGTTGTGGACCGCTGTTCGGTGTGGGCATGAGTTGTCACACGCCACGGTCCTTGCTGCCAGGCGGGGGCTGCGCAGACAGCAGGGGGTCGCCATCGGGCCCTGTTTGGATGGGACGTCCCGCCGCCTGGAGACGGGCAGACCGGTTCCTTGCGGCCGGCCTGGCGCTCCTGCAGACAGAGAGGCAGAGCCGGCCGGCCGAGGCGTTACGGCGTCAATTATGCAGTGGGGTGTCTGAATGAGTGCAAGGAACTGCGAACCGCCAGCCCTGACAATGGCCGCGGCCGGATGCAGCCTGATGGCCGTCTCGCCCATGCCGGTCCGTGTCGACCTCGTTACCCAGACAGCAGTCTGTGGCAAACCCTTCCTTTGGGCTGGGACACTTTGCATACCGGATCCTTGTAACATTTAAATATTGTGTCCAGGCGCCAGCAAACAAAAAACCTTTGCTTTGCTGCGTCATCCACTTACTGCTTCCTTTTATTTGGGTGACACCTTGTAGTTCTGTTTGAGGGCGGCGTCACGGATTTTGAGTTGGGGGACAGGATTGTCTAGCGGGCCTGAGTGTACTGTACTGAGTGTACTGCCTGTCCCCCGTACCAATTTGCCATGTGTGTCACATCTAAGTAATATCCAAATGAGGGTCTTATGATTATCCAGCAAAAGGTCTCGCCTTCCTAATATAGGACCTCCTGTATCAGTAAAGGGCCTCCTGAAGCATGGAGGGCCTCCTAATTCAGAGCAGGATGCTTGTGATTCTCAAAGGGATCTCCAAACCTAACCCATGGGCCTCGTTATCCCAAAACAGGACATCCTGATCCGGAACTGTGGCCACCTGGTGCACGAAGGTGGCATCCTGTTCCAGAAATGGAGCCTCCAAAAGGTTGAGGATGCCGTCAAACCCAGAAGAGGGGCCTCCGAGTTTGTGGGGCCCCAAGTCAGCAAACGAGCCTCTTGAACAGAACAGCAGTCGGTCTCCTGATTGCGCAGGTCTCCGAACTCTTTGTGTGCTTCCGCGGCCCGAATATAGCGGTCAGCACACGGGCAGTTCGGCAGCAGGGGTTCTTTGGACGCCGCCGGCTTTTTCACCCAGCATAGGTGGTCGTATTTTAGGATGACTTGTTCTACCAGTGCTAGAGCATGCTTTCTATTTAAAGACTGCGCGGCTATCAGCCGGAAGGGAGCCGAATGTGCCGCGTGCTCGATAGAAGTCGGATGTGTAGACATGCGGTGGTCCCTCCAATCGCGGTGATCCTTGACTGGAGCCCGCAGTGGTCCTTCTGATGGTAGTGGTCCTTGAGCTAGCAGCGTTCGCCTCGTTTCAGAGTGGTTTGGTTGCCTGGAACCGGAGAGGACAGGCCAGGCCCTTGGCTCGGAACGGAAGAGGCCCTTACGTCGTGTGGAGCGATTTGTTGGTCCTGAATGTTCTCGAGTCCAGGGAGGCCTCCAGACCAGGTCCTCCGTTGGTCGCGCCAGACGGTGGCCGCGCTGCGAGAGCGGACCCCGCCGCCGTCTGATCATATAGGCCAGCGTCGTCCGGGCCGTCCGGCCGCCGGCCAGCCGGCCGGCACGACTTGACTACAAAACAGGTCGGCGCGGCGGCGAGCGACTCCTGCCCCAGCCGGCCACCGCTGGCCCGGCCCGACCCGGCCGGCCCCACCGCCGAGAACAGACAGCCTTAGCTGCGCCAGCCTGTCTCGGGAATAACGCCCAGCTCACCGGGCAGGCCTCGGCGCTGTTACGCCAAGCTCACTTGGCAGGCATCGGCGCTGTTACACCAAGCTTACCAGGCTGGCCTCGGTGCTGTTACGCCCAGTTCACCGGACAGGCCTTTGCGCTGTTACGCCCAGCTCACCGAAGCAGGCCTTGGTGTTGTTACGCCCAGCTCAACGGGCAGGCCTTGGCGCTGTGACACTCTACTCACCGGGGCTGTCCTCGGCGCTGTTACGACAAGCTCAGCGGAGCTGGCCTCGGCGCTGTTACGTCAGCTCAGCGGGGCTGGCCTCGGCGCTGTGACACCAAGCTCAGCGGGGCTGGCCTCGGCGCTGTTACGTCACTCAGCGGGGCTGGCCTCGGCGCTGTGACGCCAAGCTCAGCGGGGCTGGCCTCGGCGCTGTTACGTCAGCTCACCGGGGCTGGCCTCGGCACTGTTACGTCAGCTCAGCGGGGCTGGCCTCGGCGCTGTTACGCCAGCCCAGCGGGGCTGGCCTCGGCGCTGTTACGCCAAGCTCAGCGGGGCTGTCCTGGGGGCGCTGTTACGCCAAGCTCAACGGAAGCTGGCCTCGGCGCTGTTACGCCAAGCTCAGCGGAGCTGGCCTCGGCGCTGTTACGTCAGCTCAGCGGGGCTGGCCTCGGTGGCGGAACAACGCTGGGCTCAGTCGACCGCACTCATGCTTCCTGAGTCGTGCCTTACAATAGTTAGAATCACTAACCGAGTCAAGCTTGATGAGAGCTCATGTTGAACAGCATGGTCGAGCTCAGTGGCCTATTTTGGCTCGCGGGGCCGGGTATAGGGACGTCACCGGCCACAGCGCACTGGGAGCTGGCAGACGGGTGTCGGCGCAGAGCTGTGGCTCGTGGGGCCGGGTACAGGGACGTCACCGGCCACAGCGCACTGGGAGCCGGTAGACGGATGTCGGCGCAGAGCTGTGGCTCGCGGGGCCGGGTACAGGGACGTCACCGGCCACAGCGCACTGGGAGCCGGTAGACGGATGTCGGCGCAGAGCTGTGGCTCGCGGGGCCGGGTACAGGGATGCGACCGGCCACAGCGCACTGGGAGCCGGTGGACGGGTGTCGGCATAGAGCTGTGTGTGGCTCGCGGAGGCCGCGCAGTGCCGAGGACACCTGACAGACAGCAGTCGGCCTCGGCAGCACCGCTGAGCACTGCTGACCTCCCCAGGGCCTGTTACATTCCACACGTCATATCTGGTTTGATCCAGATTGATCGGGCCTGTGAATGCCGCGGAACACCAGGGAACCCCTGCCGGCCCAGGGACCAGCTGCACGCGGCCGGCAGCGATCGCCGTCTGCAACTGCTGCGTCTGCTGCCTACCTCCGGGCAGCCCGAACCCGGACTTGGGGCCGACGAATAGCTGGGTGGTCAGGGATCGCTATAGTCCGTGGGCCTGGATCTCCCAGCTGCTCTGAACCTGGAACTCGGTACCCATCACCGAGGGACTGGACCATGGTACCTCCAGAGTTCAGAGCATACGAATGTTTTGGTTTTCTCTTTGACTGCATCGGCTCAGGATCATTCCAGGCTGGTTTGGTTCCTGGGAGGAAAAACAGCACAAAAGGGCGTCGCCAGGACCCTGTCGCGGACTCGCGTCAGGCGGAGTGACGTCAGGGACTGGTTCGACCAGTACAAATGCTGCGCTGACTCGACCGGTTCCGCTCGAACTGGAACTACTAGCCATTGTCCAGCGGCTGCAGTCATGATGCGCTGCACGAGTTTTGCGCACTGCACGAATAAAAAACCCAAGGCTACAGCAACGCTCCATACCAATTCGCTGGATCAGTAGACTCCGCAGTGTGGCCGCAACCGGTCTCGTTGTTGGATCGATTCAACTGTGGCAGCGATGGATGGAGTGATTTTGGCAGACACCGACGAGGAAGAAGGTATTCTAGAGCATGCAATGTAGACATTTTACACAGAGCCACGCAGAGGACAGAGCGTGACGCCAGAGCTTTCATAAATCGTGACTGGCGGGAGTTAGCTGAAGATACGCGCTGTCCTTTCCACCGCCGAAACTAGCGCTGTCTCCATCGCCGTCAGCTGACGCTGTCTTCATCACCGACAACGAGCGCTGTCTCCATCGCCGTCAACTGACGCTGTCTTCATCACCGACAACGAGCGCTGTCTCCATCGCCGTCAACTGACGCTGTCCTCACCACCGACAACGAGCGCCGTCTCCATCGGCGTCAACTGACGCTGTCTTCATCACCGACAACGAGCGCCGTCTCCATCGGCGTCAGCTGACGCTGTCCTCACCACCGACAACGAGCGCTGTCTCCATCGGCGTCAACTGACGCTGTCCTCACCACCGACAACGAGCGCTGTCTCCATCGGCGTCAACTGACGCTGTCTTCATCACCGACAACGAGCGCTGTCTCCATCGGCGTCAACTGACGCTGTCTTTATCACCGACAACGAGCGCTGTCTCCATCGGCGTCAACTGACGCTGTCTTCATCATCGACAACAAACGCTGTCTCCATCGGCGTCATCAGGCACCTTCGTCCATCGAGCCGCAGGCAATCACTGCCCGGCGGAATCTGAGGTCAGAACATGGTAAAAGGCTATCGACATTTAGATGGTCCCGCCTTGTTCACTTCGTGTGCTGATGTGCGTCTTCTGTCATCGAATGGCCTCAGTGATCTGACAGAAGGTTGCTGTTGCACAGCTTCATATGAAAAATGGCATAACAGGGTCATCTGTCAGACGTGTGAACAGATGTGTCGGCAATGGGAGGAGCGTCAGAGATCACAGTCCCCGTCCACCTTGCATGGCACTCAACAACAACCAAGGCGCCTTTATTGTTTCAACGGTTTTGGCCCTCACCATTATCGGCTTACCCTACTTCAGAGCACCAGTAAAATAGACTAGTATTTGTGTCAGGCTGGAATCAGGTATTTACGTCATAGATTTGCCCACGACTTTCAAAAACAAGAGTAAGGAATTTGAAATGAGCGCAGCCCTGGACTAAGCACGATTTGGTTTATTTCCGTCTCAAAGAGCCTTTCCGATGGCTTTACGAACGGGTCGCGAGCATTTACCAGGTTCAGCTTAACTGCCCAATCCGGACCAGACGGATTGCCCAGTTTTGATGAAACTTAGGCTGTTGTTGGGCATTCTCGGCCCCTTCGCCTTTGTCTACCACCCAAAAGCCTCCCACGCACAATCATCTCAAGACTGCAGTTTAAAGGGACCTGTCTGACGTTGTCTAGTCCGTCTATGCCCCGCAAGCTTCCATCGGCAGGTCAGTTTGGTAAAAAACGATGTGAAGATTTGCCGGTGGCCGAGCCGCTGGAGCACATTGCATGCAAAGTACTTCCCTGGGAGCCGTCCATTGTTTCAAGACACGTGCGCTTGCCATCGTCGTTTCGCAATTGGATCCGCCGATTGCAGTTGAGCGGACACTGGTAAACGGAGAGCGGTCAGTGTCGCTTGCAGTTGAGCGGACACTGGTAAACGGAGAGCGGTCAGTGTCGCTTGCAGTTGAGCAGACACTGGCAAACGGAGAGCGGTCAGTGTCGCTTGCAGTTGAGCAGACACGGGCAAACGGAGAGCGGTCAGTGTCGCTTGCAGTTGAGCAGACACTGGTAAACGGAGAGCGGTCGGTGTCGATCCTCGAATCCACGTGGCCTCGGTCAGCACGCATGCTCACTGCCGTGGTTTTATGCGCGGTGTAGCCCATCAGCGGTCTGTCACACCGTCTGGAGCCCTGTGTTTTCATGCGCGGATGTCGCCGATCAGTGTTGTCACACCGTCTGGAGTCTTCTGTTTTTATGCGCTGGTGTCGCCGATCAGTGGTTGTCACACCGTCTGGAGCCCTGTGTTTTTATAAGCGGGTGTAGCCGATCAGTGGTTGTCACACCATCTGGAGTCTTATGTTTTCATGCGCGGGTGTACCCGATCAGTGGTTGTCACTCCGTCTGGAGCCCTGCATTTTTATACGCGGGTGTAGCTGATCAGTGGTTGTCGCACCATCTGGAGTCTTATGTTTTCATGCGCGGGTGTAGCCGATCAGTGGTTGTCACACCATCTGGAGTCTTATGTTTTCATGCGCGGGTGTAGTCGATCAGTGGTTGTCACTCCGTCTGGAGCCCTTTGTTTTTATACGAGGGTGTAGCTGATCAGCGGTCTGCCTTCCTATCTTTATCGCTGCCTATGTTTGACTCTCATGCTTATCTGTCGAGTATCAAAATTCACAACTCCTTCACAATCGCAATCCCCATAACATTCAGATCATAAATATCATCTCCTTCTATAAGACGTGATTACATGGAAACTAGTGTTTGACGCACGTCCAAAAATTTTGCTCAATCTGAACCGACGTTCCCGGGCTTTTCTTCTTTTGTTCTTTGTTTTGTTTTTTGTTCTGCCTCCGCCTCCGGGTGGATGCTTTCCGACATGAGTAAATACTCAATGTAATTCCATCGAAACGGCCATTACGGCAATCCACTACATTTCATTGTCCGGTAGCTACACAAAGTCGCCGTTCGCTCTAAATCTCCATGCTGTACATGATATGCAGTGCGTCGTACATCGTGTAGCGTATATTCATACATGGAAGTTCAGCGTCCCACGGTTTGAGCAATCACACGACAGCCACACCCGTACCAACGCGTCGGATCCTGACCCGAACCTTCGTGATGTGACCCGCCCCGGTATATGGTGATCCGGCGGGACCTCTGGCGGGTCTGCGGCGCCAGGGCCCCGGGGCCGGGATCCGCCGCTGCTCCGAGGACTGTCTGTCGCGGTGAGCCGCGCTATCCAGCGGGCCAGGATCCACCGTCGCTCCGAGGGCTGTCTGTCGCGGTGAGCCGCGCTCTCCTGCGGGCCCAGGTCCACCGTCGCTCCGAGGTCTGTCTGTCGCGGTGAGCCGCGCTCTCCAGTGGGCCGGGATCCGCCGTCGCTCCGAAGTCTGTCTGTCGCGGTGAGCCGCGCTCTCCAGTGGGCCGGGATCCGCCGTCGCTCCGAGGTCTGTCTGTCGCGGTGAGCCGCGCTCTCCAGTGGGCCGGGATCCGCCGCCGCTCTGAGGGCTGTCTGTCGCGGTGAGCCGCGCTCTCCAGTGGGCCGGGATCCGCCGTCGCTCCGAAGTCTGTCTGTCGCGGTGAGCCGCGCTCTCCAATGGGCCGGGATCCGCCGTCGCTCCGAGGTCTGTCTATCGCGGTGAGCCGCACTCTCCAGTGGGCCGGATCCGCCGCCGCTCTAAGGGCTGTCTGTCGCGGTGGGCCGCGCTCTCAGACGAGCCGGGGTACGTCGCCGTGGACACCGGAGCAATCCTGCAGTTATCGATCGGACGCGGCACCACACACCCACCTGGCCTGTGAGTCACGCGCGGGCGGCGACGGCTCCGGCTGGCACCGAGCGACGACGAGCGGCGACGCGCCGTCGCCGTCGACGCTCTCGGGAGGCCGACGGGGAGACATTCTCCACCCTGCCGCTTTGGGACGGGGAGATATTCTCCACCCTGCCGCTTGGGACGGGGAGACATTCTCCACCCTGCCACTTGGGACGGGGAGATATTCTCCACCCTGCCGCTTGGGACGGGGAGACATTCTCCACCCTGCCACTTGGGACGGGGTCCGCCAGTACCGAACGACGAGACGGGAAGAGCATTACCGATCACCCCAGTACGTAGGGCAGCTGAGAGGTGCTGCCGACCCTCTGAACAAAAACAGAGTGGGGGCTCCCCTTTCCTCTAAGCAGGGACAGGGAAAGATGCTCCTCAGTCGACCCCACGTAGGGGATGGTGGAAGGTAGTCCCGACTTCGGCTGGGAATGATGCGAATTTTAGACCGACCGTGCATATGTGACCAAAGAAGGCTCTTTATTAGCCTGCACCCTTGGCAATACAGCTATGATAATTTTTAGCAGTGGTATGTGATATGCTCGTTACCAGGCACTGGGGAAAGCGAGGCAACTGGTCTCTCTCTCTCCCTCCTCTCTCCCTCTCGCTTCCGCACCTCCTCATCTCTCCATCATCTCGTGCCCTCTCTCTCTCTCTCTCTCTCCTCCTCCTCTCTCTCTCTCTCTCTCTCTCTCTCTCTCGCTCTCTCTCTCTCCTCTCCTCTCCTCATCCGTCTCATCTCTCTCTCTCTCTTCGTCTCAATCTCTCCTCTCTCTCTCTCTCTCTC
>NW_023596746.1:43180936-43200127 GCF_011947565.3 Pollicipes pollicipes
GAAAGGCACAGATCCTGGCAGACCATGTATAGCATGGCGTTATCCCCACAAGGACGCCAATCCGTGGAAGACCATTGCATGGCGAATAAGCTTGATAACAGAAGGAAATGGTTGAGCGGCACACCAGCCCGCGACTCATGTGCCTATTCGTTGTGGTCCGTGGCCGGGCAGTACAGCTTATCATAGATGCAAAAGGAAACAGAGCCGGGGGCCAACGTCCCTGCGGTTTTGATTATTGTTGCACTTTTCAAAGGTGTAACTGCCAAAGATGAGAAAAGACAATTTAAAATGCAGTGCTGTTTAAATTCTCAGCATACTTATATTTTAACGTGGGCATGGAAGTGCTCGGAGAATGTTTTGAGCGTGTGTTTTAGACCAAGTCGTCGTGCAAGTCCAGGCTATTAAGGGCTCTCAAAAGTCGAATCAACTTTATGAGGCCTACGGCTTGTTATATGGTTGTCGAGTACAAAATAAATTATCCAACAGCCACGTGAATATTCACAGCGCCGGGCATGAATACATTTGGTATCGGTGCCGTGTTGCCCGTGCTTTTCCCGCCTGCGCCGCCGCTAGCATCGAGCCCGTGGCTGTAACGTGAGCGTGCCCTTCTGTGCGGCCAGTTCGCCTTTCGCGGTCTGCGCGTGTCGAGGTGCTGTTCAGCCAGAGGTCACCAGCTGTGACCTAAATCGGCCGCCACGCCGCGCCTGCTGAGGGCGGATCTTAGAAACCCGGCTCCGCGGTTCGCGCCGTCCGTGCCGGCACAGCTGAGCGTGGCGGCTGGCGGCGCACTGGGTCACGGGCAGCCCCCGCCCCCCCCCCCTCCCCCTCGCTGCCGAGTCAGCACGTGACATAACAGCACGACTTGCCTGTGCGATCCCGGCCAGGCGGCACGCCCCGAAGAACTGCACCACTCGGCGGATCTCTCTGAGGTAGTCGGCCTTTGATGAGTGCGAGGAAAATTGGCGTGAGCAAAAACGTCCACGCGGCTGGACCGAGCGCCAAGTTTGCACTACTGACTGCTCATCGTGACAACGCACATATTTGGGATTATCCCTGCTCAGTGGTTATCCCGCTTGCGACCCCTGAACGCGGCAAAATGATCCAGGGGTATCTGCACTCGTTCACAGATCCTTGGACAATGGGGCATGGAACGAAAACTCATTAGTAAGACCGTAGACATAAGATAGACATAAACCATAAGACATAAAACAAGTAGTAAGTACTTTATTTTGTGACGGAAGTCATTGCTGGCTGGTAGACAGTGCTGCGCACGCGTTTATATATAGCCGAGCTATCGGTTTCGTGTTTGGCGCGAGCCAGCCAAAGTAAACGGAGTAATAAATATCGCTGATGGCCATGGGCACTTGTCTAGGCAAAGACGCTATGGTGGCCATGCGCAGCTGGTATGGCAGCCAACGATGATGATGCACCTCGGTGGTTGATGCATTGGCATGTATTGACCCTTCATCCCTCCTTTCGGAATATGTTGTTTTCGTTGCATACTCCAGACACACTTAGAGATGGTTCTGAGCTAACGAACACACAAGACAGAACACGTCATTACACGTTGTCATGGGATACCGTTTAAGAGTGCTGTTGTACGAATAAACTAAAAGAATTCGGGCCCACCGACAAATATCTCCCAACTGACTACCTGTGTGGCAGCGGCCAGAACTCGTCATTCATTTGATATGTTATCTTACTAAAGTCGTCAAACTTCGGCTCTGTTATCTTCTCTGGTTTTCGTGCACACCAAACCTAAGAACCTCGTCATGGCGTTGGTCCCGTGACACACAGTGCCGAAATATAACACAGAAATATACTTATGCGCATTGTCTGATGGATGCATGGTTTAGGCTACGGTTTACGGAAAGTTCGCCGCAAAACTTGTCCCCCGAAGCCCAGGCAGCATTTAACATTACTGTATGGCGGTGCATGGAAAGAAACGAGATAAAAATCACGTTTGCCTCCCCAATCCCTCCCCACAAGCGTTCCGCCTCGTCTAAAACTATCGGTGACAAACTGAGCCGAAAGCGAGCTAGGTATATACCTGTCCAATTTAATGGCGCCAGTATGAAATGAGTTTATCCTGTTGATTTGAAAATTTGATATGAATGTTTGAAGCATAGATATGTATCAGTTTTCGGAATTTAAAGTCTAAGTACACTAAGCGTGAGTGCGATATGCCAAATTCAGTTATCTTCCGGGCAATCAAATGTCTGCATTAGCAGGAAGTTCTGTTGTCAATAGATTTGCCGTCGTGTAACGGCATTGCTTTCCTGATTTTGCCACGTGAATGTTGACATGATTTCAAGCCTTCCTAACTCAATCAACTTTGATAGCGGAATGGTCTGGAAGCAGAGACCAGAGCTTACGTATTTCAGGTAGATTATTGGGAATCATGAATTCGAAACGCTTTACAGTTGCTAAATTCACCAACGTTTTTTGACGGAGGATTCATTGAGATCAATGCACTTTCCTGAGGCTTCATTCACCAATATTCGTTCGATCGTCGGCGACGTCGTCAATGATTTACAGCTTCTCACCATAATCGGATCCTGAGGGCGAGGGGGGGGGGGCACGGGGCCATGTCCCCCCAAAGCCTCTGAGAGTATGTTTTGCCCCCTCCCAAAAAACGTTCCCAGAACTTTATAAAAGTTTCGTCTACTTACCGTCTGTTTTAACTTTAACCGTTTTAACTGTTTTAACTGTTTTGTTTTAACTTCTGTTTAAGATTCAAAAAACATTTCGGTGCTTTTTCGGTTTTGAATGGTGTCCTTAATAGGTACTCGCGAGAGGCGCTATGAACTGGACCTCGGATCCCACACCAGCCAGCTGGCGACGAACGGTTGCCCTCCCCCCCCCCCCCCCACACCAATAAAAAAACTCCAGGCTGGATCCGCCCCTGATTCTGACTAAGCAAATTGGGCTTACGAAGAATAGGCCGCTAATTTTTTTCCGTGTGCATTCTGATGGTGCATGTTTCCGCAAGGCGATAAAAACCTAATAGAAGCCTGGAACAATTTCTCAGGGCTTTAATAATTCCATAGGTTGTGGACTCATCATCATGCACAATCTCTAGAAATTTTCCAGTGGTCTTTCTCGAGCTCCATTCTCTCAGTGACCTCCAGAAGACTCGAACCGCTGGTCTCTCCATCAGCAGCACAGTTGAGGCGTCTCCGGCGCGGCCACACCTGAGAGCTGTCTCGCCGGTGGCGTCGCCCTGCGGCGGGACGCTAAACTAAGGCATCCATCATCCGGCCGGGCGGCGGCGGGGCTGCTCAATTTGGCTGCGGGCGAGGGAGCGTCACGCCACGCTTAACGCGCGAGCTGGCCCGAGTCTGGGCGTATCTGCCTGGAGTCTGGCGTAATCGTAGGCGTGGGCGAGGAGCGAGTCTGGAGTCTGCGGTCGAGCTGTTCGATCCCCACAGACTGTGACTGCTCTTTGAGCCGCCGTTATCAGGCCCTTCGGCCCGCCGAGCTAGGCGAACCCTCCTGTCGTGACAGCAGTCCAGCCTCGCTCCGAAGGCCGTGCAAAAATCGGCCTGTAAATGACGGCTGTAAGGAAAGACGACAAAGATGGCCGCTTCCTCGCATTGAGGGACGTTGCGTGCTGGGTGCCGGGAGTTAGCCGGGACCGAGCTGTGGGTCTTTTACCACAATTCCGGAAAAATCCGACAAGTATCCCACCCTCCAAGGAACTACTGACGCAACAGGACTTCAGCCGATACAGGTCCATTATTATCACACAAGCCATCGCGATTCAGCCGTCACTCGATATGGCTTTCACGTGCTTGTTAAGGGAATACCAGTGATAGTGTTTAAGAGAGCGGAAAATGCTCTAGATACGACTTTTCGATGGCATGATAGTTAGCAATAGTTTCCCTATGCATAGACAATGCAACTGTTAACTGCAGAGTTGTGATGGTTACAGGCCAACTATTGACTTAATTAATTATGGACCAACTTCATGCTGATGTGGACGTTAATGTGAACTATACACTTGCGTCAATGCTGAACACCTGGTACGGTTCCTGCTGACTGCAACCCCGGATCTTCCTGTCCAGTGCACTGTTTTAACAGCAGACGATATCTAGGACTCCTCCAATTTTAATGACATTCGAGGCCATTTCGCCACCGACAACAAGTCAGAGGATCAGAGTTTTTGTAACCGAACTAGGCATGACTGGCAGAGTGTTTTTGTGGGTGCGTGTCACGCTGGCATTGTGCTGGGGGTACAAGCGCAGTTCCTTAACCATCGTAATATCGTTGCAGCGATCGGCGTTACGGTGTGAAACGTCCACCCACTCACAATCCGAGCCTCCACCCACTCACAATCCGAGCCTCCACCCACTCACAATCCGAGCCTCCACCCACTCACAGTCCGAGCCTCCACCCACTCACAATCCGAGCCTCCACCCACTCACAATCCGAGCCTCCACCCACTCACAATCCGAGCCTCCACCCACTCACAATCCGAGCCTCCACCCACTCACAATCCGAGCTTCCACCTACTCACAACCAGCACGAAAGGTGCGCAGCTGGACTATCCAAGTACGCTGTGTTCAATTCCGATGCTTATTCGGGATTATTATTCTATGTAGCATCGCTCTAAATGTATCGACGGCCCATCGTAATGACCGGTTTAATGAGGAAGTCACCTCTAAGGCTAGTACAAAAAGGAACTATCGAGGCCACCAATTCACATTACAGCAAGAAGTGCATCTGGGACACTCGAGGCACCAACAAGCCGATCGTCGCAATTAAGTCTCAAGCATAGAAAGAACGGTTAGATTCGTAACAAGCACAACACGATAAGATAAGCACAAAACGATCAACACGAGGTAACATGAAAATTCCACCAAGGTTGAAGCTTCGCAAAAGCAGAGCTGAGCAAAGTAAGGGTTTTTGTATATCATCCCCAGGGGACGAGGCGGGAAATCCGCATTCTAAATTTGTCCTAATGGGCAGAGAAAACGGATGAATATAAGTGGTCACCAATGTTATACAACTACACTGCTTGCATGTGTCACGAAGCCATCAATGCGAGCTATATGTACCACGAACATCAATGTACGCACATTTCATAATAAGTGGCATTATGACACAGGCAACAGCCTACTCCGTCACCGAAATGACAGTACGGTGGCTCGAGGCTTCCCGTTGCGAGCCTTTTGGGCTTCTGACCAGTTAACTTTGAGTGGACAAATCCAGGTAAGGACGTGCTGCAGCAGAAATGAATGTTACGCAACACGAAACGAGTTCCTGTGGAGACACTGAATTCACCGTGTGTAACTTTAGCGCAATAAAGATAACTGACAAAATTGCTGCAGTCGAATGTCGTTTTAACAAGTGCTCTTCACTTTTTCAGTAGTGCTAAGAAGTTTAATATCTGCTGTGGACTTCACGAGATGTTGTCCACTTTATTGCATAGGCTGCGCTGCCCTCTGCCACTGCACAACTATCAGTTTTCTGCTTGTGAAGAGTCGATGACTTTTCGACAAAAATGTTGCTCGGTTATGGATGAGGCAGCAAAAGTAGTGTTTTCTGGGGCACGACCAAACATGGTAAATTTGTTGAACAATGGTTACTTGAAATAACTACCAACAACGCGCTTCAGGTACACACCAGTGAATGCATGCTTGAAACCTAACCAAATATCCTGAACATGATGCCATTCCACCTACAACTGCGCCATTTTGCATCTCGGCCCGGCTTGGCTTTAGGTATACAGTACCAGTGCCTTATGCACCTGTCTAATTGGTCTAATTCTGTGTCGTGTAGCTCGCGTGCCTGGGCCTATTTCCATCGGTCCGTGCCCAGCCGGTCTCCGGTCCGTGCCCAGCCGGTCTCCGGTCCGTGCCAAGCCGGTCTCCGGTCCACGCCCAGCCGGTCTCCAATTCATGCCCAGTCGGTTCGTCGGTCGCCCTCCCCCTTTGACCCCACTTGTTCCTTGGTTTAACACGACTCGTCCCCAGTCTGACCCCGCTCGTGCCGTGGGTGGTCCCCTGGTGAATCTGGAGCGGATCTCCTGCCGCCTCCAGCCGGTCTCTGGTGGACCTCACCTCATCGTGCCGAGTCGCCCCACGTCGTCATCCCTGGTCGGTCCGGCCGGTGTCGGCGCACCGCTCAGTTCAGGCCCGAGCCACACCACGTCGTCACCCCTGCTCGGTCCGGCCGGTGTCGGCGCGCCGCTCAGCTCAGGCCCGAGCTACCCCACGTCGTCACCCCTGGTCGGTCCGGCCGGTGTCAGCGCGCCGCTCAGTTCAGGCCCGAGCCACCCCACGTCGTCACCCCTGCTCGGTCCGGCCGGTGTCGGCGCGCCGCTCAGTTCAGGCCCGAGCCACCCCACGTCATCACCCCTGGTCAGTCCGGCCGGTGTCGGCGCGCCGCTCAGTTCAGGTTCGGTCCTGGCCGCCGGCCGATACCGCGCTGGTATGTCGTCGCAGTCTCCAAGCTGGGCTCGTATGAGGCGTCGCAGTCGCCAGGCGGCGGCTTTTTCTCCCGACCCTGGACTGCAGCGCTCTGGACCGGTCCGGTCTTGCGGCTGAGTATCGGGCGAAAACTGTTTACGCACCGTGACGGGGCGAAAGTGAAACCTCCAAGAAGTTTTGGACCGGGTCTGGAACCGTTATTAGCTAATTTTGAACCACGGAACCGCACATGGTTAATGTTTCGTTTTACCAGAGTCGGTGCCGCTGCCCCCCCCCCCCCCCCCCCCCCCCGGTTCATACGTCACCGCTCAGTCCCGGCGGGTCGCACCCGGTACTGCGGCTTACATACGGCGTCAAGCCGACGGCAGGCTCAACGTGGCCCTCGTTTGGATCTGCAGGCATTTCCGTGTAGTGTGTTCCGTGTCCGCGCCGGTGTCGGTGTTTTCCACCGGAGAAGCTTATGCCAGTTAAACGAATTAAGCTTAAGTCTTTGAGGTAGCAGATTGCTTTCCGCATGGCGACATAGGTAGCTCACTCATGCATCAGTGTTATGCCGAAGGAAAACGAAGAGTACACAATGGAAGGCAAGGAATAGTGTTCTACTCAGGGCTTTGCTTTTTAAAATCGGTTGGGCGGTCTCACCCGATTAGACTGACATAACCTTCTCCGAAAATCTTATTTTTCACAGGATATCGACCACTTTATGTTGTGTTTCCGATGTCAACGATTAGAAACATTTATCATTAACTTGACGGATAACACGTAATTTCCCAGAAGATTGGCTTACCTTTCCAAACCCATAGTAAGCTGCAGCATTGCGAAGAGCTCAGAATTGGGTACAATTCCCAGAAAGCATGCCGTCTTCTAGCGATGACCGTCTTCATAAATAGCGCAGCCAGCGATTTGAAACAAGCTTGAAGTTTGTATAATCAAGAAAGGCCGTGGGCTCGTGATGTTTCTGCGTTGTAGGTTGGGAGTCACTGAGAATAGTTGATCCTCGGTTTGCAAACTGTACTGGAGACACAACGTTATCAAATAAGCATATTTCGAGAAAGTTCGACGTTTTGGAGCTGTATTCATTATCAGGTTTCTTCGCAAAAAAAAACGTTTCAAGACGTTTTTCACTCTGGAACACACCACACAAAATGTGTCGTTTCCATTCCTCAACATCCTTCTCGTGACGCTGCAAAATGTGCCGTCAAACTGTTCTTTATACCTATGCACGCTACCACACCGCATTATAGTCCGACACACCACCAAGATGTGCCGTCGAACTGTTCTTTATACCCATGCACGCTACCAGACCGCATTATAATCCGGCACACCACCAAGCTGCTAGGAAAGCAGATCTCATATGGCAAATGCGGAGAGTGATGCGTGCACCTTCTGATTTCCGGTCGTGTGACCGTAGTCTTGGTAAAAATGTCCTTCCTGTTCCGTGAGAGCAGCTACCCGGAGCACCGAGTGAGCCGCTTGTGCAACAGTCTCTCGAAAAACAGGGGCGTGTGCTTATAGTAGACCCCGTTCACTTACTTCTCCCCCCCCCCCGCATGCTTGCTTTATGGTATGCATTAAAACACACGCGACTTGATGTTGACAGTTAACAGTTTCAGGTAGACGCGTAAACATAAGAAGATCGTTGACATACCATGTTGTTTTACGACGCGAAAGGAATTGCACATGCCTCTCACTAGGTTTTCATTTTTAAGTTATTCCCCTCCCACTTGTAAAATTTTGCCTACGCCCCTGTTAAACAATACATCAGCTTCGCGATGAAGTTGTAGACAGGTGTAACAATCTCATTGTCTACATGTCTAACTCCTGTCTATGGATGGGAAGCTGTGTAAAATTTGAATGCTCCGCTCCATCGAGTGGTCTGCAGCGCCTTGTAACAGCGTGGACTGGTGGTGCTAGTCTTTATCCTCGCCCTCATTCGGCGTTTTCCATAACGCCGTCTGGCCATGGGGGGTCAATGCAACTACCAACCGGCGTTTTCAAACTGATACGGATAGAGTTTAGCGAAAAACATTAGTGAATCGATCTCAGAAAGATCTGGACATTGGCAATGATTTGTAAGTTGGTAGGTAAAAAATTGACCCCATTGTGTCAGGTAGTAGGTCAAATTTTCTAGAAAACCACACTTTTACACCCACATGTATGCAACATTATGCCTTGTAGCGGCACCAAACCTAAACAGACGTTCTTGTCTTGTTTTTTGTTTTGGTTTGAAGTGCAATAGTGCACAGATTTTTATGCGTTTTGACCGTATCTTTATGATGTATCGTTCCATTGTGGTAACAATGTCGGCCCGCAGCGCGCGTTCCGCGGCATCGTCAGTTGCCGCCCGCTGCCCAGGAAGGCCGTAGATCGCTGTACTGTGTTCCTCAAAAACCGCTGCTGCTCCGATTTTCGAAATACAAGGTACGCGACTTTGGGAGAAGGGGCGTGATTGCACGAGATGCCAGAGAGGTGATCTGAGAAGACCTTTTAGAGGGGAAGGAGTCTCATCGACGTCCTCTGTGAGGACGAGGGTTGAGACGGCCGAGGCAAGTGTCAGCGGGACGGATGGCACCACATGTTCACGTTGTTCCTCCACCTCGGGGTGGTGTCAGCGGGACGGATGGCACCACATGTTCACGTTGCTCCTCCACCTCGGGGTGGTGTCAGCGGGACGGATGGCACCACATGTTCACGTTGTTCCTCCACCTCGGGGTAGTGTCAGCAGGACGGATGGCACCACATGTTCACGTTGCTCCTCCACCTCGGGGTAGTGTCAGCGGGACGGATGGCACCACATGTTCACGTTGTTCCTCCACCTCGGGGTAGTGTCAGCAGGACGGATGGCACCACATGTTCACGTTGCTCCTCCACCTCGGGGTGGTGTCAGCGGGACGGATGGCTCCACATGTTCACGTTGCTCCTCCACCTCGGGGTGGTGTCCGCGGGAGGGTGTCGCGGTCGGCGGGCGGACGGCGCAGTGCCAGAGGCGGCAGCGGCAGCGGCAGCCGGACCCCGGCTCTGATTCGGTTCGCCGCCGCCGGCCGACCACACGCTGGCGGCCTTGGCAGGCGTCCCGAGCCGTGCCACCCCGGAGGCCGGGCGGCGGCGCCCCCTCCCCCTCTCCCCTCTCCCCCTCCCGCGCCCCTCTGGTTCCGCCTGGCACGTGCTTGTTTGTCCCCCTCCCTGCCCGGGCCCGCGTTGGGAGGCGGGGGGACGCCGAATCGATGCGGAGTGTGGCGGGTGGCAGCTGCGTGGGCCGGCAGGCCGCGCTCGGCAGCGACCGCTTACCCCACCGTGGGAGGGCTGACGACCTTGAGAGCTGCCTCCTCACCAGCCCGAACAAGCGCCTCTAAGCCGATTCAGACCGGCTGGTGTTGAGCACCCACTACCGCGGCGAGATGGTGATGGTTACTCATTCATTAGGTATATTCCTAGTGATATTCCTAACGATAGCATCAATATACCAAAAAAATTACGCCTAAAGTCCTCACATTTTTAAAAGTTTTAACTACGCTGTATCGTATTTGAAACCACATTCTAGCACAGACAGGGCCACTGACGCACAAGCTGTTGGCTATCAAACTGCTCTTTTAGTGTAGTTGATGACATTTTCCTGTCACTCTGTCCTTTATCTAAACCCTATCTGCGTAATGGTATCGATCGTGGCTCACCACGCAGGGAAGTGTTATTTTAGGCGCCGGTTCTGTCAGTCGTCGTGATATGTCCGCGTGTTTTGTTATTTTTTTTGGCACGACCCACTGAGCCAGCATTTGGAGTTGTCTTCGTCGGTATCTTCGAATCTGTGTCTCGGTCCTTTTTATCCTCCCATCTGTCCTCTGAATTACGGTCAGGTCGCGATCATGGCAGCTGTCCCGGCGGATCGCGCTGGAGTCCTGCCGCTCCACCATACACCTCGCCTTGCGCCGGACATAGCAGCGGTGGAAGTGGTCGGGACAGCCGAACCCGTGTCTGAAAAATCTCCCTTTTATCCTATAACTGCACGGAAGAAAACAAAGCCTTTAGTTTCCGCGTTTTTATCCGTTGGACTTTTACCTTTTTGCTGTATGGCTTAGCGGTAAACCACGGGCTCCTTGTCAGTCCGAGCTCCGGCCACCGCTGGTCGGCCGCCCTTCGTGAGCGGTCCGCATCCCACTGCGTGACGTGTTCGCCGTGTTTTGCTTGCTGTGGTGTGAACTGCAGCCCACTGTCAACGTCATGACAGAAGTGTTCATGCTGTTCTTTGTATCGTGGTCAGCCATTGCGATAAATCCCTAATAGTATTTAAGGGATTTGTTGTTTCATGAATTCAGAATATTCCCTCGGAAAACCTCTCGGAATATTTCAATCAAATTTGACCTCTATTGTAAATGAGATGTTTGCAAAGGAAGGGATTGACCGCCCACGCGAGATTTTCTTTCGATGTGGCTGCATCATTGGCCAACGTAGCAGTATTATCAATTGCAATCCGGGCCTTGTTGAACGAGATGGGTAGCGATTGTCCCTGGCGGTGTCCACAAGCTGGTCCTCTGGCCAATCGTCATCAGTTAGAACACCTGCTAGCATCGCGCGAACGTTTGTGCGTTCGCTGGCAGCCTCAGTTCAGAGATGCACCCTTTCCGTAAGCGTGCGAGCGTCCCGTGGCGGCAGTGATGGTTGAGCAGTCCTCTTCCGGGCTCCCTGCCAGCCGCCGCGCTCCCGCCCACCGGAGCGGCGGCTGCCTTGACTGGGTGCGGTGTGCTGACGGTTCCGGTCTGTGGTGTGCTGCAGGCTCTGAGAGGCGGCGCGCCGCAGTCGGAGTCGCGCCGCCGCCGCCGCCGCCGCGCCAGCTCTGCCGCCGCGCAGAGGGGCCGTCGCACAGCCATGCCAGCAGCCAGTGCCGACACCGCCGCCGCCGCCGCCACCGCCGCTGCGCCGCCCGCCGACCGCCAGTCGCCGCCCTGCTGTGACGTCATGAGCGGTGACGAGCCGGAGGAGGCAGGGCTTCGTGCAGGCGGCGAGGATGTGCCGGCGGGCGAGGGGGCCGCGGCTGTCGCGCCGGCGGCCGACCCCGCGGCCCGCCCGCCGCCCGGCCACGCCGCCAGCGACTCAGCCGCCGAGAACCAATACACTTCGGACGACGACGAGGAGAAAGGCAATGACCGTGACCCAATTGGGGCGGTCAGTCAGCTCGTGGAGTGTCGGAACCCAGTCTTGTGTCAAGAATCGGCCAGCGCCGTCGACGCGCCGCCGCTCGCGGCCGACTCTCAGCTCGAGCTGGTGCCCCAGTCGGACGACAGCGATGACGACGAGGCGTCCGGGGGCGCCGTCTCCCGCTTTCTGCGCGCCTCCATGAGGAAGATGTGGCACTTCCGGCTCAGCTCGCGCGGCCTGCGTCGCCGCAGCAGTGCCTCGCAGCAGTCGACCGGAGCCACCGAGTCGCCGTCGCCATCGCGGACGGCGGCCGAGGCTCGCGCGGCGCGCGCCTCCCCTGCGCCGCGCCCCGGGCCGGAGGTGTGCAGCAGTCCGGACGGCGACCACTCACCGCCGCCGGGCCTGGCCAGCATCGGCAGCCCGCACACACAGGCCGTCTACATGAGCACACTGCTGGATCGGCTGAACAGCTCCGGCTCTAGCGCCGACGTCATCCAGGTCAGCACGCGGGAGCCGCACCTGCACGACGCTCCGCTGCCAGCCGTTGAGGAGACCAGGTCAGTGCCGGTCCGCTCAGCGGCCTGTCTGAGTGCCCTGCCGGTCTGTTGTCGCGGCGACCTTGCCGGTCTGACTCTCCTTGGTCACAGCTCGATGTGCGCTGATGTCGGTCGCCATTCGCAGATGTGTTTCCAGCGGCGGACCCCGATCCGTGCTGCGACCTCTTCGCGTCCGGTGCTCTTCAAGCCTGGGCCTTCCATAGCATTCTGTTGCTTGTACATATACGTCGAGCGTTCACCCGTCTATGTATGTGACTGTCACTGTTTCGGGGGCTGCAGTTACGCCGTCTTTGTCTCCTTGGTCTCCCCTTACCCGTCGCTAACTTGTCTTGTTCCCGTTGGAACGGTGCAGTGCAATACGGACATCGAATCATTAACTTTTGTAAAGCGCTGTGGTGTGCTGTTCATGTGAACATGAAGTTGGAATTATGGATTAATTAAAACTCGTAGGTAACAGCCCAACGCGCTTCCAAACTTCCAACAGTGCAAACGTTTAAATGGGACTAGCTGGTAAGCTCAGCCAGCCGTCGTCAGCGTTTTCACCTGCCTATTAGACCGTAATGCACCTCCAAGAACCTTAAGGAAGTTGTAGGGTTAGACAGCCGCGCGAGAAGTACTCATAAGTAGGAGAAGCGCGAGTGTCGACCAGCCACCGGCGTGTTTCTCTGCAATGCCAGCCTGTATGTTTCGGGAACGGTCAGCGTGTGTGCATGGACACCAGCTTAAGAGCAAAGGTGCATAGCCCAGTAGCTGGAAGCCGACCCGCCAGCAAAGTGAGCTAGGTCCCTGCTCCGGGGGGGGGGAGGGGGGCTAAGCTGCGTCACGCGGGGGCGGTAACACGCGCCATCTCGCGAGCCCCGCAGCGGAGCACAGCTCAGGGACGGCACCAAACCTTCCTGATCACGCTAGCTTCCGTGAAACATTGCTGGCCATTGATAACAACGGTATGATGCAAACGAGTGCCTATCTGTTACAGAGCGCTAGGATGTTGTTTCGTGTCTTGGCCGCGGTCTTGAAGGGCGTGTTGAGCTAGCTAAATTATTGGAATGAATCGTTAGCAATCGTTAGTTTTGTTTCGCATTTCTGGTACGAGATATGTTTTGTCTGAAGGCTCGTGTCGGCTGAGCTAGCCATTCTGTGGTTCACAGAGGTCTCTTAAGTCTTGATTGATACATGGGTCTCTGGACGTTTTGCGTCACCTGACCACGTGCGTGTTTTTGGTCCGATCCAGCCTGTTTGATCACGAGTTGCTCACTGATGCCACAGTCTTGCTCCTCTCGCTGGGCAGCACGTTCCGTGCAGTGGTCGCTCGGCTTAACGCCGCTCGTCGGACCAGGCTGATGTCTGTCTGAGCCCCTCGCGAGAACATTCTGCACCATTGCCAGTCAAGGCACGCACGCGTTCAAATTTGCATGTCCACTATCGTGTAAATCAAGGTCGCAGGGCACTGCGAGTTAGCAAAGCATGGTTGTGTGATGCCCCTGTGACTGAGCTTGAATGACATCCTGGGACCCCGAAGAAGTGCAGCAGATAAACATTGAACTTTGTTGCCTATTAACATAACTGTCAATTTATTTTGTCGGAAATCCGTGCCTACCCGTACGTTACAGTTAGGCATGTCCGCGCGCGAATGCCGTTATAAAGCAGACCGGAGGCGCCTCTGGGCGGATCGGCCGTCGCACTGAGCGGCGCGAGCGGCATGCCCCGGCTGTCTCGGCCAGCTCCCTCAGCGGTCTCAGATGAGCCGTTGTGCGGAGAGGCGGATGGCCTGGGCGGGACGGGCTGGCGCCTTCCTTTTGTCTCGGGCCAGCGGCGCCGGAACAGCCGCGGACAACAGCCGCGGAGAGCATCTGCAAGGTGGTGCGGTTCGCGCCGGCAGCTGCTGGCGGCCGCTGACGCATGTCGGCCGCTGACCGCGGGCTGCCGACTGGACCGTGATGAGGCAGCGCTGGCCGTGCTGAGGCAGCGCTGGCCGTGCTGAGGCGGCTCTGGCCGTGCTGAGGCAGCGCTGGCCGTGCTGAGGCGGCGCTGGCCGTGCTGAGGCGGCGCTGGCCGTGCTGAGGCGGCGCTGGCCGTGCTGAGGCGACGCTGGCCGTTTTGAGGTGGCGCTGGCCGTGCTGAGGCGGCGCTGGCCGTGCTGAGGCGGCTCTGGCCGTGCTGAGGCGGCGCTGGCCGTGCTGAGGCGGCGCTGGCCGTGCTGAGGCGGCGCTGGCCGTGCTGAGGCGGCGCTGGCCGTGCTGAGGCGGCGCTGGCCGTGCTGAGGCGGCTCTGGCCGTGCTGAGGCGGCGCTGGCCGTGCTGAGGCGGCGCTGGCCGTGCTGAGGCGGCGCTGGCCGTGCTGGAGCGCGGCCATCCGAGTCTCCTGTGTCCAGCCGTCCGAATCCCCTCCCCCGTGCCCGACCGTCCGAATCGCCCTTCCCCGTGTCCTGCCGTCTCATGCCTCCCCCCCCCCCCGCTGTGTCCTGCCGTCCGAGTTCCTTCCCCCCTCCCCCCTGTGTACGGCCGTCCGCGTCCCCCTCTGTTAGGGCGTTCGGCTCGCCGTGGCTACATGCCGGCGCTCCACGGCGTGGTAGTCGCTGTCGAGTACTCTCGGGCGCTCCGCGACGTGGCACAGCTTACGAAACTGGCCAGCTAGCGGCTGACCTCCGCTCAGCGTCACGCGCGCCCTCACAGCAGCGCAGGCCAACCTTGTGACCGAAGGCTGCGCGCAGCAAGTCACGCCCGAGGCGCCAGGCAGGACATTGACTGTCATACCAGCTTTGTACGGTACCTACCGCTGCCCACGGCTTGGCCTGGAGACCCTACCCAAACCATTGAATGGGTCGCGTCTTTGTGAAATGATGGTAACTGGTTTGTGTGACATGGTGGTAGCTAGTCTGTGTGACATGATGGTAACTGGTCTGTGTTACATGGTGGTAACTGGTCTGTGTGACATGATGGTGGCTGGTCTGTGTTACTTTACCGCGTGCCTGGTGTATCTGGGCCTCGCCGTGTGACATGTCTATGCGGACCTGACCGGGCGACTGCTCTCTGTAGAGCTAATCTTTTTATCCGCTTGTTTTCTCCTGGGGAACGGGACTTGCCAGCTTGAACCTGATGCAGTCTCGAACCAGTTATGTTCGAAACGCCCGTGTGTAGTGGCGGCGAGATCAACGTAAGCTTGTGTGCGCCTGGTTATGCTGACCAAGTTGGTCTTCACCAGCTGGGCGGCGTATGACTTGCTCGATTGGAGTGAGCGGTGTGGTCTGTCCTTGTAACTCCCAGTATGATAGACTGCATGGAGATGTTTCTTATTTGCTATTTTAGATCTGCGCCTTACGGTGCACCTCTGAGAACGGTACTTTGTTCACGGACGTTGAAGCCATAGCTGTCTTGCGGCAGCCAGGAAGTGTGGCTCCTTACGGTGCTGAGCTCAGCGCTGGGCTGGTTTGGGGAGTCGCTCGCCGCCGCTGGGCTCTCCGCGGCGGAGATGGTCGCCGCTGGCAGCTGGCAGCTGCCGCCGACGCTGAGCCGCCTGGGCAGCGGCCTGGGCCCTGCCCGCGCTGCCGGCCGGGCCCGTCTAATGACTGCAGAGCTTGAGTGGCGCCCGTGGCTGGAGCCGGGTGAAAGTGGAGCCTGGCACGGCCGGCGCCACATGTCGTGCTGGCCGTACTTGCGTGGCGAAGCGAGGGGGCGTCAGGCTGTCGGTCGAGCCGCGCCGAGTTATGCTTCTGCGCAGCCGCCAGTCAGCCGTCCCCGCGTCTGTACCACCTTATATCGACAACATCAAGTTGTGCGCAGTTGGCGTGTCTCCCGATGTGTTAGTGGCTTGCACTTAACGCTAGGCACGCGCTGGTGCAGGATGCAATCTGGCTTGCAAATTGGATCCGAAATGCAGTTCTGACGACTCTGCTTTCTTGTGACGATTTATGCCTTTGTCTTGTGAACGTTAATATGCGGTATTTCCAAGCACGTTTATCCTTGTCGTACCATATGCAAGTTGTTTTTTTTTATAACAAAGGCCAGCCTTAACCAAAAAACGTTGGCTGGTTCCGGCTGGCGTTGTGACCTGTATGCCACCGTGAACAAGTCGTCAGGCCTTCCCGGAGGTCAGCGGGCCTTGCCGGACCGCCCGACGTTGCGGCAGCCGCGGGATCGCCCATCGTTAGCGCTGGCCGAATGTGCGGCGTCCGGAGGAATCAGGCCGAATCTGGGCTCAGGGCCGGCCGACCTGCTGTCCATACCGGCGGCAGACCGCGCTTTCTCCGTGCCGTGGGGCAGGCTCGGGACGGGGCTGCCCTCCACCGTCTCCACTGCCTTTCCCGCTGCCCGCCGCCGTCCCCGCCTTCAGCTGCTTTCCCGCCCCCCGCCGCCGTCTCCGCCTCCTGCTGCCCACTGCTCTCGTCGCTCGCTGCCCGCTGCCCGACGCTCGCTGCCCTCTGCCCACTGCTTCCCACCGCCGTCTCCTCGGCCCGGCGGCGTCGCGCAGTCCCGTACGCCTCACCTCACCTCACCTCGCCTCGCCTCCGCCTCCGCCGCGCCGCGCCGCGCCGCCACAAGGACACGGGCGGCGGCGGGCAGGGGGGGGGATGGCGATCATTCGGCGTCCTCTGGGCTGGACCTTTGCAGGCGGCAGCCCCAGCCCTCTGCTTCCCCCCGCCGGCTGTGGCGGCTCGCGGGCGGAGGGGGGCCGGGCTGTGCCCTCTGTTCCGGTGGCGGCGCGGAGCGTGGCGACCGCCACCGACCCGCTCCGGTTCAACGCTCGCCGGCCGCCGGACCGTGTCGTGTGGCTCGATGCGCCCCTGCGACCGGTGCCGCCGAGAGCGCCTCTGCCGGCAGAGTTGCGAAACGGTCCGTCAGCGGGCGCGACTTGCGAAACCGCAGTAAGGACGGTAGAAACCTGGGCTGCAGGCGTGCCGTGATTGGGGCGAGACAGAGCTAACGGTGCCGCCGTCAATACTAAGATGGCTCGTTTCTGATTCATTGGGCTATTGTGTGTTCACAAAGCTTTTAGTTCAAACAAGAGACGCAACTTTTTACCCCGCCAACCCTCCACATCTGACCTGCAATAACCCGCCAAGTTTCGGGCGGTTTTTGGGCCAGACTGGGCGGATTTTTGGGAGCCAAAACTTTGGCAAGCTAAGTAATGTGTCTTTTCCACTACTGAGGTTCTTAAACCCTCCCAAAATACGTTTGTGCTGACAAGGACAATACAGTGACGAAAAGTTATGCTTTGATTTGCTACAGCGAGTGTTTTAATGAAACCAGCGAAAATTGTCAAAACTTGGCCTAGTTTCACTGACCAGTAGCTGGGTGGGTCATTCATATAAACGCAGCTACATGTTGCGCTTAGCTGCCATTATGAGGATGAGGTCACGAGACGTACTAAATGCAAAGCATATTGTGGCTTACTGACTCAAATGACAGCGGTGGGGAAAAAATGGAGGGAATGGACTGGTGCTATTGTGACACGGTACTGCATAGACTTGGAACATTGTGCAAATTCAGTCATTAATAGCTAACAAGAACGTCGCAAAGAACAGAGCACCCAAAAGTGAGGCTATTTTTGAGACGTAACTTGACGTGTTGTAAGGCTGTGTCAGGTAAAATAGTAAAATGTCGAGGTCACTCTTTTGCTGCTGGCATTGCAAATATGAACGAGTGAGCAAGTGGGAATCCCGGGGTTCATTGTTGTTCGCGCGAGAAACTGATAGTCATTTCAACGGCTTGACTACCACTCGCCTTGTTTCAATACGCATACGATTAATGGTAGTCCGTGGCTTAAAAACAGAACTTCTCACTAGTGCAAGGCACCCATTAATTCCCGTATCGAGTCGTTAGCACACGTCTGCGCTCCTCATGCCCGTGCATGTGTGCCGCAAAATTCCAAGCTCCTCCTACCCTTTGTTCACCTTGCACACGGTTAGTAAGCAAAAGGTGAAAAGCAAACAGATGGATAGACAGATGGACAGACACACGTGTTCGTAGGTAGTGTGCTATATGACAGCCTCGTTTGAACGAGGGCCAAACAAAGAAATATGCAAACCTCGATGATGAAGCTGACCTCATCCTGCAGTCCGAGGTCTAAACTTGGTTCTAGCGGAAATCGCTTGGCTCCAACGACGATCACTTGGTTTTAACTAAGATCACTTGGTTTTAACTAAGATCACTTGGTTCTAACGGATATCACATGCTTTTAGTAAAAGAGAAAAGAGCTGAAAAATAAAAGCTGCGTGTAGAAGTCGGCATGGCGGCCTCGGGCCACCTGCGCTACGCGCAGGTACCAGACACGAAGCCGGAGCTTTCTTCAGCGACGGCAAATGTCAAACGTTGTCTACATTTTTTACGAATGTGGACAAAATGCACGCAAAAATGCTCAATACCCTGATATCCGGCTCAAATAATTTTGTTCAGGGCAGGCATGGCTTCGTCTCCACGGACTACGTAACCAGTAGGCATTAACGAAACCCGAAAGAACGCCTGGTACACTCGGTGGATATGTGCAGTCGTTCTCCGACCCCATAAGGGTGTGCTGCTCTGCGTGGTGGATATCGAACGTGACCGGCCCTGGTCCCAGCCTCGCCTGGCGGAACTGACCTTCAGTCGGGGCTGGCGGTCAGAGAGGGAGCGGGTCGGGCCGGCGCAGGCACCGGGCCGCACGCTCTCTGCCGGCGGCCCGCGCGCGGCCGGCTGCCCCGGACGGCGCGGCGGCGGCGCCAACAAAGAACGGCGACGCATTCGCCGTGCCTGGTGATCGCCGCGCGGGGCGGCTGCAGCGGGCGGCGCGTAACTCGGTCGGACGGAGATCGTACGAAGCTGAGCGAAAGAAGACAACGAAAAGCTATCAGTAAGCGTCAAATTTGTGTGTTTTGTCTTTCTCCGTTTATCTTATCCTCGTTCTTTATACAGAGAGAGAGAGAGAGAGAGAGAGAGAGAGAGAGAGAGAGAGAGAGAGAGAGAGAGAGGGAGAGGGAGAGATAGGAAGAGAGAGAGAAAGAGATGAAGAGAGAGAAATATATATATATATATATATATATAATATATATATATATATATAGAAAAATCCCTCTCTCTCTTTCTTTCTTCTCTCTC
>NW_023596746.1:43201127-43218800 GCF_011947565.3 Pollicipes pollicipes
CCACCCGGGCCTCGTGCTCCCCGCGCCGTTCGAGCCGCGCGCTCCCCGCGCCACCCGAGCCTCGCGCTCCCCGCGCCATTCGAGCCGCGCGCTCCCCGGGCCACCCGAGCCGCACGCTCCCCGGGCCACCCGAGCCGCGCGCTCCCCGGGGCACCCGAGCCGCACGCTCCCCGGGCCACCCGAGCCTCGCGCTCCCCGGGCCACCCGAGCCGCACTCTCCCCGGGGCACCCGAGCCGCACGCTCCCCGGGCCACCCGAGCCGCACGCTCCCCGGGCCACCCGAGCCGCACGCTCCCCGGGCCACCCGAGCCGCACGCTCCCCGGGCCACCCGAGCCGCACGCTCCCCGGGCCACCCGAGCCTCGCGCTCCCCGGGCCACCCGAGCCGCACGCTCCCCGAGCCACCCGAGCCGCACGCTCCCCGCGCCGTTCGAGCCGCGCGCTCCCCGCGCCGTTCGAGCCTCGCGCTCCCCGGGCCACCCGAGCCGCACGCTCCGCACAAGCAAGGCACGGCCATTATTTGTGGAAGACTAACGGCAAGTTTGCATGCCTGAATCCGAGCCCCATGCCAGACAGTCGGACTAATTGGATCTTTCACATGCCCTTCGTAAAAAATGTACCATGACGTCAAACTTGCGCATAAAAACGCGCAGGTCTCCTTCGCGCCAATGTTGTGCTAGGCCTTTGACATCCTTCTGGTCTGATACCGGTCGCCCTGTGATTGTACGATAATGGAAACATGACCGTGGGAGTCCGATACCCACCTGGCCCGGCGGCTGGTTATGTATTCATCGAGCTTGTCAGGCTGTGGCATTAGGTGAATAAACACCATTTGCTTTTAACCGTAGCCTGTTCCGTCTTTCATGCCACCAAATGTCGATTGCAAAAAGGAGGATGTAGTGCGGCGGTCTGCTATGGCTTATCCTCTGGGCAAACAGCATTTTTGCTTCAAAAAACTGATATATACAGATGCAAGCAGATACCCCTGAGATGATATCGCAAGTGAAGCAAGCCACGCTGTCCTCGCAGCAAAATGTTTCAATTTCTGTTTGATGGCAAGAACATTTAAGCCTTTGCTTATTTTGCCTGGGAATTTTGCATTGTGTTTGTATGTCAGCCATCATTTGCCCTACTCTGGAACTCGAGGGTCTAATTAATTGAGCTCCCTTGCGGCGGCACAAGAATAAGCGATTTTTTTCACATTTTCACACGCTAACATTGTACGCATGACAAATGACGTACGACAAGAGTAGCGTCATGGTTTCAACCAGTGCGGAGCTTCCTTTGCACGAAGTTTATAGCTTTTGACCATCTCTTTAACGTGGTAATCTTTCGATAGGTTTCGTTGCGCTGGCGTCTCCCTATAACACTCACCTCATTGCTTATCTTTGAGCGCCAGTAGTTAAATTTTAAGGAAATGCTGAACAATTACCATGTGTGCGGGACTTTACGGCGTGGACCCACACTGTCGGCAGATGTCTTTGACGATTTAAAAAAGCTTCTTGGTCACGAAAATTTATACTCGCAAGGTATGTTACTTACTCTGCTCATCAACATTGTACCTGGCATCTTTCGTAGGCTCTGAGTATGACTGGGCGCTCAAGGAACCGGGAGAATACCGCTAACATGACGCTCACATGCGTGAGGAATGAACCGGCCCTCTCAGTGGGACGAGACCTGAGTAACCATCCTCTCGTTCAGCTGCCTGTTAACATCAGGACTGTTCGCCGGTAGAAGTGCTTTGCTTGCTCGACTGGCGCAGTTGAATGCTTGAGCCACCCGAGACGGTTGGCCGTGACTCCGTGCCGCCTGTTTTCACACGACACGACCTCTTGTCACAGTCAGCGGGTGCTGCAGCGTGATATGTCCAACACCGGCCTGCCAGAGGTCGGCTATCTGGGCTTCGAGATCTCCTTCAACCTGGCCGTCACCTGGATTCTGGTCTACTTATCTCTGGGGCGAGGCGAGTGTAGCGAGTGGCGGCGACGGCTTCGCAACCCCGGCCGTTCGGAGCATTTCACACTATCTAGAAAATCGGATTTGGCTTATCGATGCGCTGGATTTGCACAATGCTTGTCTCAGCGCATCTCTTGATTCTGATACTTGTTTCAACTTTTTGCTTGATTTTGTTGCTTGTTTTAACCTTTTACATGATTCAATTTCCCACCATATATCACTCATTTTCCCGTGTTTCGTAATCGCATCAGCAGGATTTTCTCAACGATAGTAGAAAACACACATGCATTTGGATGTAAGTTGAATGAATGAACTCTTGATCGTTATGCAGTGAAGAGGGTAAACTTGTTTTCGGTCCATAGAGGATGGTGCTGACTTGATGCAATTCGTCACGTTGTAGGCCTGCGCTCGTACGGCAAGGTGGTGTATCCGATCGTGCTCCTCGCCATGGTCTCTTTCTTCACCGTGTGCATCCAGCTGCTGTCTTGGACCGAAGGCCTCAATGAGTTTTTCACCGACAAGGTTCTCTTCGACAACGTGTTTTGGAGCACGGTGGTACGTAATGATTTTATCAGTCAAATAATCTGCGTGCACCATATTTACCTGAATATTCGTGTGCAGCTTGTACATCTGCATTTTCCGGTGTAAACTGGTTGCTGTCCACACGTCTAGCTCCAGCGATCGCATATGTACCGACAGAGCAGCCGTGTTATAGCTTGTTGAGAATAGCACATCTATTCGTGTCCCTTTTCTGCGTTTTGACCTACTACCCGGCAGGACGACGTGCATGATGTTGATGCCAAAGTGAAGCACCCCACTGTCACCAGTTCCATCGCCTAAATAGTCCGTGACAAGGCATGACGTGGCGTGCGACCCGCGACGTAACGTGACGTAACGTCCCGCAGCCGTGGGTGGTGGCGGCGCGCGAGACGTTCATGATCTGGGGCCTGCACGGCGCCGCCTTGATGGCCGTGGCCTCGCACAACAAGTTCGGCCACAGTTTGCGTCGCGACACCAGCCTGGTGGCGCTGGTCACGCTCGTCATCCTCTTTCTGGCCGCCCTGTTCGGCTACGCCTGTTTGCACGCGCTCCGCGTCGGCGACATCGGCTACATCATCGGCTCCAGCTCGTTCGGTGAGCGGCTGCGTCCGGTCGCCGGAGGCCTGTCTGACGCCGGAGGCCTGTCTGACGGCGGTCAAAAGACAGTGTCTGTCTGGCGCGGCGATCTGCCGTCTCCTAGGAAACGGCGCGACCATGGGTGGCCATGTTTGGTTTGCTCCCAGGCGCTCTTTCTTAGTCATGTTTGAATCAGCACTACCTCTACCCGCCAACCGGAAGCAATCACGCAATGTACCTACCGAGTCTTTCAAAATCAGTCATGCTGTTGCTTCACCTTGTTGCATGGGAATGGCCTACAGATCATCTGCTTTCCTCGCTTGGCCCCTATTACCGGGCTGGCTCCCGTTCACTGTACCGAAGGCTGTCGTAGCCGTCCCCTGCTCTCTCGCAATCAGTGCATCCATCCATCTAGAACGTGAACTAGGCCTTATTTGATTATAGTCTTGCACGAGCCCCAGATCAGGGAATGTTGTAAGCAAACCTCTATAACTTCAACAAACACTGTAAAAGACCCTTCCCGACCTCCGACCGAATAGCCTTATCGGGTATCAGCTGAGCTGGCGCCGCCCATGTTTCCACTGTTACCTGGCCCCGGTGGCGTCGGGAGCTTCCACGGTCTTGACCTCGGCCTGCCACGCCGTCCACAGAGACGGAGCAGCGTAGCCGCTTCCTGATCGCGCCCGGCATCGGCTCGTCCCACTCTGGCGGCACGCCACCCGAGGTCAAGCACTACACCAACCTGGTGTCCGGCGTGATCATCCGGCTGAGCGGCTCCGCCGGCCAAACCGGCACCCAGTGGAGCTCCGGCTACCAGGTGCACCGGCTCGCCACCGAGCTGTTCCCCTCGCTGCTGGCCGTGGTCGGCGGCAGTGGCATCAGCTCATTCTGGGCGCTCGTCTTCTACCTATCGCTGCTGCTCTTCGGTGTGGGACAACAGGTGAGTTGGATGGGTTGGGGTTGGGGGGGGGGGGGGGGGGGGACACGGGATGGGGTGCTGCCGTTGTGGCGGCGGAGGCCGGCGGTTTTGGTGGTTTATTTGTGAAAGTGACGTGGTAATGCTGAGACACTTCGGACAATCACTGGGCCTGGAAGGGGCACACTAGTGTGCTAGTGTGCCCCTTCCAGTGTCCATGCTAGTGTTTCAGAAGCTATGAAAGCTAGAAACACATAACGTACGTGATAGCTGCAGTCTACAAGAAACTTATGTGGGAAAATTGCTAAGCACAGGTTGACACTTTCCAATTCATGTCGTGCCACTTGAGCTAAAACATCCCAAACTGACAGCTTATACGTTGTTTGGGTCAATACTAAGTAACTGATGGTCAAGTACGCCAAGAGCTGCAGTCCAGATAGACAGGTCATCTCAGCCTGTCGGTGTGCGTTCCAGCTGGCCATTTGGCGGGCGGTGGTGGAGGCTGTGATCTCGGTTTGTCCGCGGAGGCTGCGCGCCTGGGAGCTCACTACCACCTTCTTCATGTGCGTGTTTGGCTTCGGCCTGAGCCTGCCGCTCATGACCGAGATCGGCATCCACATCATCTACTTCCTCGACTACTGCGTCGGCTGTCTCTGGTGGCTGGTCGTCATCTTCGTGTTGGAGGTCAGTGCTGGTCAGCGTCTGCAGTTACTTGAGTCCGGTCGGGCCAATGCAATATAGTGGCATTTGGCATTGCAATACCGTGGCCTTGAAAAGGTCGTGAGAAGCCGGGTTCTCACACACTAATCTTTGCCAGCCTATGGTGGGCACAACCACCCCTCCAGCTTTTCAGTGACATATCTGAACGTAATGGTTGCCCAGTAACATAGTTTACGAGCGGTGAAAATTGTACCGTCTTTGTAAATCTGTGGAAATGGGCCTTGTTGAGGTATTGGACGCCACAACGAATGATCACGATCACCGCAAATAATACTCAAAATTTGTTTGGGAAAAAGTTGCATCGTCTGTTTGCCGGCCGACCAACACATTGCCATGGCTCGAAGAATGTTGAGTTTGTCAGGTGATTTGCGAATGGTACTTTCGCCTACACAGCGTAGACGATTTTAGTCATGTATTTGCTCTCGATGAATCAATGATTAAAACGCAAGGCAGACGAGCGAACCGATGGCTGGCACTTGGGCGCGGACAGCAGGCGCCGCATTAAAGCGCAAGGCAGACTAGTGAACCGATGGCTGGCACTCGGACACGGAGAGCAGGCCCCGCATTAAAACGCAAGGCAGACGAGTGAACCGATGGCTGGCACTCGGGCGCGCACAGCAGGCCCCGCATTAAAACGCAGGGCAGACGAGTGAACCGATGGCTGGCACTCGGGCGCGCACAGCAGACCCCGCATTAAAACGCAGGGCAGACGAGTGAACCGATGGCTGGCACTCGGGCGCGCACAGCAGGCCCCGCATTAAAACGCAGGGCAGACGAGTGAACCGATGGCTGGCACTCGGGCGCGCACAGCAGGCCCCGCATTAAAACGCAAGGCAGTCGAGTGAACCGATGGCTGGCACTCGGGCGCGGACAGCAGGCCCCGCATTAAAACGCAGGGCAGACGAGTGAACCGATGGCTGGCACTCGGGCGCGCACAGCAGGCCCCGCATTAAAACGCAAGGCAGTCGAGTGAACCGATGGCTGGCACTCGGGCGCGGACAGCAGGCCCCGCATTAAAACGCAGGGCAGACGAGTGAACCGATGGCTGGCACTCGGGCGCGGACAGCAGGCCCCGCATTAAAACGCAAGGCAGACGAGTGAACCGATGGCTGGCACTCGGGCGCGGACAGCAGGTCCCGCATTAAAACGCAGGGCAGACGAGTGAACCGATGGCTGGCACTCGGGCGCGGACAGCAGGCCCCGCATTAAAACGCAGGGCAGACGAGTGAACCGATGGCTGGCACTCGGGCGCGGACAGCAGGCCCCGCATTAAAACGCAGGGCAGACGAGTGAACCGATGGCTGGCACTCGGGCACGGACAGCAGGCCCTGCTCCCTGTACCACACTTTTGACCATATGACAGCCTGGTTCTGTCTTCTGTTGCACGGTGCTGGTTCCGTGTCGTTGCAACGCAGGGTCACACACATTCAGGCCCGGTTTTGATTTGTCTTGTGCAGCTTTCTGCGGCAAGCAAATTGTACGCTACCCATGGGAGTGACCCCTTATGATAACACCACGTTGCTGGCGTTGCGATGCTACAGGGCAGTCGCGCCTGACCGAGCAGTTTGTGTGTGCGAGCCTCAAAAAGTGCGTGGCGTAACTTTTCAAGAACTGTACGCCTTGTTACTGACAACTGAATGAGGCTACGGCCGTGGTTGCTCGGGTTGGGTCGGGTCGGGTTAAGGCACTTTAGCTGGAAACTTAGCAATCCGTATGTGAAACTTGAGGGCACGAAGCGCGCCCATAATTACGCGCGAGTCTGCCTCCCCTTATTTTAAACGCAAGCTGTCTGGCTGCCCGAGTAGAGGCGACGACCGCGCAGCGATGCCTTGTGATCGATTGACCTAATCCTTCACGCGTTCGGCAGCTGATCGTTCACGCCCTCTGTTCGGCAGCTGTTCGCTGTGTTCTACATCCGCGGCAGTCCGTTCGCCTCCACCCAAGTGGTGACGATCCTCATCGCCAGGAACAGCTGCATGACCAACTGGGCTGGACCCTTCCTCAGCTTCGTCTGGCACGTGCTGCTGCCCATGGCTCTTTTGGTACGTACCACGCCGCTGTCACTTGGAGGTATTTTTCATAGTAGTCACAGATATGAATGGTTTTCGGGGATTCACTGCACAAGGGCCTGCTATACTCAGTGATGGTTAATGTCATCTGGCACTTCAATTAGTCCACGAGGTGGTTTGGACGGTTTGCCTCTGTCCACTTACAACGCGATGTCTGCTAGATGGGAACCGTCAGTCTGTAACCAAGAGCCGAAAAGAGCAACTTATGATGCACTCCATGTGGATTTACTCATGGGCGCATCGGTAGCGCAGTCTATATGGCACAGGCAGGCACTTCGGTAGCGCGGTCTATATGGCACAGGTACATGAAGCGTCATGCGTGCCATTGGAAATGATCCGGTCGTGCTATGCTGCAGGTGTTATCTGTGGTGTCGTTCCGCACCGGGGGCTTCGACGCCATCTTCACCTGGGAGGAGAGTTCCGGCTACGGCTTCTGGGGCCTGTGGGTCCGCCAGCTGGGTTCGATGCTCATGATGTTCCCTATCCTGCTGGTGCCAGTGGTCGGCCTCATCCAGGCCATCCGCTTCATCAGGAAGGGGGAAGGAGATTTGTATGACGTAAGTATATTCGAAAAGCATTGAGTCGACTCGAGTTAGCAGTCTTCGCTTCTTGTGCTTTGCACCCCAACCTCTGGGCTGGCTAACAAGCTGCATGTGGTGGATCTAGGCTGGCTGGCAAACTGGATGTGGGTGGATCTGGGCTGGCTGGCAAGCTGCATGTGGGTGGATTTGGGCCGGCTAGCAAGCTGGATGTGGGTGGATCTGGGCCGGCTGGCAAGCGGCATGTGGGTGGATCTGGGCTGGCTGGCAAGCTGCGTGTGGGTGGACCCGAGAAATGAATCAGGTCTTCGTATCTTGCAGCTTGGATCCCAGGGCGTTTGGGATACGTTTTCATTGTAAAAATTTTCCGTAAGATTTCTTGGAATCTGGGATGTTGAGATGTACATGTTCATCCGACGGTCCTCCAGGATCCAAGACTGTTGTGGTTTTGTTGGAGCATCGTCAGGGCTCAACGACCATCACAATTTGTTTCAAGATGAAACAAAAACCGACATTTGTTTTCAAATCGTAGCTCAGAATGTTCTAAAAATGTTTTAAACTCACTTTTCGGGCATGGCTGTGCTTAACGCACTAGAATGCTGGTAGATTGAACTTTGAGCTGCCGCCTTTCAAAGCTGAAAACCTGAAAATGTCAAGTAAACGACCATTTGTGGTAGCTCGGCCAAATATGTGCCCTCATCTCAAACCACAGACGACGGAAGACGTAACCAACCATTTGTGATAGCTCGGCCAAATATGTGCACTCATCTCAAGCCATGCATGGTGTAAGACGTCTCTTCAGACATCTCTGTTTAACATGAAATCCGTCGAAAACGTATTTCTAAAAACGAATTCCAAAGGCAGGACTTCCAAGTTGCCCCGAAAGGCGCCGCCAAGTTCTGATCCGTACAAGTTTGTTGAATGTGAGGAGATCCGCGATCTGTTGTGCGTTTTGCTGGCAGTTTTTCTGGTCTGCAACAATTCTTGGAGTGCTGTCGCATGACCTCCCGGGATCCATAACCTACGTCAAAATTTTGAAAACGTGTGAAGACGTGAATGCAATAATTATCTAGGACCAATAAATACATTTAAAGGAAGCTGAATCCGTAGCGGGGTTCCAGTAACCAATATCAGTTTCTTACATCGCTGACAAATGGACTGGAGCCTCAGATCCAGCTTGCGGTCGACGGGCGTGAATGGTTGGTGGGCTGTCGTGGTAGCTGGCGCCGCCATGCTTTGGTCTTTGGCGCACCATTCCTACTGCATCCTATTGTTTGGTTAGTGACAGTAAGGCTTGTTAACGCAAGCCGCTGGATGTGCACCGCCATCTATCGCCTGGCCCAGCCTCCGTGCTTGCGTGACTTATGAATGGTATGCAGGTTAAGAGCTTGTCATTCAAATGGCGTGTGGTCTTCCTTGACATCTATCGCTGGCGGCTGAAAATGGCATTGGTATAGAGTGCCAATGGGTAGTGTTTAAGTTTGTCGTGTTCGGTCTTTTAGATTTTGAGATATCTTTGAAATCCACGCAAGCATGCAAGTAAGCAAGTTTGCAAGCATCCAAAGGTCAGAAATGGCTCTGATTAATGCAGCTAGGTTGTACAGTCAGCACTTATCACCATGATATTCATTATGACAAAGCCTCAATGATTTTGTGGATATATGTCCTATGAAAGCATACTCTTGAAACGCACGTGGGCCGTCGCCGTGCCATGTCGCACTGACGTCTCTCTCTGCGCCGTGCCACGTCGCGCTGACGTCTCTCTCTCTCTGCGCCGTGCCATGTCGCGCTGACGTCTCTCTCTGCGCCGTACCATGTCGCGCTGACGTCTCTCTCTGCACCGTGCTATGTCGCGCTGACGTCTCTCTCTCTCTCTCTCTCTCTCTCTCTCTCTCTCTCTCTCTCTCTCTCTCTCTCTCCTCTCTCTCTCTCTTCTCTTCCCTCTCTCATCTCTCTCTCTCTCTCTCTCTCTCTCTCTCTCTTCTCTCTCTTCTCTCTCTCTCTCTCTCCTCTCTCTCTCTCTCTCTCTCTCTTCTCTCTTCTCTCTCTCTCTCTATCTTCTTCTCTCTCCTCTTCTCTCTCCTCTCTCTCTCTCTCTCTCTCTTCTCCTCTCTCTCTCTCTCTCTCTCTCTCTCTCTCTCTCTCTCTCTCTCTCTCTCTCTCTCTCTCTCTCTCTCTCTCTCTCTCTCTCCTCTCTCTCTCTCTCTCTCTCTCTCTCTCTCTCTCTCCTCTCTCTCTTCTCTCTCTCTCTCTCTCTCCTCTCTCTCTCTCTCTCTCTCTCTCCTCTCTCTCTCTCTATCTTCTCTCTCTCTCTCTCTCTCTCTCTCTCTCTCTCTCTCTCTCTCTCTTCTCTCTCTCCGCTCTCTCTTCTCTCTCTCTCTCTCTCTCTCTCTCTCTCTCTGCGCCGTGCCATGTCGCGCTGACGTCTCTCTCTGCGCCGTACCATGTCGCGCTGACGTCTCTCTCTGCACCGTGCCATGTCGCGCTGACGTCTCTCTCTGCGCCGTACCATGTCGCGCTGACGTATCTCTCTGCACCGTGCCATGTCGCGCTGACAGCGGATCCAGGGCCTGTACCGACCCGAGTACAACGAAGCCATCCTGGGGCGGATCACACCAGAGGAAGAGGATCGCGGCGTCCCGCGCACCCGGACGCGCTACACCGACCCGCCGCCCAAGTATACGCCGCCTCCCAGCTACAGCACGGCCACCGGTGCCAGGTCAGTCGAAGATATGTGAGCCCACAGGCACGGTCGAGTCAGTGCACCATTCCGAAGCATCGTTCGGGCTCATACAAGCGCATAGCAGTGGGGTAGATTTTAGTACACTAAGCAATGTCACGCCGAGTGTAGCAACTTAATGGCTCTCCCTGAGTACGCCACGGGTCTGACGCTTCGCTTTGGACGCCGCGCTGTGCTGGGCGGACGGGGCACCCGCGCAGACGTCATCCTCACGCGCAACACTGTCTCCAGACTGGCCAAGATGGTGCGTCAAAGCGTGCGTCGCTCCATGCGCCACGTGCGCCAGCTGGCCTCGCCCGAACGCGGTGCGGCGGCGGCCGAGGCGGGCCAAGCTGCCGCCGCCACAGGCAGCCGCACCGTGCCCGATGAGCCGCCACCCAGCTACGCCTCGTTGCTGCTGGAGACGCTGCCGGCGCCGCTGCGACGCTCCGTGCGCCGGCTGGGCAGCTCGCTGCGCCGGCCACCGCCACCGCGCCGCCGCCGCCGCCGCCGGCCGCCTCGCCGCAGACGGCGCTGGACGGCGGCGAGGCCGGCTGGGCGGCGCGGCCGGCGCCGCTCGGCCACCAGCGCTCCTTCAGTCTGGGCCCGCTGCGCTCACTGCCGGGCGAGGGCGGCCCGGCCGGCTCGCGCAGCCTGCCGCGTGACTGACGCCCGAACAGGTGCGCGAGGTGCTCCGCTCTGGCCGGCTCAGCCTGCCGGAGAGCGCGGCGCCGCGCCAGCTGACGCCGGACGAGGTGCGCCAGGTGCTGAGAGGCGGCCGCGTCACCCGGCCGCCGCTCGTGCGGCCCGGCTCCCGAGCGGACAGCGTGCTCGAGACCACGCTTACCGAGGAGGAGGTGCCCGTCGAGACGGAGCCCGACGCGGCGTGATGACGGCTGCCGGAGGGTACCTGGCCGTCGGCCAGGGCGCCGCGCCCCACTTCGGGCGCCCTCTTCACGGGGCTGTGTCATAGTCGCACTCTCAAAGCGCCACAAGACTTTGGAGTGTTCGCCTTTGTGACGGCAACGGGCCACATATTTCTGAGGACCCCTTTGTGCTGGTGTTTAAGTGCGGGTGGTGAACTTGGGAATGCCGGAGTTTAGACGTCAGCCAGCGCACCGATTTATTCGACTGGTGTCATAAGACTGAGGGCGCGTGGTTCTATGAACGCTGTGCTACGAATGAGACCCTTTCTTGCGTAATAATCAAGCATAAGTACGTCAGAATGATGGTGCAGGTTTACAGAATAGATTTCATATAAAAGTATAGCTGTCAGCTACCGATGATTTTTAGTGGGTGTTGCTGTTTTTTATTGTGCGCGAGGTGCATTTTGTGCATGGCAATTCAGTCAATGAACGTGAACGTTGGTTGCAATAATAAAAGATGAAAAATATCCGTCTTTCCATTATGCAGAATATCTACTAGTGGATGTAGATGGCTACCTGGAATTACTGCGCCTTCCAGAAATTTTTTCCTGTCGGAGACAAACGTTGTGGACATGGAAAAGACATTTAGTCGCGCGTTATTAGGTGCGTTTCGACGCGTAACTGAGTTGAAGACGCGCTTGGAGGACGTGAGTGTATCAGGTGAGGTAAGAACAAGTGAGACGACGAATAGCGGAGAGAAGGAACAGGCGAATAGGGAAGAGAGTGCAAGACTTCATAAGCGGTTTTACCTCAGCTGGTTGGCTGTGGTAGAAGTAGTAAGTAGTAGTATCAAAAGTAGTAGTAGTAGAGTAGTCGAAGTAGTAATAGTAGTAGTAGTAGTAGTACAAGTAGCACGCAGCTGTATGTAGCTTGCCTCAGCTGCTTCTCAAAGTCAACAAGCAGCAGCACACATGCTATGCACCGATGGTCCAAAACAGCTTCTGGCCTTGAAAGGAATCCTCCGCATTTTGAGATATTGAAGCAAAGCATCACATATTTTGGAATAAGCCTCAGTTGCAACTGTTGGTATACCTCTAAGTGGAAAAGACTGATCCGTACAAAGCAATTTCTGTACGCAGTAAATGTTCTCCTCAATACGTCCTTGTTTGATTCATGTCATCGTATCTTGCAAACATTGACTGAGAGACAGCTGACGGCCCGCTTTATCTGGAAATTGTGCTCACGAACTGCCAGCTATCAACGACTCGAGAACGATATTTATTGTTGGCCTTCATTTTCGGACGGCCAATGGAATGACAGGATTCAACGACGTTATATGGCGTTATTATGACGTCGTGGATGCCTGGATGACCTTTCAATAATCACTCCGGAAAAGGCTATACATCTCCACGAGCGTTTAGCTCAGAAGCTTGAGAGGTTTAAGACAGGGCTGTGAACTGCACCGATTATTTTCAAGATTATTTCAGCCCAAACCCCTGTACAAATGTGGAACACTCCCTTTAACCACGGGTTCTCAGTTATAGCCTGCCCCTGCCTGGTTACTGCTTGCTCTAAGCTCCTGGGTATCTATGCAGATACGGAGAGAAGACCAAGGGGCTGTTGGGGTGTTTGAGGCGATCAAAGATCCTGCATTCAGTTGGCCTTAAGACGCGTTATGCAGCCAAGGATTTAAAAATCGATAATTGTCAATGGACAGCGAAAAGTCCGCAGTGATGTCGAGCCCTTATGCCGGCACGGGGCTCGGAGACGATGGGACGGAATGACGCGTCCCGGGATGGTCGGCGACAGAGCTCTGTAGGGAGGAAGCGCATCCCGCTTCCAAAGGTAGCAAATTCTAGGACAGCCAGCCGCGAACAGCGCCATTGTGACCTGGCGTTGAATATGCCGTTTGCAATCTGCCTCTGGCGACCCACGGGGTTCCTTCATCCCTCGCCGGTGCGCCGTACCGACTTCATGCCAGCTGTTAACCTTCCCTTCGAACATGGAGGCATATATGAGACTCGTCTGATGAAGAAGTGGGCGTACAGTTGATTACACATAAAGATGACTGGGTTCCTGTAATTTTCCGATATCTGCAAGAACAAAAAAAAAACGGATAGCAGCGTGAGGCAGCAGAGCATTCGGCACTAAAGCATTTTAATGCACCGAAGACCCCAAACGCTGCGCAGTGCGTACTTTCGACGAGTTTGATAAGCACCGTCGTCAAGAAACGCGGAGCCTGGAACGCCCTGCTATCTGGCGATAAACCATAACAAATCGGAACGCACCGTCTGGCAGATGTGTTTATGCTTGCTCCCAGTATTGCTGTACACTACATCACTGCGGCCAGGTAGGCCACTAAAGCACACCACCTCCCGCGCTGTTGTACACATATACAAAACCGATGTCAGGTCACTATGCATATTACCTCAAAGCTAACTTCCAGCCAAACTGACTTTCGTAAGCGTCCCTTTGCAACAATGAAATACACAAATATCTATCAGCCTCAAATATATTATCAAAGCGCGGGTAAAAAATCAACAAGCCCGTCACATCAAGCATTTCACCCCCACACCATAAACATCCTGAAACGTAACTGTGCGGTCACCTCTGTTCCAAAATAGCTAGGTGCCCACAACACTCATGGAATGGGTAGTGCACACCCGCAGCCCCTGCAATTCTCGCTGCGCTGACAACACACTCCTGCCCGCGGCTCGACCCAAGCGGGGGCGCGCGCCGTGGCTGCAGCACGCCACTGGGGGGACACATCGGTTTAGGTTCGGATTGCGGTCCGATCCTGCAGATCTGACGGCAGCACAGCCCGCACTGTATCCGGCCTCAGAAACCCTTCTTCTTTTGCGCGGCCTCCCTCTGCTTGGACACGATTAACATCAGAATGTAGGCGACAACGGCTACGCCAGCCACCACCTGGAGCGCCAGCATCCTGAAAACGGGCTCAGATGCGTTACCGCGCCGACGGAAAGCATACAACTGGCCGTGCCAGCCGTGCGTCAGGACTCGACTAGGTCGTGCATGTTGCCGAAAACGTGCAAGCTGTAAGACAAATTATATTAACACGCACAACATCGCAATGGCCATGGTTGATTAGAAAATGGGAAACGCGATGCAAATGACATTGGTTTCTTTAGTACTTCCGCACATAAGTATAACTTACCAAGAAGCTGGTGCCCTTTCGTGGGGTCGTTAGCTGGGTATATTTTCGCACAGAACATCACATAAGCCAACGTCACTCGCACAATACCAATGTCACTCGTACAATACCAACGTCACTCGCACAATACCAATGTCACTCGTACAATGCCAACGTCACTCGCACAATACCAACGTTACTCGCACAATACCAATGTCACTCGTGCAATGCCCCTGTGATTATCTGTACACGTTGCAGCTCAGTGCGCTCGAGCAGCTACAGTAATTGCAATGCAACGCTCATGATGGTAGTTGACTGCCAGTTTCTATGCGCCACGTGTCGCTCGTGACGCATCCCTATCACGAAGGTCACACTTTCTCCTTTTAAAGGGAGTAATCCCACTTGTTTCTACTTTTCACTTATTGTTACATCAAACGTATACCATTTGATCGGTAACACGTTTCACGAAATCCTTCCAGGTAGCTCAGAATCTTTATCTGAAGCAGCCGACCTTGGGGGTGAAATTTCATTTGACTATATCCTCACCAGTATGAAAGTAATACAATTCATTTGCCTCGCTTTTTCAAACGTGTGTATTCGGTAAAGTCTGAAGCGCACCGATGTGCCAAAATGTTTGTGTAAGAAACGCTATGAAAGTTAGACACACTCTATTCAGATAAGAAACAAAAATAAAGCTACTTTACCCGTGCATTCAACGAGACATACTACGGCTTGGATTACTCCCTTGTGGCGTCTGTCAACGCGGCTCTTCTCGAGGCGCATTTCGACTTTGGGAATGGGAGTCTCACACGACCCATGTGACGCACTGGTTCAAACTTCAACCAATGCGCTTCTCGGTAGCAAGCCCTTGCCCGGTGGTACAATCACAAACGTTTTTGCATTCACACCAGTGGAGTTGCGCATGCTACACGACGGCGGTCGTGACTGCAGGGAAGAAGCGTAGTGTTGCTACAAAGCGTTGACAACGTGATTTCAACTAAAAAATAATTAAAATGGATATGTTTATCATGCCTTGACAGTGCTGCAGTGACACTGTCCAGTGCTATAATTAGACTAACTAGTCCTGAGGTTTCACTACAGTATGTTTTTGAAATATGCCCCAAAGGCGTGACACTCCCTTTAACAAAGATTATAGTTGGTCTTTTATTCTCATGCCAGTTGTTCCCAAGCATCTATCTGTTAAGTTCTGTTTTTTTACATAATAACACACATTCAACACGTGCCCTCACCTGCGCATTCTAGGCGCGATAACTTAAGTTGCATTACTTGCATTGCTATACTGATTTTAGGAGATTTTACACGTGGGATATTTGTCTTCGTCAAAACTCCGATTTTGAAAAGATCGCAAACTGGTACCGCCCGCGCTGTGCATCTGTTAGCGCATTCGGATGCACGCCTTTCGTAAGCCAGTATCTTTACTCCGCTCCGTTTATCCCGTTCGGGACCAAACTTGTCTCAACCCGCATTCGTCACCTGCTGATGATCACGTGGTTTGAGAATGAGGTTAGAGTAACAACGAGCTCTGGAGCTCGAGCTGCAGACAGCACAGTTGATTCTCAACCCGTCTTTCAAACAGCACTGCAATTGGTCAGCTGGCAAAAATCTACCCATCTACCTTTTTACAGATTTGCTTTTTGTGACGACTTCTTCACGAAACCCTTTTAATGTTCACTGATAGCCGTAAAACTGGGCAGCCAAAGTTCGCTTATCAACGAGGACTTTGCGGGTCAACAGTTCTTTTTCTTGAACATCTGACCCCGAAATTGAAAATATGAAGTCATGGATCTGAACTACTGCCAGTGACGGGATCGGGGACGCCGATCACGGGACTGGCGCCCACAGCGGGCAGGCGGCGCCTGAACTCACAGCGGCGTCTGAGGCAGCTCCGGCACGGGCCGGCTCGGCGCATCCTTATACAGGCCGACGGCGAACGCGCTCAAGCTGGTCAGATCCAGCCTGCTCACGTCGTACGTGTACACAACGCCCTGCCGGAAACTGGGCACACAAGAACATCGTCAGCGCTGTCTCGCGCCCGCGGACCACTGGGGCGTCGAGCACACCTGACACACACAAGACTACCATGCAGATTATCAGAAACCGTAACAGGAGCCGAAGCTGAGCCAAGTCCTGGCAGCCTGTAAACTATATGCAGATAATGTAAATCTGCGACCAGCTCAACGTTCGTAACATGATATGGGCTGGATATAAAATATAATGAACGGTGATTTAAAGTATAAATTAAAATATAATGAAAAAACGGTGAATCAAATCTGGTTTAGAACTTATACATCCGCAGGTAAGCCACCGATCAACCATGCGTCAACAGCCGTCCGGTTGCTCACAACAGGATGGTCATCTGGGTGGGGGCGACGCCAAATCGTTTGGCCGTCTCTCGTCCGTCTGTCTCCGAAGAGACCTTGGCCACCATCACGCGGTTACGCAGCTTGGCCGCGACGCCCTGCAGGCGTGACTCCAGCGCCTCACAACGGTCGCACGACAAACCATGGCTGCAAGATGTGGACATAAATTAGCATAAATCAGCATGTTGACATGGCTGTAGATTTGACAGCACCACACATAAATATCTGCGCTATATAAATATATATATATATATATATATATATATATGTATATATATATATATATATATATATATATATATATATATATATATATATATATGTGTGTGTGTGTGTGTGTGTGTGGTGTGTGGTGTGGTGGTGTGTGCGTGTGTGCGTGCGTTGCGTGCGTGCGTGCGTGCGTGCGTGCGTGCGTGCGTGCGTGTGCGCGTGCGTGCGTGCGTGCGTGCGTGCGTGCGTTGCGTGGTGTGCGTGGGTGTGCGTAAAAGGTAGCGGCAGCAGAGAGCGCCGTTAAGACACACCACAATTCAAGCGGTGGGGAGCGGCTGACACACAACTAAAGCAGCGGGGAGCGGCTGACACACTCAACTAAAGCAGTGGGAGCGGCTGACACATTAACAACTAAAGCGGCGGGGAGCGGCTGACACACTCACAACATCACCAGCCAGTCGCCGGTGGTAGCGCCCGTCGAGGCTTGCGTCAGGTGCTCGAAGCTCGCGTCGTTGAGCGCCACTACGCGCGGCTCCCGGTGGTGGTGACGAACTCCGCAAACGCGTCACCACCAGCGGCCCTGGCGCCAGCACCAGCCCAACATGACGCCACCAGCAGTACAAATGCATAACACGCCACGATATAAGCCCCAGTTGCCCATCATACTTTTTTAAATGTCATCGCAATTTTAGGACTCCCACTCGACGAATGCACGCCCATTTGGCGAGCAGTAGCGCAACAGTGCGCAACTGTCGCAGTACGGACTAGCTGACAAATGAAAAACTAAGGCTGCGTCAATACCGCTAAAAATCAGGATAAAATGTGATCCTCCCACTGGAACCATAGCTCCAAATTTATTGCCTTAGAAATAAACAACAAGAAGGATTGACCTACCTCATAAAGCACAGGAGCATGCCCGACGAACATCACCAGGGCCGGTACCCGATCAGCGTAACGGCGGTATCTTCTCGTCCTGCACAGAGTACGCCTGCAGTCCAGAGATGGCCAGCAACTGAGCGCAGCTCGTCGCT
>NW_023596746.1:43219800-43309993 GCF_011947565.3 Pollicipes pollicipes
CCGCTGGCATGCCTCACCTGCACGGTCGGGCTGGGCGCCGTGTGCCGGTTCGCGCTGTTCGGCGGTACCTACGGAGGTACGGTCGCGTCCCATCCGCCGTTGCGGCGGTGCAGCACTCTGTCAGTGCCCGTGCCGTGAAAAGGGAGCTCGAAAAGGCATTGCACTGACAAAGGTTTTTAGCAGAGATTTACTGCACTGATCAGTTTGGCAATCTGATACATCACGAGCATGACCCCTGTCGCAGCTGAGCAGGGTGTTTGCGTTGCCTAAGACCGTGGCCGAAGCGTTTTTCATTTGAACTAATTCTTCATTCGAACCTTCTGCACACGTGACAGGTGTGTTTATCCGAGTCTCTCTGAGAGGTGTACTGTGTCTCTGACGGCTTGTGAGCATTGTCTGACGGCCTTTGAACCTTGTCTGACCCCTGTCCCCAACGCCGACGTGTGACTGGGCCTTTCCTGCCTTTCAGTCGCTTTCATCATCCAGTTTTTCATTCTGTCTCTGCTGGTGGGTATGCCGCTGATGACACTGCATATGACACTTGGGCAGTACATCGGCTCGGGCGTGGTCGACATGTGGAGGATCTCACCCATCTTCAAGGTATGTCTCGGCCGTCGGGCCCACACCGGTAGTGCGGACTTCTTTCCCGACGCGCGCTGACGGTTTTAAAAACAGCTCATTTTTGCAATGTGCGCATTGCAATTGTTGATGACTTTATATATCTTCTGGTGCAATGGAGGAAACCCAGGCTGCACGCACCTGCCGGTCTCATCTATCGTACCCCTGCCCAGTCGTTCGTCCTGCGTCCGGCGCAGCCGGCTCTTGTCGCTCAAGCCGTGACACCTCACACATCTCCCGTTCCGTCCAGGGGATTGGGCTGGCGGCCATTTTCGCCGAACTCCTGCTGGGCGTGTACACGGTGGTGCCCACCGCTTGGATGCTCGTCTACCTGCGCGACAGCTTTGTCTCCAGCTACGACCGCTACAAGTGGGCCGCCTGCCCGGGCAACTGCTCAGTGGGCTACGCCGAGCTGGTCACCTACACCGTGCCGCAGTACTTCAAGTGAGTCGGATACTGTCCGGGCCGCGCTCCCCGCGCCACCCGAGCCGCGCGCTCCCCGCGCCGTTCGAGCCGCGTGCTCCCCGTGCCGTTCGAGCCGCGCGCTTCCCGGGCCACCCGTGTCGCGCGCTCCCCGCCACTCGAGCCGCGCGCTCCCCGCCACTCGAGCCGCGCGCTCCCCCCGCCTTTCGAGCCGCGCGCTCCCCGCGCCACCCGGGCCTCGTGCTCCCCGCGCCGTTCGAGCCGCGCGCTCCCCGCGCCACCCGAGCCTCGCGACTCCCCGCGCCATTCGAGCCGCGCGCTCCCCGGGCCACCCGAGCCGCACGCTCCCCGGGGCACCCGAGCCGCACCTCTCCCCGGGCCACCCGAGCCGCACGCTCCCCGGCCACCCGAGCCGCACGCTCCCCGGGCCACCCGAGCCGCACGCTCCCGCGGCCACCCGAGCCGCACTCTCCCCGGGCCACCGAGCCGCACTCCCCGGGCCACCCGAGCCGCACTATCCCCGGGCCACCCGAGCAGCCACTCTCCCCGGGCCACCCGAGCGCACGCTCCCGGGCACCCGAGCCGCGCGCTCCCCGGGCCACCCGAGCCGCACGCTCCCCGGGCCACCCGAGCCGCACTCTCCCCGGGCCACCCGAGCCGCACGCTCCCCGGGCACCCGAGCCGCACTCTCCCGGGCCACCCGAGCCGCACGCTCCCGGGCCACCCGAGGCGCACGCCTCCCCGGGCCACCGAGCCGCACTCTCCCCCGGGCACCCGAGCCGCGCGCTCCCCGGCACCGAGCCGCACTCTCCCCGCCACCGAGCCGCACTCTCCCCGGGCCACCCGCGCGCGCTCCCCGGCCACCGAGCCGCGCGCTCCCCGGGCCACCGAGCCGCACGCTCCCCGGGCCACCCGAGCCGCGCGCTCCCCGGGGCACCCGAGCCGCACGCTCCCCGGGCCACCCGAGCGCGCTCCCCGGGCCACCCGAGCCGCACGCTCCCCGGGCCACCCGAGCCGCACGCTCCCCGGGCCACCCGAGCCGCACGCTCCCCGGGCCACCCGAGCCGCACGCTCCCCGGGCCACCCGAGCCGCACGCTCCCCGGGCCACCCGAGCCTCGCGCTCCCCGGGCCACCCGAGCCTCACGCTCCCCGGGCCACCCGAGCCGCACGCTCCCCGGGCCACCCGAGCCGCACGCTCCCCGCGCCGTTCGAGCCGCGCGCTCCCCGCGCCGTTCGAGCCTCGCGCTCCCCGGGCCACCCGAGCCGCACGCTCCGCACAAGCAAGGCACGGCCATTATTTGTGGAAGACTAACGGCAAGTTTGCATGCCTGAATCCGAGCCCCATGCCAGACAGTCGGACTAATTGGATCTTTCACATGCCCTTCGTAAAAAAATGTACCATGACGTCAAACTTGCGCATAAAAACGCGCAGGTCTCCTTCGCGCCAATGTTGTGCTAGGCCTTTGACATCCTTCTGGTCTGATACCGGTCGCCCTGTGATTGTACGATAATGGAAACATGACCGCGGGAGTCCGATACCCACCTGGCCCCGGCGGCTGGTTATGTATTCATCGGCTTGTCAGGCTGTGGCATTTAGGTGAATAAACACCATTTGCTTTTAACCGTAGCCTGTTCCGTCTTTCATGCCACCAAATGTCGATGCAAAAAGGAGGAAGTAGTGCGGCGGTCTGCTATGGCTTATCCTCTGGGCAAACAGCATTTTTGCTTCAAAAACTGATATATACAGATGCAAGCAGATACCCTGAGATGATATCGCAAGTGAAGCAAGCCACGCTGTCTCGCAGCAAAATGTTTCAATTTCTGTTTGATGGCAAGACATTTAAGCCTTTGCTTATTTTGCCTGGAAATTTTGCATTGTGTTTTGTATGTCAGCCATCATTTGCCCTACTCTGGAACTCGAGGGTCTAATTAATTTGAGCTCCTTGCGGCGGCACAAGAATAAGCGGATTTTTTCACATTTCACACGCTAACATTGTACGCGTGACAAATGACGGTACGACAAGAGTAGCGTCATGGTTTCAACCAGTGCGGAGCATTCCTTTGCACGAAGTTTATAGCTTTTTGACCATCTCTTTAACGTGGTATCTTTCGATAGGTTTCGTTGCGCTGGCGTCTCCCTATTAACACTCACCTCATTGCTTATCTTTGAGCGCCAGTAGTTAAATTTAAGGAAATGCTGAACAATTACCATGTGTCGGGACTTTACGGCGTGGACCCACACTGTCGGCAGATGTCTTTGACGATTTAAAAAAGCTTCTTGGTCACGAAAATTTATACTCGCAAGGTATGTTACTTACTCTGCTCATCAACATTGTACCTGGCATCTTTCGTAGGCTCTGAGATGACTGGGCGCTCAAGGAACCGGGAGAATACCGCTAACATGACGCTCACATGCGTGAGGAATGAACCGGCCTCTCAGTGGGACGAGACCTGAGTAACCATCCTCTCGTTCAGCTGCCTGTTAACATCAGGACTGTTCGCCGGTAGAAGTGCTTGCTTGCTCGACTGGCGCAGTTGAATGCTTGAGCCACCCGAGACGGTTGGCCGTGACTCCGTGCCGCCTGTTTTCACACGACACGACCTCTTGTCACAGTCAGCGGGTGCTGCAGCGTGATATGTCCAACACCGGCCTGCCAGAGGTCGGCTATCTGGGCTTCGAGATCTCCTTCAACCTGGCAGTCACCTGGATTCTGGTCTACTTATCTCTGGGGCGAGGCGAGTGTAGCGAGTGGCGGCGACGGCTTCGCAACCCCGGCCGTTCGGAGCATTTCACACTATCTAGAAAATCGGATTTGGCTTATCGATGCGCTGGATTTGGCACAATGCTTGTCTCAGCGCATCTCTTGATTCTGATACTTGTTTCAACTTTTTGCTTGATTTTGTTGCTTGTTTTAACCTTTTACATGATTCAATTTCTCACCATATATCACTCATTTTCCCGTGTTTCGTAATCGCATCAGCAGGATTTTCTCAACGATAGTAGAAAACACACATGCATTTGGATGTAAGTTGAATGAATGAAATCTTGATCGTTATGCAGTGAAGAGGGTGAACTTGTTTTCGGTCCATAGAGGATGGTGCTGACTTGATGCAATTCGTCACGTTGTAGGCCTGCGCTCGTACGGCAAGGTGGTGTATCCGATCGTGCTCCTCGCCATGGTCTCTTTCTTCACCGTGTGCATCCAGCTGCTGTCTTGGACCGAAGGCCTCAATGAGTTTTTCACCGACAAGGTTCTCTTCGACAACGTGTTTTGGAGCACGGTGGTACGTAATGATTTTATCAGTCAAATAATCTGCGTGCACCATATTTACCTGAATATTCGTGTGCAGCTTGTACATCTGAATTTTCCGGTGTAAACTGGTTGCTGTCCACACGTCTAGCTCCAGCGATCGCATATGTACCGACAGAGCAGCCGTGTTATAGCTTGTTGAGAATAGCACATCTATTCGTGTCCCTTTTCTGCGTTTTGACCTACTACCCGGCAGGACGACGTGCATGATGTTGATGCCAAAGTGAAGCACCCCACTGTCACCAGTTCCATCGCCTAAATAGTCCGTGACAAGACATAACGTGGCGTGCGACCCGCGACGTAACGTGACGTAACGTCCCGCAGCCGTGGGTGGTGGCGGCGCGCGAGACGTTCATGATCTGGGGCCTGCACGGCGCCGCCTTGATGGCCGTGGCCTCGCACAACAAGTTCGGCCACAGTTTGCGTCGCGACACCAGCCTGGTGGCGCTGGTCACGCTCGTCATCCTCTTTCTGGCCGCCCTGTTCGGCTACGCCTGTTTGCACGCGCTCCGCGTCGGCGACATCGGCTACATCATCGGCTCCAGCTCGTTCGGTGAGCGGCTGCGTCGGGTCGCCGGAGGCCTGTCTGACGCCGGAGGCCTGTCTGACGGCGGTCAAAAGACAGTGTCTGTCTGGCGCGGCGATCTGCCGTCTCCTAGGAAACGGCGCGACCATGGGTGGCCATGTTTGGTTTGCTCCCAGGCGCTCTTTCTTAGTCATGTTTGAATCAGCACTACCTCTACCCGCCAACCGGAAGCAATCACGCAATGTACCTACCGGGTCTTTCAAAATCAGTCATGCTGTTGCTTCACCTTGTTGCATGGGAATGGCCTACAGATCATCTGCTTTCCTCGCTTGGCCCCTATTACCGGGCTGGCTCCCGTTCACTGTACCGAAGGCTGTCGTAGCCGTCCCCCGCTCTCTCGCAATCAGTGCATCCATCCATCTAGGACGTGAACTAGGCCTTATTTGATTATAGTCTTGCACGAGCCCCAGATCAGGGAATGTTGTAAGCAAACCTCTATAACTTCAACAAACACTGTAGAAGACCCTTCCCGACCTCCGACCGAATAGCCTTATCGGGTATCAGCTAAGCTAGCGCCGCCCATGTTTCCACTGTTACCTGGCCCCGGTGGCGTCGGGAGCTTCCCCGGCCTTGACCTCGGCCTGCCACGCCGTCCACAGAGACGGAGCAGCGTAGCCGCTTCCTGATCGCGCCCGGCATCGGCTCGTCCCACTCTGGCGGCACGCCACCCGAGGTCAAGCACTACACCAACCTGGTGTCCGGCGTGATCATCCGGCTGAGCGGCTCCGCCGGCCAAACCGGCACCCAGTGGAGCTCCGGCTACCAGGTGCACCGGCTCGCCACCGAGCTGTTCCCCTCGCTGCTGGCCGTGGTCGGCGGCAGTGGCATCAGCTCATTCTGGGCGCTCGTCTTCTACCTATCGCTGCTGCTCTTCGGTGTGGGACAACAGGTGAGTTGGATGGGTTGGGGTTGGGGGGGGGGGGGGACACGGGATGGGGTGCTGCCGTTGTGGCGGCGGAGGCCGGCGGTTTTGGTGGTTTATTTGTGAAAGTGACGTGGTAATGCTGAGACACTTCGGACAATCACTGGGCCTGGAAGGGGCACACTAGTGTGCTAGTGTGCCCCTTCCAGTGTCCATGCTAGTGTTTCAGAAGCTATGAAAGCTAGAAACACATAACGTACGTGATAGCTGCAGTCTACAAGAAACTTATGTGGGAAAATTGCTAAGCACAGGTTGACACTTTCCAATTCATGTCGTGCCACTTGAGCTAAAACATCCCAAACTGACAGCTTATACGTTGTTTGGGTCAATACTAAGTAACTGATGGTCAAGTACGCCAAGAGCTGCAGTCCAGATAGACAGGTCATCTCAGCCTGTCGGTGTGCGTTCCAGCTGGCCATTTGGCGGGCGGTGGTGGAGGCTGTGATCTCGGTTTGTCCGCGGAGGCTGCGCGCCTGGGAGCTCACTACCACCTTCTTCATGTGCGTGTTTGGCTTCGGCCTGAGCCTGCCGCTCATGACCGAGATCGGCATCCACATCATCTACTTCCTCGACTACTGCGTCGGCTGCCTCTGGTGGCTGGTCGTCATCTTCGTGTTGGAGGTCAGTGCTGGTCAGCGTCTGCAGTTACTTGAGTCCGGTCGGGCCAATGCAATATAGTGGCATTTGGCATTGCAATACCGTGGCCTTGAAAAGGTCGTGAGAAGCCGGGTTGTCACACACTAATCTTTGCCAGCCTATGGTGGGCACAACCACCCCTCCAGCTTTTCAGTGACATATCTGAACGTAATGGTTGCCCAGTAACATAGTTTACGAGCGGTGAAAATTGTACCGTCCTTGTAAATCTGTGGAAATGGGCCTTGTTGAGGTATTGGATGCCACAACGAATGATCACGATCACCGCAAATAATACTCAAAATTTGTTTGGGAAAAAGTTGCATCGTCTGCTTGCCGGCCGACCAACACATTGCCATGGCTCGAAGAATGTTGAGTTTGTCAGGTGATTTGCGAATGGTACTTTCGCCTACACAGCGTAGACGATTTTAGTCATGTATTTGCTCTCGATGAATCAATGATTAAAACGCAAGGCAGACGAGCGAACCGATGGCTGGCACTTGGGCGCGGACAGCAGGCGCCGCATTAAAGCGCAAGGCAGACTAGTGAACCGATGGCTGGCACTCGGACACGGAGAGCAGGCCCCGTATTAAAACGCAAGGCAGACGAGTGAACCGATGGCTGGCACTCGGGCGCGCACAGCAGGCCCCGCATTAAAACGCAAGGCAAACGAGTGAACCGATGGCTGGCACTCGGGCGCGGACAGCAGGCCCCGCATTAAAACGCAAGGCAGACGAGTGAACCGATGGCTGGCACTCGGGCGCGCACAGCAGGCCCCGCATTAAAACGCAAGGCAAACGAGTGAACCGATGGCTGGCACTCGGGCGCGGACAGCAGGCCCCGCATTAAAACGCAGGGCAGACGAGTGAACCGATGGCTGGCACTCGGGCGCGCACAGCAGGCCCCGCATTAAAACGCAAGGCAAACGAGTGAACCGATGGCTGGCACTCGGGCGCGGAATGCAGGCCCCGCATTAAAACGCAGGGCAGACGAGTGAACCGATGGCTGGCACTCGGGCGCGCACAGCAGGCCCCGCATTAAAACGCAAGGCAGACGAGTGAACCGATGGCTGGCACTCGGGCGCGGACAGCAGGCCCCGCTCCCTGCACCACACTTTTGACCATATGACAGCCTGGTTCTTTTGACCATATGACAGCCTGGTTCTTTTGACCATATGACAGCCTGGTTCTTTTGACCATATGACAGCCTGGTTCTGTCTTCTGTTGCACGGTGTTGGTTTCGTGGCGTTGCAACGCAGGGTCACACACATTCAGGCCCGGTTTTGATTTGTCTTGTGCAGCTTTTTGCGGCAAGCAAATTGTACGCTACCCATGGGAGTGACCCCTTATGATAACACCACGTTGCTGGCGTTGCGATGCTACAGGACAGTCGCGCCTGACCGAGCAGTTTGTGTGTGCGAGCCTCAAAAACTGCGTGGCGTAACTTTTCAAGAACTGTACGCCTTGTTACTGACAACTGAATGAGGCTACGGCCGTGGCTGCTCGGGTTGGGTCGGGTCGGGTTAAGGCTCTTTAGCTGGAGAATTAGCAATCCGTATGTGAAACTTGAGCCCACGAAGCGCGCCCATAATTACGCGCGAGTCTGCCTCCCCTTATTTTAAACGCAAACTGTCTGGCTGCCCGGGTAGAAGCGATGACCGATCAGCGATGCCTTGTGATCGATTGACCTGATCCCTCACGCGTTCGGCAGCTGATCGTTCATGCCCTCTGTTCGGCAGCTGTTCGCTGTGTTCTACATCCGTGGCAGTCCGTTCGCCTCCACCCAAGTGGTGACGATCCTCATCGCCAGGAACAGCTGCATGACCAACTGGGCTGGACCCTTCCTCAGCTTCGTCTGGCACGTGCTGCTGCCCATGGCTCTTTTGGTACGTACCACGCCGCTGTCACTTGGAGATATTTTTCATAGTAGTCACAGATATGAATGGTTTTCGGGGATTCACTGCACAAGGGCCTGCTATACTCAATGATGGTTAATGTCATCTGGTATTTCAATTAGTCCACGAGGTGGTTTGGACGGTTTGCCTCTGTCCATCTACAACGCGATGTCTGCTAGATGGGAACCGTCAGTCTGTAACCGAGAGCCGAAAAGAGCAACTTATGATGCACTCCATGTGGATTTACTCATGGGCGCATCGGTAGCGCAGTCTATATGGCACAGGCAGGCACTTTGGTAGCGCAGTCTATATGGCACAGGTACATGAAGCGTCATGCGTGCCATTGGAAATGATCCGGTCCTGCTATGCTGCAGGTGTTATCTGTGGTGTCGTTCCGCACCGGGGGCTTCGACGCCATCTTCACGTGGGAGGAGAGTTCCGGCTACGGCTTCTGGGGCCTGTGGGTCCGCCAGCTGGGTTCGATGCTCATGATGTTCCCTATCCTGCTGGTGCCAGTGGTCGGCCTCATCCAGGCCATCCGCTTCATCAGGAAGGGGGAAGGAGATTTGTATGACGTAAGTATATTCGAAAAGCATTGAGTCGACTCGAGTTAGCAGTCTTCGCTTCTTGTGCTTTGCACCCCAACCTCTGGGCTGGCTAACAAGCTGCATGTGGTGGATCTAGGCTGGCTGGCAAACTGGATGTGGGTGGATCTGGGCTGGCTGGCAAGCTGCATGTGGGTGGATTTGGGCCGGCTAGCAAGCTGGATGTGGGTGGATCTGGGCCGGCTGGCAAGCGGCATGTGGGTGGATCTGGGCTGGCTGGCAAGCTGCGTGTGGGTGGACCCGAGAAATGAATCAGGTCTTCGTATCTTGCAGCTTGGATCCCAGGGCGTTTGGGATACGTTTTCATTGTAAAAATTTTCCGTAAGATTTCTTGGAATCTGGGATGTTGAGATGTACATGTTCATCCGACGGTCCTCCAGGATCCAAGACTGTTGTGGTTTTGTTGGAGCATCGTCAGGGCTCAACGATCATCACAATTTGTTTCAAGATGAAACAAAAACCAACATTTGTTTTCAAATTGTAGCTCAGAATGTTCTAAAAATGTTTTAAACTCACTTTTCGGGCATGACTGTGCTTAACGCACTAGAATGATGGTAGATTGAACTTTGAGCTGCCGCCTTTCGAAGCTGAAAACCTGAAAATGTCAAGTAACCGACCATTTGTGGTAGCTCGGCCAAATATGTGCCCTCATCTCAAACCACAGACGACGGAAGACGTAACCAACCATTTGTGATAGCTCGGCCAAATATGTGCACTCATCTCAAGCCATGCATGGTGTAAGACGTCTCTTCAGACATCTTTGTTTAACATGAAATCCGTCGAAAACGTATTTCTAAAAACGAATTCCAAAGGCAGGACTTCCAAGTTGCCCCGAAAGGCGCCGCCAAGTTCTGATCCGTATAAGTTTGTTGAATGTGAGGAGATCCCCGATCTGTTGTGCGTTTTGCTGGCAGTTTTTCTGGTCTGCAACAATTCTTGGAGTGCTGTCGCATGACCTCCCGGGATCCATAACCTACGTCAAAATTTTGAAAACGTGTGAAGACGTGAATGCAATAATTATCTAGGACCAATAAATACATTTAAAGGAAGCTGAATCCGTAGCGGGGTTCCAGTAACCAATATCAGTTTCTTACATCGCTGACAAGTGGACTGGAGCCTCAGATCCAGCTTGCGGTCGACGGGCGTGAATGGTTGGTGGGCTGTCGTGGTAGCTGGCGCCGCCATGCTTTGGTCTTTGGCGCACCATTCCTACTGCATCCTATTGTTTGGTTAGTGACAGTAAGGCTTGTTAACGCAAGCCGCTGGATGTGCACCGCCATCTATCGCCTGGCCCAGCCTCCGTGCTTGCGTGACTTATGAATGGTATGCAGGTTAAGAGCTTGTCATTCAAATGGCGTGTGGTCTTCCTTGACATCTATCGCTGGCGGCTGAAAATGGCATTGGTATAGAGTGCCAATGGGTAGTGTTTAAGTTTGTCGTGTTCGGTCTTTTAGATTTTGAGATATCTTTGAAATCCACGCAAGCATGCAAGTAAGCAAGTTTGCAAGCATCCAAAGGTCAGAAATGGCTCTGATTAATGCAGCTAGGTTGTACAGACAGCACTTATCACCATGATATTCATTATGACAAAGCCTCAATGATTTTGTGGATATATGTCCTATGAAAGCATACTCTTGAAACGCACGTGGGCCGTCGCCGTGCCATGTCGCACTGACGTCTCTCTCTGCGCCGTGCCATGTCGCGCTGACGTCTCTCTCTGCGCCGTACCATGTCGCGCTGACCTCTCTCTCTGCGCCGTACCATGTCGCGCTGACGTCTCTCTCTGCGCCGTGCCATGTCGCGCTGACGTATCTCTCTGCGCCGTGCCATGTCGAGCTGACTCTCTCTCTGCACCGTGCCATGTCGCGCTGACAGCGGATCCAGGGCCTGTACCGACCCGAGTACAACGAAGCCATCCTGGGGCGGATCACACCAGAGGAAGAGGATCGCGGCGTCCCGCGCACCCGGACGCGCTACACCGACCCGCCGCCCAAGTATACGCCGCCTCCCAGCTACAGCACGGCCACCGGTGCCAGGTCAGTCGAAGATATGTGAGCCCACAGGCACGGTCGAGTCAGTGCGCCATTCCGAAGCATCGTTCGGGCTCATACAAGTGCATAGCAGTGGGGTAGATTTTAGTACACTAAGCAATGTCACGCCGAGTGTAGCAACTTAATGGCTCTCCCTGAGTACGCCACGGGTCTGACGCTTCGCTTTGGACGCCGCGCTGTGCTGGGCGGACGGGGCACCCGCGCAGACGTCATCCTCACGCGCAACACTGTCTCCAGACTGGCCAAGATGGTGCGTCAAAGCGTGCGGCGCTCCATGCGCCACGTGCGCCAGCTGGCCTCGCCCGAACGCGGTGCAGCGGCGGCCGAGGCGGGCCAAGCTGCCGCCGCCACAGGCAGCCGCACCGTGCCCGATGAGCCGCCACCCAGCTACGCCTCGTTGCTGCTGGAGACGCTGCCGGCGCCGCTGCGACGCTCCGTGCGCCGGCTGGGCAGCTCGCTGCGCCGGCCACCGCCACCGCCGCCGCCGCCGCCGCCGCCGGCCGCCTCGCCGCAGACGGCGCTGGACGGCGGCGAGACCGGCTGGGCGGCGCGGCCGGCGCCGCTCGGCCACCAGCGCTCCTTCAGTCTGGGCCCGCTGCGCTCACTGCCGGGCGAGGGCGGCCCGGCCGGCTCGCGCAGCCTGCCGCGTGACCTGACGCCCGAACAGGTGCGCGAGGTGCTCCGCTCTGGCCGGCTCAGCCTGCCGGAGAGCGCGGCGCCGCGCCAGCTGACGCCGGACGAGGTGCGCCAGGTGCTGAGAGGCGGCCGCGTCACCCGGCCGCCGCTCGTGCGGCCCGGCTCCCGAGCGGACAGCGTGCTCGAGACCACGCTTACCGAGGAGGAGGTGCCCGTCGAGACGGAGCCCGACGCGGCGTGATGACGGCTGCCGGAGGGTACCTGGCCGTCGGCCAGGGCGCCGCGCCCCACTTCGGGCGCCCTCTTCACGGGGCTGTGTCATAGTCGCACTCTCAAAGCGCCACAAGACTTTGGAGTGTTCGCCTTTGTGACGGCAACGGGCCACATATTTCTGAGGACCCCTTTGTGCTGGTGTTTAAGTGCGGGTGGTGAACTTGGGAATGCCGGAGTTAAGACGTCAGCCAGCGCATCGATTTATTCGACTGGTGTCATAAGACTGAGGGCGCGTGGTTCTATGAACGCTGTGCTACGAATGAGACCCTTTCTTGCGTAATAATCAAGCATAAGTACGTCAGAATGATGGTGCAGGTTTACAGAATAGATTTCATATAAAAGTATAGCTGTCAGCTACCGATGATTTTTAGTGGGTGTGCTGTTTTTTATTGTGCGCGAGGTGCATTTTGTGCATGGCAATTCAGTCAATGAACGTGAACGTTGGTGCAATAATAAAAGATGAAAAATATCCGTCTTTCCATTATGCAGAATATCTACTAGTGGATGTAGATGGCTACCTGGAATTACTGCGCCTTCCAGAAATTTTTCCTGTCGGAGACAAACGTTGTGGACATGGAAAAGACATTTATCGCGCGTTATAGGTGCGTTTCGACGCGTAACTGAGTTGAAGACGCGCTTGGAGGACGTGAGTGTATCAGGTGAGGTAAGAACAAGTGAGACGACGAATAGCGGAGAGAAGGAACAGGCGAATAGGGAAGAGAGTGCAAGACTTCATAAGCGTTTTACTCAGCTGGTTGGCTGTGGTAGAAGTAGTAGTAGTATCAAAAGTAGTAGTAGTAGAGTAGTAGAAGTAGTAATAGTAGTAGTAGTAGTAGTAGAAGTAGCACGCAGCTGTATGTAGCTTGCCTCAGCTGCTTCTCAAAGTCAACAAGCAGCAGCACACATGCTATGCACCGATGGTCCAAAAACAGCTTCTGGCCTTGAAAGGAATCCTCCGCATTTTGAGATATTGAAGCAAGCATCACATATTTTGGAATAAGCTCAGTTGCAACTGTTGGTATACCTCTAAGTGGAAAAGACTGATCAGTACAAAGCAATTTCTGTACGCAGTAAATGTTCTCCTCAATACGTCCTTGTTTGATCATGTCATCGTATCTTGCAAAACATTGACTGAGAGACAGCTGACGGCCGCTTTATCTGGAAATTGTGCTCACGAACGCCAGCTATCAACGACTCGAGAACGATATTTATTGTTGGCCTTCATTTTCGGACGGCCAATGGAATAACAGGATTTCAACGACGTTATATGGCGTTATTATGACGTCGTGGATGCCTGGATGACCTTTCAATAATCACTCCGGAAAAGGCTATACATCTCCACGAACGTTTAGCTCAGAAGCTTGAGAGGTTTAAGACAGGGCTGTGAACTGCACCGATTATTTTCAAGATTATTTCAGCCCAACCCCCTGCACAAATGTGGAACGCTCCCTTTAACCACGGGTTCTCAGTTATAGCCTGCCCCTGCCTGGTTACTGCTTGCTCTAGGCTCCTGGGTATCTAGGCAGATACGGAGAGAAGACCAAGGGGCTGTTGGGGTGTTTGAGGCGATCAAAGATCCTGCATTCAGTTGGCCTTAAGACGCGTTATGCAGCCAAGGATTTAAAAGCCGATAATGGTCAACGGACAGCGAAAAGTCCGCAGTGATGTCGAGCCCTTATACCGGGACGGGGTTCGGAGGCGACGGGACGGAATGATGCGTCCCGGGATGGTCGGCGACAAAGCTCTGTAGCGAAGGAGCGCATCCCGCTTCCAAAGGTAGCAAATTCTAGGACAGCCAGCCGCGAACAGCGCCATTGTGACCTGGCGTTGAATATGCCGTTTGCAATCTGCCTCTGGCGACCCACGGGGTTCCTTCATCCCTCGCCGGTGCGCCGTACCGACTTCATGCCAGCTGTTAACCTTCCCTTCGAACATAGAGGTATATATGAGACTCGTCCAATGAAGTAGTGGCCGTACAGTTGAATACACATAAAGATGACTGGGTTCCTGTAATTTTCCGATATCTGCAAGAACAAAAAAACATGCAAACAAACAAACAAACGGATAGCAGCGTGAGGCAGCAGAGCATTCGGCACTAAAGCATTTGAATGCACCGAAGACCCCAAACGCTGCGCAATGCGTACTTTCGGCGAGTTTGATAAGCACTGTCGTCAAGAAACGCGGAGCCTGGAACGCCCCGCTATCTGGCGATAAACCATAACAAATCGGAAAGCACCGTCTGGCAGATGTGTTTATGCTTGCTCCCAGTATTGCTGTACACTACATCAGTGCGGCCAGGTAGGCCACTAGAAGCACACCACCTCCCGCACTGTTGCACACATATACGAAACCGATGTCAGGTGACTATGTATATTACCTGAAAGCTAACTTCCAGCCAAACAGACTTTCGTAAACGTCCTTTTGCAAAAATGAAATACACAAATATCTATCAGCCTCAAATATATTATCAAAGCGCGAGTAAAAAATCAACAAGCCCGTCACATCAAGCATTTCACCCCCACACCATAAACATCCTGAAACGTAACTGTGCGGTCACCTCTGTCCCAAAATAGCTAGGTGCCCACAACACGCATGGAATGGGTAGTGCACACCCGCAGCCCCCTGCCATTCCCGCTGCGTTGACAACACACTCCTGCCCGCGGCTCGACCCAAGCGGGGGCGCGCGCCGTGGCTGCAGCACGCCACTGGGGGGACACATCGGTTTAGGTTCGGATTGTAGTCCGATCCTGCAGGTCTGACGGTAGCACAGCCCGCACTGTATCCGGCCTCAGAAACCCTTCTTCTTTTGCGCGGCCTCCCTCTGCTTGGACACGATTAGCATCAGAATGTAGGCGACAACGGCTACGCCAGCCACCACCTGGAGCGCCAGCATCCTGAAAACGGGCTCAGATGCGTTACCGCGCCGACGGAAAGCATACAACTGGCCGTGCCAGCCGTGCGTCAGGACTCGAGTGGGTCGTGCATGTCGCTGAAAACGTGCAAGCTGTAGGACAAATTATATTAACATGCACAACATCGCAATGGCCATGGCTGATTAGAAAATGGGAAACGCGATGCAAATGACATTGGTTTCTTCAGTACTTCCGCACATAAGTATAACTTACCAAGAAGCTGGTGCCCTTTTGTGGGGTCGTTAGCTGGGTATATTTTTGCACAGAACATCACATAAGCCGACGTCACTCGCACAATACCAATGTCACTCGTACGATACCAACGTCACTCGCACAATACCAATGTCACTCGTACAATGCCAACGTCACCCGCACAATACCAACGTCACTCGCACAATACCAACGTTACTCGCACAATACCAATGTCACTCGTGCAATGCCCCTGTGATTATCTGTACACGTTGCAGCTCAGTGCGCTCGAGCAGCTACAGTAATTGCAATGCAACGCTCATGATGGTAGTTGACTGCCAGTTTCTATGCGCCACGTGTTGCTCGTAACGCATCCCTATCACGAAGGTCACACTTTCTCCTTTTAAAGGGAGTAATCCCACTTGTTTCTACTTTTCACTTATTGTCACATCAGACGTATACCATTTGATCGGCAACACGTTTCTCGAAATCCTTCCAGGTACCTCAGAATCTTTATTTGAAGCAGCCCACCCTGGGGGTGAAATTTCATTTGACTATATCCTCACCAGTATGACAGTAATACAATTAATTTGCTTCGCTTTTTCAAACGGGTGTATTCGGTAAAGTCTGAAGCGCACCGATGTGCCAAAATGTTTGTGTAAGAAACGCTACGAAAGTTTGACACACTCTATTCAGATAAGAAACAAAAATAAAGCTACTTTACCCGTGCATTCAACGAGACATACTACGGCTTGGATTACTCCCTTGTGGCGTCTGTCAACGCGGCTCTTCTCGAGGCGCACTTCGACTTTGGGAATGGGAGTCTCACACGACCCATGTGACGCACTGGTTCAAACTTCAACCAATGCGCTTCTCGTTAACAAGCCCTTGCCCGGTGGTACAATCACAAACGTTTTTGCATTCACACCAGTGGAGTTGCGCATGCTACACGACGGCGGTCGTGACTGCAGGGAAGAAGCGTAGTGTTGCTACAAAGCGTTGACAACGTGATTTCAACTAAAAAATAATTAAAATGGATATGTTTATCATGCCTTGACAGTGCTGCAGTGACACTATCCAGTGCTATAATTAGACTAACTAGTCCTGAGGTTTCACCACAGTATGTTTTTGAAATATGCCCCAAAGGCGTGACACTCCCTTTAACAAAGATTATAGTTGGTCTTTTATTCTCATGCCAGTTGTTCCCAAGCATCTATCTGTTGAGTTGTTTTTTTACATAATAACACACATTCAACACGTGCCCTCACCTGCGCATTCTAGGCGCGATAACTTAAGTTGCATTACTTGCATTGCTATACTGATTTTAGGAGATTTTACACGTGGGATATTTGTCTTCGTCAAAACTCCGATTTTGAAAAGATCGCAAACTGGTACCGCCCGCGCTGTGCATCTGTTAGGGCATTCGGATGCACGCCTTTCGTAAGCCAGTATCTTTACTCCGCTCCGTTTATCCCGTTCGGGACCAAACTTGTCTCAACCCGCATTCGTCACCTGCTGATAATCACGTGGTTTGAGAATGAGGTTAGAGTAACAACGAGCTCTGGAGCTCGAGCTGCAAACAGCACAGTTGATTCTCAACCCGTCTTTCAAACAGCACTGCAATTGGTCAGCTGGCGAAAATCTACCCATCTACCTTTTTACAGATTTGCTTTTTGTGACGACTTCTTCACGAAACCCTTTTAATGTTCACTGATAGCCGTAAAACTGGGCAGCCAAAGTTCGCTTATCAACGAGGACTTTGCGGGTCAACAGTTCTTTTTCTTGAACATCTGACCCCGAAATTGAAAATATGAAGTCATGGATCTGAACTACTGCCAGTGACAGGATCGGGGGACGCCGATTACGGGACTGGCGCCCACAGCGGGCAGGCGGCGCCCGAACTCACAGCGGCGTCTGAGGCAGCTCCGGCACGGGCCGGCTCGGCGCATCCTTATACAGGCCGACGGCGAACGCGCTCAAGCTGGTCAGATCCAGCCTGCTCACGTCGTACGTGTACACAACGCCCTGCCGGAAACTGGGCACACAAGAACATCGTCAGCGCTGTCTCGCGCCCGCGGACCACTGGGGCGTCGAGCACACCTGACACACACAAGACTAGCACGCGGATTATCAGAAACCGTAACAGGAGCCGAAGCTGAGCCAAGTCCTGGCAGCCTGTAAACTATATGCAGATAATGTAAATCTGCGACCAGCTCAATGTTCGTAACATGATATGGGCTGGATATAAAATATCATGAACGGTGATTTAAAGTATAAATTAAAATATAATGAAAAAACGGTGATTCAAATCTGGTTTAGAACTTATACATCCGCAGGTAAGCCACCGATCAACCATGCGTCAACAGCCGTCCGGTTGCTCACAACAGGATGGTCATCTGGGTGGGGGCGACGCCAAATCGTTTGGCCGTCTCTCGTCCGTCTGTCTCCGAAGAGACCTTGGCCACCATCACGCGGTTACGCAGCTTGGCCGCGACGCCCTGCAGGCGTGACTCCAGCGCCTCACAACGGTCGCACGACAAACCATGGCTGCAAGATGTGGACATAAATTAGCATAAATCAGCATGTTGACATGGCTGTAGATTTGACAGCACCACACATAAATATCTGCGCTACATATAAATATAAATATAAATATACATATATACATATGTATATTTATATACAATATATATATACATAAACAATATATATATATATATATATATATATATATATATATAGAGTGTGTGTGTGTGTGTGTGTGTGTGTGTGTGTGTGTGTGTGTGTGTGTGTGTGTGTGTGTGTGTGTGTGTGCGCGTGCGTGCGTGCGTGCGTGCGTGCGTGCGTGCGTGCGTGCGTGCGTGCGTGCGTGCGTGCGTGCGTGCGTGTGCGTGCGTGCGTGCGTGCGTGCGTGTGCGTGCGTGTGTGTGCGTGTGTGCGTGTGTGTGCGTAAAAGGTAGCGGCAGCAGAGAGCGCCGTAAAACGACACACCCACAATTCAAGCGGTGGGGAGCGGCTGACACACAACTAAAGCAGCGGGGAGCGGCTGACACACTCAACTAAAGCAGTGGGAGCGGCTGACACATTAACAACTAAAGCGGCGGGGAGCGGCTGACACACTCACAACATCACCAGCCAGTCGCCGGTGGTAGCGCCCGTCGAGGCTTGCGTCAGGTGCTCGAAGCTCGCGTCGTTGAGCGCCACTACGCGCGGCTCCCGGTTGGTGGTGACGAACTCCGCAAACGCGTCACCCAGCAGCGGCCCTGGCGCCAGCACCAGCCCAACATGACGCCACCAGCAGTACAAATGCATAACATACGCCACGATATTAAGCCCCAGTTGCCCATCATACTTTTTTAAATGTCATCGCAATTTTAGGACTCCCACTCGACGAATGCACGCCCATTTGGCGAGGCAGTAGCGCAACAGTGCGCAGCTGTCGCAGTACGGACTAGCTGACAAAATGAAAACTAAGGCTGCGTCAATACCCGCTAAAAATCAGGATAAAATGTGATCCTCCCACTGGAACCATAGCTCCAAATTTATTGCCTTAGAAATAAACAACAAGAAGGATTGACCTACCTTCGTAAAGCACAGGAGCATGCCCGACGAACATCACCAGGGCCGGTACCCGATCAGCGTACCGAGCGGTAATCTTCTCGTCCTGCACAGAGTACGCCTGCACGTCCAGAGATGGCAGCACTGAGCGCAGCTCGTCCGCTGCCGCAGGACACGTGCTGCAGCCACTGGCTTTCGCTGAAGCGACACGGAACTGAATCAGGCATGCGTTGATTACTGTCGTCAATTTGACGCCTACTAGTTCGTCGATGAGGAATCACGTATTCTGCCGTTGTAAGTACCAAGCCTTGTTCTTATTTTACCACTTCATGAAATGCAAGCAAGGCTGGGTAATTCTACACCCGCCTCCAAGCACCCTTGCATCGACTTCTTGCAATATATTCAGACGACGACACTTGTGGCAGAAAGCTACTATTGGGCTCTCAATCTACTTTTTCCGAAACATTTCTTCAAAATAAGTGAATGCTGAGCATCATGAAGACCTAGCTTCTTAAGAGCGAAAATCAGCCAACGTGTGCTACAATAGTGTGTAGTAATGCCGTCCTCACACACATGGCACCCACCAGCGAGGTGTAACCATGCTGGCGTGTCGAATGCATCGAAGTAATGCATACAGAATAACAAACTCTTCTTATAAAAGACCCAGAACACGAATGCGATAGCTGCGTACCTGTACGAAATTTGCGTTCCCTGAGGTTATTGGCGCATTCGGTTCGTCAGGATGGTACACAATACATGTGACGTAACGCGTAATCTATGCCATCTGCCTCGTTGTAACAGATTTAAGCCTAACGGCAAAGATTCCATGCATCGCCCAGGAAATTCTATACCGGATGTACTGGATCCTTTCAGCGTACCTCGGCGCCCTAAGGCAATTACGGTGTGAACGTTCCAATTACATATGGCTAGAGAAACGGACCATGTGGCATACAACGTCGCCAAATACGTCATATGAGTCAGCCACTGCATTTCTTGATTTGTCTTAAACATTAAGATCGATTTCACCGTTCCTTTGTCACAAAATGATAACGGTGAAGCAACTTTTCGAAATCAGTGGAGTGAACCAACATTGACAGGTTGTACATTTATCGAGCGACCCTAATCACTACACGTCACGAGCGCTCTCGTAGATATCCCGTTCCGCATGAAACGAAAACACCTCATATATTTCTAACCCAGGGTAATAGATACCAGGCCAGGCGAAACGAAGTCCGGTATATAAATCGCAGCAAAATACTAGACACAATCTAGATGTGCAATGCAGACTAAAGTGAAGTTTATGCTAAATACCTTGGCATCCATCGCACTGAAAGCATCTATGGGCTGTTATAAACAATTTAGAATATTCCAAAACAGACCAGTCCAAAACTTCTCAATCATTTCGGCTTCGAACACACGACCTCCATTTTTTGAAGCTGGCCCTACCGATTGAGTCACTGAGACCATGCCACGTATCTCGAACGTTGGCAAATTGACGGAATACCATGCACGACAACTTCACCCGGTAAACCGCGCGTTTGGCTCCCCTTGACAAAAAAGATCAGCACGCGCCCGGGTGGTCGACTAGATATCTTTCACGCGGGCGGAGGTCAGTTTGGCCCCGGCTGAGGTCTCCAAAAGTAAGAGAGCTAGAGACACCAAATTCACAGGACGGGTTGGACTGTATGTCAACTCATTTGAGCTAAAATTTCAGGATTCCAGGTCATGACCTTCATGTCAAATAAGGTCAAACAAGGCCAGGCTACAAATTGGTGTCAAAAAGTGTCTCCAGACCTCTTCATGCAACAGCCGTGAACCAAAATACCTGTTCTAGGCAAAAGGTCACTGGTGTTTTTTTCAGACCAGTGACCTATTTTGACCTTTGGGAAGTCATGGTGACCAGAATCCTACGAGGTTCTTTGATTGCCGCATTTGAATGGGCGTGAAGGATTATGCTAGCCGGTATGCTCCTAAAGATAAACTGTTGACCCACGCCATTCTGGGTCAGTGACCTATTCTGATCTGAAACATGTCCATGGAAGATATTCGTTGCGGGCCTTGTTATGAAAAATTCGAAATGAACGCCAGAAATCACCTCGTATAACAGCCCCTCGAGTAAAAAAAGGGCTGGCTTAAGCGTCGATCTGATCTTCACGCCTAGCCTTGGGTCAGTGTAATTTGTTGCATTGCCTAGGAAACGATCTCCGAAATGTATGACTTCGTCTAGCACTCCTTTGCCGCATCAGATTAACCAATTCCCTAGAGATTACCTTCGCTGACAGCCACGGCATGACTCTGACCTGCCACAGGTCAGCGACCTTCGAAGTTACATATGTTGTACCGGAGTGCGGTGTGGTGTCCGGTGCTCTACTGTCGGCGGCGTGCCCGCGCCATGCACCGTAAATCGTGCCACTCCTCACGGCCGCCGACGCGGCGGGCTAGTCTAAGTCACGTGGCCTCGACCTCCGACCAATCAGCGGCGCCCCATGGTGGGGCCGGGCAGAAGTCAGGCACGGGACACGGACGAGGGGTCAGTCGGGTCCTGGCTCCCGAATGACGAGGTAAGGGGTCTGTATGTCTCTGATCTCTTTTTGACCCGCTGGAAGCAGCAAAAGGGTTGGTGCCCTACCTCACATACGGCCGATGGCTCGGGCCACTCCCCGAGGGCCACAATCATGTCTTACCGCCAAGCCCTACTGGAGGCTCAATGGCGATGAGCTCCGTTGCCCCCCCCCCCCCTCCCCCCCGGAAGATGTCGTGCACATATCATACTGTGCCTGTAGTATAGCAGTGTGATTGGAGTGAGTTGGCGCGGTCCCCAGAATAGCGTGGATGAGTTGGAGCGCTGCCTGGCATGGCATTGGCGTCAGAGGTTTGAGATCTGTGCTTGCTCATTATCGTATTGTTATTCTACACCGCTCAGTATTTGCTGCTTGGGAACGCCGTGTCACGTGCATTTTTTCTTCGTTGGTCGCTCCGCGGTGAATTGCAAACAGGACGATGCAGGACGACAGGGAGAAGCGAGCGACCCATAGTCAAGATGCCACACCAAGACGGCTGGACCCAGACCAGTATGATCCAGGTGTGGTGGTTTCGGAAGCCACGCATGGCGGTGCACCTGCTCAGTAGGGAGACATGGCGGATCCGAAGACCGTGCAGGACCAGCTGGATGCCTTCATCGCAAAAATGGAGGTCATGTAGGCGGATATGCTGGTTTGCGTGAAGGGCATTGAGGACAGGTTGCCAACTGCAACTGATTCGTCGGTTGTTATCATGCGGAGGTTCCCAATGAAGATGTCGGCATTCCTACTGTGCAGCAATCCCCAGCCGAGGCTCAGCCGGAGCGGATGGTGATTGTAAAGCCTCAGGAGTTTGGTGGCACGGTGCCGTGGTCCGCTTATTGGACGCAATCTGAAATGATTGCGTCAAGCAACCAGTGGTTAGATTCTAAAAAAGCTGCGTGCATGTCGACAAGTCTGAAGGGACAAGCCCTCGAGCTACTGGGCCATCCATCAGTCGACAGCCAGGAGTTATCAGAACCTCGCAGGAGCTTTGGAACAGCGCTTTGGATCCGCGCACCAAGATCAGTTGTCTCGAGCTCAGCTCAGAGCCAGGGTCCAAGAGACTGGCGAACCTTTACCCACGCTGACACAGGAGATCGAGCGGCTTGCCTAATAGTCTATCCCAAGGCGGAGGCAGCTTTCAGAGCAACCACTGCATGCGACCAGTTTATCGACGCCTTACAGGGCGTCAATGTGCAGATGGCTGCGAGGCACGTTGATATTCAACATGCACTTGCCGCTGCCTTAGAATATGAATCCACCAGACACGCAGCGAACCACGCGAGTTGTGGTACGTTCTCCGAACACGGATACCGCGGTCGGCAGAGCCAGGTGGAGGAGCATGGCATCCAGGGCAGGAAGTTTCTCCAAAAGGTCTCGCATCAACTGGAACAACTGGAAGCATTCTCGCGCGCAGAGGAAAGACCTGGTAGACCACCGGGATTCAGAACAGCCTCGACGCCCTCGGGGTTGGGACCCTGCTGGAACTGCGACCAAATGGACCACATCGAAAGAGACTGCCGCAAACCCAAGAGAATAACCGCCTCGGAAGTCGAGCAACTCTGGGCACCAGTAAGGGCCGACCGGAGGGAGCGACGGTCGGCCACACCCACGTCTCCCAACATGTTCCACATGCGGTGCCGCAGCCGGATGGACAGCACTCAGGTGGCCGACACCCTCAACGGAAACCACTGGCCAATCATGGCTGATTCAGGCTCCAATCAAACTACATCAAACCATACTCCGCAGGGACGTGCTCGGCAGACAGGATTCGCCTGCAGCCACAGATGAACTCAGCGATGTCACTGGAGAGCGCTCAGCTTTACGGGGGTCGGTGCATGTTGAGCTAAAAATCGGCGAACCTGCATCAATACATCAAGTCTATGTACCAAACAGCCTAGCAGAGCCGTGCATTCTTGGGCTGGACTATCTCAGTCAAAACATATGCGTTCTGGATATGTCAAATATGAACATGGAGATCAAGTGCAAACAACTGTCCGTGACCGTTGGTATACCGGAGGGGGGTAGAGTGAGGGCGTTTAGGGTCAGCGTCAGGAAGCCAGTCACGATACTCCCACACTCCGAGGCTTTGGTCACATACCGGCCCGTGGAAGCGGCGTTTAACGTCCCTGGAATGACTGAGGCTGGAGATGGGCCGAGACCGGGGCTGATGGCCGCTCGCACGCTGGTGGACACCAGGAAACCGTGTTTTCCGGTTCTTACGGCCAACCTCACGGACAAAGCAGTCCGGATCAAATCCGAACAGACGTGAGAAGCTGCGAGCCAGTGACACAGATCACAGTCTGAGCAGACGTGAGAAGCTGCGAGCCAGGGACACAGATCACAGCCCGAGCAGACGTGAGAAGCTGCGAGCCAGTGACACAGATCTCCGGCAGCTACACGAGATAAAAGGTGGCGGCAGTGCATGAGCCGATACCACCCCACTGATGCGATCTCGCCGATGGAAGCTCTACGGAGCTGTCTCTGGGGGAATGCGAGCGCACAGGACAGCTGCTCTTGGATTATTCTGATGTGTGTTCCAGCGGCGACCACGACCTTAGGAACACACACCTGACAGAACATCGGATCAACGCCGGAGAACATTAGCCCGTCAAAGCATTTCCTCGACGTTTAGCTATACCGAAAAGTGCCGTACCTGAAAGAATGATCGACAATACGGCAAGGCAGGGTTTAATTGAGAGAAGCACTAGCCCCTGGTCATCTGCCCTAAAACTGGTTAAGAACGACGGACCTCACCGATGCTGCGTCGATTAGAGCCCCGAACAGTGTGACCATGAAGGATTCCTACCCTCTGCCACGAATAGATGATACGCTCGACGCTTTGACAGAAGTGGTTCTCTACCCTAGCCCGTTTTTTTACACCAAACGATCTGCAGCCTTTCTCATAAAGAGTTGTTACAAATAGTTTGTAACAGCTACCAACAGCTATGCAAAGCCTGACGCGGCGTTTGCAAACGTACGCCGCGGAGCGTTTCTGCTGTCAATATCCTTTGGCTGATGCTGTTTCCAACCGATGTCGGCATAAGATAGCCTACCATATTAAAACTGTTGACATTTTGCTGCACAGAGCCGCAGGCCGGGAGCGGGGAAATGCGAAACAATGCGTGGTATCCACATTTTAAGAAGCCAAGATGCAGTGGTCGTAAAATTATAATGCATACAAATCGCTGCAGAAAACACGCTTGCACGAACATGTTATGTACTCGGCTAACACACCATTCACGTGAAATAACGCACAAAAATGCTGGCATATGGGCGAGGGACATGTAGGTGCGGCAAGGCAGCTGTAAAGGAACGCAAAAATCTCAAGCTTTGGCAAAAAAGTCACTTAGCGTTCTCCTTTACGCAGTTACCTGAAATGACCATTCCCAATGTTGAATATGATTTGCGTGCGCGTGAGGATACTCACTGAACAGAACTAACGTTGTCTTGGATTCAAGAAGATGGCTTTCTAACATATCTCCAGCAAGTACGACCAAATCACTGGCCAAAGCTACTCCACATGACCACAGGAACACTGTGTACAGCAGAAGCATCTGAAACAGAAAGAGCTGCAGGTAATGCAATGCCCACAAACATATCTAATGAGTCAGTTTAAAACATTTGGGATAACATGTCTCGCTCACATGTAGAATGCAACATGGCAACATTCATGGGTATTTTGACACTGTACTCATGGAAATGTTGGATCAGAGGACAAAGCATAAAATGGCCATATTTGGTTCATTATTTCATTTACCCTTGGCATGACCCAAGGACAGAATAGGTTATTCACAAGCTTGCTGGAAAGCCTAGCTATGACTAGTTTTGACTTAGTCTGACCCAAAATTACATGCAAAGTGGAACTTGCTGAGGTGTATATGATGACTCATTTTAAACCAAATCATAATTGCATCATTGCACCATTGGTTCGGATAACATCATGACATCAAAGATCTGACCAGAACATCAGGGCAGGCATCCTAAGCTCTTGCAACATTGGCATGTGCCACGTGCACCATGCCACTGGGTGTGTGTCAACATTTAAGCTTACACATTTTAAAGATGTGTATGGAGATTTTCACGCCCATATTTAAAACAAAACAACTTGGAATCATCTCAATAACATGAGCAGTGCTCACCAGAGAAATGTGAGCTTCAAATGTTTTAAGATTTAGTTTGAACCATTCAAATGGATGGGTTACTCAAATCAGAGGTCATGCTAATCAGTGCTTGTTGCAGACAAAAGGAAGAATTTGGTGGTGAAAGTTAAACCTGCTGCGTTGCTGGCCAAGTCCATCCTGCTCCCTGATCTTGCCTGACCTTTAAAGCTACTGATGCTGCTGGACACAAGTCCTCCCAGTTAAAGGTAATAGTGAGAAACTTGAACTTACCCTACTATGGATGGGTGGAGCACAAAGCACACACTCTAGCCAGTTCAGCTATTGGGATGAACAGAACTTGCTGGAAAAGCTGGAGAAAAAACCTGGACAAAGAAGGGCAACACATACAAGCATCATTCTTTCTGAGTGACTGCACCATACATATATGCACATAGTGATCACGATACACAGAACATCATAATGGTAAAACCGAAACCATCTACCATGCCAGCAAATCCTCACATTGCTTGAGACCAAGGATGTCAACTGAAGACAAGTGAAAACTAGGCCAGACAAAGCAGGCCATATGGTTTTAAAAATAGTGTAGTTTTGGCATGGGCAAAGCTAACAGGAAGTAAGAGGGTAGTTGCCCCCTTACTGATCAACTCAAAGCAAACTGCAAAGGGCAACAAAATTGTGTTATGCATATTTCTCCTGAGAAATCTAAATGCAAATAATGACAAACTTCCTCACAGTTTTCAAAATGACTATCAACCCCAGACATCCAAGACCTAGCAGCCCTAAAAAGGACCCAACCCACATAAAAAGGTTGCATTCAACAAGTGAAGAGAATTCTGGGAGCAAAACAGCAAAAGAAACCTTAACTCAAGGTCCAAAGCAAGCTCTGGGGCTCCACCAGACTGCAGGATCACTTAGACAAAGCTTTCCCCCAGGACAAAGCTGTTTTGACATGGAAAAAGTTACCATAACTTGACAATTTGTGAAAGTCCTCACAACATGCCTGTTTTTCAGCACCTGGAAAAGTAAGCACCATGTCCATCAAATTCAAGAAGGTGGTATGGTTTGCTGAAAAAGCTAGACCAAATACAAGACCGAGTTGTATTTCAGCAGGTTTACACTCACACATTTCATACAGGGAATTAGATGTTTTGATTGCCTATCATGAAAGGTATGGGTATGTGGTCACCTAGGCATCAATGGGGCATGTTATCAGGGCTGCAGTTAAGTGCAAAATAAGTTTGGGGAAGGGTGCTGCAGGAGTGAAAAAATGACTCAACCTAACACTTAGATCCAAAGAAAGGTTTCTCTCCAGATTTACCCATTTTTCTCAAAGTTGGGTACTGGAGTCTGTGTCATGGCAGCTGAAGCACCCTAAGTATGAAGGAAACCTCACCCTTGCATCTTGCTCATGGACACATTACCTATTCACATAAAATACTGTTTATTATTGGGAAGTTACATCCATTTATCAAGGCATTAGGTGCCTAGTTATGGATGAAGATATACCAGTATGAAGGCCTATAATGACACCATAGCCATACCAAGGCTGTCAACAAAGAATCCATTTTTTTTTGTTCTATCCATCCCACACAATGGGATGTCAACAAAAACCCATGCCACACAGCACACTGAAGCTCATGTTGTGTGCACCATACTAAGTCCAACCAGCTTGAACTGACCCCACATTGCTTAAATGTTGGAATTTTTGAGCATTTTTCCTTGAATGAACTTTGGCAAATCGCATTTCCCTGATACCTTGGCATTGTCTTTGCCGACATGTCGCTGCTACGCCGAACAAGTCCGGTGTAATGTGTATTTTCTGCAATCTGGATACCTAGTCCCGGTGTGTCACATGGCAAACAAAGCACCGCGGGTTTCCCCTTTTACACGCTGTTGTATTTGAAGAACCACAATATCTGATCGCAGAAAGCGTCATAAGACAACATGCGAGAAAATGTAGTTGCTTACTTTATTATACACACTCCCACACTACGCTCATCCAACGCGCGCCTACCACCGCCCGCTCTTCCCTCCTTCCGACAAGGTTATGCAAGTACGTTGGTGTCATTCCATGTTTCGGCACATATTCCCTGAAGTATTTTTGTGACGTCAATGAAAAGTCGGGCACTCTCGTGCCTTTTGGAGGCACGGGCTCTGCGAATTTTTAAAGTTTCACATGCACATTTATTCTACACGATTGAAGTCGCATGGAACCACATATCACGTACAAAAATGTCGGTGCATCGTAATTTGCATCTCGAATTTTGCTAGGCGTCCGCTCATTGCATCGGTAGCCGAATGCCATCCCAGCCAGCATGTCCAACTGGGACTCATGTGGTCCGAGATGAACAGCCATATGGGGCCCATCCGGGCTGCCTACCTCAGTTCAATGTGGGCATGCCATGGGTAACCAACTGGGTCCCACATGGGCAGCCCACATGGGGTCTATATGGGGCCAAACTAGAAACCACATGGGCTTACCTGGACTGCCGAGTTGGGACCCATGTGGGCATGCCCAGCTATAAAACTGAAAATTTTGAACAGTATTAACTGTCACATGTAGCCAAACCCATTAAAACCTTTGCAATATAACTCTAGATGTGATAACCACACAAAAAGATAATTGAGTTGCAATGCGTCATCAATATCAAACCCATTTTCGTTTCGGGAGTTTTATTGGTGCTCAAGTATCATTTGCTGGCCATGCCGAAAGCCCCGGCTTTGCAGCGCCTAGCTCATCCATACAAAATCCCTCTCCTCCGCTTTGCTATAAGACTGTCCGCTCTTTTTGATGTCACAAAATACCCCATCGTAATTGGATAATGTTATGCTGCTATGGACACAGTTATTGCCCGTGTATATAACTACGGTGTCTGAAATGGAGCTCCATACTATCCATAGTTACTAAAATACAGATTTCTAATTCATTACAATTCGCTCTTTGGAACTATTTACCCTCCATTGCATAACTACCAGCCAGAAACGCAACGTTGAATAGCTTATTTCGTGGCCTTGGGTGGCTGGTCAATGTTCACGTAACAAGCCGTGCTTGACGAGATTGGTTCATAATTTCGGCTTTTGGGCGTTCAGACTATTTTGTCATATGACGATCTTGTTTACTGTTTCGCAACAATTTCATTGCAGCATCACTTGTAGAACAAGATCACGACTTTTTAAGAAGCATTTGGGCAGCGTACATACCATAACCGTCCTTGGCATTTGCCCGCTATTCTGTAATTGACACATTTACGTCACTAAAGCGCAGGTCCCAGCTGTAGACCTAGAACCAATTAATCACATACCACGAATTCGTAAAAATAGAACAAGGCGTGAAATACTTATGGCATTAGCCTATAGTGTGTCATTCTAATGTTCTGCATCTTAACAAAACGTGTGACGCCGATACCTCGAGTCGTTATTTCGAACACTGGGACTGTCGAACAGGAGCGGCCGTTCGGCACCGGAAAGGCGGCGTGTCCAGTACTGCACCGGGGGCGTGTTTGGCACAAGAGAGGCCTCATGTTCGGCACAGGCGTAGCCGTCGTGCACTAGGGCGGCCGTGTATCCATCACGGAAAGGCCGCGTGCTGGGACAGCAGCAGCCATCCAGCACTAGGGTGGCCGTGTTTTCAGCACAGGAGGGGCCGCATGCCCGGTACAGAAGAGGTCGTGTGTTCAGCACTGGAGTGGGTGCGTGTTCGGTACTGGAGTGTGTGTACGTGCGACACTGGAGCGGCCGAGTGTCGGGCACAAGAGAGGCCGCGTGTCCGAGACGGGGCTGGGAGCGCTGGCGCTGGGCTCGGAGCGTTGAACCCTCGTCCGGACTCACCGTTGTCATACAGTGAGCTGACTGGAGAGGGCAATGAGAGATTTGGGGTGGGGGATCGGTCCGAACCCCTGTCGTTTCAAAAATGAGAAAGATAGGGCTTCGCGGGAAAAACAGTGGATGGATCTCAACATCTTGCTATTAAAAATAAGCCACATTTTGCCAGGTCAACAACTCACCCTCCAGAGCTAGGTCAAAGGTAAAACTGCCTGAAAATAGAATTTTTGAACTTCGCGTACCCTTCTTCATGAGATTATGCCCCGTAGCGACACGGAATTCACACAGCCGCACTTCAGCACATATTTACAATGTACGGACGCGTTAATGTAACGGTGTCGGTATGCCACGCGTTCCCCGGCATCGTCGGTCGCCACCCGTCGCCCACGGCAACTGTGAATCGCAGTGCAGTGTTCCTAAAAAGGCAGTAGCTAATCAGAAATCATAACTGCAAGGGATGCGTCAAAACACGCGAAATAAATGCCCAGATGATACCAAAAGTTTGGGCGCGATTGTTGTGTTTGAATTACGATTCGAATACTAAATGCTACGGTACAGTGCGACTGTACAATCAAACGTTACAGAATCGACAGGACGGACTTAGCAGCCGACCCTCGTCCGCGCTACTTCGCGCCACCCAGGAGGCCACCGCCGCCGCCGTCAGCGCGCTGGCAACAATGCATCTCGTGCTGCACAGCTCGTGCGGCTCTCTTGCCTCTACGCGCCGGGCGCCCCTGCGCCGCGCGGCCGCACAACACAATTGTAGGACACGCCGGAGAGGTATTCTCCAAAAACCTTAGCGGGGGGGGGGGGGGGGCGGCTCGCGTGCCAAGCTGATCGTTATTTGAAAGCGCTGGAGGTTGTGCAGCGTCAGCCGGCCTCGGACCTCAAGCGGATCTACGAGACCCACCTCATCGCGGACCCAAAATCAGGTCAGCAGCTGCTGCAGACAAGCCTTGCGACCAGACCATTATCCAGTCTGCTAAAACACAGGTTGGTGCGCGCATTGTATGACAAATTCACAACCCGGCTTAGCACTGGGGAATGGGTGATGCCAGCTCCAATCATGGGGACGGAAGTTCTGACTGCCTGGCCAACGAAGTGGCAGTTTTGGACTAGGCCACTAATGCCGTCAGCCCGACCAGGGCGTACTTAACATAACAAGCGCTACGGGGGTGTAGTTTGCTATCCAGTTGGGGTTTGTATATCCTAACCAGGGATGTAGTTTACTTTCTTTAATTGTCCCTTTTATTCTCACTATATTCTATTATTCTCATTATCATATTATTATTGTATTATTCTAACATTCTCACTATGATATTATCATTTATTATTCTCACATTCTCACTGTTATTCTCACTATTCATTATTTTCTAGGGCTTAGCTCCCCAAACAAATTTTGAAAAGCTACGCTCCTACTGCCAACTGAAAAGAAAGCGGGCCAAAACTGGGGAGGCAACAATTGTAATTGTAGTTCAGAGGCAGGTTCAATCATGATTCTTTTCGCGTATTTCTTTCTACCCCCCCCCCCCCCCCACTACTCCCTCACCCCTATATATTTTGCAAAACTGTCTCCCTGCAGCCGTGAATCTACCGACAGCATGGTTCTACAAACACCTGGAAACAACATCATTCTCGTTATGTGACGCCATCGTGCAATCAGCTGGAAGCGGTGGCGACCCTCACCATCTTAGGATAATCACTATTATTACCGGCGCAGGGTTCACACTTCCTAACATGGCCTCGATAGATGAAATTTGATGTGAAGCGCATGCAAATTGGTATCAGCAGATACCAAATAAGTTGTGAACACGTCTTGCACCTCAGATTGGCTCTACATCCGAAAGACTAACGATAAAAGGTTTTTTTATATCATGCCTGTTTAAATCTTAGGTGTGACGGCCTATATCAGGGGCCCACGCCGATACTCAGCCTCTTTCTTCAAAGTCACCGCTCCTCTCAGCAGCAGAAAGCCCTGGGTGAATTCTTGACGTGTGGCTCCAACGTCCTCCGTTGACCTTTTAAAGATGGTGTTCAACATTTTTATGGAGTTTTGAATTCGAATAGATATAATGAAGGTCATTCAGTGCAGTCACTGCCCTACCCTTCCTAAGGCATAGAGCGTTCTAGCTTCCAAGCTGCACGCCCACGAAGATGTGCAGGCTATCTCTGGGAGACTTTTTCAGGGTCACCAGGGCATCTATGACGTTATAATAGTGTCATCTAAATCCTGTCATTCTGCTGGGCAAGCGGCAACCAAGGCCAATACAACAAATATTTGTCAAGTCATTCGTTCGTGAGCCCGATTTCCAGATATAACGGCCGTCGGTTGATTCGTCATCAATGTTGGGCAAGGTACGATGACGTGATCAAGCAATTACGTATTGAAAAGTAAATTTACTAAACAGAGAAACTACGCTGTCTAAAGGATTCATTTCCAATGAAAAGTATGCCAATGTCTATAAGAGAGCTTATTTCATCATATCTGATGTTTGCTTCCAATATCTTCAACTGTGGAACATAGCCTCTGAGCGCAGATCCGGTGTCCACAAACAACAAGCCGCCTAGATTGGCAGGGCGTTTCAACATTATTCCTAGGGACACCGTCGATAATAGATCATGAGAAGAGCCGCAGTGCGCCTGAAAGAAAGAAGAAACGGACGATTTGCTACGCTCTTCAAGCTAGTGAGCTTTTCACGACACGAATACAACCAACGCCACCCCACATCCTTGTACGGAATCCGATTCGAGTCCATCTGTCTCGAGCGATGCTTTACCTTAACGACGTGTTGCGGACTGATTACGTTAGTCGCTGGATCTTGTAACCAGTCACGATTCTTCCGACCAGTGACAAGCCTAGTTAATTGGTATTTTATCCTCCTTAGTATGCGAAGTGAATCTTGGCTGAAGGTCTGTAAAAAGCATGGATCTGAGGGGCATTGGAAAAGCGTTGTAACCACTGATTTGTGACGTCAGCACCGGTATAGTATGGTTTGTGCTATACTGCTGTCGTCTACTTAATGCTGTCCCAATTAAAGCTACCATGCTTAGCATCATTTTGCCGCCCAGCTTTCATATACAGCGAAGCATCAATATTTCGAGATGTGTTCTACACAAGCTCAAGCTAATTTTGGGCATTGCTGATTTCCCCACACTGTTTACCTCGTTGTTAGGCAGACAGTTAAGCCCATTTGAAGTGTGAGTGCCAAGTGGAAAAAATTAAATACTGCATCTTTAACTACACTGTGACAAGCATTATTCGGAGCTACAAGAGGTTGACGCGCAGTTAAAGGGAATGTTCCACCCTTGAAGATATTGAAGTAAGCATCAGATATGACAACTAATCTCGCTGAAAGCCATTGGTATGCTTTTTAGTGGAGCTTGTTGCCTTTGACGACAAAATCTCTGTTTTTAGTAAATATGTTCCTCAATACGTCATTGCTTGACGGCATCAGCAGGTGTGTGTAAGAGTATTCCACTTGAAATTCCTGAATCTCCAGAGAGGTGGCCCACTACCTTGTTGCATGTGTAGCCAAATATTGCTAGGCGCTCGCATCTTGGCCCCTTCTCGTGACGTCCTTGCTTATTTATCCACGAATTCAAGGTGGTTATGTAAGGTGTCAGAGAGCGCCTACGTGCTAGCCAGTGAATGTCTGCGTAGTTTGGCGAGCGCCGCTTAGAGGCACTCGCGTTCCCCTCCTGCCCCAGGCGCCCCGTGCGAGGGACGCGGCCGCGGGGGCCAGGTGAGAAGGTATAAACGAAGAGAAGAATAGAAGAGCCGCCGGCGCGAGGATGAACGCGCCGGCGGGACGGACTGTGGGGAGTGCCTGTGATGAGCATCAGACGCAGAAGTGACTGAACGAACCGTGTGTATCAGTGAGCTGGAGGCGAGGCACAAGAACAGCAGAACTTACACGTACTTCTATTCGCATACTCGGTTATAGCGCTGTTTTTAGGTTTTCGCTTACAAAGTTTGTCTCCGTAATAACTGTAAAAATGTTTAACTTTTTGTATGATGTAACAGAAACGTAATTCGTGTCAGAATCTGGAAAGCTTACAGAACATTGGTTGGAAGCCAATTACCCACCATTGCATCTAGAAATTGTGCTCACGAACGCCAACGCCATACATGAACACACGATAAATTATTTTGTTGACCTTGAACGCCACATGGCCAGAGGAATGGTTGTTCGAGTCTGTCTCCGCGGAGGTGCACACGAGTCGGCGGTCGGAACTGGACTGTATTTCTGTACCCCGCGAGACGCTCTGCCATCTACCGTTCGGACTAGACACTACTACTCGCATGCTATACTCGGTACTCGCCCCCCCCCCCCCCGCGGCGCACTCGGCGTCATCAGCTTCTTGCTGCCAGCGCGGCGCGAACGCCCGCCGGTGAGCCGGCACCATGTCCCGCGCGGGGGCGTGGAAGAGGATCTGAGCCGGTGATCGACCGTCCGGGCCGGGTGTGTTGCGGTGCTGCAACATGCCTCGCACCCAGGCGCCGTCGTCCACGTGATTTTGTCGCCAGCACCGGCGGATGAGTTTGGCAGCGCATTTTACCGCTGCTTCGGCGCGGCCGTTTGACTGCGGGTAGTGTGGCGAAGACATCTTATGTGTCACGGCCCATGTGGAGAGAAATGCTTTGAACGCCTTTGATGTGAATTGAGGGCCGCCGTCCGATCACAGGAGCTCCGGCACCCCAGCCGTGCAAAAGATGGCACGGACCTCTCTGATGAGGTCGGCGGCGGTGGCGTGGCGGCCGAGCGGGCTATCAATTAGCCAGCCAAAGAATGGGTCGACCGCGACCAGGAAGTGGTGCCCGGCATATTCGCAGAAGTCTGCACAGAGCTGCTGGAACGGCCGGCTGGCTGGTTCGTGATGCCGGATCGTTTCTCTTTGTTGGGCCGGCAGCTCTCGTTGGCATTGCTGACATGCCTTGGTTATGATGTTGATGTCGTTGGACATCCCAGGCCAAAATGCTGGGCGAATTTGACGCTGGCCTTTGTGCTGCGTCTTGGAGGGGTTCAGGGAGACCCCGCGGGCACGGCACCTCGTCAAAAACTTCTGGACTCGGGCGACGTGTTCTTCTTGCGTCTTGCTGAAGATGATGACGTCGTCCACGACACGTTGGATGCCGTCTACGTCCCCGAAGCACTCGTCCATGCGCCGATTGTAATGCCCGCTAATTGACGAGACGCCATAGGGGGTGCGCAGATAGCGGTAGCGCTCGAATGGTGTAATGAACGTCGTCAGGTTTCGGCTGTCTTCGTCTAGAGAGCACTGGTGGTGTCCTTTAGTGGCGTCAAACACGCTAAACCATTTAGCGTCCGACGCTGTGATGGATGCGACACAATCGGCGGACGTGTTTGATTGGTACAGCTGCCGCCTCACGGACCTTTGAAAGGTTTACACACAGTCAAATGCCCATGCCTTCCTTCTTAGGGGCCACCGCGATGGGCGCGCACCACTCATTTGGCTCCGTGACGGGCTCGATGATGGCGTCACGCTCGAGTTTTTCGAGCTCGTGGCGCGGGGGCTCTCTCAGAGCTATCGGTACCCTGCGTGGCAAGCCCACGGCGAAGGGGGTGGCGTCTTCTCGCAGGTGGATTTGGTATTCTTCTCCTGGCATGGTTCGTACTTTGCCGTCCAACACGTCGGAAAACTCGTGAAGTGGCACTGCATTCTCGGTCACGTCGGAAGAGATGTGATCGTGAGGCAGCTCTGAAGCGCTTGGGGGCGGCCCGTCTCCGCCGTCTCCGTCGTCGGAGGTCGGCCATCCGACGGTCCCTCCCCCGGCCGGGCGCTCGTGGCGTCCTGTCTCGTCTCCGGTTTCGGTAGGGGAGGGGGCTGGCTGCGGCGCGGCTGCCTAGCGGCTGCGCCGGGCGGTCCAGCACCCCGACTGACTGCATTTATCTGCCGTGGGTTATTGGCCGGTACAATACGAAGACGGACGGCAGTGCGCCACGAGAGGAGGAGTCGTGGCACTCCTGAGATGACATGCACCGTGTCAGGCGCCGTTACGTCACCCAGGGTGATTCGGACGGGCAGACTCCCGCGCGAGCGCGTCACGTGTCCGTCCACAGCGCGGGGATGGATTCTTTCCATTCACTAGAAAGGCCCTGTGAACTGAAGCCGGGATCTCATATCTTAACGTGCCGAGATATTTTCGGTTGCTCAGGGGCCCTTTACGTGGGTCTCGGTTAACACGCCGACACACGCGATATGCTCATGAGCTCTCTGCATTGGTCTAGGGCGTTTCCAATTCTCTGTCACTTGCTTGCTTATGGCCCTAAACTAATGTCGGGGCCCATCTGATGGCCTGCTTGGGCACACTTAGTCGTTCGTGGACCCGCCACACTGGGCCTTGGGTACTTCTTTTTCTGAATGGGAGGTTCTACGCTCTTGAGGGGGCCTATCTGATGACCTGATCGGGCACATCCGATCTTTTGAGGGCTTCTACATTGGGCCTTGGGCACGAGCTACTTGAGTGGGGTCCTACGCACTTGTCAGGGGCCCACTCTGCTCGCCTCCTCGGCTGCACTGGACTGCTCTGGGGCGCTGCACATTGGTTCTTGGTGTTTGAGTTAAGGCCCTCTGCTCCTATCGGGGTCATCTGATAACCTGTTCGTGTATACTCCATGTTTCGGGGGCCCTCCGCACCGAATTCGGGTGCTTCTTAATTGACTGGAGGGCTGTACGCTCCTGTGGGGGCCCCTTCTTATAAGATCCTCGGGCCCATTCGATCGTGTGGGACTTTTACATCTCGTTTTGAGTACTCCCTTTTGAATGCAGGGCCCTCCGCTCTTTTCGGGGCCCTATTCGTCAACATGCCCAGGCGCACCCGGTTATTCGGGGCCCTCCACATCCTGTCGTGAGTATTTCATATTTGAACGGAAGGCCATGCGCTCTTGCCGGGACCCCATCAGCCAACACGCTCGGGCCCACTCGAATATCCTGGGATCGTCCAGATTGCGTCTTGGTACTTTCCATTTCAATACAGGGCCCTACGCACTTGTCGTGACCCATCTGTCCACCGCTTCGGCCGCACTGGATTGTTCGGAGCCCTATATATTGGATCTTAGCATTTGAATTTAGGGCTATACACTCCTGTCTGGGCCACCTGATAATCTGCTCGGGTATACTCCATCTTTCTATGTCTATACATCTATACATCAACTTTCGGGGGCCCTTCGCATTAGGTTTTTGGTATTTATTATTACAATGGAGGGCCCTACGCTCTTTCTGGAAACATCACCTGTTAACCTGTTCGGGCACACTCGATCATTCAGGGGCCCTCTACATTCGGCCTTGGGTACTTCCTATTGGAATGGAGGGCCCTACGTTCTTGACGGGGACCCTATATGTTAACCTGCTTGAGCGCACCCGATCGTTCAGAGCCCCACGCATTGCGTTGTGAGTATTTCTTATTTGCATGGACGGCCCTATGTTCTTGGCGGGCCCCATCTACTCAGCTGCTCGGGCCGACGGCGGATGCAGAGGATCGGGGGGGGGGGGGGAGGGGGAGGAGGCACGGGACCATGCCCTATGGACCATGCCGAGGTGACAAAGGCTCCGAAGGGGCCCATAACCGGCCGGACGGACGCAGTTGTCTTACAACAAAAAAAAGCAACAAAATCGGATGCTTTTGGGCCTACAGACGACCAAAAATCATTGTTAGCAAAACTAAGGAGCTCATAAGCAAACAAAGTTTATTCTTCGCTGATTGAGGAAGTGTTGCTTGAGGGAAATTTTGCGGCACATTACGCTTTCTGGAGACATTACGCCGTTGGTTGCCTGGCCCTATATGTCCACTTGCCGGATCAGTCTGATCGCTAAGGAACTTTCCACGATGCCCTTAATCTCTTTGCATTTTCTCATAAGGCCCAATGTGCTGTTGGGACGCTATCTGCCTCCATGCCTGACCACTATTGATCCTTCAGGTTTTCCTCCACGGATTCTTCCCATTCGCTCGAAAGGCTCTATACACTTTTTCCGGGGCCCATATGCCAGGACCCATAAGCCAGGGCACACCCAGCTGCTCATGGACCCTTCATATAAGTCTCGGATTTTTTGCTGGTTGCTTGGAGGGCCTTGTGTTGTTGGTATGGCTTTTATAAGGTAAGGCACGGAGACACTCGCGAGGTGGCATGGCTTTTATAAGGTAAGGCACGGAGACACTCGCGAGGGCTCTCTCTCCTTTTTGTCTCTTTTATAAGGTAAGGCACGGAGACACTCGCGAGGGCTCTCTCTCCTTTTTGTCTCTTTTGCGGAGGACTCTTCACTCCTATCGAGGCTCGTGTTGTTAACCTGCCCGTGCATTGCTGATCGCACAGGGGTATTCATTTATGGTCTTGGATTATTCCCATTCGCTCAGAGGGTCCTGTGCTATGGCCGGGGCATTATATGTCGGCCTGCCGAGACACTACCGATCGTTTAGAGGCTCACCACGTTGGTCTTGGGCTCTTTTTGCTTGCTCTGAGAGCCCTACACTTGTTGACGGGAGCCTCTTTGTAGCGGCACCCATGATCGCTTATGTTCCGTCCCTACTGGCCTTGGTGACTTCGTCTCAGAGCAGCAGTCAAATATGCGCCGATGAATTTTTACGCGCAGCTGCCGAACGTAATTTTACCTGCCGCCGACGCCGTATGTGTAATTTGCATTGCCTTTTGAGTGTGTGTCACTTATATTACTAATGCATCACGTTCTTAACATATTTTGAATGCTAGGATATGTTGTACTCTTTTATAACCAAGGAAAAATTATGCATTAGTCATCAGCCATCAGCTGATTGCATCGCCCAGCTGGCTGACCGTAAATAGATAAGTTAAGAATCGAGTCCGCACTTACTTTTGACGGTTGTAAGCGGCCAACTCAAGTTTGTTTTGACTGTTGTTCCGGAACACTTAGCCCCGAAATGGCAGCATTTAAAATGACCTGTAAGAAATGAGCGAGCTTTATGTGCATGCATGCGTAGCACGCCTGTGGCTATATAATAAGGCTGTGCGCAGTAAGATGAGTTTTCGTATTCATTAGATAAATGAATAAGTAAATACGTGGGCCCCAAGCTCCAGCCGGCCCCACAATGTTGTATAGCCCCTCCTTGACGAAATCCTGGATCCGCCTCTGCTTGTTGACGTTGTGGGGTGAAATATATTACCATTGAAACCCATGTAAGGTTATGGGATGTGTGCTGTAATGTTTTGATATGGTCGTCACCAAAACTGTCGGTCAAAAGCATTTTTGGCACCGAGCGTCGCGTGAAAATAGACCTTTTGGTAACCAACCTTATCCACCATGTCGGCGAATTTTACCACACCTGGTTCAAAGAAAAGCACCACATTTGGAAATATTGAAGCAAGCATCAGGTGATGAGATAAGGCCACTCAAACTTTTTGGTTTGCCTTTATGTGGAAACTACTTCTAGAAGACATATTTTCTTTGTTTAGAAAGCATGCTTTTCAGCACGCCATTGTTCGATTATGTCATTGTTTCTTGCACAGCATTGATTGAGAGCCAACTGACGGCCGTTTTATCAGGAAATCGTGCTTACGAACGCCATGTATGAACAACTCGACAATTATATCTTCCTTGGTCATGATCGCTGCAAGACTACTGGACTGGCTGGATCTGAATGGCATTATTCTGGCGTCATATATGCCTGGACGACCTTGAAATAGCCTCCCTGGAATGTTCTTTACATCTTTGCGTGCATGTAGCTTAGGAACTAGCGGAGTTGCGGTCTTAAGTAGAGCAAGCAGAGCTGTGGGCTGCAGCGAATGATTTCGAAGATGGTTATTTCAGCTCAGAATCCCATACAAATGTGGAACACCCCCCTGCATGCAAAAAATTGTGGCGTGCTCCACTTCAATTCAGTATGACCTGTCATTCACATTTTACCATTGTGCGAGTACCGAGTATAGCGCGCGAGTAGTAGTGTCTAGTCCGAACGGTAGATGGCAGAGCGTCTCGCAGGGTACAGAAATACAGTCTAGTTCCGACCGCCGACTCGTGTGCACCTTCGCGAAGACAGACTCGAACATGACGCACCGGGCAGGGTCAGTGGGAATCGACCCCGCCTCGGTTCCCCTGCCGGACAACATAGACGACCCTGTGACAAGTGCCGTGCCCCGGGGAACGTGCCTCGTGCCAGACTCGATAGGCCCGATGGACCCCATGGCCCCTCACCTTCTGGACCAATCCGTCCCTCTTATCCTCTATCTTACTTCATCCTGCATCCGCGCGACACCCCGCTTGTCCGGGGCAGGCTGCGTGCGTCAGCCACGAGTGGGCCGAGAGCCCCGTGGGAAGGGGGACCCCGACCGGGTACCCACGCATGCGCGGGTTAAAGCTCGGCGGTTGGCCCCCCAGGCGATGCACGTCTGTCCCATCGTTAACCATTTTCCTTCATCCCATAGCCCTGAAATGATCATTTCTGGCCGAAAGGGCTCTAATCCAAAAACCAAAAACCAAAAACCAAACCTTCTGGACCCACCCCTGCTTTGTGGTGCCCCAGGAAATACGTGCCTCTGGAAAATCAAAGCTAAGATTTCCGGTGATAAAGTTTTTTTTGGTGCTCCCTCGTGGACCATGCATATCCAGAATTTTGCGAGGGTGGAAGACATAGATATTGTGATGTCCATGGATTTTGTTTAAAGAATCACCCACTAAGATAAAGGTTCTCTTGGAGATAGAGGTTACGGCACCCGGAAATGAAAGTTATGGTGGCCTAAACTGACCGTCTTGGTGCCTCCTAACCCAAGCGGCCAATCCAGGATTTCGTTAGGGTGGGAGACACAACATTGCTGTAGCCCTGAAATTTGGTGCCCTTGGAGAATGAAGGTTTGAGATCGGTTATGGTCTCCCCGGATTTCGGTGCCTATCAAAAATAAAAATTTGTGGTCATTTGTGGTGTCCCTGAAACTTTGGTGCCTTTTGAAACTAAAGTTAGGTGGATCCGAAATGAGGAATTTGTTGTCCCCTCACCATGATATTTTGTTGCCCCCTCACCCCAAGAGACAGGAGGCATAGCCCCATCCAGCCCCCACCCCTTACCACTCTGGATCCGCCATTGGGTGAGGGTCGGTTGACAAGACACACCTCATTTCCTCATCGCCTCAAAGCGTAACCCGTCATTTCTTCCCAATGAGTCACTCGGCTCCTCGCGTAAGCCCCATTTATGTCACTTCGGTGTGGATCTGAATATATACCGTGTTCTGTTTATGACCACAAAACTAATTCTATGTTCCGAAAAGTGTTGCTTGTACATGCTATGTAGTTGGCGCCTCCTTCGCACGGGACATGTGTACTGGGCCATACTGTCTCTAAACTCTCCCCACGCAGGCTCTAAGCGCATGTTTCCTTCAAGTCAACAGGTACCCACCAGGGGCTGATGTACGCAGGCTGTGTTGCTACACGCGGCCCGCTGCTAGACGTCTATTGTATATTCCGTCGCGCCTCCCGTTCTAAGAGCATTCGCAATAAGCACCGCTCAAAGTGCTCTCTGCTGCTCTTTTCCTGAACAAACGGCGTACCTGCCGTCATTACCAAAGGCGTAGCAAAACTATGAAACGAAATGTGCATATTAAAAACTTTTGTCATCACATCCATAATATATATACCTATATCATGGTTGTATTTTCCCTGGCCTCATGCGAAGTGTGGTTCACCTCTTTCTGACTTACGTAGTTACGGCCATCGGTTGGTTTGGCCGATCGGCTGATCGTTCGCGCCGTTTTCATTCGCGCCAACCTGCCTGCCGTCATGCGCGCAAAGTTCGGCGCGTAGATGAAAGCGTTCCATTGGCGTTCATAATTGGTCGAGCGGGGACGTTTCCCGCTTTGACTTTCTCAAGCGCCGTAGTCGTCCAGCACCGGAACCCAGACAGATCATGACTTGTCGCGTGGGAGTTTGTTTTCGGAGGCTGCCTTAGGGTGAGATGAATCAAGGATCAAGTAAACATGAAAGGAAGCAAACATTTCTGCCTCACATGGTTGCAATTATCGACGAAATAAGGGTCATCTTTTCACGAAACATCATTGTCGATATCCGATGCAGCAATAACATGATACGTAAGACAGCGAGAGTAGGTACTTACATACCCGTACGACAAAACACATGCAGAAGAGATGTCACCATCAACCTCATATTCTGAGCATTACATAATATGAATTCACACATTCACACTCCAATTCTGGGTTACGCATATCTCTAATTATATAACTCCGTTCATAACTCAATAGAATATTACGGAGACTATAAAAACGTGAGAAGTAACACAAATGCACAGTACGCTGTTATTTTAACAGAGACACGCATGAGAGACAACCTGCCTCCACCTGAAAGCACGGAAAGTATAAATTAAATGGCAGAGCCTGCCGCCACCCTGCTGCCTACTAACCACGCATCCACTAAATACCGACAATAACATGATGCCATGACATTTGTCTCAGTGTTGCTATACGTGATCGGCTGCTAGTCGCCCAACGCCTACGCTATTGCATCTCCCGTTTCAAGAGCGTTTGTAGCATGCTCCACACACTGGGCTTGCCGTAAGCGCACCGTTTGCTCCTACATCCATTACTAAAGACTGCAAAACGATGAAAGGAGCTGAACATATTCAAAACTATAATGATCATATTCAAATTGCATACCCGCATCTCTGTCATATTTCCCTCGGTCGCATGCGTTCACTGCATCCGTCTTACGCGGAAACAGCAACTGGTTGCCTTGGTCGATCATCTAATCGCTCGCGCCATTTTCATTCGCGCCAACCTGGCTGTCGCCAGGCGCATGCGAACAGTCTGGCGCGTCAATGAAGATGCTCTGGTTGTTCGGACGGGAAAAGTTTCGCGAGGAACGGAACCTTTCGGCGCCAGCCCACGGACAGATCACAACTTCCTGCGAGGGAGTTGCTCTTTGAGGACGGGCTCAGCGTAAGGTCAAGCTAGGATGGATGGCAGGAAGTAAATGTGGAGGGAAGCAAGCATTGTAGTGCTCGCTATGGCTTCAGTCGATGAAATGAGGAAAATCGTTTCAGGAAAAATCGTCGCCGACACCCGACGCGACAATAACATGACGTTTAACCCCCACCATGATAGGCGGCGATTATGGCACGTGTTTTGGAACCAAAACGTGTTCTTAGATTTTCTGGTTTCGAAACAGCGGCAGTTTGTGATGAACACTGCACGGCGACTTACGGTTGGTTTGGGCGACGAGCGGCGACATAATTGTACTGCAGGATGTACTATAAAATTAAACAAGACACGCGCCAATTTCAATTTCGTGTGGCCACAATGCATGGTCTCGTAGGCATAATGTAAAGCTGTAAATTACGGTTTTCTGGAAAATTGTACCTCGATCCTGTCAACAGCACCAAAAAAGCTAGTACAAATCGTGGAACCGTGTTAGAACAATACACTGGTGTTCTCGGCTAAGCTCTATCTTTATAAGCTTGGAAATGCCAGGGGAGGGTCGCATCAACTCCCCCTCCCCTATCAGTCCAAGTTACGCAAAATGACGAATCAGGGCAATAGTTAAGCATACAGCAAGCATAGGTGCCTAAACATACGTACAGCGCACATGCAGAAGGGATATTACTATCAACTACACATTCCCTGAGCGTAACATTACATGAATCCACACTTTTGCACTCTGATCTGTGGGCGCCGAAACTCTCCCGTTGTATCGCTCCTGTCATAACTCGGCCAGATGTTCCGGAGTCTAGAAAATCTTCACAAGAAACAGGAATTGTACGGTATGCTGTCATCTTCACCGAAGCAGGCGTCTAAATAACCCGTGCCCGTCAATTATGAAAACATGTATAATGCATGTAAACATTTGATGTGGCAGTATTTTTGAGACATACTTATTGTTAAACATGTATTCACATTGCCCAGCCATGAGGCTGTCATTAGTAAACGTGGACGCGCTGGAGCAAATTTTCGACAACAAATCCGATGGACATAAATCACAATGACCCTTTGTCTTGGTCGATTCTGAACCACTACTTGGCGCAAAATCTGATGCATGGCTTAGCCGCATGGACATTATTAAGCACAATATTATTAAATATATGTATATATATATGTATATATGTTGTTTATATATATATACGTGTATATGTTGTATATACATGTCATATATATATATATATATATATATATATATATATATATACATATCTCTCTATATATGTATGTATATATATATATATATATATATATATATATATATATATATATATATACATATACATATCTCTTCCTCTATATATGTATGTATATAGATGGATATATATATATATATATATATATATATATATATATATATATATATATATATGTATGCATGTATGTGTGTGCATAAATATACGCGAAGCCGATGGTTCTTTATGCATGTTTTGTTAGAGATCACAGCCATCCTAGCAATGATTCTTTACAGATGTTTTCTGGATATATCTCATCTGATAGCAGGTTCCCTTCTTCTCGCTGGTTGTTGAAGATGGCACCACAGCTCGTGATACAAAGAAGATATAGATTGTTATACTGCATGGCCTGGTATTACTTATGCTTCTCAACGTTCCATTCTTCATTGGCATTTTCTGGAGTGACACTTTTGGACAAAGTCGGTATCGTAGTGCGTTTGTTAACTTGAAATTGTCTCGTGTCTGCTCTTACCTGGATCTTATACCTCCATACACCAGCTTTTGTGACACTGGTTGTACGCAAACATACTACACACATATCGCAGCACAGACATAAGGATTTGCGCATTACAGATGCTCATCACTGTCAGGCAAAAAAACAGTCATCCGCGACACTCAAAACACTCAGTGTTCCGCTGCTCTCCGCCCTTGCCAACACAGAACCCACTGATAAGCGCACTGGCCGACTCCAACAAAGTGCTTCTCATTGTGTCAGGGGCCCCGACTAATGTAAATAACGGGCCCGGTCTTGTCCCTGATTGGAACTGTTCGGTTCTGGTGGTGCCCGTTCGACGAAGAGACGTTCATGGACTCCGGGGCCCGCGATCGGCGCAAAGCGCCCTCTGACAGGCACCGAGGGCCCGGGTCGCAGGGCCAGGATCTCTAATACGATCTTCGCCGAGCCCAACAAACATCGGTTCTTTGATCGTCTGTCCCCAGAGCCCTAGGGCGGGGGCGGGGGGGGCGGGACGCGTGTCCTGTAAATCTCCTGTATGCGCCACTGGAGGTGCCTGGGCGGTAAATGCGACCCCTGAGTGACCACGGTATCCGAGTGGTTTCCCGGTCCCCTTAGTGCCCATTGTCTGAAAGGTAACAAAGGCCCAAGAAGATGTAAGGGCCCTTAAATACCAGTGTACCCCTGGCGGCCAGGGGCTCCCGACTGAGCGGCCAGAGGGGGTCCACGAGTTTACCAGATAAAGCTTCCTGAGCAGCTAGGCGTTTCTACGGTACAGTCTGAACTTTTCTTTGACAATCTTTCAGTCAATCTATTCACTGCGATCATTTTTTCAGCTTCACTGTTCCGAAAGGAGCTCCTCCCAGGGGTTCCTGGACCCCTCGCCTTTCTCCTACCCCCCCCCCTCCCCCTCAACAGTCATACCCCAATAGAGTCTTCAGCCAAGACTTTGCTACTCCATGCATTTCCCGATTGGAGCTGAAGGGTCTTCCGTCCCCTTTCTGACCGTCTATCGGTTACTATTGATACACATGATACGTTGGTCCCCGCTCTGACACTGAAGGCCCTTTGACCGGGATGGTTGACCCTGAATCGACGCAGGGCCAGTCACTGACCCAAAAATGTCCCAAGCGTAGCAGGTTTAATAAGTGGCACGGGGATCCCAGTTCGACGCATTTGGGCCCTCGAGAAAACGGACAGAGAGACCCTATGTGGTGCTGGCCCCTGACTGACACGAGGCCCTTCCATTAAGACGCCCGTCAAGAAGGAGGAAGGGGGGGGGGGCAGCTCCGGTCCAGCACGAGCGAGATGCCGAGGTGTCCAACATGTCGGAATGTCGGGTCCGTCGGGATGTGTGTCGCGGTGAACCGAGTGAAACCGAGTCTCGGGCTCTGGCGCGAAGATGGCGGCGTGCCCGACTGAGCTGGCAGTGTGTCGACCGCGGACGGGCTGCCCCACCGACAGGCCTTGCGCGCGTGTGGCGGGGCTCCGTTCTCGGGCGAGGGACGGCGCGCGCGAGACTGCGTTCTTCATTTGGCGGCCGGGCTGCCTCTTCCACCGACCACCGCGAGCGTGGCTGCCGGCCGGACCGCCGACCTGGGCAGCCTCTGGGCTCACTCGCGTGTCCGAGCTCTGCGTCCAACCGATTGCACATTATTATTCACTCCTATATACAGTGATTGAGCGGAACCGTTGCCTGCGAATTTGGCGGGCGGCGGTTTGTTTGTTGGACGCGCTGGAATGCCGATGTCTGTCAATCCTCTTAAATGGAGTGTTTCAAAAAAAAATCACACAGGGCTTTTGGCGATATTCCTATCAGCACTGTGGGCATTGCCGGGTATTCTAGATATGAAAATATCCCACTCGTATTTTTTAACCACGAACTTATATCTCATCAACTAGCAATTGTTGGTAATAAGTGTTTATGGAAAATAAGTTGGATGTTTACGCACAAGTGATAAAACAGGGAAGTTATATTTAAGTATTGCGTTTTCCGACTATACAATGCATGACATTGCATGGGTAAATAATTACTGACATGCTATAGCTTCAAGAGTAGGCTACCATTGTTCAATAATCGTCAAACCTACAGTTAGGTGGAACTACTTAACCACACATTCTGAGAGCATGAAATCTAAACAGAACAGCAAAAAAAATTCTGAAACATCCCTACATTGGTGACAGATTCTCACATGGTTCTTCCTCGTCTGTCATATCATCTTCCTATCCAGTTAGTGGGCTTCGGCTCCAGTCTCCAACAACTTGATTAGCTGAGCCACTTATCCCTGCTCAGCCCAACCCGAGTATATTCATATTTTGCAAAACCACACTCCTGCATATTGCACGCAAGTTGTCGAATGCGTCACAGGTTTCAGGGAACAGAGGTCACATGTAAACACTCAATGGCTTGTAGGGGCATCTGATGGTTGCGACTACACAGAACACCAGGTTACGCGCGTGCAGACTTAAATGCTGGTGAAAAACGACGGGCGGGCTTCCGCAAGTCATTCTAAGAGGAAATCGTCGTGCTACAGGCTTATATTTGGAGCAGCGACAACATTAATTCTCCAATGAAGTTTTGATGATGTATGTCCAGTCAATACTCATAGGGACAACATAACATTTTCAGGGAGGTTGAAGACCAGCCCCAACGTGCAATCTTCTCACCCCCCCCCCCCCCCTCCCATACCTCTGACTTTCAAAAGCCAAGAAGTAGTGAAAATTGGGCCTGAATATATTGCAAACTTGTAGGTCACTTGTGGTGTAGATGATCCTGGCACTGTGAGGCCTTACAAATTTGGTTTGATGTGTCAAACAGTTAGTAGCACATCTGAATCTGAAGGCAACACTTTGAATGTCGAACTGAAGTATTGACTAATTTATCTCATCTCATCTAGGACATCTAATTTGTGTGATTTCTTCGATGTCTTCAGGTAGGCCGAGACAGACTTCAGATTTGAGTGTGCAGGACGCGATGTCATCTTTCAATGTATAAAAATGAGAAGGAAATTACAGTTTTAGTAGGCATGCAACGCCAACTGGCTCTACAGAACCTAACAGGACTCAGAGACAGAGTAATTTATCCATGTATCATGCAACACTAATAGTTGCAGCTAGTCATTTTCCAACAGCATAAGGGATTGCCTGTGTGAAGGACAACCTGTGCCAACCTTTGCTTGTGCCCCAAATGGCGTGCCCTAGACATATTTCTGTAATTGTACCAGTACTAAAAACATAAGACCATCTTTATCATGTGAGTGCTGGGTCACAATTAACATCAGTAACCATAAACGCATGTCTAACACTGACTAGCATTTGACAGGGGTGCAGTTTCCTTTTCAGTCAGGGGCTCTAGCCCCCAAAATACTTGGCCTGCAACCTGGCTTTGAGAACAAAGTGAGCCAAATCTGGGAAGAAACAAACCGATTCGTTGGCGTCTTTTGGGGGGGGTGGGTTACATCATTTCCCACTGATCAGTTCGCTGGGGCTGAGAGGAGTGAGTCGAGTATGAATTGAGGGTCTCAACCCATTTGGCATCCCTGACTGCTTACCACTGGTGCAGCACTAACAATAATATGCTAGAATTATTATCATTGTCATAAAAAGTAGGAAACATTATGATTGATTGCACGCCAATGATAGTATTTCAAACATCAAAACAAGATAGGAGACAACCTGAAGACAGCCAGGGCATGGGTTGGTGCTAATCTGTATATTTCTGATAACAGATTATAATCTTTAGCCAGATATTATGTGTTTACCAATTGGTATTCAAAGGATAATATTGCAGAAATAATGAATAAAAAGCAGCGCACGTGATCGCTGTGCCGGTACCAATCTGAAACTTAGTATATCCTGGCATTATCCGGCCGCCCAACCTGTTGTTATAGGGCCTTGGTCATACCGATCAGGGCAGCGCCTTGATAAAAGTGTCATACTACCGTGTATTTGCCTACTGTAGGCCCTGTGATAAGCCTGCGATGTTGCTTAACCATTAGGACTTGAAGAAAGGACTTGTAGCAGCAAACATCTAAATATGTAATGAACCAGGAGTGCGCCACAAGCTTCTCAAGCTGCTATTAAGTGAACTCCAATACGTATCTCAACTTTACACAATATGGCGTAACGTGGGAACTGGCAAAAGAAAGATACTAATTTAGCCAGGAGTGTGGCACAACTTTCTCAAGTTTCTTCTCCACACTTCTCTAAAATATTACCTTTTTGGTGTACCTGGCCTCTTCCAATAGCACACAGACAAGAACCTTCACAAAAGGCTATGATAAAAAGTAAGATGTCGTAAAAGTAACGTGTTGTATAGTTAAATCTAAGGCACCTATTTTTCCAGAATGATTGTATAGTATCAAATAGTACATAATGGCATAAGCCCCCCCCTGGCGACTCATGTTTCCGCAGAATGATTTTTAGTTCAATCGTCTATCATAATCGGCCATCACGACTGCACCCCCCCCCCCCCCGCTAGCTGTCCCAGAGCGGACGGGAGCCTCTCCCTGCCCTCTCTTTCCTAGGAAAGGAGGAGGAGGTCTCTCTGGAAGTTCTCTCTTCTTCTCTCTCCTCTCTCTCTCCATCTATCTCTCTTCATCTTCTCTCTCTGACTCTCTCGTCTCTCTCTCTCCTCTCTATTCTCTCTCTCTCTCTCTCCTCTCTCTCTTTTTCTCTCAGCCCTTGGTCCAGCTTTCGTAATCTATGCGTTCAGCTCTCTGCTCTCGTCTTCTTTCCTCATCGCTCCTATCTATTCTCTCTCTCTCTATTCTCTCTCTATCTCATCTCGATATCTTCTCTGTCTCTCTCTCTCTTCTCTCTCTCTCTCTCTCTCTCTCTCCTCTCTCTCTTTTTCTCAAGCGCCTTGGTATTGTAATATGCGCGTCTGTGCAGGTTATCAGTGGTCTAAAAGAAATGATTTCACCCATTTCAAACATTCGCTAAAGCCACGTTAATACCCTTGATACCCTGCGTAAAGCGCATCAGGTGAGTTTGCTATCTGCTAGCACCGACGCGACTACTGGATCGACCTCGGTTGTATCTAAGCCGGACGAAGATTCGTTCCCTAGCTGGCCTCCAGGGTAACAGCCCCTACTGGGTGGTACTTCCCCGCAGCTTGCCCCTGATGGGATGGCTTACCAATCCTTCAGCTACGCCCACCGCTTGCAGCGCCCCGCTGCTGCACACCCGCCTCCCACGGCGCCACGTCAAGTATGGAGACGCCTCCCCCGGCGTTTCTGCACCCTCGGCTCCCCTCTGCCGGAGTGGGCTTTGCAAGGCATCGCCTCACGATGCGCCCCTCAGAGGCCTGGAGGTAGACAGTGCACCTGATAGGACGGTGGAGCCCCTCGGTAGGCAGTGAGCGGTCGGCATGACCTGGCTTACGCCTGACAGCGTCTCCGGCTAACGCACTCCGGAGGCTCGGCCTGACCGGCCTGTCTGACGACTCCGTAGGCTCGGTCTGGCCGGCCTGTCTGACAACTCAATTCAGAATTCCGTGCCCTTCTTGAACGCGTCGATGGTGAAGTCTCTATACGTACTGAGGATTGCACCACCAAGGCCTTATAAGGTCTGGCGTACACTTCTCCGCGGTTCTCTTCGTTTTTAAGTGCTTGCTGGCTGACCACAACCGAATGAGGCGCATTCGTCACCTAGACGTTTTCAGAAGCGATTACGAATGCGAGTTGATGCCGAAAATTTGACTTAATTTTACTCTAGTCACATCATACAATGATCCTATCGTTCGTCAACTGTTCGACTCATATAGGAAACGCGTTTGCCAGGTCGCAGGTAGGTTTATTGTACAGCGTCAACCTCAAGCTCATCGTCGCCGATGCACCGTTTTAGATGTTAGGGTAGTTCGAGTCGGTGGCCACACCACACTGATTGTTGTGGTCTTTGAGCATCTTGATGTAACCTTCATCGCCCCAGGAGTCGCCCCACGAGTTCTTGACCAGCCAGTAGGCCATGCCGTCCTCGGTGCCGTAGCCCACCGCCAGCACGCCGTGGTCCAGGTTTCGGCTGCTGCAGTGCGGCTCTTGGTAGACACCACCACTGTACAGCTGGAACGAGATGTGGCTGGCGTCGATGCCGATGGCAACGGGACCGACATTGGCTACGGCATCCTCCATGTTCGATTCAGACCCCGTGTTGATCTCCGTCCAGGATGAGATGTAGGCGACCACGGCGGACGCGTCGAAGCGGCAGTGGAAGCGGCTGCTCTCCTCGTACGGGTAGTCTGCCTCGGACATGACGCCGCCGGCGTCCTCGATGTAGTCCCAGGACGAGCTCTGAAGGCCGCCGTTGCAGCCCTGGTTTCCGTAGCTGGAGGGGGGACGGCAGTCACCAGGAGTGCATTGAAAGGATGGCGAGCACACGTCCCCGCATCTTGTGATTGTTGTATACGCATCAAATATCATTTCGAAGAGACTTTAGCATCGCTTTAAACTATTTATGAGAGACCTTTAGATTGTGATCGGCCCTGAGAAACTCCGGCATATGTCCCTGGTAATAGCGGTAGGGGCATATGAGTGGCGGTGAGTGATGGTGAGTGGCGACCGGCTGAGCCGCGGTCACGTGGCCTCTGTCCGTCATCGTTCCCACATCGCACTGCGACCGACGTCAGCTAGATATGACGCCGAAGCCGACACACTCTCCGTGCTAGAGGCGCGTGCATGACTCATCCTCTTCAGATAAGTGATCAATTAGAGTGCACTGCGTGCAGACTTAGTGTGCTGGTGGAAGTTCACAATGTGTTAGAGAACGTTTGTAGATGAACCCTAACCTGGCACATGCTATGCGAAAGACTCGACCTTTTTCCTGCTGAACACATCGACTTTATATGCAGGACGAAATTTGCTAATTGAGGGGTTAAGTACCTGAGCTTTCTTCACAAAGTCTGACCAAACGGCTGAGCAGAACTTCCAACAACAAATAATGCATTCCTGTATCTCGAGTCCTCGGCCGCGTTCTAGGTCGCCGACGCCACCTGTCAGCGTTTCGTTCTGCCACCAGCCTCACCTCCTGGAGCAGTCCATGAGCTGCTGCTCAGAGAGCGAGACCAGCGGGTTACCAGCCAGCTTCCAGGCGCCCTCCAGCGCGCCGGTGGTGGAAAAGGCCCAGCAGGAGCCGCACTGGCCCTGGTCCTTGACGCCCGTCACGGCGCCTTCCTGGCGCCAATCCTTGGAGGCGGAGCTGACCCCCTGCAGCACGTGCTGGCCGGACACGCGGATGCCACGCGTCGCCCGCGGCTGGTAGCCCAGCATCTGGCGGTACTCGGCGTTGGTGATGTCGGCGAACTTGTTGACGCCCAGGCGGAAGGAAGAGGTGCCGGCGTTGTGCTCATCAATGACGCGCAAGTTGTCCTTGAAGATGGCTAGGCGCGCCGCTTCTTCGGCCGGGTGTGAGTAGGTCTTGCCGTGGGTTTTCTGAGGAGTGTAGCGGCGGTGCGGGTCATGATGGGTTCATCAACCCACCCCATGTCGGGCGCAGGAGGGCGTGGCTTTGGGAATTACTGGTCAAGGTATTCACTTTCAGGGCATTATGATTAAATGCAAACAACGTCAAAACGTTATGGGTTATGCGTGATAGCCTGTAAACCAATTTTCCAAGCATAAGTTGACAAGTGATGACATGATTTTTGGATCAGTTTTCACACGGATTAATAAGAATGCGAAACGATTGAATCATTTGCGACACGACCGAGTGCAACTGAGGGCTGTCAGCGAGAATCTTGACAAAGGAAAGAAAGTGGTTGGTCGACGTCGGTATCAGATGCTTTGCAAATCCTGCGCAACAGACGTAAATAATATGACAATGTTGACGGCCCAAAGCACGGAAGCCCAGACGTCTAGAGGATAATGCAGGAAAACGACGGCCAGGGATGGATTTGACGATCGCGTCGTCAGTGTTATGTTGGAAGGATCCTTAGGTCGTTGGTCTGTGTACCATCTCAAGGACGATTCAAGGAAGTGTTTATTACATGCTTGCACACTCATGCACGTATGTGATTGCTGGAATTAACCCATACACCAAAATATTCACACTTAGGCTTCCTTATGCACATTCCGCACGCACAGCACAGAGACCCAATATATTCTTATTTTTGATTAGGTAGGTATAGCATGCTAGCGCAGTGTGCGTCCTGCAGTATCTGATTTGTGATGGCATCAAGCCTTCAAATGAATCCACACGCCAGCTTTATAATCATGCCTAAACGGCTAAACATCTTGAAATATGCACGAATCGGAGTATCGCTTCAAACTTTACATCCGTTGGGTACGCGCAGAATCTAATTATTGGATGATTTCCTTGAGACTAAAGCTGGCATCTTTAACGCTGCATGTCATTATCCTCCGTGAGGTCGAGGTGCATGCAATTGCATGGGGTTTTGTGGTTCTTGAGCCCTCCCCCGATGCCCCTCTGAGTCCTTCTGAGTCCCTTCAATGCATAGCAGCAAAAAGGGAATACTGGGCCAAAGAAATTCAGAAGATGCGCTTAACTTTTGGTACCCTAGGTCCCCATGCACATCACAATTAGTATCATGTTTGTAGCAAATAGCGCCCTGTGCGTAGGCATTTGTACGTACGTAACAGCGTCCCATACATAACTAATGTTTTTGCCATGCCAACTCTTCCATATATTAGACCTGTCTGCAAATGTTTCACAGATTTTTCACATGGCAACACCTGGATTTGGATAAAAAATGAATGCAATAGGCGGGAGCTTTTTAAAGTGTGTGTACTTTACGTGAGCTATCTGAACCACTTTTATCCAATTTCTATCTGGCTACCCTGCAAGGTAGTCCAGATAAAAGTTATTCTATACTTTCCTCAACATTGCCAAGTGTATTTGCCGCATAATCGTAACGGTGTTGATTTTCGACTGATGTCGAGTGGCAAGTTCAGTCAGTTACTTTGGTGGTTAGCAGCGGTTCGGCGCCCGTCAAATCATCACAGCAAATGGGGCCCTCCGCGGTCCAGGATGCGCAACAACTGAATCTGCTGCACGTGCTCGATTGTCCGGTCGATCATCGGCAGTGATGCGCCCCGCCGGAAGTCACGCGCCCCGCCTGAAGTCAGAAGGTGGCCTTGAGCTTTTGAAGGTTTGCTGGTTCGTCCACTGGTTTGCGAGGTCACCCCGCAGCCTGAAGTCCAGCGGCGGCGGGTCGGACGATTGAGAGGCCGCGGCACGGGTGTCTTTAGCTGGTGTGCATCCCAGCGAGAAGGTTCTTAAACCAATCCAGTGAGATCCAGCACCGTGCGTGTTATCGCTCCGTCCTGCTGGAACCACTCCTCATCCCTATCGATGCCGTGGGATCGTTCCCGGGTCGCACAGAAGGATATCGGAGCGAATGCTGCACGTCAGAGCTCTATATCGCCGCCGCTCTGATGCCCTTCGGGGCGGCCCTGGGGCAACTGCTTAGCATCACTGTATCGCCACCGCTCTGATGCTCTTCCGGGCGGCCCTGGGGCGACTGCTCAGCATCGCTGTATCGCCGCCGCTCTGATGCCCTTCGGGGCGGCCCTGGGGCGACTGCTCAGCATCACTATATCGCCGCCGCACCGATGCTCTTCGGGGCGGCCCTGGGGCGACTGCTCAGCATCGCTATATCGCCGCCGCACCGATGCTCTTCGGGGCAGCCCTGGGGCGACTGCTCAGCATCGCTATATCGCCGCCGCTCTGATGCTCTTCCAGGCGGCCCTGGGGCGACTGCTCAGCATCGCTATATCGCCGCCGCTCTGATGCTCTTCCAGGCGGCCCTGGGGCGACTGCTCAGTATCACTATATCGCCGCCGCACCGATGCTCTTCGGGGCAGCCCTGGGGCGACTGCTCAGAATCAGCATCGATTGGGACTAGGAGTGGCTTCATAGGCCGGGCCGACATTGCACATGGTGCCTTGCACATGGTGCCTTGCACATGGTGCCTTGGACATGGTGCCTTGGACATGGTGCCTTGGACAGGTCCATAATTATTAATATGGAGCGTCTTTAGTTTAAGACTGCTGTGCCGTAACTTCCCACCCGCCCGCCCTATCACCACTGAATTTCGTCATGTGTTGACTAGATACTCGTTCTCGCCCTCATAGAGGCATCTTGAGTGCAGTCATAATCTGACGAACGTGAAACCACTGATGACTACCATTGTTTTGTATCACGCATTACCATGGAATGGTCATTCGAATACCATTATAGTCTTGATTGTGAGAGAAAGACACATGCCACTGTTAAGTAACAAGAAGGTTAACTTTTATCTAGTACGCCTTGCACAAACGGTACATCACATAGGCACAGCCTATCCGTTTGATCTTTTTATGGTTTCTTTTCGGGTCTGATCTATTGCTAAACGGAGAACTTGCGGCATAAACGGAACACCTCCATCAGAGCTCCGTTCATCAGCTTCACGAAAAAGAATGGATATTCTGGCCCGTCAATGTTCACACGGCTGTGGATCAGAGGTTATATATGCAGCCCTCCTCGTTTTTTGAAACAAGACATGCTTTTCCAATAGCCATGGATGTGCGCTCAATTGCAGTGCAGTCTGATTTGGACGGCCAGAGGGTTTGTCCAAGATTTAGTCCGAGCGTTTTGTTTGGACGTTTTTGTGGGATGAGCGTCCACGCTGAGAAGCGTTTGTTTGATGAGCTCTGACCCGAACGTAAACTTCAGGGTCAACGGCAGACCTTGCGGCGAAAGCTAAACATGCTGCAATGCTCGGCGCAGTTCATCCTGCCCGCCGACGCTTCCCGACCGTTGGCGCGGCCGCTGCCACCGGCCGGGTGTTGCTAGGCAGGGACAAATCGCAACGCCTAAAGCGACTCGAACCCACCCCGTCACAGTTCTATAAATCGGAATGTAGGCACTCTAACCAGCTGGGCTATGGGGGCAGGCTAAGGCAGATTGCAGGACGAGGCGATTTAAAATATAGTTTGGCTGTGTATGATCAAGCTGATTGCTCCGCAAAAATGGCGTTGACGAATGGAATCAACACATGGTGTGCAGCGTGTTCCAAATTGAAAAATACTGGCGTGGTGTTTACCGACTTTCGCGAATAAATCTGGCCATGAACATAGCTTTGAAACGTCGGTAAACTGAGCGTTAATTATTTTCAAAATAAGAACCCTAATTCATCATCCAGAAACACCAAGATTCGATGCTTTCCTTCTGCCAATTTCAGACATGTGTCAAAGCTTTGGTCGTTTTTTTCGTAAGACGGCCACTCTGGAGGCACATTCAGGCAGCAGTCTTTATCTGCTCTGTCCTTCCAGTTATCGAAACATCTGTCGAGAAGATCGCATATGGTCGGTTGTAATTTGATATGTAGGAACATCCTGGCCGTGCACTTTTAACTTGTCCATAGGCTGCGTTGTGTGCCAGACCATTTACCCCAGGCCATTGTATATCAAATAATCTTCTTTGTGCCTCGAGCCACCCTCGATGAACGATTAAAGACACCTATTTTCGTCGATCGCAAACGCTCCAATAGCTAAGATGCTGTTCTGTAAATCACACCTCATTCTAAGCCTTTCACACGCTACAGCTTTACATGACCTTGAAATCGAAGTTATTCGTCAGCAGTAAAATAATTTTGGAATCAACTAAGTATTTTCCAAGCTGTTTTGTTATTTAAATTCGTAGACGGAAACGAAAGTAACCGAAACAAGCGGACAAGGAATTTGTTAGGGATAGGTCAACCTTCTCGGCTCAGCTTCACTTGATTTTAAAAAGGAACACTCCTGTGACGAGGTTGTCGCAGGCGTACAAGGGTGGATCCAAGATTTCGTCAAGGTAAGGGCTACGCTTAATTGTGGAATTGGAATGTAGTGCCCTCCCGCTTCACAGACATTCGCCAGTCTTCTGCCACGCTATTTTTAGACTATTTCCTCTAATAAGTAAGCAGTCTTCCGACGGGTGTTTCCGCTGGCTTTGGCCCACCACATCTCTAGGAGCCAGTATAATGTTGGCCTTTATGAAGTTATTCTATCGAAAAAGAAGGCAGGAGCTCCCCTAAGCTACAATTCATTGCGTATTTGGAAAACATCAAACGAATTTAAGCAGGAACTGAATGACCGCATGAAGCAAACAGCACGTGCTAAAGTCACTCTCCGTCAAGAAGAAAAAAACAACGACGGTCGGCATTGCGGTCTCCACTGGCCCCCGGCGGAAGCTCCGTAGCAACACACGGCGGTGGTTAACGGTAACGCGGAAATAACTACTTATCGGGAAGTGGAACTTTCAACGCTTTTCGAACTCAATTGATATGCGTCTAAAAGGTGTCCTGGTCGAGTTTATTTAGGATAACTTTGCAGATTGATGCTGTGAACTGACTACTACGTACAGCACCACGAGCTCGCGACGCAATAAAGCAATCTCTTTTGCTCGTGTTGCTGTAACTGCAAATTCCGTTCAGAGGATTTTGAACTTTGAAAGCGTGCAAGAAATGTTTTGGTCACGACCTGAAAGGTATTTCGTCCTGTCCGAGGGTCCCTAGCGGCTGCCATTCGGGCGAATGCCCTCTGACCAAGATATGTGGCACCGGATCGACGCAGGGGACCTCACGGATACCAAAGGATCCCTTACCGGCGAAGGGAGTCCAACACTTGGTACCGAGATAACAATTCGGCATATCGGCCCCTGGTTGAGACGGTGGGGTGGATTACCCATTCGATACCGGGGCCCAAGACCGACACAAGGCGTTTGCACTACCTCATCGTGAATGCGAAGGCCTCCTTTTTGGCACCTTAATATTCGTCGTCCCATCCCTGTCCCTATTCAGCAAACGTGCCCCTTGCCGACCTGGGACACACTACCGACACAAAACATCCTGTTAGATGCTGTGGGATCCCTCACTGTTTCAGGGGCTCCAACCTATGCGAGAGGCCTGATTGACATTTATAGGGTCCTACCTTGTCGCTGATGGGAAAGGGGTACCAGACCGACACGGAAGCTACTGCTCGGTATTGGTGGTCTCCGTCCGCTGGCTGAGATAGAGGACCCCACCGTTCCCAGAAGCCTTCGATCAGTGCAGAAGGTACTCTGGCATCTGAACGTGCGGCCTTCGAGCTGCGGTCAGAGTGCTACCGTGCCTGACTCCGCTCGACACGGCATCTGAGAGTCCGGCCTTCGGGCTGTGGTCAGAGTGCTACCGTGCCTGACTCCGCTCGACACGGCATCTGAGAGTCCGGCCTTCGAGCTGCGGTCAGAGTGCTACCGTGCCTGACTCCGCTCGACACGGCGTCTGAGAGTCCGGCCTTCGGGCTGCGGTCAGAGTGCTACCGTGCCTGACTCCGCTCGACACGGCATCTGAGAGTCCGGCCTTCGGGCTGTGGTCAGAGTGCTACCGTGCCTGACTCCGCTCGACACGGCATCTGAGAGTCCGGCCTTCGGGCTGTAGTCAGAGTGCTATCGTGCCTGACTCCGCTCGACACGGTATCTTTGCAGATGTATCACGCGCCTATCTAACAGTGTTGGCTGCTTGTTGCTTTTTTTTTGTTTACCATGAGTTATTAACAACGCGTAAAACACCTTTAATTCTAATCAGCATTACCGTGTCTCTCAAGCATTTTGAAAGCATTTTTTAGTCTTTTCTGTCAAACGTTCTTCTGCCGTCAAGGAAACAGGCGAAAACAGTAACATTCAGTGGACGGTATGAATTGATAAGCCGTTTTAGAATTTTTATGCGCTGACCAGTGTCACAATATTGCATAAACTGGGTTAGGTTATTACATAATGCAGTAGCACATATACTGGCAACCAAACATAAACTCGATAGGGCCTCGAGGATTCCCCTCCGACCCATCTGAACAAAATTTATCACTCGATTTATGACCACCAGGCTTTGAGAATATCCACAAGATAAGTAAAAGTGAACACTCTACACGCTACATTGGCAAAAAAAGAACAAATAGGATTGTACCTAAAGTGCAGACAGGTTGACGCATGATCTTAAAACCTACCAGCAAACCGAAAGCCCATGGACGATACAACGGGTTCATAGTGCTCTTGCCTTTTGCGAAAGTTTGATTTTATTCCGCAAGCGAAGTATATTCTGCCCCCTCCAACCCCGCGCCCAGTAGGTATTCTGCTGGCCTCCCGCAAAACGCTCGTTGCAGTTCCGAGCCGTTTTGCAATTTTGTCATGCAATGAACATGCACTTGATGACAAATATTATACAAATTGGTCACGCAAGACAAGGTTCCATCCCGCCATTTTGATAGGCAATCTGGTGTGCGACGAGGATATAGAATACGACATTGCGTGGCCTGCTTTCATCGCATTTTAGGGTAAAATAAGAAATCACAGATTTGATGATGCACGCAGTCATATACATTATAATTCCTGGGTATGTACACCGATATCCTAGCGAAGGCGTGATCGGGTACTCCAAAACAAGGAAGCATGCTGGCGAATGCGTGATCGAGTACTCCAAAACAAGGAAGCATGCTGGCGAAGACGTAATCGAGTACTGAAAAAACAGGGAAGTATGCTGGCGAAGGCGTGATTGATCATTCCAAAACAAGAAAGCATGCTGGCGAAGTGCTTGCATTTCTGTCTTTGCACGCGATACTTGAGTATCATGTAGACGTTTCCATAATACGCATAATCATCAGGCTTTCAAAATAAGAAAATCACCATTGGCGACTTCCTTCTCTTGTTCTTGGGGATCATTCCCGTTGCGTGAGAACCATTGAATGTAAAAGTGTGCGGCATACTTCTGTTGTGTTTGGGGCTGGTAGAAAGATGGAAAATCCAGTTATGCACGCACATCCATAACTGAATTTTCGGGCTGAATACAGCCATAACTATTTGGCAGTAGAACACCAAGCTACTCAAAGATGGGAGAGCCAAGTAGTGGATTGATGAAAACATGTAACGCTAATGCTGCCTCCTCCATATTGTTTACCTGTACCCAATTCTGTACAATATACTTAATATCCCAAAGTTGCTCACCACTCATCTATCTGAACCTAATTCATCAAAAACGAAAGAAAACGACAATCCGTTTTACCCAAAACTGTTACTTTTTACCTGTCCTGGAAACGCCTATAGTTTTCAATTTGGCTTTTATATCTGAATACATGCAACACCCTTACGTTTTCAGTTCGGTTTTTTATCTCTGGATGCATGCAACACCCTTACGTTTTCAGTTTGGTTTTTATCTCTGGACACATGCAACATCCTTACGTTTTCAGTTCGGTTTTTTATCCCTGGATGCATGCACACCCTTACGTTTTCAGTTCGGTTTTTGTCTCCGGATACATGCAACACCCTTAAGTTTTCAGTTCGGTTTTTGTCTCTGGATACATGCAACACCCTTACGTATTAAGCTGAGCTGCGCTTCCCTATAGAAATTGCTTGCTGGCATGGGCACAGTAGCCTTTAAAACTCCAAAATATTGGTGGCTTTCCCCGACTCTCTAGCTGAAACTCCAACTGGGATACGGTTTAAGAAGGACCGATTCCGTTGAGAGACGAGTGGAACGGCCTCTGTCCTACGAAAGCTGAACAAGTAACTCTCGAAATCGGTGGGAGAAGCAAAGTGTTCTCCCCCATGTTAACGTAAATACTCCTCCTAACTCCAAATACGCCTCCAACTAAGATGGATAATATTGACCATCACAAGGTGCATGGCAAAATTGCCTTATAAGGTTATCCCGCTTCCCATGCTTTGGGATGCATCAGCTTGGACATGAAATAAATCCCCATTGGTTTTATTCGAAGGGTTCGGAGAACTTAATGAAGTCCAGATAAAGTGTAAATTAAACGGAATGCCAGCTGCCAGCTCAAGATTGCAGGCCCATGCGCACCCCGTAAGTTTCAACGACGTTGTTGAATCCCAAACAAGAGCTCCGGGGACTGGACCGTTAAACTGTCATGAAGTGTCATAAGGCCAACACATTATTTCCAGAGATAGGGGAAGGGCTGCTTCGTGCTTCCCCCCCCCCCCCTCCCCGTGTCCGCCCTCGCTGTCATGGGGGCCGAGACAAGCACTGACCTTGAAGGCGACCCACTCGGGGTCGGCCAGGTCGAACCCGACGGCGAGCTGGACCAATGCCAGGACGAGAAGCAGCCTCATGGTTCTCCTGCACGGCGTGCGAGACAGGCAGTAGATGTCAATGTCACAGACACCAAACGTCAGCCCCGGCGTAGGGCAGGAAACGCATAGTCGAAACGCATACAACATGACGTCAATGTTGGTGTGGGGAAGAATGTCAGCATTCCTGAGAGTCATAAATATATTTTGCCTCACGAAGACATTGCTTAACTCGTAAACTGAAATACACGTTTAGTGTGGGCGCGAAAACTCTGCCGGAATCTTAGCTTGTACAACTGCCATTTTTGACCCACCGTGCCACAAAAAGGTCCGCTGCCCGTGCCAATGTGCTTTACCTTTCGGTGAGCATCCAACGATGTGGTAAGCGGCATCGTTCTCGTCTTTATAGTCAGATAAAAATTCTTATCAAGCAAAACGAGGAAACTTTGCACCTGCATCGCACCATGTGCTCGTGCTCCTGCTTTTTGACAAGGACATGTGAAAATGGGCCGTCCGACAAGTGTAGCGTTTTGATAAGGTGAGGTTAAGTCTCGGGTGCATGTTTCGTTTGCAGAAGTTTCCGTCCGGGAACCACAGTGCATGACACAGGAGTTCTATGTCGGTAAGAGGCGGAGACTCGGCCAGGGAGCATTTGTTGCACAGGAACAGGGACGGAACCCCGAATGTCAGAGGGCTTCTTGCGGTTTTCGGGGTCTTCTGACAGTGAAACATATGAGAACTTATAACAGGAATTCACAATGATAAAATAGGAGGGCTCTGTGCCAGTCAGGGACCCCAGTATCGAACGGCAGGCCGTCTACCCCATTTCAGCCAGGGGCCTGTTAAGCCGAAATGGGACCTCTGTGCCAGTTACTGGACCATCTGTTGCGATCAGGGAATTTCTGTGTCAGCGAGGACCTCTGCGTCGATGCGAGGCCATCTGCCCGGGTCGAAGCGTCTCCGCGTTGGGGAGGGGACCAAGATCTGACGCATCCCTCCAAGAGCCTTCGGATCGACCACGGGACACCGCCACTGTGCGGCCAGAATGGCAGCCGGTAGCCGGTAGGCACCCGATCTGAGACAGAGCGACGCTTTAGTCTCTGACCGGGGACGATACTGTGCTCCTAGTGGCCTACCCAAGGGGTCTTTGCCCGGAACAGGTTAGGGCCCCTTTAACGTGCAATGGAGTGGATTGAGATGAGGTCAGCAATGAAAAGAAGATCAGCCTTCGCTTTCCTTGGTACAACCACCTTTTTCAGAACTGACAAGTGAAAAAATTGCATGAAAAGTTTTGAGTTTATCTACAGAACACGATTCAATGTCAGCCCATTATTTTTACCTCGAGAATTTAAAACCATTAAATCGAGGCCATTTTCGCTGACAGATGCTTTCAATGATGCCCCGGGCGTGAAGAACAAATGAGATAAATTCTTAAATACACCTTTCAAAGATAGCATTTGTCCTGCAAATTGTACCTGGCTCATTCAATGAGTCTGATTTGGCTCCAAAGGATTATCGACAACAAAGGCGATCAAGATAGCGACTTTGATAGAGACTATCTGCGTGACCTCACCTCTGAGCTTTATTCTGGCCACCCAGTCCCAGCCTAAGAAACCCAAGCATGTTCTCATGGGCTTTGGCGTGGAAATGGATCACCAGACCTGGATTTGATGAAAAGAAGTGTAATCAAAAAGTGGTGTAAGTGTAAGGAAAAACGTGCCTGTCAGTTGACATTGTCAGGCTGAATGTTTCCAATAAGTCATAGATATTTTTGAGCTACCTGTCTAGTATCCAACAATGGCCAGTACCCTTTCTCCTGGCAAATGCCGTTCATAGGTGCCTGGCGATTCAGATGGAGCAGCGCAATCCCCAGTGACACAGACAGGAGGGGAGAGGGGGGGGGGCACAGGGGCACAGGCATGCATGACACTACAGGCATCTTCTTAGAATCTTACGATCCCATTGGGCAAGTGGTTTTCAAGGCCAATGAGAATAAAACCGACGAGTCGTTCACATCGGGCGTTCGTGAGCACGATTAACAGATAAAGCAGATGTTAATTTTTTCTCAAGCAATATTGGACCGGCTGTGTAAACCTCAATCACGAAACACGCTTTGTGCTACAAATAAAAGAAGTGGAACATCCTTAATACGTGCCCGGGTGGGGGGCAAATTGACCCTCATGGTTTCCGAATGGCGAGGCGCATCCACGCCAAATTTTGAAAAGCTGTAGATAATTGAATAACGGATCGTTTGGTGTTAAAAATGTATATGTGCCTTGTAAGGTCGCTGACCTGCGGCAGGTCAAAGTCAGTCCATGGATTCTGCGAAGTCAATTCCTAGGGAATTGTTTAAACTGATACAGCAACGGAGTGTCAAACGAGACCATACATCTCTGAGATACTTTCTTAGGCAACGCAACGATTGAAAAAACAAATTCCATTGACCTAAGGTCAGTGTTGAAGGTCAGACCAAAGTCAAAGCCAATCTGTTCTATTACCCCAGGGCTTGCTGTATGGGTCAACGTTTTGTTTTTGGGAACATACTGCTCAGCGTAATCTTTGTCGCTTGTTCAGATGTAAAACTCAAAGCAGTCTTGTATGATTTTGGTCACCACGACCTTCGAAAGGTCAAACAAGGTCACTGACCTTAAATTATCACGTGGTGTTTTGCTGACAACGGGCAACTAAGTTCTAGGGGCACTTTGGAGACCAACCTTGAGCTTGACCTTGTTTGACCTTATTTGACCCAAAATTCATGGCGTAGACACCGCAAACTCTGACCTAAGTGAGTTCAGGAGCAGGCCAACACACTCTGAAAATTTAGTGTCTTTATCTCTCTTAGTTCTTGAGATCTCAGAAGGGTCAAATTGACCCCCACCCGAGCGAAAGGTATCCAACGGGCCAACTGGCGTGTTAAGAGCCATTACAGAAATGAGGCTGGTAATTAAATAACTTATGAATAATGGCATAACTGAGCATGTGAATACAGAAAAACACCTTTAACTCACGAAAAAAATGCAAAACACCATGAGAAGTAACTGAAACACGAGCAGAAAAGCCTTTCCTGCGAGGGTAAGAGACAGGCGACGCCATATAGCCTCAGCACCTGGGTGCGTCGTAAAGCCCCAATGACACACACACACAGGAGCAGATAAGATTTGGTTAAGCAACACCTCCAGCAGAATCCGGCCACCTCTCGGGAGATTTATATACTATAAATGAGTGCTAGCGTGACAATCTCGCACGGCCACTTTGGCAACATCTCACTATTATGCAGACGTTTCATGACATAATCAAAACCATTTCGTGTTGTGGGTCATATTAACTGAGTAGCGACTTTGTGAATCTCGAGCAGGGTTTTTCACTCGAATGTATAACAAGAGGTATAAGCGTGCGTATTTCATCATATCCAATGCTTGCTTCAATATATTTGAGTGGGACACAATTCCCCTCCGGCTATTTAGGCGAGGCAAACGACAGAATTTGCTAAGAACCGTCGTCAGCTACTACGGTCCAAGTGTGCTACTTTTGAGGTGTTTGAACCTACACATTACTGGCTTGCATGCTTAGAAGTGGCACCTCCACTAGTATGAATATCGGCAGCACAAATGAACGGCGCGATGGGAGGCGAAGGCCATTTACTGAGAAGTGCATTAGTTGACGTTTGAACTAAAGGGTCACTTTTACAACAGACCATGTCGTACTGTTTGGCCAAAGCCAAAGTGCGCTTCAGAAAGGGGCACCGTGGTAAACATCATAGCGGAGAAATCAAAGCCACGGCATAACGCTTCGTTGAAATCACGTGATAATGGCCTCATGCTACCATATCTTCGTTCTACATGAAATGGTACGAGCCTTTGTAGCATCTATTGTAAGACCATATCCACAACTTGGTCTAATGCAAACATTACGGAACACACTCGTTGGAAAACGCAGTGCAAAATATCAGCATTATTTTCAAAGTGGTGAGCAAACAGTTCGGCCAAGAAAAATTGTCCTTAAGTAGTCGCTTGAGCGGCTACTCCGAATATGAATTCTAGGCTCTTCAAAGGGATTTCGGGAACACTGCTATTACTGACCAAATCGAACGCATCTGATCCCACAATGGCGCGCCAGCTGTCACGGGGAGTGGTCGTCTTTTGTGGCTCTCCCTGGATATCGGTGATCTGAGTGAACCGTGTCTTGAAGGTCTTCAGCTGAGTGACCAACTCAGCTTGTAGGCGTTTAGCTTACATTTGAAGCTGTTGCTCAAAGACGATACTGTACGCTTCCCAGGGGCGGATCTAAGATTTTGTCAAGGGGGGGGGGGCACGCAACATTGTGGGGTCCCCTAGAGTTTGGGCCCCCTCCAAAAAATATTTTTGCTTTTTCGTCATTACATTTCAAGACAAGTCTTGTGTGATATATATATATATATATATATATATGTGTGTGTGTGTGTGTGTATTTGTATATATATATATATATATATATATATATATATAACTATATGTATTTACTTGTTCATTTGTTATTTAATACGGAAACCCATCTTACTGTGCACAGTCCTATAAAGCTAGGTGTGCTACGCATGCATACACATGGACTTCACTCATTTTCTACAGAGCATGTTAGATGCTGTGATTTTTGAGGCTAAGTGTTTTGGAACAACAGGCAAAATGAAGTTGGGTTAGCTGCTAACAACCATCAAAACCAAGCACGGACTTGACTCCTAGCCTATGTATTTACGGCCAGCCGGCTTGGCAATGTCATCAGCTGCTGGCTGATGACTAATGCGTAATTTTCCCTTTATCATAAAGGAATACATCATATCTTATCATTCAGATATATTAAGAACGTAATGCACTAGTGTAATAAGTAGCACACAATCAGTAGCTAATGAAAATGACGCATACGACGTCTACGGTATGTAAAATTACGCTCGGCAGTTGCGCGTAAAAATTAATCGGCGTATATTCAACTACTGCTCTAAGACCAAGGTACCAAGGGCAATTGGACGAAACTTGAGCGATCATGGGTGCCGCAGGAGGCCAACAAAGAGGCCCCGTCAACAAGCGTAGGATCCTCAGAGCAAGCAAGATGAACCCAAGACCAGCGTGTTGGGACCCTAAACGTTCGGTAGTGTCCCGGCAAGTTGGCATATGTTGCCCCACCCAGAGCGCAAGACCCTCTGAGCAAAGAAAATTACCCAAGACCATGAATTAATACCCCTGTGCGATCAAGAGCGTACGAGCACGTTGACGGAAATAGCCTTGATGAGAGTGAAAAGTCCTCCGCAAATGAGATCAGAGAGAAAGATGCCTCGATCAAAGTAGAGAGCGCCTGAACATCGAGTGTCTCGGTGCCTTAGCCTTATGAGGGCCCAGCAAGGGCGCAAGGCCCTCCAAGTAAGTGGAAGGAACCGGAGACTTATATGAAGGGCACCTGATCAACTGAGCGTACCCTGGCATATCGGGCCCCGGAAAAGCGTAGATAGCCTTTCGGGCAAATAGGAAAAATTCGTGAAGGAAAACCTGATTGATCAATAGCGCCCAGGCATGAAAGCAGATAACGTCCCAACAGCAGTGTTGGACCCTACAAGGAATGCAGAGATCAAAGACAACATGGAAAGCTCCTTAGCGGTCAGACTGACCAGGCAAGTAGACAAAGGATCCGGGCCGCAACGAAAGGCCTCTGGGCAACGTAATGAGCCCCAACATTTTCCCCCAAGCAACACTATTTTCAATCAGGAAAGAACTAACTTCGTCTGTTCATGAACTCTTTACTTTTGCAAGCAATTGTTCTTGGTCGTCTGTAGGTCCAAAGGTGTCAAATTTTGTTTTAAGAAAACTGCGTCTGTTCGGCCAGTTATGGGCCCCTCAGCGATCGAGCGTGCCCGAGCAGCTTAAAATAAAGGGTCCCCGTCAAAAGCGTAGGGCCCACCATTTGAAAAGAAAGCACCCAAGATCCAACGAAGAGATGCCCCGAATGATCGGATGTGCAAGAGCATGTTAACAGATAGAGCTTCCAACGAGAGCGTGAGGCCTTCCATTCAAAAGGGAAGTACCGAAGACCCTATGTAAATGGCCCCTCGAACGATGGAATGCGCCCGAGCAGGTTATCAGAAGGGGCCTGACAAGAGCGTAGGGTGCTCCAATAAGAAGTACACAAAACCCAGTGCGGAGGGCCCCCGGAAGATGGAGGGAACCCGAGCAGATTATCGGATGGCTCCGACAGGAGTGTAGGGCCCTAAATTCAAACATGAAGACCCAATATACAGGGCCCCCGAACAAGCCAGTGTAGCCGAGGAGGCAAACAGATGGGGCCCCCGACAAGTGCGTAGGGCCCTCCAATGAGATAGGAAGCACCCAAGACATAATGTGGAGGGCTTCAGGATAGTCGAGTGTGCTCGAGCAGGTTAACAGATACAAGACCGTAGGACCTTCCCTTCAAATATGAAATGCCAACAACACGATGTAGAGGACACCGAATAATCGAGTGCGCCAGAGCAGGTTAACAGACAGGGCCCCGAAAAGAGCGGAGGATCCTCCATCCAAAAAGGAAGTACCCAAAATCAGATGTAGAATTCCCCCGCCATGGAATTGGCCCGAGCATCTTATCGGGAGGGGCCCTGACGGGAGCGTAAGACCCTCCATTCAAATAAGACGTACCCAAAGCCCGGTGCGGAGGGCCCCCGAAAGATGGAGTGCATCCGAGCAGGTCATCAGATGACCCCGATAGAAGTGTATGGCCCTAAATGCAAACATCAAAAACCAATTTGTAGCCCTCTCCCCCCCCCCCCCCGAGTAATGCAGTGTGGCCGAGGAGCAGAACAGAGGGGCCCTCGACAAGTGCGTAGGGCCCCATTCAAATAGCATGTGACTAAGCCCCAATGTAGAGAGCCCCCGAACAATCGAATGTGCCCGAGCAGGTTATCAGATAGGTCTCCCCACAAGAGTGTAGGGCCTCCATTCAGAAAAGAAGTACCCAACACCCAGTGTGGAGGGTCGCGGAACGACTGGTGTGCATAAGCAGGCCATCAGATGGGCTCCGACCAGAGTGTAGGGCCCTAGGGCAAGTGACAGAGAATTGGAAGCGTCCTAGACCAATGTAGAGTGTCCACGAGAATATCGCAAGAGTGTCGATAAGTTAACCGAGACCCACGTAAAGGGCCCTTGAGCAGCCGAGAATACCCCGGCAGATTAAGACATAGGGCTTCGGCTTTAGCTCACAGGGCCTCTCTGGCGAATGGAAAGAGTCCGCGGAAGGGACCGTGATTGACAAGAGTGCCTCGGCACGCCAACAGGAAGAGCCTCAACAACAGCACAGGGACTTCCGAGCAAATGCAAAGAAGTAAAGAGCAACGTGGAGTGCTCCTTAAAAATTGAAATGATTCTTCAAGTGGGCATATAGGTCCCTCGGAAACAGCATGGGCCCCTAGACAATGTAATGTGGCTTAGAATTTCCGGTTCACAACTTTTCCAATCATTGAATAACTTCTCGGGCTTCTCATAGGCTCTTAGCTGCCGCTTACAACAGTTTTTGGTCGCCTGGAAGTCCAGAGGTACCCAGTTTTGTTGCGTTTTGTGTTAGAAAACTCCACCTGTTCGGCCGGCTATGGGGCCCCTCGGAGCTAATGGGCTCCTTCGGGACCCAAGGGGGGCCATTGCCTTATGCCCCCTCCCCCTCTGGATCCACCCCTGACGCTTCCGACGATAAACCTTAGCGTCGGTGAGTGTTTTGAAAGGCGCGCCCGGCATTGTCATGGCCGCCGGGGCGCGCCTGAAGACAGTGAGAGGACACAAAGCCCGGACAAGCCTGGGGCATGCAAATGCCGCGGACCCGTGGCCGCGGGGATAGTGCGTCTGCCTCTGCGGGCCCTGCTCTGCTGGTGTGGAGCTACTGAGCTGTCGCAGGTTCAAGTCTCGTGGGGAGCTGGGATTTTACCCCCGCTGTTTCCTGTATTTCTGACATCTAATGGCTTCTGCGATGACAAGAGACAAGAATCGGATGCTGTCAGCACCGTTGTCTCCACACCAGAGTTCGGACCTAGTGGTCTCTTCCCGTCTGTTCTGCAGTATCGGCACAAGCCCATCAAACCTACTTGGTGCTGCTGGCTTCCGGCGAGTTTCCTTCTCTCTGGAGATGTGGAAGTGAGCCCAGGGCTGGCGCACAGGCTGAGAACGCTGCGAGTGTTTTGCCAGAACGTCTGCAGCTTGAAGAACAAGTTGTGCACTCTGCGCTCTCACTGTGGCCAGCTAGCTGGCTTCGATGTTGTCGGTCTGACCGAGACATGGCTCGGACCACATGTGCTGGCCTCTGAGCTACAGCTGGGCCTCTCGCACTATGTCTGGTTCCGGAAGGACAGGAACGGCAGAGGAGGGGACGTAGCTTGCGCAGTGAAGACAGGCCTGTCACCTGCTCACCGGCCAGACCTGGAGCCCAACTGCGAGGTGCTGGCGATCCAGCTGGGAACCATCTACCCTATCATCATGGCTGTCTGCGACCGTCCGCCAGATGCTGACCGTGATGTGAATTTGATCGCCGCCTTCTTCCAGAGCATTCGCTCCGCCAATCTACCGTTGCTTGTCGTGGGCGACATTAACTCGCCTGAGATTTGGTGGCAGGGTAATGGCGACGAAGCTGCACTACTCAGGCACGCCGTCAGAGCTGCCAAATTCTTAGACTCTGTTGCTGAGTGTGAAGTGATGCAATCTATAACGTCACCAACGCGCGGGGAGAATATCCTGCACCTCGCCATCTCCTATGACGGAGCTGCTGCAGCTGAGGTCGGCGACGGTGTTTTTGATTCTGACCACCGTGTGGTGACGACTTAGTTTTCTGTGAAATATGGGCCTGCCCCCCGCCCTTCCCGATCTAAGGCTTATAACTACAAACAGGCAGACTTCGACGGTCTGCACGCTGATCTCGGGCTTATTCCTTGGCGCATTCTTAATGATTTAAGTGTTGATGGTGTTGTCCATCTGTTCTATGATATTGTATTCACGGCCACTGCAGACGTCATATCTGTTGTTGAGCTCCGAAAGAGATTTCCTCCATGGTTTGGCCGGTCCGTTCGAGACTAGCTGCGTGACAAGGAGATGGCGCACAGACGTAAGAAAGCGCTTCCGACCGTCGAAAATATTGATAGGCACCGTACTGCTAGAGCCGACTTCAAAACAGCAGCTGTTGCTAAATATCGCGGGTATTTGTTGGGTCTAGCGCGAGACTTTAAGGACGATCCGAAACGTCATTGGTCCTTTATTTAAGCTCTTGAAGTCATCAGCGCACATATCTCCCGTTCTTGCGTGCGGTGGCAATGTCCACAATGGTGATGAGGAGTGTGGCAACTGTCTGCATATGTGTATCACTCGGAAGTTCTCTGACCCCAACTTTTGTATATTTCCCGACCATCCAAACCATCCAGATCGTATATTCACCGACCCACCCGGCTCAGTGCACACAGGGCCTGTGGTCCCGACGGGCTCGGCGCACACAGGGCCTGTGACCCCGACGGGCTCAGTCCACACAGGGCTTGTGGCCCCGACGGGCTCAGTGCACACAGGGCCTGTGGTCCCGACGGGCTCAGTGCACACAGGGCCTGTGGTCCCGACGGGCTCAGTGCACACAGGGCCTGTGACCCCGACGGGCTCAGTGCACACAGGGCCTGTGGTCCCGACGGGCTCAGTGCACACAGGGCCTGTGACCCCGACGGGCTCAGTCCACACAGGGCTTGTGGCCCCGACGGGCTCAGTGCACACAGGGCCTGTGGTCCCGACGGGCTCAGTGCACACAGGGCCTGTGGTCCCGACGGGCTCAGTGCACACAGGGCCTGTGGTCCCACGGCTCAGTGCCACAGGGCCTGTGGTCCCGACGGGCCAGTGCACACAGGGCCTGTGGTCCCGACGGGCTCAGTGCACACAGGGCCTGTGGTCCCGACGGGCGTAGTGCCCGGATTCTCAGGGAATGTGCCGAGGAGCTAGCTACTCCGTTAGAATAATATGCAAGCTTTCTCTAAGCTCTGACCTCTTCCCCGCCATATGGAAGAAGGCGAATGTGATACCGGTGCATAGGAAGGGGTCCAAAAAGCTGCCTGAAAATTGCAGATCTGTGTCGTTGCTTCCTATCTGCTCAAAAATATTGGAGAAAATCGTGAGCGATAGCCTATTACAGGTTTGTCTGTCCGCCCTTCCCTCATCCCAGCACGGATCCCTTCCAAAGAGCTCTTGCATCACAAACCTTTCATGTTTTCTTGAACACTGCTAGACCTCTATCTCAAAAAGTAAACAAACAGATGCAATTCACACCGATTTCTGTTCAGCATTCAACAGCGTGAATCACCTTCTTCTGCTACACAAGCTTTGTTATTCTTTTTGCATCACTGGCTGCGTGTACAGCTGGCTGAAGTCGTCCTTGAGCAATCCTGCACAGCGCGTAGTGCTGAACGGCAAACAGTCTGACTGGATTCCAGTGCGATCTGGTGTCCCGGAAGGCAGCATCCTAGGACCGTTGCCGTTCGCCTGCTTTCTGGGTGATGTTCCTGACCAAATCGAGAGAGAGTGCCTTATGTTAGCTGATGATGTGAAAATGTATTACCGAATCGACAACATAGCGGATTGTCTCACACTTCAGGCGGATTTGAGTCGTCTCTGCGAATGGTCCAAAAACTGGGGGCTGAAATTGAACCCAGCTAAGTGTAATACCATCCCATTCACTCTCCGCGCGTCACCTGTTTACTACTCACACGCACTAGACGGTCACCGATTGGATAGCTGCCAGCAGATTCGCGATCTTGGCGTCTTGCTGGACACCAAACTTACCTTTGCCAATCACATAGATTCAGCTGTTTTAAAAGCAAATAGGATTTAGGACAAAAAGGCCTTCTCATGCGAAGCGTACAAATGTCGTGCGAATGCGTCGTCAGGCGCGGTTCAATCACAAGGCTTTGCTTTGCGCCTTCAACGCTCAGGTGAGACAATTAAGAGAGTAGGGTAGCGTTATTTGGAGCGGTGCTGCCGTTTCCCATCTCGCCCGGTTCGAAAGACTACAGCACCGCTTTCTCATATGGTTGGGCTCGAGCAGACACTCTCGGTGTCCTCCACTGGATTATGAGCATCTTTTTGCTTTCTTCAAAACATTATCTATCAAGGCACGTTTCATTCAGTCTGACTTCTTATTTCTATGCAATGTATTTCATCCCACGCTTGGCTGCGCTCACCTGACATCACTGCTCAGTCTGGCTACAACCGTCCGGCGTTCCCGGCACATCAGCCTTTTCCACCAGTCATTTGCAAGGGTTAACATTGTTAAAAATGGATTTGTCGAGTTAAAAATGGATTTGATTTGTTCGCATGGGTATCGTATATTTATTGTTCTTAAAACTGGACTGCTTCCGTAATTGGGCTCTTGCCTGTGGAATGCTTCTGTCCTAAGTAAACAAATAAACAATAAACAACATGTGAAAAATGCAAACAGTCGGCATACTCCCTTTAAGCAGACGTGCATTCCAGCGAAATGTCTCTCGAACGATATGCAGGCAACCAAAAATGTCTCTTGTCACCAATCAGGTGCTTTGGCCGGTCGCGATCAGTGTTTGTCACCAATCAGGTGCTCTGGCCGGTCGCGGTCGGTGCTTGTCACCAACCAGGTGCTCTGGCCGGTCGCGGTCGGTGTTTGTCACCAATCAGGTGCTCTGGCCGGTCGCGGTCGGTGTTTGTCACCAATCAGGTGCTCTGGCCGGTCGCGGTCGGTGTTTGTCACCAATCAGGTGCTCTGGCCGGGTGTCGAACCAAACCACTCAATTGCCAGTCTCAGTTGCTGTCTCCACTGCCATCAGGTGCTGTGTCTGTCGGCAGACTGAGTACCCGGTCGCAGGTCATAGCGTAACCATGCGGCAACGGACCTGCGCATGTTGACGTCCTCGCCGCTGTCACCCGCTTCCATGTGCGTTCATGCGAGAACGGGGATCGACTCATCGGCATAGCGCACGCACATGGTGCGTAGATAACGAGGCCGCTGTCCTTTATTCAGGCGCAGCAGCTGCCACCGGGAGGGGAGACGAACACGCGCTGGCCGCTTGTTCTGCGTTGAATTTAACAAAAGCTCTATATCTAAACAAAGCTGTACAGTGGTACGGTGCCCACCCGTTTCGGGGTTGGTGCGTGCCGAATAAGGTTCGCCTCGCGGACGGATTTTGTGGTAGACGCTGTCGCTTATCATCACTGCCAATTGTTGGATTGGGTGAAGGTCGAAAAGGCTACATAAACGTAGGTTATTTTAGTTGAATCTTATTTGCTGCACTCACTTGAAGGCGACTTGCTGCCCTGTTCCTTCCAGCACTTGTTGCTAGTAAATGACGAGTACGTGGATAAATAAAAAATACATGGAGGTAAGTTCAAATTACAAAATTCATTAGCGAACAAAAACGTCTAATGGTCGAATAGCATTCTAATCTGGGAGTAGTCATACAGGCTTTAGCATTATTGTGTACATAAGAGTTGACATCAGCTGCGTGGAATGCTTCATTATTTCGCTTCCAAGATGTTCAACTTTGCATTGTAAGACAACGACGTTTTTGATGGCTCGTCAAGTGCAAGGCGGTATTCCATTAGGCTGAATTGATCTTGTTTCATTGTGCCCACATTCCGACAGAGAACCTTGTGTAAGTAATGTTGCTTGGAATCATGCCACGTGGTGTGAGTGTTAACATCTGCTGGCTGGTGCAGCGTGGCGTACCCAGGTGTACTGAAGTCCCGTGCGTTGCAGACGACCTCTGGGAGCGGAACAGCTGCTTGCTATCAGCGAGCGAGTTCCCCAGGCTAGTCAAAACAGCGAGTTGAGTCAGTTATCAACATCTGTTCATTGCTTTGAGTTGGCTCAAGGGTATGCCAATTCAGAAACGTGATGAATGTATGATGCGAGTAGTAGATGTGCGTGAGTCATGCCGCCATCACAGGACATATTTGACATGCTCTATGACTGACTTCTTAAAAAAGAAGTCATGCTCATTAACGATAGAAGATGTTTGCGTAACATGTGGAATGTCTGGGCATATATCTTATGTGATTTCAGATGCATCCATCTGTCACGTACGCAAAAGTGGTAGATTTGAAGTGTTGCACTCACATAAACTTCCGAGATTTTCGGAATCATTTAAGTAAATGTACACTTTGTTCCATAAAAGCTGAGGCAACATCAAAACAGGTCGATCAAGGCGGTACAAGCTCAATGCATCCCTACATGTAGCATTCGTCTAGAAAGGGTTTTGACGGCGTGAAATAACGTTCCAAAATGAACGCCGATGATGGCGTGTCCGTGAAGTTAGCGATTTATTCCGCGCTTTTTTGGGCGATGAGTTCCGATCTCCCTGAAAAATGGTTTCAAAGTCAGTTGTGGCATGGAAACACCAAAAATGACACTTTGCAATATCATGTGACCTTCATGGTCAAAAGCTGGGTCAAAGGACGGGGAACACAATATCACACAAAAATTATGGGCCGATTTTCAACTTGCCAATGTCAGAATATTCACCACAGAAAGAACTAGCGTCCGTCGAAAACTCCAGACCTCTCAGGGTCACTCTTCAAGGTCAACCACGGGCTCAAAGGACGTGGAACTCCATATCATCCGAAAATTACCGGCTGACTTAAACTTAAAGATATCAAAATAATCGCAAGAGAAAGAGCTAGCGTCCGTCAAAAAGTCCTGATCTCTCAAGGTTACCCTCCATTGTCAAACGCGGGTTCTAAGGGCGGGGAACTCCATATCACCCAAAAATTACCGGCCGATTTTCAGCTTTCAAAGATCAAAACATTCACCACAGAAAGAACTAGCGTCCGTCGAAAAATCCTGACCTCTCAAGGTCACCCCTGAAGGTCAAACGCAAGCTCAAAGGACAGGGAAATTCATATCACCCAAAAATTACCGGCCGATTTTAAACTCAACGACATCAAAATAATCACCGGAGAAGGAGCTACCGTCGGTTAAAAAATCCTGACCTCTGAAGGTCACCCTTCAAGGTCAAACGCGGGTTCAAAGGACGGGGAACTCAAACTTCACCAAAAAATTACCGGCCGATTTTAAACTTGAAGACATTCAAATAATCACCAAAGGAAGAGCTACCGGCCATCAAAAAGTTCTGACCTCTCAGGGTCATCCCTTAAGGTAAAACACAAGCTCAAAGGACGGGAAACTCTATAGCATCAAAAGTTACAGGACGTTTTTTTAACTTACAAACATCCGAATACTCATCACAGAAAGAACATTCTTACAAAAACTTACAAACATACGGATATTTCCAACAGAAAAAAACTAGCGTCCATCAAAAAATCCTCACCTGTCAAGGTCACCCTTCAAAGCCAGACGTGGGCTCAAAGGACGGGGAACTCGATATCGCCCAAAAATTACCGATCGATTTGTAATTCATAAGCATCAGAATACTCACCACAGAAGAAGCTAGCGTCCTTCAAAGGGTCCTGCCCTCTCAAAGTCATCCCTTAAGGTAAAATGTTTGCTCAAAGCACGGAGAACTCCATATCACTCAAAAATTACAAGCCAATTTTAAGCTTGCAAACATCAGGATGTTCACCACAGAACGAACTAGCGTCCTTCAAAAGTCCTGACCTCTCAAGGTCATCCTTCAAGGCCAAACGTGGGCTCCAAGGATGGGGAGCTCCATGTCACCAAAAATCACCGGCCAGTTTTAAATTTGCATCCATTATGATATTCGCCACAGAAAGATGTAGCGCCCGTCAAAAATTCCTTGCCTCTCAAGGTCATTCTTCAAGGTCAAACGCGGGCTCAAAGGACGGGGAACCTCGTGTCACCCAAAAATTACCGGCCGCTTTTTAAGGTACAGACATAAGACTATTCACTATAGAAAGAGCTAGCGTTCGTCAAAAAGTGCTGGCCTCTCAAGGTCATACTTCAATGTTAAACGCGGGCCAAAAGGGCGGGAACTCTAAATCACCCTTAAAGTACCGGCCGGTTTGAAAACTATAAGCACCAAAGTATTCACAAGCGCATGAGCTAACGTCCGTCAAAATATCCTGACCTTTGCCTTTTGGACGGACAATAATTCTTGTTATGGTGAATATTTTTATGTTTGTAAGATAAAAATCAGCCGGTGATTTTTTGGCGACACAAAGTTCCCCGTCTTTTGAGCCCACGTTTCACCTTGAAGGGTGACCTTGGGAGGTCAGGACTTTTTGACGGACGCTAGCTCTTTCTCTTGTCAATATTCTAGTGTTTTTAAGTTAAAAATCGGCCGGTAATTTTTGGGTGATATGGAGTTACCCGTTTTTTAGCCTGTGTTTGACCTTGAAGGGTAACCTTGAGAGATCAGGACTTTTAGACGAACGCTAGCTGTTTTGGTGATGAATATTCTGATGTTTGTAAGGAAAAAATCGGCCAGTAATTTTCGGGTGATATGGAGTTCCCCGTCTTTGAGCCCACGTTTGACCTTGAAGGGTGACCTTGAGAGGTCAGGTTTTTTGACGGACGCTAGCTCTTTTTGTGATGAACATTCTGACGTTGTAAGTTAAAAAAACGTCCGGTAATTTTTGGTTGATATAGAGTTTCCCGTCCCTTGAGCCCGCGTTCCACCTTGAAGGGGGACCTTCAGAGGTCAGGACTTTTTGACGGACGCTAGCTTTTTCTGTGGTGAATATTCTGCTGCTGCAAGTTGAAAAGTGAAGTTAAGTTAAGAAGAAAAGCAAAGTTAAAAAATCGGCCGGTAATTTTCGGATGATATGGAGTTCCCCGTCCTTTGAGCCCTTGTTTCACCTCAAAGGGTGACCTTGAGGGGTCAGGACTTGTGGACGGACGCTAGTTCTTTTTGTGGTGAATGTTCTGACATTTGTAAGTCGAAAATCGGCCGGTAATTTTTGGGTGATATCGAGTTCCCCGTCTCTTGACCCAGTTTTTCGTCTTGAAGGTCAAATGGCATTGCAAAATAAAGGTCATTTTTGGTGTTCTCATGCCACAATTGACCTTGAAAATTTTTTCAGGGAAATCGTAACTCGTCGCTGAAAAAATCGCTGAATAAATCGCGAACTTCACGGACGTGATGATAGCACGTATTTTCTACCGAAAAGGCTAACAGTTTTTCTGTCCATCTTTAAGATGGCAACGCAAATATCACAGTTAAAATAGTTCTTTTGCCATGATAATGATAAGGTGCACTGTTACAACAATGCGTAAGCCGTTAGGTACGTAGGACGCATAATTTGCTCTTACACAAATGATAACTTTAAGTGGCTGCATCCCAACGCTAATGACCATCAAGATAGCGGATTTCATGAGCAGTCGTGTAGATCTAACAGTGCTTCGACCTATTTGCTGCTGAAATAAATCCATAAGAATAGATTCCATTTCAGGACGGACACGCGTACTTAAAGTTAGGTTATCAGCAATGGTCTTAAGGGCATTCACCTCAAGATAGGGCGTTTCATACGCAAGTGAGCGCCCCGTACTCCGGGTTAGGTCACCAGTGAAGCTGACTTTTTACCTGCACCTATTGTCGGAGCGTTGTTGGGTTGGGGTGTTGCTTCAGGAAATGTCAAAATAATGCGGAATGGTGGTGAAGAACACCGTAATACTAATACTTCGTCTAAATCTTTCCCTAAAAACCCCGACTTTCTTTTTAATCTTTCTTTTTTCTCCAGTTGGCCCCATCATCTAAGATTTTCCGTCCTCCCATGTCATGCAATGACTCGTGTCCAAAACGTGTTTTGGTCGTACCCATGCGTTTTTCTAGTCATTTGTTCATGTGTTGGTGGACAGTGGTCGGTTCCTGATTATCCATCTGTCAAGCATACAGAAGTGGTAGATGGTAGTGGTAGTGAAGATAAGTGAAGATAGTGAAGAAGCATACAGGTAGTGGTAGTCACACTCGCACAACCTTCCGATATTTTCGAACTCATTGAAGGGAATGTACACTTGTTCCATAAAACCTGAGGCAACATCAAAACAGGTCGATCAAGGCGGTAAAAGCCCAATGCATCCTTACATGTGCCATTCGTCTAGAAAGGGTTTTGCCTGCGCGAAGTAATGTTCCAGATGCAAGTGAATGCATGGTGTAGGTGTTCTTGCAATGGTTCTTGATTTGTAATAAAAAGCAAACTGAAGTGTTTTGTGCTCACGCCAACTATTCTCCGGTTCAATGGTATTTCCAAACACGGTAAGGAGCGGCAATAAACGGTTACATATAACGCAGAACTGGGAATACTCGTATACAACTTGAAATAAGCTGCAACGATCTAACTGCAACACAGTGAGTTAATACACAGGATATGTCTGCCAGCGAGAATGATACCTCACGATAGTCTTATTGTTGTCCAGGTCAAGGCAAGGCATGTTAAAATGGCTTCGCCGGGCCGACTTAGTGTGCTCTTTGAAGCAACAGGTCCACTGTTACTCAAACCTTTAACACTTTGGCGAACTATTCTGCGGTTGGCTGCTCAAAAACATGATTCACTGTAAGGTGCACGCATTCACTTTGCACCGTACTGCGTTCATTATACCACTAAGCTCAAACTACATGTGTTCGCTGAGGTTTTCGCCATCTTAACGGCGTTGCCATATAGCCAACGTCGCATGGAACATGACTCTGATTTTAACTGACCCGTTGAGCGCCCTTTCATCACCAGACCCAACCTCATTCCCTTGTGACCACCCGGACCTCGTGCGCACCGTTTGAAAAGAACTTCGCAAATCCCACCAACAACACGTTAGTCACATTCATATGGATTCTCAGCCACATCGACGAAAGAGCAGAGGCCATAGCGAGAGCAACGCATGTCAATATTACCCTCTTTCCATCAAGCTACCGGTGGGTGACCTGAAGTCGGTAGTTACCAGGTATATTCATGACAGATAGCAAAATGACTTCGTCAAAGCACATCACACATTCCAGGCCATCAAACCACTGGTTGGTGCGTGGGAGGCGTCTGACCAGAGCAAGAGATTCGAGGAGGTTGCTGTTTCCCGGCCGCGGCTCGAGCACACCTGCACTACGCGCTCGTGTTACCTACCGAGCTAGGCCATGTTGCAGTGCAAGGGATGTGACGAGCATCTGACCGTCCTGCCCTCCGGACCGATGTCCTGACCCCGTGTCATTGTCATAGATCATCCGTGTTGCTTCGTTCCAGCGCCCTTTTCACGGCTCCTAGGCCGGGACCCACGTTGTGATATTGCTGACAACGCACGCCGTCTTAGTCGATGTAGCCTTCATAATAACTTGTAACCGTCCAACCGTTTAGGTATACAGATCAAAGTGCGGAGTAATATACGAAATAGTTCTGACCGAGCGGCATGCAGTTGGCAGCACTCGAGAGGGCGCAAAATGGCCGCGTAGTCGACACGCCCATAAACCTTAGATATAATTACTTTATTCTGTGGCAAATCAAACGCACTGAAAGCAAACTACACACGTCGTCTCTTGATCACGATCACAGAAATCTCGCATGACAGCCAGGCAACACGTCCGACACCAGGCAGCCACTCAAAGTAGAATATGAAATCTTCTAGAAAACAAACTATCCAAGGGCTGGACACGCACACTTCCGGCAGAGGCACGGCAGTAGCCGGTTCCAGAAAAGCGGATCTCCTTTTAAACATCGCTGTTCGAGCACATAATCGGCAAGTACTTAGTTTGATCTGCTTGCCTCGTTCGTCAAACGCTTACCACGAAATTTTCTTTCAAGCAAAAACTATTCTTCCAGGACTATGCGCTTGCATGGTTCTATTGAAAACATTAATTGCAGACAGCTCTAACGAACTGACTACAGCCCCCCACCCCTTTCACCAGAGAGACCAGTGTCCACAGCACCAACCCTAGCGCAGCGGGCGTACTTCATCACAGAGCATCGGGGATCACACAGGCGCGACGAGCCGCCGACGAGGCAAGTCTCCACACACACACACACACACACACAGGGAGCCGGCGGGGCCTACAGCCTGCAACATGACGCCGCACGCCCCGCATGCAGTAGCCGCGCTTCACAGGCAACAACTAAGCCTACAGAGAAACTGAGAGCTACAAACGTAATGATGAAAGCTCCTTTGTCTTACCGCACCGAACTCCGGGATCTTCATGCTGGCCTCTTTGAGACCCAGCGGGTGCATACCTATGCGGAATATTAATCCTACATCGGGTTTCTACGCGCGTTTGGATACGGTTTCTACAGCATCAGTGGAAAAGCATCCCACATCTTGACATGGTGGAATATTGTTGCACTACTATCACGGACAATACAAATATAGCGATCCACCGGAGATAGTAATAGCGACTTTTCCTCCAACATTGAAAGAGCATCAGATGATACTACTAACACTCTGATGAGTGGACACCATGTTCCGACAAAATTGGACTAGACTCTTCGACCTAAAATACCTCCATGCTTAGAAATCCCTTTAACGTCACAAACTAATGTGACCCCGCGTCTGGCTGCCCTGGGCATTACAGCTCGGCACCTACGCGCCCTCAGCACGACTGTGGCACATCAAGCGTTATCGTTTCCAGCTGGAGGCTGAGTGCAATTTTGCCAGGAACCGCACATAACTGTTTCTCGGCAGTCGTGGCCAGAGCGGTGGTTAACCACGCAACATAAACACGGTTGAACAACTCGTATGGTCTTGATACACTCAGCGCGCGTAGTCTCCGGTCTGTTGGACAGTCCTCCAGAGCCCTGGAACGTGGCCCGTCTCCAAACGGTCTGCTCAGGGGCGGCAGACGGCACTTAGCCGGGTGTCAGCGCAACAGTCCTGACCCTCCGGACCGCGCCCTGACCGGGACGGTCTGGCGGCCCTTTCCCCGAGCGCGGCCCGACGTCCAGTCCAGAGCCGGCACGGCCAGGCGGCGATCGACACCGCTCCCGGACGACCATCGGCGCATCGACCATCGGCCGGCCCTGGTGGGCGCCGGATCGGGGCGCCCACTACCATCGCCGACGGCGGAGGCGGCGGTGCCTCGCGTCCGAGCCGGCGCCGGCATCGTCCCTGGCGCCGTGGCGGGCGGCTCTCCGTGGGCCGTCGCCGCCCGGCCGGCCCGGGCACCGCGGCGCGCGCGCGCCCCGCTCTCAAGATCACGCACGGCTGGTGAAGATGAGCGGCGCTCCAGCTAGAGCGAAGGTGCGGGACAAAACACCAGCTAGGCGTCCGCGGCCGGCGTGGCGCTCGGTGCCCGAGGCGTGTACTCCACTTCGGAGACGCCTGCAATCGAACAGGCACCATGTCAGACAGGTGCACAGAGACGCACGGTCACGGGCGGCGTAACAGTCATGGACCGAGAGGCCCTGCAATTATTCGCACGAACACACTGAACAGTTAGACATATAATGATGTTGTGAGGGCAGTTTCCGCTGAGCTGTTTCTAAGGACAAACTTAGTGTTGCAAAAGCCTCTCGCCAATGGAAGTGGAACGAAAAAGTTTTGGAGCGAAGCCAGGAGCTCACGACCCACGCAAGGCACAACTACAGTACAAGAAAACGAGCTTGAGCTGCTGCCAGGCAGAATGCTTCATGTATTTAGCATCTGGCTGAACGCGCTCCGAATACCAGGCTTCCCAAGCGGCGAAAGGCCGGCGCGCGCGACCTGACCTGGGTCGTCAACGTCGGCGTGGCCATTGCTCTTGGCGTCTGGAGCATTCGCCAAGGCACCGTTGGAGGTCATTTCAATTTCGTTGCGGCTAGGCAGATAGGGGTCGGGCCCCACCAGGCTCAGCAGCACAGGCAGCAGAACCAGGCCGTGGTACAGGCCGAACACAGTCACCCCGAAAAACACCTGCCGACACATACAGTGACATCTGTCGGACCGACGATAAAACATAGCTTCACGCGCCCGTCGCCGGGGTAACAAGACCACGTATGGCTCAACTAAAACATCGCAGACTGGTTTGAAGACATGCGTATGATTCAGCATGGGATTAATCGATTTGAGCCTAGACTCCCAGCACACGGGGTTGATGTGTCGAGAGGGCTGGCTGATGGTACAGAGAATCAGACCCTGGCTATGAAGAGCACTGTACAATTTTGAGCTGGTGCTCGGGCTCGACACCTCTCTTGCTTATGTTCATTATAACTCTATCAACAAGATTTTGAGTCAACTTTAATTAGATCTTAAAGAAATGAATCGGCTTTGGCGAAAGTCTAGGACCATTAATTACGACCATCATTCCGAATCACTTGCTAAACTAAATTATCATTCGTTGTGAATCATCAGATCATTAAACCAAACAAACTACATTCCAAGGAGAGCTTAAGATATAAGCCACTCTATGGACTGCATCGAATCCACACACATCTGCTTTCGTAACAGGACAGCTGTCAACATTTATATGTTCTATCTCCTGCACAAAAACCGTCAGAGCAAGAACATCTGACATCTCTAAATGCATGCATCTCTAAATAAATGCAATGCATGAATCACTTCTCCGTGATTTCAGCAGTTGGATCGATGGTACCTAATAAAATGTGTGAAGGAACCGACTCAAATGCACGCATCGACTCAGCCTCCCTTTGGCATCACCCACGTGTTGGTTTGAGACACATGAACACGCGCTTAAGCCCTGTATGTTGACGCGGCTCCCCTCCACGCATGGCAGACGCGCATAAACCTCATTTCCCTTGACTACGCGCTCTCCGCCGCGTACCTTGAAGAACGTGACGAACACGTGCGAGGTGGACGTGGCGAGGAAGATGAAGGCTAGGAACGTGCTGAAGCCGCCGTTGAAGACAGCTGGCCCTATATCGCGCAGCGTCTGCAGGGCGCGCTGCTGCCGACCGCCGCGCTGCGTCAGGAATGTGTGGCCCACGTGCGCCGCGTAGTCCACACAGAGGCCGATGGCCAGCACGACGTCGATGCACGAGACGGTGTCGATCGTCAGGCCCCAGAAGAACATCAGGCCGCCGACGTCCACCTGAGGGCCGGGAGGGGAGGGCGGCTCAGGGTAGCCGGCGGATCAGAGCACATGCAGGGAGGGGAGGGCCGCTCAGGGTAGCCGGCGGACCGGAGCACATGCAGGGAGGGGAGGGCGCCTCAGGGTAGCCGGCGGACCGGAGCACATGCAGGGAGGGGAGGGCCGCTCAGGGTAGCCGGCGGACCGGAGCACATGCAGGGAGGGGAGGGCCGCTCAGGGTAGCCGGCGGACCGGAGCACATGCAGGGAGGGGAGGGCCGCTCAGGGTAGCCGGCGGACCGGAGCACATGCAGGGAGGGGAGGGCGGCTCAGGGTAGCCGGCGGACCGGAGCACATGCAGGGAGGGGAGGGCCGCTCAGGGTAGCCGGCGGACCGGAGCACATGCAGGGAGGGGAGGGCGGCTCAGGGTAGCCGGAGGACCGGAGCACATGCAGGGAAAGGAGGGCGGCTCAGGGAAGCCGGCGGACCGGAGCACATGCAGGGAGGGGAGGGCCGCTCAGGGTAGCCGGCGGACCGGAGCACATGCAGGGAGGGGAGGGCCGCTCAGGGTAGCCGGCGGACCGGAGCACATGCAGGGAGGGGAGGGCCGCTCAGGGTAGCCGGCGGACCGGAGCACATGCAGGGAGGGGAGGGCGGCTCAGGGTAGCCGGCGGACCGGAGCACATGCAGGGAGGGGAGGGCCGCTCAGGGTAGCCGGCGGACCGGAGCACATGCAAGGAGGGGAGGGCCGCTCAGGGTAGCCGGCGGACCGGAGCACATGCAGGGAGGGGAGGGCGGCTCAGGGTAGCCGGCGGACCGGAGCACATGCAGGGCACGCCAGTCAACCACACGAATGCAGCCGGCGCGAGAACGTCACGCAGGGACGGCATCGCAAAAAGCTTAGCACCTGCGGCGCCCGTCGCGCTCGATGATGAACGCACATGCCGTCAGAAGTAGTGCACAACGTACAGGCTATTTATGATGACACACAGACATACTACAGGCCTAGCCAGCAGCGAGATCAACGGTTCACACCGGCCCCGCGCCCTTCCGGCGCAGTGAGGACCGCAGCCAGCGCTGCCAGGGCCCCCGCCCGGCGCGCTGGACTCACCAGGGTGAACACCACGCAGGCAAGCACCAGCAGGCAGACGATGAGGTCGGCGATCAGGAAGAGCACCATGACGAACACGCAGAGCAGGGCCAGGCCCATGTTGCGGTAGAGTTCGAACTCGATCACCTGGTCCGTCTCCCAGCTGGCGTAGATCTCCGCCAGCGGCTGGACCAGCGGCGCTGTCGGTGCCGCCGCCGCCGGTCAGTCGAGCGCCGCGTCCCGGACGGACGTCACAGGTTCAGCCAGGCGTCACACGTCACACGTCAACGGGCCGCCGCAGAAGAGCAGACGTCACAGGATCAGCCAGGCGTCACACGTCACACGTTAACGGGCCGCCGCAGAAGAGCAGACGTCACAGGGTCAGCCAGGCGTCACACGTCACACGTCAACGGGCCGCCGCAGAAGAGCAGACGTCACAGGATCAGCCAGGCGTCACACGTCACACGTCAACGGGCCGCCGCAGAAGAGCAGACGTCACAGGATCAGCCAGGCGTCACACGTCACACGTTAACGGGCCGCCGCAGAAGAGCAGACGTCACAGGGTCAGCCAGGCGTCACACGTCACACGTCAACGGGCCGCCGCAGAAGAGCAGGCGTCACAGGTCAGCCAAGCGTCACACGTCACACGTTAACGGGCCGCCGTAGCAGAGCAGACGTCACAGGTCAGCCAAGCGTCACACGTCACACGTTAACGGGCCGCCGTAGCAGAGCAGACGTCACAGGATCAGCCAGGCGCTACACGTCACACGTCAACGGACCGCCGCAAAAGAGCAGACGTCACAGGATCAGCCAGGCGTCACACGTCACACGTCAACGGGCCGCCGCAGAAGAGCAGACGTCACAGGATCAGCCAGGCGTCACACGTCACACGTCAACGGGCCGCCGCAGAAGAGCAGACGTCACAGGATCAGCCGGGCGTCACACGTCACACGTCAACGGGCTGTCGCAGAAGAGCAGACGTCACAGGATCAGTCAGGCGTCACACGTCACACGTCAACGGACCGCCGCAGAAGAGCAGACGTCACAGGATCAGCCGGGCGTCACACGTCACACGTCAACGGGCCGCCGCAGAAGAGCAGACGTCACAGGATCAGCCAGGCGTCACACGTCACACGCGCCGCCGCAGGACAATCGGACGCCACACCGCAACGGCTCCCGCAGATCGACAGGACGTCACCGACTCAAAGGTCATGAGCCTGTCGGCCGGCCATCGCTGGTCAGCTGGGCATACGATTACTTGAAGATCAACCGACGCTACGGTCCCAGCTCAGCTGGATGAAGCGCGCACCGGGGGAACCAGACAGACCTACCAAAGACCAAGAACAGCACCACGACAGCATCGCTAGGTGCCCAGACTGGCGGCGTGAAGATTCGCGCACATGCCAAGCACGATGGGCATAGTGGGCAACACAACCCAAATTACGAATGAAACAAATCGCCTGCTTCACCAAGTGCAGCATTTGCCCCACTCAGCGAGCACGAAGCCCGCTAATCCAGCGGGCTAATCCAGCGACGCGCGGTGGCTGCAGCGCCGCCGGACGAGCGAGACCCACCGTCGCCGGTGAAGTTGACGGACTTGGCGATCTGCTTGACCCGCTGCATGGCCGGTATTTGCTCCACGGGACCGTTCATCAGCGTGTGGGTGTACGACACCATGGCGATCTGCCAACAATCACGCGCACCGTGTGAACCGTGCGCGCTGAGCGTTTACTACGCGCCGCGTTACTGCGCCATGGGAAACACGTGGCACGAAGTCGCCATGTCGGCGGCGCTGTCGACGTCTGCACAGTTCGGACCCGTCAATGGCCCAGCAATGCGGCGCTCTGTTCAGGCTCCCGTTATTCGTATCTAGAGCGGCGCCATTCCCGTTTTCACGAAAACTGACCGAACTGACCCGTTTGCGGCCCTGACCAAATGAGAAAGCTGCGCCGCGTTGAGACAAGGACAGCAGACGCTGTCTGAGGTCAGGTCAGGTGAGTCTCGGCCGAGTAAGGTCACACCAGGTGAGACCTGTCCAGCTCTGAGCCGGTCCAAATGACATGGGAACAGGTCATGCCCGGTCAGACGCGGCGGCAGTCGGCTACGGCGCGCCGGAGGCGGGAGAGGGGATGACGCACCTCGATGGGCGGCGCCGGTGCGCCGGGGGCGGGGGAGGGGATGACGCACCTCGATGGGCGGCGCCGGTGAGCCGCACTCCAGCGTGCCGTTAAAGCGGAGGAACTTCTGGAACTTGCCGCCGCGCGGGCTGAATATGAACTGTCCGAGCATCGGCAGGAACTGGTAGCTGTCGTAGAGCCGCGTCGGCAGCTCTGCGGGCCGTCAGCTGGTAAGTGGCCCGCGTCGGCCTCCCTTACAGCGGCGCCACCCACGCACGCGCCCACGCGCGACAGACGGGCGCCCGCGGAAGCACGGCACGTCACACGCCAGACAGGCGGCGGTAACCCAACGAATGTAGTCGAACACGCATTACGGAGAGACAAGTCAACTGTCCCATACAGCCTGCTCCAAACTGTACAGTCGGACGGCACGCGTCTCCGGGCAGGTCGTTCGCCACTCACAGGGAGCACGGGGACGGTTCAAGCTACACAAACTCTGGCAAAAAGCGTCGACTCTGCGACGGGCGGCGGGCGGCTCAACAGACGACACCCGACGCAGGCGAGCCAGCTGGCCCACCGTACTCCTGCGTACCTCCGTATTTGTTGTAGTTGATGTAGTACTGAAACTCGTCGTACCACGACTCGACGCGCTGTATGCTGGGGTCGGCCGACAGGCGCTCCGACAGCAGCGCCATCTGCGGCATGTTGTCTGCGAAGTCCACCCCGCTGACGAAGACGACGCCCTTCTCGCCTGCAGGACAAAGCGCAGTCGCGTTGTAACACACACGAGCCATGCCTCGAGGGCCGAGGCAGGGGTGTTCTAAACGAGCCATAGTGCCTGAGGCGTCAGGCACACACGCGCCACGCGACATGTGGTATCAGCCAGCAAGTGGCGTCAACCCGCTCAAAGGCAGACCCACTGGCTGACTGACCACCTGTCTGCCGACTCGCTGCCGCGGGCAGGGACGCCGCGCGGCGTCTGTGGATAGGAGCGAGCCCGGCGCCAGAGCCCGCCGATGTTGGGTGCGGAGGCCTCGGCGCTGCGTGCTCGCCTTCGGTGGGGAAGTAGTGCTCGGCGCTGCGGTGAAACTGCGCGAGGTGCGAGTCGGACGGCAGGAACCAGAGCGGGTTGAACTCCTGGCGCAGCTGGGACAGGCCCCACGAGAAGACGGCCAGTAGGAGGCACGTCAGCACCAGCACGACCACCTGGAGGCGGAGGACCGGGGACGGACGAGGTCACGGACAGCAGCCTCCCTCACAACGGGTCGGCCGAGGCAGCGTCCAAAATTCATCCCGTAAGGTATGCAGGATGCCAATATAAACTCATGCAACAAGCCAACCGGCTTCGCGACCGCCTGCACGTGCGCGTGCCCGCTAATCCGTTACCCTCTGACTCCCAGCACTCAAATCTAACTTGCTCGGCCCATTTCCCCAGCGCGAGGTGCCTTCACGGTTGGCTGAGCGCCGTTCAGCTACCGGCCGATCTTAAGCGGGGATAAGGGAAACAGGCGCCAAAGTCCGGGGCTGGGGTGCAAGAACATGAGCAAATACCGACATCCCTGCCACCAGTGGTAAAAACTCGGACCCTGGGGCGAGGCATAGGTCATTTCGCCGCGCACACTCCTGGTACTGGATGTGGCGGTTCGGGGACTCACTTTGTGAGACAGCTCTGTGGAGCGAGTGCCAACAGGACACTACCTTACGCTCCAGGTGTCCAGATTTTCCCCATAGGATGACGACGCTGGTAGGCAACAGACGTCCCCACCCGAGTATAATAACGCACACCACAAAAAAACCGCTCGCCCTCGCACTGAGTGGCCTGGCCCTGGATTTGCCGACAGCACCAGCTCACCTTTCCGACTCTGCCGAGTATGAGCGGCGCGTACACGCGGCCGAAGAAGTTCTGGAAGAAGCTCTTCTGGCTGCAGGCGTTCGGCGTCCAGTCGACATGGGTGTAGCACGGGACGAGGCCATCACGCCGGCACTCAATCCGCCGCTGGTCCAGCGTGAAGAACGCAACGAACCACGTGGCCTGGATGAAGTACACGGCCAGGATACCGACGGCCGCGTACACGCAGAACGACTCCAGAGATGGCAGCACCTGCAACCGGCAGTGTCGACATACCTGACATGCCATCGCGGAGAACGCCTCTCATCGCCGTGATCTGTCACGCGCAAGAGTCACTGACCCAAGACAGCAGGCAGTACACCAAACATCAGTACCATTGAGCCAATCTTCAATGCACACGACATGTGGCAATAAATGTCATAGGCTATTACGCCGACTTTTTAAGACTTGATCCGAACCCTTTGAATGGATGGATTTCTGGGGTCAGAGCTCACACAACGCAGTGCTTGTTGTGTGAGCCCTCACCCCCACCATCCGACCGTGCCATTCTCGGCAACGGCAGAATTTAGTGGCTAAAACTTAAACGTGCCGCAATGCTTGGCATGTTCCGTCCTGCCATCTGGCGTCAACTGACCTTCAGCGCGACCGATGCCACCGGCCGCAGACCAGTGGCATGACGAACCCCCTATCAAGGCGCTAAGGCGTCCTAACATCACAAGCTGGCGACAGCGGTGGCCAAGCGCCCGCGACATGAGACGTGCCGCAGAGGAGATACGTGCCACGACTGTCTGCCCTCAGGTCCAACGCTGGTCTCCAGCTGCTCGTCGAGTCACGCCGCACGCCCCCTCACCGTGGAGGCGCCGATGGCGAAGGCGACAAAGTCGGTGAGGCTGGTGACGGTGATGGAGACGCCGGCGTGCTGCAGGGTGCGGCCGACGCGCTCCTCCAGCGGACGCAGCCGCTCATCCGGCGTCAGCATCTCCCAGCACTGTAGAATGACGAACATGTCGTCGACGCCGAGCCCCAGCAGCAGCAGCGGCAGGATGTTGTGCACCGGCCCGAAGAACACGCCCAGCGACGAGCACAGGCCGAACGAGACGACGATGGCGAGAGCCACGCTGAACACGCCCACCATCGACAGGTACGTCTGCCGGGGAGAGGGAGCGAGCCGGCGCCGTCAGCCGTGCTCCAGCGCAGTGACGTGCCGTGACGCCCGAGCAACACGAATCAAACACCACCAAGACACTGGGCTAGTTACACATGCGCCGCCGAGCTCCTCCCACACAAGCCTTGTTCAACACATAGCTTCACGTTCACGATGTTGATGGCTTTGTTGTACTTCGGCCATTTTCGTACGTGTCCGACAAAACACATGGCAGGTTGCTTACGAGTTGAGTAAGCTGAGAGCCCAGCGACTCACCGCACAGTGATGACCATGCGTGCGTCATCGCCGACTCCAAAACGCGGGGACAATATACCCAATACCGCAGCGTCGATCAATTAAAAGCGTGTCATATTCTGAAGCTGTCTGTTCTGAAGTGGCCCTCAGGGGACCAATGGAATACTTGTTCGGACATCATCCTCGTCCCGACAAGAGCGATAGGCTGAACCATTCTATCCGCGATACTAATACCTCGCTTCAACCCCTCCGCTAACCCCTTACTGATCGGCGAAGCATTCAGCTAGCGACAGTGGAGGAGCGTGAACATCACGCTGGCATAAACGAGTCCTCCACATTTTTCCGATGAGGACGATAATCCGAATAAGCATTCCATCTGTGAGACTAATGCCTCGTCTCACTCGTTACTTAAAATTCCCCAGGGACTCTACTCCATTAACGACAAATAGCCCACTACTAGCCGCAAACACAGAGCGTCTCTGCAACGGGTACGGTTGTCCAACATAGCATACAGCCATGCCGCCGGTTGATAACAATGCACTTGAAATAGTCCACGCGAGCAATCCATGTTTCTGAGCAGAGGCGTGCAGCCAGCAGTTTTCTAGGCCAAGTGGGGCTTCGGACATAGTGCGCATCTGGCGGCCGCTATAAATAGCATCACATTATCAGCACGGCGATCGACAAGGTGAGCAGCGCCCCGGAACAAAACTAAAGGAGCCGGCGCCAGTTTTCGGCGAGTCATCCGAACATGTCTGCCCGAGCTTGCATCCTCGCTCGAAAATGTTTCGATACAAATGTTCTGTGGATGCCGACATTGATCTTTGCGTTGCAAGCAGTGATAAATGACGCACATCTTCCACAAAAACAAATCTCTTTTGCCCCCGTCGAATACCTCGAGTGGTCTGTTTGTCCAACAAAGGTCTTGACTGCTAACGCAACATCGGCACTTGCGATCTCCTTGCCGTAAAACCAACAGCGCGAGTCTGCTCTATAAACTGTAACGGCGGGCGGCGCCATTCCAGCACATAGTCGCTCCGACTGTGCTCTAGCGGAAGTGCCCGTACCATTACCACTCACGGCTTCACCGCGGGCCCGGGCGCCTCCGCTACATGACATCAAATGCCGCGCGGTTCAGTGAACCGCAAGACGTGCCGCTCGATGACGCCGCGGTGACTCACAGACCACGTGCCAGCCATCCGGCTTACATAACGTCCACAATCCCGAGTGTGCTGCTTGACCAGCGCCCGCGTCGGCCGGCGGAGAGCCGGGGGGGGGGGGGGGGGGGGGCGAGCATGGCAGGGCGGCCCAAACGACCCACCCAGACGGGAGAGGCGCGCAGCGCGGCCTGCCAGCTGTGTCGGCCGGCGGGCGCCGCTGGCACGCTCACGCCCATACGAAGGCCGCGTAGCGCACTCACCCGGTGCTCCACCATGTTGCAGCGGCCCAGCATCAGCTGGATGTACATGAACATCACAATGTAGCCGAACACCAGGTACTTGACGTCACCGAAGATGGCGGAGCTGCTGATCTCGCCGAAGCTGGCGGCAGACATCACGCGGGACGCGTCAGGAGCGCGGTGGGACAGACGCCGAGGCGGACAGGTAGGGGAGAGCGGGACAGACACCAGGCCAGGCAGGTCGGAGAGAGGGCAACAGACGCCGGGGCGGACAGGTCAGCAGCGAAGCGGGACGCTAATACTGAGCGCTGACGGTACCAGCCTGCCACCTGCGAAGTGTCGGGAGCCAAATATTGCACACCCAACTAGCGCGGAGGAGGCAGGGCGCAAACCTTAGATGCTTTGATGCGCTATAGATATGCAGCCAGCTGATGACGTCTGCGGACAAGACCCAGCAGCGACCTTTGTCCTCTATTCTCTTTGCTTGTTGCCCGCAAACCGTTCAGCTGCTGATGCAATGACGCAGTGGGGAATATCACACGTAGGGCAGCGAAACCAAGGGCGGCAAATAACACGAAAATTGAGAGCCTCACAGCAAAAGTGATGGGAAGAAGGTGCTCGGTGTGTGAAGGAGGGAAGAGAGAGAGAGAGAAGAGAGAGA
>NW_023596746.1:43310993-43340362 GCF_011947565.3 Pollicipes pollicipes
TTAGAGGCCCGCACAACCCAGCATCACGGCACACTGGTTTTTTAGCCGCACTAACCAGGGCTAAGAGGGCCCGCACCACACCAGCACCCGGCACACTGTTAGACCGCCACACAGCGGCTCAGAGGCTCCGCACTCCCAGCACCGGCACATCGGTTAGGCGCACACAGGGCTTAGAAGGGCCCGCTACTCCCCAGCACCGGCACAACTGTTAGCCGCACAACAGGGCTCAGAGGCGCACACACTCCCAGCACCGGCAACACTGTCAGCCGCCAACCACAAGGCTTAGAGGGCCCGCCCACTCCCAGCACCGGCACACTGTCAGCCTGTCACACAGGGCCTCAGAGGCCCGCCACACCCAGCATCGGCCAACACTGTTAGCCGCACACAGGGCTACAGAGGCCCGCACACCCAGCACCGGCACACTGTTAGCCGCACACAGGGCTCAGAGGCCCGCACTCCCAGCACCGGCACACTGTTAGCCGCACACAGGGCTCAGAGGCCCGCACTCCCAGCACCGGCACACTGTTAGCCGCAACGGGCACAATCTCAGAGACCTCAGAGCGCGCAGAGCACTGCCCCCAGGATGGCTCGGAGGCCGGGGCGGTCTCAGAGCACGGCCTTGGATGCCAGGCACCCACCTCCTGAAGGACGGCCGGCTCCAGCACGTTGTCGGCCGTGAGGATCGCGTGCTCGCTTCGAAACTGGCGCGGAAACTCGGACTGCATCCAGTCGTAGGTATGCACGAAATCCGAATCCTGTGGGATCCACAGCTTGAACGGCCGGTTCTCCTGGTGGAAGCTGAGCAGGCCGATGCTGCACGCCGCCGTCACGGCCAGCACCGTGACGATGTAGAGGTACGGGTGCCGGCACACCGTGTACCCGTGCCTGGCGAGGTCAAAGACCGATCGTCATTCGCGGCCAAGCCAAGCCCCTGACCACGTGGCGCCGTAGCAGCGCATCCGTCGTCCATTTGTCTCGTGACGCATTACAAACACACGTCCAGTCGCAGCCACGCCAATGACCGACATTCAGCCCTGGCGGCGTAATACATTCCAGGGCCTCAACAGATTCGGCGAACCAGGAAACAATCAGCTAAGTATGCCAATAGGGTTACGATTCTGCATCAATCTTCGTTCGACGTAATACGCCAGACACACCAGCTTTGAACGCCTGATCAGGTGGGTCAACATATTTCACAACTGATGTCTCTAATCACCGCCTATCGTCTCTCAAAAACCGGGCCGGGCAGATTAGCTCCAACCGTCGCAGGGCGCCTAGCAACGACAACCCCGCTTTCATTTTTACCTATTGCAGCACCTAGCGTCGTCATACCACCGCGTAAATACGGAATGCATGGGATCTTAGCATGATCCCGCTTGCTCACAGGCCGGCAAGGTTAAGAGCTACATTGAAATAATATCAAACTAGCATTTCAGTATCCTGTCAGTGCCATTAACGTCACCGTAGATAAACTGGCATTGCATATGATTTTCTGAGTGACCGGTGATGTTTGATTAGCATCCCAATGGCACTGTAAGCCAGCAAATTTTGCAGCATCTAAATAACTGTTAGCCAGCAACCAGCAAACTGTTTAAACGATGAAATGGGATTGGACTATCCTAATATATTTCTTCTTTGCTGGAACGAGCACAACATTCTGATGAAAAACGCACTTTTACCCCAACAAATGCCGATCAAATATAATATTGTCACTTTTGAGCCCTTCATTCGATCCCACCGATCTGGGCAGTGTTTCATAAAAGTACCACACTACCGCGTTCTTGCCTACCACAGGCCCCGTGATAACCCCGATACTTTGCGTAACTATTACGGTTTAAAAAGGGCTAATCGCAAAAACGGAAAAGGTATGAATTGGGTCCACAAAGGGTGCCACAAACTTCTCAAGTTGCAATACTTCAACTCAGATACGATTCAAAATCTATCTAATACAGAGTAACGTGAGAACTAGGAAAAGGATGTTGCGCAATGGGCCACAAGTCCGACAAAACTTCCCCAAGTTTCTTCTATAAACTTATCCAAAATACCAACTTTTTTGGTGGGCCCAGTCTCTTTCAACAGCATACGGGCATGACTCTCCACAATGACCTATGATCGACAGGTAAGGTCTCTCATGTAACACATAACGCGTTTTTGGCCTATGATCGAAAAGGTAAAGTCTCTTAAACATAACGCGTTTTATGGCAGCAACTTGACGGCGCGCGTACGGGATATTTTTTGTCGTCTCGATTCTGTCTGTGCCACATGGCTTCACACTCTGTCAGATGGTCTTGCCGTTCGGAGTTTGGTTTGCCGAGCGCTGCGTTCGGGGGCGTGCGGGTTGTTGGTAAGCGGTTTACGCATGTTGAGCAGTTTTGGACTACAGAGCTCACTGGCGTAGCGGTGACGATAAGCTTGTTACGAGCGGACCGCCCGCCTGCAACATCCCCTCTCAGTCGTGGGTAACGTGTCACGTGGTGCTGTTGATGGCTGCGAACAAGGTCATTTCCATATCGTATCGCTCACGGATGACAATTTTTCTATTCTTTCCAGCGTGTATCCACGACAAATTTAATATTTTGGGCCCAAAAACATGAAACCACAAATTTCAGACAATGATCCATGCCCTCTCCCACACACAAAAAAAATGGCAGGTATCCAATACAACAGCGACACCCAGGTTCGCCGTAGTCGTCACACGCCGTGCAATAGAGCTCACTGACGCGCCAGCGCGCGGCCGGCGTGTGAGCGAAGGATGTCGGCGCGATCTCTTAGCGCAGCACTTACTGGTAGAAGAGGTACTCGAAGCCTGATATGAAGCGAGACGACAGCCGCATGAGCAGCGTTGGCGACTTCATCGCTGCTGCGTTCCTGCCGTCAGCCATGCACGGTGCACGGGCCTGCTCTGGGCCACGCTCGAGCCACGCTACGGCGAACGTCTCGGGTGCTGACGTCACAACCTCTTAAATGGTGCTGACATCTGTTGGCACGTATACAAGTTTTACTTTGGTCACTGAGAAAGCAAGGGTTTTGTTAACTGTGAGCATATAAATAGTATATACAGGTTTTGTTAACTGTGAGCATATATATAGTATATACAGGTTTTGTTAACTGTGAGCATATATAGTGTATATATCATAACATGTTTTAAAATGTTTGTGACATGATTAAACAGAACATTGAGCAATGTTGATACTTTTTAATGCACTCACTGAGCGTGGTCATAATTTTATTTATTTATCATTTGGCTCAATAGGCTTTTATCTTTGATACTTTTACTACTTTGATACTTTGATACTTTGTTGATACTTTTTAATGCACTCACTGAGCATGGTCATAATTTTATTTATTTATCATTTGGCTCTCTAGGCTTTTATCAAATACTCACATGCAGGCCATGCTCAAATTTGAGACATCAGTCAATTTATGGCAAAGTTTTTGTCTATCACAAAACAAGATTTTACAGACTTCTCCAACATATGATTAAGAGGCTAGCATAATCTTGTAATGTGCAATGCTTATTTAATTGTAAATGTTTTTATCCAGGAGCATAATCTATAGCCTTATTCCTTAAAGAAAACCCAAGAGAATGGAGAAACAGGTGGGTTAATATTTCAGCAGCATACCTCCATCAAAATAATGGCAGAAGGTGCTTTTGTTTTGATAAAGGCATGTTACCTACTGTGATTGTTTCAAAACTCACTTCTGCTATTGTTTGAATAAAGGCATGTTGCCAAAATATCAACCCATCTATATCTCCAGTTTCCTGGTTTTTCTCCAAGGAATAAGGCTATTACTATTGTCTATGTGAATAATGTTTCTCACAAATGCACTAAACAACTTACATAATTTTGTCATGACAGTTATACACAGAGGCACAGATGAGTAATCCATCTTACTCAGAGTCTATAAGAGCTAACTAATTGGTAGGGATAAGGGGGTGCATTTGGTAAGTGGTCTGGCAAATAGTCCTTGCCAACCATCCAGCATCATGGAAACATACATGATGGTAAACTGGCTGTCAACATGTGTTTGCTGTGAAGGGCATTTGTTAAATTGGCAATCTCCTGTTTATTAAGGACTGGCATTTAGCACAAGTCACAAGTATGTTAACATCTAGCCCAAAATATCCCTGAACAGGAACATATGCATGACTGCAGTGGGAGAGGTGGTAGAGCCAAAAACGTTTTGACTGAAAGCACCATCGAAAAGCACTGAAAGCACCATGCACACATTGCAGGTGCTCATTTTTTTGTGCTATATAGCAATACCACACATTTAACATCAGCTTTATGTCAACCTCTATTTGTTAATTTTGAAACCTTTTCATATACACATTCTTATATACACAGATTTGACGGGATGTTCAGATGTGTGCTTCTAAACATCCTGTACATTCTTCCTTTGCATCCTAAACATTCCCTCTTTAATCTAGCCCTGAGTCTGATACTTAAATGCTACAGAACAATACCCAGACAACTGCTGAAGGCTAGTTCTGGCAGGTTTGTTTGGCAATGACCATGATGCTTTTCAAAATACCTTTTATTCCAACATATGTAACAAAGTGAAATCCACTAGATACAAAGCACCTATAATACCCTCTCAAAGCATTCACATCCACCCAGTTACTAGATAACATAGATGGTCTGTTCCTCTTCCACTCACTTCCCCAAACAAGATGAGATTAGCTTGGAGATAGTTGGAGCAATGCTGAACCTGCATCAAATCTGAACACAGAGTTAACTGAAACATATATCTATAAAGGAATAAATATGCATGACAATAATGCCTTTGCATATATGCTTAATACCATCAACTACTAATGCTAGAAATATAAAACTACAATCACTTACATAATTACAAATTCAATCTAACTGTACCAATTTATATAACGGTCCTTCACTTCTGCTACATGACAACAAACAAATGACATGAATGATCCGCACCACTAGCATCTATCACATCCTCTTCCCAACTCTTCAGAAAAACCACCTATCAGTTCAGAGGAGGTTTGGGCAAGTTTTGAGGAGCTTGGGAAGGCTGGAGGAGCCTTGGGAATGATCGGACTAGTTTGAATAAGCTTCGAGCTCAGAAACGTTTAGAGGAGCCACAGAAACAGACCCATATACAACCATATACCACACTTAGAGCAAACACAACCCCGAACAGCTTCGAAAGGTAAAATAGGACGACCTTGCATGGCCACACTGATTGGGGGATCGCGCAAGCAAGCACACAGCGAGTCGACGCAGCAATGGCAATGAGCCGTGGTTTCCGAAAAGAGCTTGACCGCAACGCTGCCTTACTCCAAGGGAAAATTACCCAAAAATTACCCCCAAAATCAGACGCCACAGACACAGCAAAACCCGCGGCCAAGGCCACGGCGAGATCCATCTGTTCCAATCACTGAGCACGTACTAGAAGTGATGAGCTTTGAAGCCATTGACACAGTTTTTTATTTCACTTGGTTACAAAGCCTCCATGGTCCGAATCACACACTCCACAAAACGTAATACACCCGTCAATCACCGCCCGACCCAACACCCACCTTTCGATCCCTCTACCAGAAATCCCTGAGATTTTTGTTCACCAAGGCCGCGAAACCCCACCAAAGCTAGTTGGCAGCACTACATCACGTCCAATCATCTAATAGATAAAAAGTGGTGGAGAAAATCCGGTGCAAATTCACGAAATGAGAGAAGTTTTCTCACTGGGCTGCGGCGTCCGCGAAATACCAAACGTAAGCAAGGTGCGCCGCTGTGGGCGCGCGACGGGGTGATGCCAAGGCTCTATAAAAAGGGCGCAACAACGCAGTGTCAACGTGGTTGTAAGAGGCATTGAGGTTCACTCGAAGATCATAATGCAACAAAGCTGAGCGAGGTGAACGAATTGTACGTGAGGGGCGGATCCAGGATTTTGTCAAGGGGTGCCACGCAACATTGTGGGGCCTCCTAAAAAATTGTTCTTAGTTCATTACATTTTAAGACAAATCGTATGCAATATATATATATATATATATATATATATATATATATATATATATATATATATATATATATATTGTTTGTGGTGCAGTTGTATTTTGTGTCCTGTGCCCCTGCTGGGGCGGGGGTGCGGTGGGGGGGGGGGGGGGGGGGGGCGCCGCCGCCGCGGTGGCGGGTGTCGGGCTCGCGGGCAGGCCCGGCTCGCGGCCCCCGCGGTCGGCAGTCGCCGTGGGGAGCTGCTGTGGAGCGTGAGGAGCTGCTAAAATACAAGGAAGTTTTGGTGACATACTGGGCGTCTCATTACAAACTATTTCGGCAAACTGGCGACCGGATTTGATGTGAGACTGATACCAGAGTTCAGCGGTACGAGTGATGCAGATGTGGTGGACTGGCTTGAGAAAGTGGAGCTGATTTGTGGACTGCAAACGCCTCCAGCGTGCGAGGCGTCAGTGATTGCCCTGCGGCTGACGGGCGGCGCCTCAGCCGTGTATAGGCAGCTGCCAACTGAGGACCGGCAGGACGCGAAGAAGGTCAAGGACGCCCTGAGGACGGCTGTCGGCGTCGACAAGTTCGTGGCCTACGAGCTGTTCACCACGCGCAGGCTAAGGGCAGGTGAGACGGTCGACGTCTACCTGGCCGACCTGCAGCAGTTGGCGTAGGTGTTGCCTTTGTTGCTGGGCTGCCCGACGCTACCAGGCGCACGCTGCGCGCCGGTGCTCGCCTCGAAGGCCTGTCGTCGCCGAACCTGGTGGAGAGGGCGCGGGCCGTCCTCAGGGAGGACGGCGGTCGCGGCAGCGGCAGTTCAGCGAGGGCGGCCGACAACAAGTTTCACCGGTTTCACCTGTGGACAGGTCAGCCACTTCTACCCACCGCGCGGCTGACAGTGGGCGGCACCCGGCGTCAGGCGCTGGTGGGCACCGGCTGCTCCGTGTACAGATACACATGCGAGGGTACCGGACAAGTGACTGTGAGTACAGTGTCGGGTGCGGCCCGAATACAGGTGCTTGTAACTGTCAGTAGACCGCTGAAATTCGGGTTCATTCTGGGAATGAACGGCGTGAGGGCGCTTCGGGGCGTGTCCGTCAGTGCGTCGAATGCAGTGCAGTTCGGGGTCGATGCACTGCCGGCTGGGTCGGCGTCTCCGGAGAGGCAGCGGCGTGTGATGCGAGCGGAGCCGCCGCCGTGTCACCCGAGCCGGCCGGCCGTTGCCGGGGGCAGAGAGCGGCGAGCGACGTGGGCGCGGCGGGCGCCGTGTCACCCGAGCCGGCCGGCCGTTGACGGGGGCAGAGAGCGGCGAGTGACGTGGGCGCGGCGGGCGCCGTGTCACCCGAGCCGGCCGGCCGTTGCCGGGGGCAGAGAGCGGCGAGCGACGTGGGCGCGGCGGGCGCCGTGTCACTCGAGCCAGCTAGCTGGGACGGAGGGCAGAGGTCAGCGCTGCGTGTCTCTGACTCGAATGACACTGGTATGCCGAGGCCAGACAGCGACGGCGATGTCAGATCGCCGTCACCGCCACCATCACTGCACGGAGCAGCCACTCCACATCAGTCGTCTCGTCTGTCAGTAGATGCACCGGACTACGGGGTCCACTTCGACCCGCAGACAAGAACATGGAGTATGCAGTGGAAATGGAGTAACTCTGTAGGACCTGAATGTTTGACAAACCAAGTGCCGCAGTATGACGTGCCAGAGAACGTCCGCCGTGAGTTCAACGAAGAGCTGTCGCGATGGATCGATAATGGATGGCTGGTGCCATATGATGAGGAACAACATGAACCTGTGCAAGGATTGGTACCGTTAATGGCGGTCCAACAGAAAAACAAAAACAAAGTGAGGACCTGTGTTGGACTATCGCGAGTTGAATAATCATGTAACCGCGCACACAGCAGAGACAGACGTGTGTGTCGATCAGCTAAGGAGGTGGCGTCGGTACGGAGAGAACGTCGCGGTTGTGGATCTGCACAATGCATACCTGCAGGTGCATGTCAACCAGCATCTGTGGGCCTTCCAAACTGTGCAGATTCACGGCCATCGATACTGTCTGACACGGCTTGGCTTTGGGCTGAACGTGGTCCCTCTGGTGATGATGGCAGTGGTCCGGACAGTTCTTGAACAAAACCCAGACGTGGAGCGGGCCGCTCTGGCCTACGTGGACGACATCCGGTGAACGAAGACATAATGAGCGCCGATGACGTCGTGGCCCACCTGGCAAATTACGGGCTGCAGAGTAAGCCGCCTGAGCGAGCAGCGGCTGGGGCTCGCCTGCTGGGCCTGCATGTCTCACGGGAGCAGGGGAGAATGCCGTGGAGGCGCGACGACCCGGTCGGCCCGCCGCCGAGCAGTACTGACGCGCCGTGCAGTATTCTCCGGGTGCGGCCGCTGGGTGGCACACCTGCCGGTCTGCGGCTGGCTCCGCCCCGCTAGAGCGCGGCTGAAGCGTCGTGCGAACGCCGTCACGCGTGACTGGGACGACAGAACAGCTGATGAGACGCTGCGAGAACGACTTAGCCGTGTCGCGACCCGGCTGACCCAGGATGACCCGGCATGCAGCACCTGGAGCGTGCGAGGTGACCGTGCCGTGGTTTGGACAGATGCCAGCTCATTGGCAGCAGGAGTTGCGCTGACCGCGCTCGAGGGCGTTGTCACTGAGGACGGGTGCTGGCTGCGGAAGGACGACTGCACGCACATCAACATGGCAGAACTAGACGCGGCAGTGCGAGGAATTTATCTGGCCATTGCGTGGCACATGCATGTCGTCGATCTCCGAACAGACTCGGCCATTGTGCACCGCTGGAAGATGACGCCCTGAGTGGCCGAGCCCGTCTGCGCACCAAAGCTCATGGAGAGATGCTGATTCGGCGCCGGGTCGGTGTCATTCAGCAGCTTGTAAGTGAGCTGGGCACAACTCTATCTGTCTCGCTGCTGCGTAGTGCCGAAAATCGTGCCGACGTGCTGAGCCGTGTGCCGAGAGACTGGTTGCGTGACGATTCGACCTTTGAGCGTGCGACACCGGTCGGAGGCTGTGCGGTCGTAGCAGATCGAGTGACGACCGATGGTCACGGAGTCGGCATAGGACCCACGGGCGGTTCCACCGAGTAGGCGACAGACGGCCGCGCCGACCTTGAGATGGCGATCTCTGACATCAACGCCCGTGCCGGTCATCCAGGGATCCGACGGACGCAGTTTCATGCTCGGCACGACGTTTCGTCGACAGTGACGCGGTCACAGGTGAGGGGTGTGGTGAATCGCTCAGACACCTGTCGCTCTATCGACCCAGCGCTGGTGACTTGGTCACCCAGATAGCTGGACGTGCAGGATGTGTGGTCACGGCTGGCGATCGACGTGACTCACTTTCGGGGGCAGTGCTACCTTTCAGTAGTGGACTGTGGACCGTCTCGGTTCAGTTTATGGCGGCTGCTTCGCCGTCCAGATGTCCTGTGCTCTTGAGCTGCTGGAACAGACTTTCCTGGAGAGAGGTGCCCCTGTGGAATTGTTTTGCGACAATGATACCGTCTTTCGCAGCAGTCAGTTTCAGGCATTCGCGGCACGGTGAAGTATTCGCCTGCGGTTCCGAGTCGTGCATGAGTCCAATGGCATTGGCAATGGCAACAGCAGGCGGCAATGGCATTGTTGAGCGGAATCATCGCACTGTCAAGGTCATTGCCGCCAGGAAGCAGTGCTTTGTCGTCGAGGCGATGCACCTGTCGAATGTGACGCCGCGTGACGGTGAGCTGCAGGTAGTGCGCCGGCGGCCGCTGTCTATGTGTACCCTGTGCGGGATTGTGTGCGGCCCGCTGCTGATCAGCCGGTGATAGTCGAGCCGCGAGAACCACGTGACACCGATCGGTATGCTGTTCGAGATGTCGTCTGGGTTCGTCGTCGGGGGACGCGGTGTACGGACACGTCACAGCCAGGAGTGGTGTCAGGCATTATTTCAGACCAAGTGATGGAAATGGACGGCGTACCGTGGCATGTACGAAGTTTGCGTCGTAGGGGCGATAGTGCTGCCGAGACAGACAAGGCCGGTGACGGAGGCGCGGATGACAATGCTAGTTTGTTCGTGAGGGTGCCTGAGCCGGAGAGGTTGCTGATACTGATCACTGTTGGGATGCTACTGATGCTCATGATAGTGCCGGTGTGGATGCTGATGATGGTGCCGGTGTGACAGGCGACGGTGACGAGCGAGTGTTGCCGCGTCGGAGCGGACGAGAGCGAAGGCCCGTGCGATTTTATACTTGTTGATCATTAGGATCAGGGTGGGGTGTTTGTGGTGCAGTTGTGCTTTGTGTCCTGCGCCCCTGCTGGGGCTGGGGTGCGGCGGGGGCGCGCCGCCGCCGCGGTGGCGGGTGTCGGGCTCGCGGGCCGGCCCCGGTTCGCGGCCCCTGTGGTGGGCAGTCGCCGTGAGGAGCTGCTGTGGAGCGTGAGGAGCTGCTAAAATACAAACAAGCTTCGGTGACATACTTGGCGTCTCATTACTTATATATATATATATATATATATATATATATATATATATATATATATATATATGTGTGTGTGTGTGTGTGTGTGTGTGTGTGTGTGTGTGTGTGTGTGTGTGTGTGTGTGTGTGTGTGTGTGTTTTACTTATTCATTTATTTAATAAATACGGGAGCCCCTCTTACTGTGCACAGCCCGATAAGCTAAATGTGCTGCGCATGCACACACAAGAGCTCACTCATTTTCTACAGATAATGTTGAATGCTGTGATTTTGAGGCTGAATGTTTCGGGACAACAGGCAGAACAAACTTGAGCTGGCTGCTTACAGCCCTCAAAACCAAGCACGGCCTTGATTCCTAGCTTACGTATTTACGGCTGGCCGGTTGGGCGGTGTAGTTAGCTGATGGCTGATGACTAATGCAGGATGCTTCGTTTGTTTTCAAGTAGTACAACATATCCTAGCATTCAAAGCATGTTTAGAACGTGATGCACTAGTGAAATAAGTGTCACGCACTCAATAGCCAACGGAAATGACATACGACGTCGGCAGCATGTAAAATTACGTTGGGCAATTATGCGTAAAAATTTATCGGCGCATTTTCGACAACTGTTCTGAGGCAAAGACACCAAGGGCAATTGGGACGAAACCTGAGCGATCATGGGTACCGCGGGAGGCCAAAAAAATGACTCCCGTCAACAAGGATAAGATACTCAGAACAAGCGAAAAGAACCCAAGACCAACGTCGTGGGCCTCCTAAACGTTTGGTAACGCCCCGGCGGGCTGACATATGGTGTCCCACCCAGAGCACAAGACTCTCTGAGCAAAGGGGAATTACCCAAGACCATGAATCGATAGCCCTGTGCGATCAAGAGTGTACGAGCACGTTGACAGAAAGAGCCGCGATAGGAGTGAAGAGTCCTCCGCAAATGAGATCAAAGGGAAAGATTATTCAATCAAGATAGAGGGCCCCTGAACATCGAGTGTCTCTGTGCCTTACATTATAAGGGCCCCAGCAACAGCACAAGGTCCTCCATGTAAATGGAAAGAACCAGAGACCAATAAGTAGGGCCCCTGAGCGACTGAGTATGTCCTGGCATATGGGCGTCCCGGAAAAGCGTATAGAGCATTTCGGGCGAATGGGAAAAATCCGTGGAGGAAAACCTGATCGAATAACAAGCGCTCGGGTGATGGGGTCAAATTGCCCCTCCCCCCCCCCGTAGATTTTTCCAGAATAGTTCCCGAACAGCGCGGCGTTTTAACCTATGCCAGGTCAAAACAGGCCACGGTTTCCGCGAAGGCGATTTCTAAGGAATCGTCCAATCTGATACAGTAACGGTTTGACGAAGCTATCCATCTCTGAGATGCTTTCTTAGGCACCGCAAATATTGAATGAGCAAATTAAGTCGACCTGAGGTCTGCTATGAGGGTCAGACTAGGACCAAAACCAACCTGATTTATTACTCTAGGGCTTGCTGTATGGGATAGTTTGTGGTGCTCATTTCAAATTTATTGACCGCAGGAACCGCATTATACATCCTCCGTTGACTTCTTAGAGATCAGAACAGGTCATTGACCTAAGATGACCCGGGTCGACGTTTTGTTTTAGGAGCATACTGCCTAGCGTAATCTTTGACGCTTATTCAAATGCAAAACTCAGAGTAGTCTTGTATTATTTTGGTCGCCATGACCTTCAAAGGGTCAAACAAGGTCACTGATCTCAAGTGGGCTTGTGACCTTTTGCTTAGAAGCAGTTTCCTAGGTTCCGGGGCACTGAAGACCAACTTGGAATTTGACCTTATTTGATCTTATTTGACCTGAAGGTCATAATTTGGGAAGCTCAAACTTTGACCTAAGTAAGTTAACGTGCAGACCAAGATACCCTGTAAATTTGGTGCCTCTAGCTTTCTTAGTTTCCGAGATCTCAGGGGAGGGGATCAAATTGACCCCTCACCCGAGTGAAGGGTATCTAGCCGGCCACCGGGGCCAGGCATGTTAGGGATGGCTGGGCATGGAAGCAGATAGCGTCCCAACAGCAGCGTTGGGCCCTACGAGGAAATGTAAAGAGACCAAAGGCAACATGGAAAGCTCCTTGGAGATCAGATTGACCCGGCAAGTGGACATATAGGGCCCGGGCAGCCGCGTAAGGCCCTTGGACGGCGTAATGAGCCCCAAAACTTCTCCCCCCAAGCATCACCTTTTCACTCAGGAAAAATTAAATTCGTCTGCTCGTGAACTCTTTACTTTGCTAGCAATTGTTTTTAGTCGTCTGTAGGTCCAAAGGCGTTCAATGTTGTAGGAAGACTGCGTCTGTTCGGCCGGTTCTGAACCCTTTCGGAGCCTTTCGGAGCCTCTCGGCATGGTCCATGGGGACGTGGTCTCGTGCCTCACCCCCCCCCCCCCCCCTCCCTCTGCATCCGCCACGGGCCTGAGCAGCGTAATGGATGGGGCCCGCTAAGAACATACGACCATCCATTTAAATAAGAAATACCTACGACAAAATATGTAGGCCTCCTAATGATCGAGTGTGCCCGAGCAGGTTAAAATATAGGGTCCCTGCAAAGAGCGTAAGGTCTCCTATTTAAACAGGAAGTACCCAAGATCCAACGTAGGGAGACCCCGAATGATCGGGTGTACCAGAGCAGGTTAACAGATAGGGCTCCCAACAAGAGAGGAAGGTCCTCCATTCAAACGGGAAGCACCCAAACCCTATGTAATTGGCCCCTCGAACGATGGAATGTGCCCGAGCAGGTTATCAGAAAGGGCCCGTCAAGATCGTAGGCCTTCCGTTCGAATGAAAATTGCCCCAAATCCAGTGCGCAGAGCCCCAAAAGATGGAGGGCAGCTGAGAAGATTATCAGATGACCCCAACAGGAGTGTAGGGCCCTAAATTCAAACGCCAAAACCCAGTATACAAGGCCCCCAAACAATCCCGTGCAGCCGAGAAGGCCAATAGATGTGCCCCCGACAAGTGCGTAGGGCCCTCCATTCAGATAGGAAGTACCCAAGACACAATGTGGAGGGCCCCCGGATATTCGAGTGTGCCCGAGCAGGTTAACAGATAGGGCCCCGGCAAGAGCGTAGGGCCTTCCGCTTAGATATGAAATACCCACAACACGATGTAGAGGGCCCCGAATAATTGAGTGCGTCAAAGCAGGTTAACAGATGGGGCCCCAGAAAATAGCGGAGGGTCCTCCATTTAAAAAGGAAGTGCCCAAAATCAGATGTAGAGATCCCCACCATGGAATGGGACCGAGTATCCTATCGGGAGGGGCCCCGACAGAAGCGACAAAGACCCTCCATTCAAGTAAGACCTACCCAAAGCCCGGTGCGGAGGGCCCCCGAAAAAATGGAGTGTGCTCTAATAGGTTATCAGATGACCCCGATAGGAGCGGAGGGCCCTAAAGTTAAACATCAAGAACCAATGTGCAGGGACCCCGAGCAAGCCAGCGTGGCCGAGGAGGCAAACAGAGGGCCCCCCGACAAGTGTGTAGGGCCCCATTCAAATAGCACGTGTCCAGTGCCCAATGTAGAGGGCCCCCGAACGATCGAATGTGTCCGAGCGGGTTATCAGATAGGCCTTTCCAGAAGAGCTTAGGCCCCATTCAGAAAAATTACCCAACACCCAGTGTGGAGGGCCCCGAATGACTGAGTGTGCCCAGGCAGGCCAATAGATGGCCCCCGACAATAATTTAGCGCCGGAAGAAAGTGACAGAGAATTGGAAACGCCCTGGACCAATGTAGAGGGTCCATAAGCATATCGCAAGTGTGTCGTAGGTTAACTGAGACCCACGTGAAGAGCCCGTGAGCAACCGAGAATGCCCCGGCTATAGCCTACAGAGCCCTTCTGGCGAATGGAAAGAATCCGTGGAAGGGCCCGTGATTGACAAGAGTGTCCAGGCACGCTAACAGAAAGGGCCCCAACAACAGCACGGGGCCCCACGAGCAAATGCAGCGAAATGAACGGCAGCGTGGAATGCTCCTTAACGACCAAAACAATCCTGCAAATGGGGAAATAGGTCCCCTGGAAACAGCATGAGGCCCCTGGTCAGTGTAATGGGGCTTAAAATTTTCAGTCCACAACTTTTGCAATCATTGAATACTTTTATGAACTTCTCGTAGTCCCTCCACTTTTACTCACAACTGTTTTTGGTCGCTTGAAAGTCGAGGACGCACAGTTTTGTTGCGTTTCGTGTTAAAAATGGTCCCCCCTCGGAGCCAATGGCCCCTTCGGGTTCCAAGGGGGGGGGGGCATGGCCCCGTGCCCCCCTCTGGATGCGCCCCTGTTGAACATAGTTTAAGTACGTCCGCACACCGCCACCGGATCCGATCAAGAAAATGCTTGGAGTCTGACATGAAAGGCGTTCTTACCTGTCACAGTAAATAATGGTGAAGAACAGTGAAGAGAGTAGAGAGAGAATAGCGCGCAGTGACTGCTAAATGACTCATCAAAAACAAACCTGCACAGACTGCATAAACAGGCGCCAGGCCAGAGCCTTGGCAAGGGGGCATAGGGTTGGCAAAAGGCTCCCAAAAATCTGAATTCCCTGCATTTCCAGTCATCAAGCTGAAAAGAAAATGCGTTAAATGATTGTTTTATATAAACTGCCAGCACTCTTCATTTTGCACTGGTCTATTGGACCCTTTTAAAACCGATAGAACTCAGAGAGTTTGGAGTTTGTCAGATTTTTTATCTGAGGTGTACAGAGATGTCAAGGTCCCCTTGAATGTAGATTGGAAAGCAAAATAGGCCAGCACTTTGCATTAGCATGGTCATGTTATGTTTGTCTGAAACTATTTAACATTCAGTCAGAATTAGTTAGCGATAGCATTATATAAGGTAGTTGTGAGCATGCGTGCTCGCTCATCTTAGAAACAAAAACTTCGATTCCGGGCGTTGCAGTTTCCGTAGGCCGTGCAGCGTCGGCCCATGGCAAACACTGAGCTGTAGTCAACAGGTGGACGAAAATGCTGACGGATCTGACAGAAGTACTTTAGAACGCTTTAGGACAAAAAAATCGCACGTTTAGAGATAGTCCAGGCGTATATGTCTCCTGTACAATTTTTAGATTGGTGGGACTAACGGACTGGCCTTTACAGTACCGCAAAGTGATGCTAAAATCTGGTGGTAGAATTGAAAGAGTAAAGGCAGAATCTATATTTTTTCGAATTGCTGCAACTGTCAATCTGTCCAGAAAACAGCCTCAAAGATTTGAAATTAATTCGCCTAGTTTACTCTTTGAACTGTACGAATTAATTTTAAAAGACATCCAGAAACATCATTTTGCAATAGTCGTTCTTGCGCGCATGGTGCTCGCTGTCTGGCGTTACTGGGTTAGGTTAGGTTAGGTTAGGTTAGGTTAGGTTAGGTTAGCAGTGGCCAATGCCGTTCGGTTTCACGGAAACTGCAAACCAGACCATCGCTGTGCTCGCTTCCGAGATTGCGGGCGCGCAGGCTCAAACCTTTTGGTGTAATTTGTTTCACTAGTCGATTCTGTAAAAGCATGGACGTTCTCAAGCAAACACGGGAGGGATTTGTATGTCTTTTAATTATTTTCGACACACTTCTCAACACTGATGAGACCTCTTGTCTCTGGGAAATGGCCCAGTGAAAAAACACTGCGGGCACATTATTGTTCCCAGTCAAGGGTTGAAAGGCCATTCTGTCCCACCGCGGAGTGTTTTCCGGCCGTCGTTCTGGCGACACGGGGCGGCATCCCCTGGCCGATCCGGAGGTCCTTAGAGGGATACATCATATCGTATTGGTCCGCTCCCTCATACGGGAGGCCTTCTGACCCGCACAGCTGACCCCGGATCAACGCGGGAACCCTCATCGACGCCGTAACATCCCTGATTGCCGCAGGTGGTCACACAATTGGCACATATACTCCAGTTCGGCTTAACGGGCACATGCTGGAATTGGGATGGAGTGCACACATTTCGGTACTGTTGGCCCTGACTGACACAGGACCCTCTCATGGCTTCAATGTGAGCACTCGTAAGTTCTCATGTTTCCCTTCATCATCAGAGGACCCCGACCAATACAAGAGGCCCTCTGTCATTTGGGGTCCCGTCCCCGTCGCTGGTGAGCAAACCGTCCCCTGACCGATTCGAGCGTTGGTCTGAGGTCTCGAGAGACCCTTCGGCCCCTCTTCGAGCCCCTCAAACACCGCTCCGACTCGGTGCCACTTACCACCACAGGACCCCTGTCAGGCAATGCGGCCCCGGACAGACACAGGGGTCTCTCACTGTGTCAGGGACCCCGATCATCGGAAATCGCGGGCTCCGGCCTTGTTCCTGCTTGGGAAGCGGGTCTCAGGGGCTCGGACATGCAGCCGACTGTTCGGTGTTCGTGGTCTCTGGCCGACTTAAATGCCGCATTGTCTCAGGGGTTCCTCGGTGGCGCTTGCAGTGTAGTTTTTAACGCGTCTGCGTAAATTACTGGGCGTCTGGGAAACCAGAGGTACGGGGGTCCGATCCCCTGCGGTGCGCGTCGTTGCTGCCATGGTGAGAGGCAGGCGACGCCATATAGTCTCAGCAACTGAGTGCGTCGTAAACCCTCAATGTCACACTCAGGCGTTCCTCAAACGGTGCAAGAGGACCCTGACCGATATCTTAGGTCACGGCCCACGGGCCGTGATTTTTTATGTAACCCACAGCCAGTTCATAGGGACCTTATGCCCTCCAACCTGGCCTTTGATCGTCGATTCCGGTGGGCCGCCCGGCCCCTCTTCGGGCCTCATCGAACGCTTCCTTTGGTCGGCCTGAGGCCTCTTGCGACCACTGGACCCTCTGTTAGGTGTTATGGGACCCAGACAGATACAGGCGCCCCGACCACTGTAAATCACTGGCCCCGGCTTTATAATCGATTGGTAAGTGGACCCTCAGGCCAATACCGACACGGGGCCGGCTGCGCGGTACTGGTGGTGCCTGACCGACATGTAAGCCCATATCGACTCAGGGGGTCTGCGATCGGCGCAAAAGGCCCTCTGACTGTTGCTGGAGGGCCAGTCCCCGTGAGCCGGGACCCCTGAACAAGGCCCCAACTAGCCCTTTGTGCCGTTAGATTTTCCAACGGGACCCTCGGTCGTCGGACTCGGTGGGGTCTCTATGCTCTCCAGGCCTCTTTGAAACCTCCTGCGGCCGACTCGAGGTCTCTTGCCAACGTAGGGTCCCTGTTGGCGTTATAGGGGCACTAACGGACGCTACGACTCCCACCAATGTGAATAGCTGTCTGTGGCTTTGTTCCTAAGCGGAAAATAGATCATCAGTCCCATGCTAGCACGGAGCCGGCTGCGCGTCAATTTTGGTGTCTGACCAACATATAGCCACTTTTCGATTCAGGGGGCCCCTGATAGCGCGGGGCACTCCGGCGGGCATTGGAGTACTCGGCCCTGCGGGCCGGGGCCCCTGAATGCGACTTCCGGTCGGCCTTTCGGGCCCTTAATGATAGATTCTGAGGAGCCCGAAGGGCCTCTTGGAATCTAAGGGGGGGGGGGGGGCACATGCCCCTGTGCTCGACCCCCTGCCCGCGCTACTGTGTGTGGGTTTGGTTTCACAAAATTAGTCGGTCGAGGCGAGCTGAACAGTAAGAACTAACCAAAACTGCCTCCAAATTACGACAACAAGCAGCTTACTCCACGAATTTGGCTCGTTCTCCTCTCAAAGTTCGCGGGGGAAGGGGGGGAACCTCATGCGCGAAACATTTGCGTTTGTGTTTGAGTGTGCCTAGTACGCGTGAAAAGATGTCACAACATTTGTGATGCCACTCGATGTGGTAAACGTGATAGTTGAGTGTTTCGCAAGATGAGTTGACGGGGGACTAAGCAATCAAAATTTACGAGACCCATATCAAAAGTACGCCATCAAACGGAATTTTCCCCGGGTTTGCCCACTTCCTTCGCAAAGTTGGAAAGCCTGGAGTTAAAGTATGGGGGGAGGGGGGGATCAGGCTACTGAATAGGGAACTACACCCTTGCAACCTGAGGTCGTTAGTTTATTGCGCTCGTACTCAGCGCAGCTGAACATGGCCCTTGACGTGAAAGTGAGAACGCAAGTGATTAATAACACTCGCTCTGATTCGCCGTTTTTCGTGACGCGGACTGATAGCGGGGTCGATGCGATCAGTAACCAGTTTCGTAATGAGGTTATTGGTGTACAATTCTGGGGAAGAGAGTAACTTCCTAAGCTTTTACTTCGAATCTGGTTACATAGAGTAGATAGGAACTAGCCATTTCAACGCCCGTAAAATTACGCTTTTACGGGGATATCTGAATTCTGAAGTACCGAGTTGCTCCCTATTTCATCAAGCATCCATCGGGTTTCATAAACGCATTTAATTTAGCCATGGAGTAGACATTCGCTGCAAGCATAAGTCAGAGGAAAATCTTCTTGAACATCGGACTTGTTCAACTTTACATGCTTCTATTGAGTAGATCATGACATGTAGCGACACGAAACTTAAATGGTCTATGCACATGTCTGAGCATAATGGTGTGTGGTTGCATACGTTTTTAGCATATATTTATGATGTATGGATCGGGGGTGGAACTTTTTTCTCTTTGAGAGCCCATGTCTCCCCCGCCCCGCACCCCAATGTCGAGCTGATCACCCCTTATGTTGGGCTGGGCTCCCGATATTTGGCTGTGCCACCACTGTATTTTCAGCGGTCTTCACGACTTGGAACCTGGCTCCTGATACCTTATCAGTTCTTTGAAGCAAAGATAATTTAAGATGTTGCAGACGCTCACAATTTTTTGTTAGAGAAAGACCTTTTATAACAGAACATACAATAACTTACTGGAAACGAAGCTCACAAAAGTCGCATTATGTACGTCGCTAACCTCACAGTGAATGTTCGTGTGCCATTAGGGCTTTACGACGCCTCTGAAAATACGGCGACACCTGCCTCTCGTCCTGACATGGAGGGCAGACTGCGCGGGTAATCAAGCCCAGCAGTGAATGGTTAAACACGTAGTTTCTTTTGTTACACATACACGTACTACATTTATTGGTACTGCCGCTCGGCGACATGTCATGACGCGAATATTGAAATGCTAGTGGTGGCAGCGAAAGGCGGCGCAAGATAATTGCACAATGGCGAAAACAATTCGTGACACGCACGTATTTCTACAATTTGCCCGCCTAATATTAAACAGTTGCCTACGCATTTTCGCATTGTTTTAGCATTACAGCACCACGAACCCAAGACGCGACGGTGTACAGTACCACGGACTCATGACGCGACAGCGTGCAGCACCACGGACTCATGACGTGACGGCGTACAGCACCACGGACCCATGACGCGACGGCGTACAGCACCACGGACTCAGGACGCGACAGCGTAATCTGGGCTGCTCGTGATGCTGTAACTGCTCATTCCGTTCTGAGAATCTCCCTCGAATCGCATATATGAATCGTCCTGGTCAGGAGCTGAAAGGCCCTTTCGTCCCAGCCCGGGGTAAACATCAGCCGCTGTTCTGGCGATACGGAGACCGGGGTTCGATTTCCCGCGGTGCCCGCCCTTCCTGCCAGGGTGCGAGGCAGGCGACGCCATATAGCCTCAGCAGCTGGGTGCGTCGTAAAAGCCCCAGTGACACGATACGGGGACCGGGTGCCCCGGTCGATCCGGAGGCCCTCAGAGGAAAACATCATGAACCGGTCCCATCGCTGACGCGGCAGGCTCTCTGGGCTGGGCACCTGACCCAAGATCGACGCATAGACACGTCACTCACGCAAAGACTCCTTTGCGAGCACACGGAGTTCATTGCTTAATGGGCGTCGAGACACTGATTTAGACTATCGACCCCTTCCTCTTGGTTGAAACCGCGCTGAGAGCCCCCGTTCGGTCCCACGATCTCTGACTGGCACAGGTCACTGTCTCATTCTGAGCTTAAATCGCTGCATCGTGCTCATGTCTCTTCTCATTGGCAAGAGGGTCCTGACCAACGCGAGAGATCTTCTCATATTCGAGGTCCTGCTCCTGTCCCTGTTCAGTGAATGTGCCCGCGGCGCACTTTGGGATTATTGCCGACATGGGGCCTGTTGTTGGGCACTGTAAGCCCCTGATCAGCACAAGCGCCCAGACCAATGCGCGATCTTTCGTATTAACATTTGCAGGCCCAGCCCTGCCCCGACTTGGGAAAGAGATCCCAGGGCCAAGCACGGGACGGAGTGTTCGGTATTGCCTGCTGGCTGTTGTCCCTGCATCTCCCGGCCCGCCTTTTGGACCCTTCGATTGAGCCCCCTTGATCGTCGTTCCCTTGGGGTTCAAGGGGCTCCGCGTGACCTCGGGACCTAAAGACCTGAGGCGGGCCACGTGCCCCTGTCCCATCAAAAGTGTCATCTTTATTTCCTCATGAAAATGCGTAATGGGGCAATTTTTTGACCTCTGGAGTTTGACGACGTTTGGAATTAAAAGGGTTGGAGGACTTTGTGGTACCTCCCTAGCAGAAGGTGTCTTTTTTAAAATACAGGTCGTGATGCTCGCAATGACGTCATTGGGTACCTCTTGCACGAGAGACCCGACACAGGATGTCGTCAGGCTGGAGGGCAAAGAAGTTGTGTAGTCCCTGATTTTGATGTCCTTTGAAAATACAGATGCTGGAGTTCTTGAAATTATCCGTCTTGATGTCCTGCCTGCAAAAGTAAAGATTATCGTGCTGTAAAATAAAGGCTTTGGTGACACATTACCGAATTGGTCGATCGCGGATGCCATCCATGGGAAGGTAAAAACATTGACGTACCTATGAACTTTATTGTTCCTCGAAAACAAACGTTTTGGAACCCATCCTGGTGCCCCCTGGAATTGGATCCCTGAATAGGATCCCCGGATCCCGGGATTAAATGATGTTTTTGGTACTCCGCAATGAAGGTTTTGTGGTGCCTCTTTGCAGAAGGGGTCGATCCAGAGTTTGCTCAGAATGGATGGCAAGGAAATTGTTGTCTCCCTTCAAGTGAAAGTTTCTGGACCATTTTAATGACACGTTTTGAATTGTTGCCGATCGAAAATAACTGTTTTGGAGTGTCGAAATGAAGGTTTTCGTGTCCCTCCGCCAAATGGGCCGATCCATGATTTTGCCAATGAACCTCCACAGGTATCGCAATTTCCCCTGAAATTTGTTGTTCATTAAGAATGAATGTTTCGGAACTCTTTTAAGCGCCGCTGTGAATTGGGTGTCTTTGGATATTAAAGGTTATAACTCTCAACAAAGGAAACGATTGGTGCAACTTTTCAGAACGCCGAAGAACGGGTCGATCAGGAATTTCGTCACGGTGAAACGCAAAGAAACGCCTCTTGAGAATAAAGATCATGGTTCCGCGAAACAAATGTTTTGGTGCACCTTGACTAAGAAACTATACCAGGATTTCGTTCGGGGTGGGAGGCACTACATTTTTGTGTCTCTTGAGAAAGAAGGTTTGCGGCCTTTCGTGATGCCCTCTGGCATTAGGAGCCTCTTGAGCACACACACACACACCACACACACACACACACACACACACACACACACACACACACACACACACACACAACACACACACCACACACCACACACACACACACACACACACACACACACGCACACGCACACGCACACGCCAGCACACGCACACCGCACAACGCACAGCACACGCACACGCACACGCACACGCACAACGCACACGCACCGCACACGCACACGCCACACACACACACACACACAACACTGCATGCACACACACACACGCACCAGTGTCCTAGAATTGCCGACTTTGGATGTGAAGCAACACCCTATGAGAAATAATTTTTGACTCCTGTTCCCCATATTTTATGTGAATTTTTCACTCCTGCCTGACATTGTCTAATCGCACATGTCAAACCTATATTCTTCCCTTTCTCAGGTTTTCAGATGTCATACAAAACCGAGCTCACTTGAAACCGCCAAGCATAAACAGGCTCCACAGAGCCTGGACAGCTATAGCTATGTCCTGCCTCACCTAAATCTGAATCATGTCTATGTATGCACAGAACAAGGGCGCCAGATATTCCAACTCAGGACCCCCCAGCGACTCCAGCCGCTGCACGCATCAAGTTTGGTTTGTCTACAAAATGCATCACAATCTGCAGCTGTGCGCCAAATGCAAGGTTTTCACGCATCCCCTATTTTTTTGGTCCCACCACCACACCTTGAAAGCAGAGCCTGGTGCAAACACCAGCAAGGCCTGGTAGATAATTTTACCTCAAGTATTTATTTTTTTCCCGAGGAACCTTTACCACTAAATTGCGTCACTCCCGAAATGCGGCAGTGAAAATTCGAAAAATGGCTTTTAAATAAAATTCGCCAGGTGAATATCACAATTTGAACATTTATTTAACAGATTTTAGGTGAAATTAGATGATAACAATACTTTTCCAAAAAATATCAGTCGCTATATTTATCTAACTACTTTTGTTTTTCTTGGTATCATACGAGTGTGATACTTTTGTATTCTTCCTTCCTTTCCCATCGTCCTTAGAGGTACCATCTGTTGCCTAAAATGTTGACCAATTTCTGTGCAAGATGCTCCAACCGCAAACTTGCACGTATTTTGTACACAAATTGGATAAATTTGTCAGCCGCCTAAACATGTTTGATATTCACCTAAGAGTGAAAAACTTACAGGGAATGAAGGAGACAATTTGAAGCACGACACTTATTTTTACCGCGATTTTCGCTCTGTTAAACCCTCAGTTAGGCATTTTGGCTCATGGCGGTGCTCGATAATGGAAAATCTAAGCCTTTCGAGTGTCTAACTCACCAGGCTACCTGACAAGGTTATCCTTATGCTGCCATATAGAGCTTTGGGACCTGACATACCTGACGCAGCTAACGCAGAAGTGTTTGATGGCGAAATGCTGCCCTCCATAAGTGTTAATCATCACACCTCTTACTTATTTTGCATTTTAATCTCGTAGGTTGGTGAGCGTGATTGCTATTTATATTTGGAGGGTGAGTGGGATGACTCTGTCTGTCAGCAAGCTGTGCAAACTGTGGTGCTGACTTTTTGTTTTGGGAAACCAGGAAGAAGTGTTCCCTGAAGAAGCCAGTAAGTCTCCTGTGGACCAAGTAATTGCTTACCTCAGCTGCTTTCAACACATGATTTGTAACCATAGTTAGCCATTTGCTGTTTTAATCCATCGAATTTTGTCTAAGACCAATTATGATGTCACAAGACATGCAATGGGCTTACTTTGTTCCATATTCTTGATTATTTGTCCCAAATTTCTTGAAGTGGTCCCTCATGTTTGCTTTAACCAGATGTTTTCCATTGATGGCATGGTTTGCTGACTGGCAAATGGCTGAACTATATATGTGCACTATATTTTAACATTGGAATGCTGTAAGCTGCATAGCAATTATAATATGAGGTATATATCAGCATTAAGCAAACAGACCAGTCCATTGAAAATGTGAAGCGAACATCTCAAACGATGTCATTAAATATGAATTAACAAGCCTAAATAGATGCCTTTGCTGGAGCTGAAAAGGCAAGCAACAAAACTGGGATGGTCATCTAAAAGTTATGTTGCTTTTGGAGAAGAGCGATTGTTTTGTGAAGCATACCCATCATTGCCCTTGACAGACGTTAACCATGGCAATCAGAATAGGTTGTTCAAAGTGATTTAGTGTTTTCATTTGTGTATCGTCAACTTTGTCTGATGTCAATAAGCATACGCAAATGAACAGGTACAAGGGCGAGTTGAAGGCAGCCAAAAAATGAGCTTTATCATGTTTTTATCATAAGTACTGCTGTCAACAGATAGGTGAGTTGAGATGACTTTCAACGCATAGGCTACCCTAAGTTAGGTTAAATTGGTTAAGTGCATGGCAAGTGACAATAGGAATTGTGCAGGAATCAGTAACTCACATCTGCTGCTGCCAACAGGTCAGACAGGACGAGATGAAGTAAGGCCTCTTTAGGTTAGGCAAAGTTAGACCACTTTCATGGAAATAAACATTGGTATTTTGTAGGAAACAGTGGCAAAATGTTCATTTTCTCTGACCCCATCTTAACAAAAGCCAGAAGTATGTGTATTGTGCTTGACTTGGTGATTGTTTTGTTTTTGTTTGAGCGCTTTATCCCTGTTTAATTTTCTGTTGTTGTTTTGTTGTTGAATTCCTTTACTTTGTTTTGTGCTAAAAATGCTGTGGAAGGGCAGTGCAAAGTGCAGCATCAAATTATTGGTATTACTGTATTTTTATGCTCATGACACTGTCATGAAGTTGCTATTCTTTAATGTATTCTGCTTCACTTTAAAGGCCTAAGATGTTAGGAAACAAAACAGTTTTGTCAGGTTTATGCCATTACGTCCATGCCAACTTGAGATAGATGTCTGTTTGCTGAAGCATTAGTCACTAGCTCATAAGTTCCACTTTTTGCAAATTGAATTTTTCACTCCCGGACGGCCTTTTTGCAATGGAATTTTTCACTCCCACCCTAGTTCAAAAGCAATGCTAGCTCACTGTTTTGAACATGCGCAACCGCAAGTGATGCAAAAGCGGCCTTGGCGTCCGGCGTTGCAGTCTCAAAAGACCGTGGGGCGTGGGCCCTACCGCTGTAACACTAAGGTTGATGGCCAGTGAGTAAACAAAAAAGATGATGCATCTTGAGGAAGATGGCTGATGAGCTTGGTGAACTGGCATGTATGTTTGATGTAGTGCGAAAATATGCTAAACACAACCTTAATCTGGAAAGTGGGGGGGGGGGGGGGGGCAGTCAACATTGCTGGCCCCCCACATTGAAAAGTGGGAGGCCCATGCCCGCCCTGCCCCCCCCCCCCCCCCCGGCTCCTACACCCATGATATCACATAGTTTTTTATCGGCTATCAGCTCTGAGTGAATTTTGAACACTGTAGGACGATCATGCATTACGCATGTTAAGACAAATTTGGGGCTCCATTTCGTCTACGATCGACGCTCAGGGAGTCCTCAATGTCTCTGAAGAACACAGAAAAGCATGGAACTGGAGTCTATGTGACAATTATTGGACCCCCGCAGCGATCAGGGATATTGTTGCTGGCAACGGCCCTGCGTACACTGAAAATCAGATCATGCTGTCTACGTTAAATGCTAGGCCGATAAATAAAATGCCGATTGGGCCAATTCATACCTATGGCAGGCAGCTTCCTGGAGGCGTTTTTTTTTCTACGGTGGTGTGGTGTGAGGGGAGATAATTCGGAAAAAGATGCTGTTGCAGGTGTCCAACATCTCTTTTACACGCCAATAAGTGGTAACGCTGATCCGGAAATACGCAACAAAGCAGCCATGCGATCAGTTTCCAGTCAGTCATGCGAGAGACAGCCAGCCATACGATCAGTTCGCAGTCAGTCATGCGGGAGACAGCCATCCATACGATCGTTTCGCAGTCATTCATGCGGGAGACGGCCTGACCAAGACAGTGGTTGCCGGCGGCGGACGGGAGCAGGGCCCAAATTAGAGATATATGACAAAAGGGCCCACCTTCTGTGGCTTGATTTTGATGTTTATGTTCATATATTTCGTAATTTTCCACAAGATGCAATGACTTTTTAAAAAAATACACGTCATCACTAATAAGAACGGGCATAAAAGAGACAACGAGAAACCTAGTAAAAATAGCCTAACACATCGCACATCGATCAAGGGATCATCTCGGTGAATCACACTATTGCGTTCACATTGTGGCATCACACACAATCGAACTCACACAGGCACCCACTCACGTGCCAACATTCGCCTCACTCAGTAGAAACTCCATAAATTGGCGCTTGAAGCGGCCTAGACTCTGAACATTGCGCAAGTCGGCCGGCAGGCAGTTAAACAAATCCGATGCTCTGTAGCTAAATCGGCGAGTGCCAGAGTTGCTCACCGCCCGGGGGCGTCTCAGCTGGTTAGTCTGTAGAGTTTCATGAGTGTACTCAGCACGGGTGAACATGGCGGCTGTATCTGGTGGCTGACCCGTAAGTAAGACTTTTTGAGCTGGCACAACATACGATATCTGACGAGCTGATCAGCACTAAGCCATCGTAGATCCCTGACAACATCCGACATATGGTCTCACCTTCTCCTTCCCCTCACAACCCGCGTAGAGAAGTTCACGAGTTTTTGCACGCGATGGGACTGGGTGGCTCCGTGAGTACCATACAGTGCTATACAATATCTAATGGAGGAAAGAACTAGAGCTCCGACAATGTGAACGAGGGTGTCTCTTGGGAGTACATGCTTGGCATGGGACGGGGCCATCAGAGCGCTCGTCGACCTGGCAACAAGCTGATCAATGTGCGGTTCAAACGTGAGATTTCTGTCCATCATCACACCAAGGTTTTTGATAGTACTGCTTTCAGTAATGACAGCTGACCCGAACTTTGACAGGAGAATGCCCAGTTTTATGGTTTTTGTCACCATGTTTTCAGTGGTTTAAAGCTTCCGGATTTTTTCACCTCAAATGCTGCGACAAGTCTTGTCTCTTGAGAAGCAGTCAGTGAAATGAAGGCGTATGAAAAATCTCGCGCTATGAGCCATCGACTCACTTTCAAAATTCCCACCCGCCTATGTCCAGGCCATGTTTTGGCATCTACCCTTTGGAGGCAAATGCCTCCTCAATGACTCAAAATGCCAACCCACTCGTAGAATTTCGACTCCCCAGGGAAGCCGGATAGCCTGATTTGCCGAATGACATAGATGAGTCGAATAGGCAAGATTATGCACCAGTGAGAAACAGCTCTAGATGCATGTCTAGCATAGCAGTCATGACATTTAAAGAAAGAACGACAACTTCTTCCATCTCCCCCCCCCCCCCCCAGCAATTGGGCCTGCTTTCCAGAGAAAGTTCCTGAAGTACGCTCTGAGCTTGGCCCCCACTTTTTGAAACGTACCTACCCCTATGCATGGATGCACACGCTAACCATACCAGTGTTTGAGCCTCGCTAAATTGTGAATCAGCTCATGGGTCAAACATTTTGGGCGAGTTAAAAGCTGCATCCGCTCACTAGGAAAATTGCTGCTTTGAGTCATGACCTGAATCAGATTTGTCATGCATTTCATGAACTGAGTTATAAGCCAATCATTTTTAACAATGTTGCGTCAGTGCGTCATTTGGCTGAACTTAAATTGGCGGCATGAGGACGTGCAATGTGTCCTATGCAAATTAGGATGCAATTTCAGAGCGCTAAAATGAACAAATGAAAAGCATGTCACCTTAGTTATAAAGCTTTTAGCAACATCAGGAATTTGTTATTGTTTTTTAAGCGGTTAACACCATGTTGCTGCTCCTGGAATCTCCAAAATCTCAGCTAGGAACCATTTTATTTTACAACCTGCATAAGTTATGAGTCAAATGATTCAATTTAAAGACTACGTCTGAAGTGAGGCAAGTAAAAAATGGAACAGCCATGAGTCATGTGCTGAATCAGATTCCAAACTCTGTGAGTCATTCCTGAGCTGACTCAAAGAATCTGAGTCAAAACCATGTCTGATGCATACCGCTACAGCCCAACAACCATACTCCATCATCCGCGCTACCCAGAAGACGATATCTTCCCCAAGGCCCTGTAGTCTTGGATATATCAATATCATACTGATCTGGTGGAAAACGCTGTTCTGTAAATTGGGTGTAAGAGTTTCTCCAGGCACGCTTCCTAATCACTTTCTCGTGCCACTGACCACCACCCGACCGACCTGGCTGCGTCCTATGAGCGACCAGAAGCGGACACAGAGGGGGGCCATGCCCCCCCCCCTGGGCCCCGAAGTTGCCATTGGCTGTGAAGGGGCCTGCAGTCGGCCGAACAGGTGCAGGTTTTTTAACACAAAACGCAACAAAATTAGCTGTCTTTGGACTTGCAGGCAACCAAGAGGAGTCACAAACGAAAGTAAAGGGATCACGAGTGGACAAAAACAAAACTTCAAAGATTGAAAAACTGTTATTTGGGAATTTTAAGCTTTATTATGCTGTCCAGGGGGCCTATGCCTTTTCCGGGGGACCCGTATGACCGCTTTGGGGTCGTTCTAATCATTAAGCAGCCCTTCACTTTGCCTTTGATGTTTAGCATTTGCTCGGTGGCCTTGCGGTATTGCTGGGCTTTTCCCGCAAGTGTACCGGGGCGCTTTTGGCAATCAGGGGTCTTTCACAAATTCTATCTACTCGCCGGAAAGGCTCTGTAGCGGAGGCCCCATGTGTCAACCTACCGGGGTATTCTCGGTTGCTCAGGCGCCCTTTATGTCCGTCTCGGTTAACCTATCGACACACTCACGATATCCTCACGGGTCCTCTAGCTTGGGTCTAAGACGCTTCCAGCTCTCTGCCACTTGATAAGGGCCGTTCACTCTTGTCGGGCGCCCATGTGTTAATCTCCTTGGGCGCATCGGTCGTTCGGGGCACACCAAATTGGGTCTTGGGTGCTTTCTGTTTCAACAGAGGGCCCTACATGCTTGTTGGGGCCCCATCTGTTAACTTGCTCGAGCACACTGGATTGTTTGGAGGCCCTGCACATTGGGTATTTTAATGTAGGGCCCTACGCTCCTGTCGGGGGCTATCTGATAGCCTGCTCGGGTACATTCGATCCTTTGCGGGTTCTCCACAATGTGTCTTGGGTACTTTTTATATGAATACGCTCTTGTCGGGGGCCTGTTTGATGACCTGCTCGGGTATGTTCGATCGTTCGGGGGCCCTCGATATTGGGTCTTGGGTGCTTCATTTTTTACTGGAGGGCCCTACGCGTTTGTCGGGGCCCCCCTCTGTTCACCTCCTCAGCGACACTGGATGTTCGAGGGCCTTGCACATTGGGTCTTGGTGTTTAAATTCAGAACCCTACACTTCTATCGGGGCCATCTGATAACATGCTCGTGTACCCTTCATCTTTCGGGGGCTCTCCGCACTGGGTTTTGGGTACTTCTTATTTGAATGTAGGGCCTTCTGCTCCTGTCGGGGCCCCTTTTG
>NW_023596746.1:43341272-43387718 GCF_011947565.3 Pollicipes pollicipes
ATCAGGCTACTGAATAGGGAACTACACCCTTGCAACCTGAGGTCGTTAGTTTATTGCGCTCGTACTCAGCGCAGCTGAACATGGCCCTTGACGTGAAAGTGAGAACGCAAGTGATTAATAACACTCGCTCTGATTCGCCGTTTTTCGTGACGCGGACTGATAGCGGGGTCGATGCGATCAGTAACCAGTTTCGTAATGAGGTTATTGGTGTACAATTCTGGGGAAGAGAGTAACTTCCTAAGCTTTTACTTCGAATCTGGTTACATAGAGTAGATAGGAACTAGCCATTTCAACGCCCGTAAAATTACGCTTTTACGGGGATATCTGAATTCTGAAGTACCGAGTGCTCCCTACTTCATCCAAGCATCCATCGGGTTTCATAAACGCATTTAATTTAGCCATGGAGTAGACATTCGCTGCAAGCATAAGTCAGAGGAAAATCTTCTTGAACATCGGACTTGTTCAACTTTACATGCTTCTATTGAGTAGATCATGACATGTAGCGACACGAAACTTAAATGGTCTATGCACATGTCCTGAGCATAATGGTGTGTGGTTGCATACGTTTTTAGCATATATTTATGATGTATGGATCGGGGGTGGAACTTTTTTCTCTTTGAGAGCCCATGTCTCCCCCGCCCCGCACCCCAATGTCGAGCTGATCACCCCTTATGTTGGGCTGGGCTCCCGATATTTGGCTGTGCCACCACTGTATTTTCAGCGGTCTTCACGACTTGGAACCTGGCTCCTGATACCTTATCAGTTCTTTGAAGCAAAGATAATTAAGATGTTGCAGACGCTCACAATTTTTTGTTAGAGAAAGACCTTTTATAACAGAACATACAATAACTTACTGGAAACGAAGCTCACAAAAGTCGCATTATGTACGTCGCTAACCTCACAGTGAATGTTCGTGTGCCATTAGGGCTTTACGACGCCTCTGAAATACGGCGACACCTGCCTCTCGTCCTGACATGGAGGGCAGACTGCGCGGGTAATCAAGCCCAGCAGTGAATGGTTAAACACGTAGTTTCTTTTGTTACACATACACGTACTACATTTATTGGTACTGCCGCTCGGCGACATGTCATGACGCGAATATTGAAATGCTAGTGGTGGCAGCGAAAGGCGGCGCAAGATAATTGCACAATGGCGAAAACAATTCGTGACACGCACGTATTTCTACAATTTGCCCGCCTAATATTAAACAGTTGCCTACGCATTTTCGCATTGTTTTAGCATTACAGCACCACGAACCCAAGACGCGACGGTGTACAGTACCACGGACTCATGACGCGACAGCGTGCAGCACCACGGACTCATGACGTGACGGCGTACAGCACCACGGACCCATGACGCGACGGCGTACAGCACCACGGACTCAGGACGCGACAGCGTAATCTGGGCTGCTCGTGATGCTGTAACTGCTCATTCCGTTCTGAGAATCTCCCTCGAATCGCATATATGAATCGTCCTGGTCAGGAGCTGAAAGGCCCTTTCGTCCCAGCCCGGGGTAAACATCAGCCGCTGTTCTGGCGATACGGAGACCGGGGTTCGATTTCCCGCGGTGCCCGCCCTTCCTGCCAGGGTGCGAGGCAGGCGACGCCATATAGCCTCAGCAGCTGGGTGCGTCGTAAAAGCCCCAGTGACACGATACGGGGACCGGGTGCCCCGGTCGATCCGGAGGCCCTCAGAGGAAAACATCATGAACCGGTCCCATCGCTGACGCGGCAGGCTCTCTGGGCTGGGCACCTGACCCAAGATCGACGCATAGACACGTCACTCACGCAAAGACTCCTTTGCGAGCACACGGAGTTCATTGCTTAATGGGCGTCGAGACACTGATTTAGACTATCGACCCCTTCCTCTTGGTTGAAACCGCGCTGAGAGCCCCCGTTCGGTCCCACGATCTCTGACTGGCACAGGTCACTGTCTCATTCTGAGCTTAAATCGCTGCATCGTGCTCATGTCTCTTCTCATTGGCAAGAGGGTCCTGACCAACGCGAGAGATCTTCTCATATTCGAGGTCCTGCTCCTGTCCCTGTTCAGTGAATGTGCCCGCGGCGCACTTTGGGATTATTGCCGACATGGGGCCTGTTGTTGGGCACTGTAAGCCCCTGATCAGCACAAGCGCCCAGACCAATGCGCGATCTTTCGTATTAACATTTGCAGGCCCAGCCCTGCCCCGACTTGGGAAAGAGATCCCAGGGCCAAGCACGGGACGGAGTGTTCGGTATTGCCTGCTGGCTGTTGTCCCTGCATCTCCCGGCCCGCCTTTTGGACCCTTCGATTGAGCCCCCTTGATCGTCGTTCCCTTGGGGTTCAAGGGGCTCCGCGTGACCTCGGGACCTAAAGACCTGAGGCGGGCCACGTGCCCCTGTCCCATCAAAAGTGTCATCTTTATTTCCTCATGAAAATGCGTAACGGGGCAATTTTTTGACCTCTGGAGTTTGACGACGTTTGGAATTAAAAGGGTTGGAGGACTTTGTGGTACCTCCCTAGCAGAAGGTGTCTTTTTTAAAATACAGGTCGTGATGCTCGCAATGACGTCATTGGGTACCTCTTGCACGAGAGACCCGACACAGGATGTCGTCAGGCTGGAGGGCAAAGAAGTTGTGTAGTCCCTGATTTTGATGTCCTTTGAAAATACAGATGCTGGAGTTCTTGAAATTATCCGTCTTGATGTCCTGCCTGCAAAAGTAAAGATTATCGTGCTGTAAAATAAAGGCTTTGGTGACACATTACCGAATTGGTCGATCGCGGATGCCATCCATGGGAAGGTAAAAACATTGACGTACCTATGAACTTTATTGTTCCTCGAAAACAAACGTTTTGGAACCCATCCTGGTGCCCCCTGGAATTGGATCCCTGAATAGGATCCCCGGATCCCGGGATTAAATGATGTTTTTGGTACTCCGCAATGAAGGTTTTGTGGTGCCTCTTTGCAGAAGGGGTCGATCCAGAGTTTGCTCAGAATGGATGGCAAGGAAATTGTTGTCTCCCTTCAAGTGAAAGTTTCTGGACCATTTAATGACACGTTTTGAATTGTTGCCGATCGAAAATAACTGTTTTGGAGTGTCGAAATGAAGGTTTTCGTGTCCCTCCGCCAAATGGGCCGATCCATGATTTTGCCAATGAACCTCCACAGGTATCGCAATTTCCCCTGAAATTTGTTGTTCATTAAGAATGAATGTTTCGGAACTCTTTTAAGCGCCGCTGTGAATTGGGTGTCTTTGGATATTAAAGGTTATAACTCTCAACAAAGGAAACGATTGTGCAACTTTTCAGAACGCCGAAGAACGGGTCGATCAGGAATTTCGTCAAGGTGAACGCAAAGAAACGCCTCTTGAGAATAAAGATCATGGTTCCGCGAAACAAATGTTTTGGTGCACCTTGACTAAGAAACTATACCAGGATTTCGTTCGGGGTGGGAGGCACTACATTTTTGTGTCTCTTGAGAAAGAAGGTTTGCGGCCTTTCGTGATGCCCTCTGGCATTAGGAGCCTCTTGAGCATACACACACACACACACACACACACACACGCACACGCACACGCACACGCACACGCACACGCACAAGCACCGCACAAGCACACGCACACGCACACGCACACGCACACGCACACGCACACGCACACGCACACGCACACGCAACGCACACGCACACGCACACACACACACACACACACACACACACACACACACTGAGAAGGTATTTTTCACTCCTTTTCCCCATATTTTATGTGAATTTTTCACTCGTGCCTGACATTGTCTAATCTAATCTAATGACATGCCAAACCCACATTTTTCCCTTTCTCAGGTTTTCAGATGTCATACAAAACCGAGCTCACTTGAAACCACCAAGCACAAGCAAGGCTCCACAGAGCCTGGACAGCTATAGCTATGTCCTGCCTCACCTAAATCTGAATCATGTCTATGTATGCACAGAACAAGGGCGCCAGATAGTCTCCAACTCAGGACCCCCCAACGACTCCAGCCGCTTGCACGCATCAAGTTTGGTTTGTTTACAAAATGCATCACAATCTGCAGCTTCGCGCCAAATGCAAGGTTTTCACGCATCCCCTATTTTTTTTGGTCTCACCACCACACCACGAAAGCAGAGCCTGGTGCAAACACCAGCAAGGCCTGGTAGATAATTTTACCTCAAGTATTTTTTTTTTCCCGAGGAACCTTTACCACTAAATTGCGTCACTCCCGAAATGCGGCAGTGAAAATTCGAAAAATGGCTTTTAAATAAAAATTCGCCAGGTGAATATCACAATTTGAACATTTATTTAACAGATTTTAGGTGAAATTAGATGATAACAATACTTTTCCAAAAAATATCAGTCGCTATATTTATCTAACTACTTTTGTTTTTCTTGGTATCATACGAGTGTGATACTTTTGTATTCTTCCTTCCTTTCCCATCGTCCTTAGAGGTACCATCTGTTGCCTAAAATGTTGACCAATTTCTGTGCAAGATGCTCCAACCGCAAACTTGCACGTATTTTGTACACAAATTGGATAAATTTGTCAGCCGCCTAAACATGTTTGATATTCACCTAAGAGTGAAAAACTTACAGGGAATGAAGGAGACAATTTGAAGCACGACACTTATTTTTACCGCGATTTTCGCTCTGTTAAACCCTCAGTTAGGCATTTTGGCTCATGGCGGTGCTCGATAATGGAAAATCTAAGCCTTTCGAGTGTCTAACTCACCAGGCTACCTGACAAGGTTATCCTTATGCTGCCATATAGAGCTTTGGGACCTGACATACCTGACGCAGCTAACGCAGAAGTGTTTGATGGCGAAATGCTGCCCTCCATAAGTGTTAATCATCACACCTCTTACTTATTTTGCATTTTAATCTCGTAGGTTGGTGAGCGTGATTGCTATTTATATTTGGAGGGTGAGTGGGATGACTCTGTCTGTCAGCAAGCTGTGCAAACTGTGGTGCTGACTTTTTGTTTTGGGAAACCAGGAAGAAGTGTTCCCTGAAGAAGCCAGTAAGTCTCCTGTGGACCAAGTAATTGCTTACCTCAGCTGCTTTCAACACATGATTTGTAACCATAGTTAGCCATTTGCTGTTTTAATCCATCGAATTTTGTCTAAGACCAATTATGATGTCACAAGACATGCAATGGGCTTACTTTGTTCCATATTCTTGATTATTTGTCCCAAATTTCTTGAAGTGGTCCCTCATGTTTGCTTTAACCAGATGTTTTCCATTGATGGCATGGTTTGCTGACTGGCAAATGGCTGAACTATATATGTGCACTATATTTTTAACATTGGAATGCTGTAAGCTGCATAGCAATTATAATATGAGGTATATATCAGCATTAAGCAAACAGACCAGTCCATTGAAAATGTGAAGCGAACATCTCAAACGATGTCATTAAATATGAATTAACAAGCCTAAATAGATGCCTTTGCTGGAGCTGAAAAGGCAAGCAACAAAACTGGGATGGTCATCTAAAAGTTATGTTGCTTTTGGAGAAGAGCGATTGTTTTGTGAAGCATACCCATCATTGCCCTTGACAGACGTTAACCATGGCAATCAGAATAGGTTGTTCAAAGTGATTTAGTGTTTTCATTTGTGTATCGTCAACTTTGTCTGATGTCAATAAGCATACGCAAATGAACAGGTACAAGGGCGAGTTGAAAGCAGCCCAAAAAATGAGCTTTATCATGTTTTTATCATAAGTACTGCTGTCAACAGATAGGTGAGTTGAGATGACTTTCAACGTATAGGCTACTCTAAGTTAGGTTAAATTGGTTAAGTGCATGGCAAGTGACAATAGGAATTGTGCAGGAATCAGTCACTCACATCTGCTGCTGTGATACCAACAGATCAGATAGGACGAGATGAAGTAAGACCTCTTTAGGTTAGGCATAGTTAAACTACTTTCATGGAAATAAGCATTGGTATTTTGTAGGAAACAGTGGCAAAATGCTTATTTTCTCTGGCCCCATCTTAACAAAAGCCAGAGGTATGTGTATTGTGCTTGACTTGGTGATGACCTGATGTGTAGGAGTCTATGGTTGTTGTTTTGTTGTTTGAGCGCTTTATCCTTGTTGAAGTTTCTGTTGTTGTTTTGTTGTTGAATTCCTTTACTTTGTTTTGTGTTAAAAATGCTGTGGAAGGGCAGTGCAAAGTGGAGAATCAAATTATTGGTGTTACTGTATTGTTTTATGCCCATGACACTGTCATGAAGTTGCTATGCTTTAATGTATCCTGCTTCACTTTAATGGCCTAAGATGTTAAGAAACAGAACAGTTTTGTCAGGTTGATTACATTACGTCCATGCCAACTTGAGATAGATGTCTGTTTGCTGAAGCATTAGTCACTAGCTCATAAGTTCCATTTTGTGTAAATTGAATTTTTCACTCCCGGACGGTCTTTTTGTGATGGAATTTTTCACTCCTACCCTAGTTCAAAGGCAATGCTAGCTCACTGTTTTGAACATGCGCGACCGCAAGTCATGTAAAAGCGGCGTTGGCGTCCGGCGTTGCAGTCTCAAAAGACCGTGGGGCGTGGGCCCTACCGCTGTGACACTAAGGTGATGACCAATGAGCAAACAAAAAAGATGACGCATCTTGAGGAAGATGGCTGATGAGTTAGGTAAACTGGCATGTGTGTTTAATGTAGTGCGAATATATGCAAAACACAACCTTAATTTGAAAAGTGTAGCGGGGGGGGGGGCAGTCAACATTGCTGGCCCCCCACATTGAAAAGTGGGAGGCCCATGCCCGCCCTGCCCCCCCCCCCCCCCCCCCGGCTCCTACACCCATGATATGACATAGTTTTTTATCGGCTATCAGCTCTGAGTGAATTTTGAACACTGTAGGACGATCATGCATTACGCATGTTAAGACAAATTTGGGGCTCCATTTCGTCTACGATCGACGCTCAGGGAGTCCTCAATGTCTCTGAAGAACACAGAAAAGCATGGAACTGGAGTCTATGTGACAATTATTGGACCCCCGCAGCGATCAGGGATATTGTTGCTGGCAACGGCCCTGCGTACACTGAAAATCAGATCATGCTGTCTACGTTAAATGCTAGGCCGATAAATAAAATGCCGATTGGGCCAATTCATACCTATGGCAGGCAGCTTCCTGGAGGCGTTTTTTTTTTCTACGGTGGTGTGGTGTGAGGGGAGATAATTCGGAAAAAGATGCTGTTGCAGGTGTCCAACATCTCTTTTACACGCCAATAAGTGGTAACGCTGATCCGGAAATACGCAACAAAGCAGCCATGCGATCAGTTTCCAGTCAGTCATGCGAGAGACAGCCAGCCATACGATCAGTTCGCAGTCAGTCATGCGGGAGACAGCCATCCATACGATCGTTTCGCAGTCATTCATGCGGGAGACGGCCTGACCAAGACAGTGGTTGCCGGCGGCGGACGGGAGCAGGGCCCAAATTAGAGATATATGACAAAAGGGCCCACCTTCTGTGGCTTGATTTTGATGTTTATGTTCATATATTTCGTAATTTTCCACAAGATGCAATGACTTTTTAAAAAAATACACGTCATCACTAATAAGAACGGGCATAAAAGAGACAACGAGAAACCTAGTAAAAATAGCCTAACACATCGCACATCGATCAAGGGATCATCTCGGTGAATCACACTATTGCGTTCACATTGTGGCATCACACACAATCGAACTCACACAGGCACCCACTCACGTGCCAACATTCGCCTCACTCAGTAGAAACTCCATAAATTGGCGCTTGAAGCGGCCTAGACTCTGAACATTGCGCAAGTCGGCCGGCAGGCAGTTAAACAAATCCGATGCTCTGTAGCTAAATCGGCGAGTGCCAGAGTTGCTCACCGCCCGGGGGCGTCTCAGCTGGTTAGTCTGTAGAGTTTCATGAGTGTACTCAGCACGGGTGAACATGGCGGCTGTATCTGGTGGCTGACCCGTAAGTAAGACTTTTTGAGCTGGCACAACATACGATATCTGACGAGCTGATCAGCACTAAGCCATCGTAGATCCCTGACAGCATCCGATATATGGTCACACCTTCTCCTTCCGCTCACAACCCGCGCACAGAAGTTCAGGAGTTTTTGCACGCGATGGAACTGGGTGGCTTTGTGAGTACCATACAGTGCTATACAATATCTAATGGAGGAAAGAACTAGAGCTCCGACAATGTGAACGAGGGTGTCTCTTGGGAGTACATGCTTGGCATGGGACAGGGTCATCAGAGCGCCCGCCGACCTGGCAACAAGGTGATCAATGTGCGGTTCAAATGTGAGATTTCTGTCCATCACCACACCAAGGTTTTTGACAGTACTGCTTTCAGTGATGACAGCTGACCCGAACTTTTACCGGAGAATGCCCAGTTTTATGGTTTTTGTCACCAAGTTTTCAGCGGTTTAAATCTTACGGATTTTTTCCGCTCAAAATGCTGCGACTAGTCTTGTCTCCTGAGAAGCAGTCAGTGAAATGAAGGCGTATGAAAAATCTCGCACTATGAGCCATCGACTCACTTTCAAAATTCCCACCAGCCTATGTCCAGGCCATGTTTTGGCATATACCCTGTGGAGGCAGATGCCTCCTCAATGACTCAAAATGTCTACCCACTCGTAGAATTTCGACTCCCCAGGGAAGCCGGATAGCCTGATTTGCCGAATGACATAGATGAGTCGAATAGGCAAGATTATGCACCAGTGAGAAACAGCTCTAGATGCATGTCTAGCATAGCAGTCATGACATTTAAAGAAAGAACGACAACTTCTTCCATCTCCCCCCCCCCCCCCCCAGCAATTGGGCCTGCTTTCCAGAGAAAGTTCCTGAAGTACGCTCTGAGCTTGGCCCCCACTTTTTGAAACGTGCCTACCCCTATGCATGTATGCACATGCTAACTATACCTGCGTTTGACCCACGCTAAATTGTGAATCAGCTCATGAGTCAATCATTTTGGGCGAGTTAAAAGCTGTATCTGCTCACTAGGAAAGTCGCTGCTTTGAGTCATGACCTGAATCACATTTGTCATGCATTTCATGAGCTGAGTTATAAGCCAATCATTTTTAACAATGTTGCGTCAGTGCGTCATTTGGCTGAACTTAAATTGGCGGCATGAGGACGTGCAATGCGTCCTATGCAAATTAGGATACAATCTCAGAGCGTTAAAATGAACAAATGAAAAGCATGCCACATTACTTATAAAGCCTTTAGCAACCCAGGAATTTATTATTGTTTTGTTTTTTTCTAAGCGGTTAACACCATATTGTTGATCCTGGAATTTCCCAAATCTCAGCGAGGAACCATTTCCTTTTACAACCTGCATGGGTCATGAGCCAAATGATTCAATTCAGAGACTGCGTCTGAACTGAGGCAAGTAAAAACTGGAGCAGCCATGGGTCATGTGCTGAATCAGATCCCAAACTATGTGAGTCATTCCTGAGCCGACTCAAAGAATCTGGGTCAAAACCATGCCTGATGCAAACCACTACAGCCCAACAACCATATTCCATCATCCGGGCTACCCGGAGGACGACATCTCCCCCAAGGCCCTGTAGTCTTGGATATATGAATATCATACTCATCTGGTGGAAAACGCTGTTCTGTAAATTGGGTGTAAGAGTTTCTCCAGGCACGCTTCCTAATCACTTTCTCGTGCTTCACACTGACCACCAACCGACCGACCTGGTTGCGTCCTATGAGCAACCAGAAGCGGATCCAGAGGGGGGCCATGCCCCCCCCCCCTTGGCCCCGAAGGGGCGATTGGCTCTGAAGGGGCCTGCAGTCGGCCGAACAGGTGCGGGTTTTTCAACACAAAATGCAACAAAAATAGCTGTCTTTGGACTTGCAGGCAACCAAGAGCAGTGACAAACGAAAGTAAAGGGATCACGAGTGAACAAAAGCAAAACTTCAAAGATTGAAAACTGTTATTTGGGAACTTTAAGCTTTATTATGCCGTCCAGGGGGCCTATGCCATTTCTGGGAGACCTGTATGACAAATTGGGGGTCTTTCTAATCTTTAAGCAGCCCTCCACTTTGCCTTTGATGTTTAGCATTTGCTCGGTGGCCTTGCGCTATTGCTGGGCTTTTCCTGCAATTGTGCCGGGGCGCTCTTGGCAATCAGGGGTCTTTCACAAATTCTCTCTACTCGCCGGAAAGGCTCTGTAGCGGAGGCCCCATATGTTAACCTACCGGGGTATTCTCGGTTGCTCAGGCGCCCTTTATGTCCGTTTCGGTTAACCTATCGACACACTCACGATATGCTCACGGGCCCTCTCCCTTGGTCTAAGGCGCTTCCAATTCTCTGCCACTTGATAAGGGCCGTTCACTCTTGTCGGTCGCCCATCTGTTAATCTCCTTGGGCACATCGGTCGTTCGGGGCACACCAAATTGGGTCTTGGGTGCTTTCTATTTCAACAGAGGGCCCTACACACTTGTTGGAGTCCCATCTGTTAACTTGCGCGAGCACGCTGGATTGTTTGGAGGTCCTGCACATTGGGTATTTTAATGTAGGGCCCTATGCTCCTGTCGGGGGCTATCTGATAGCCTGCTCGGGTACATTCGATCCTTTGCGGGTTCTCCACAATGTGTCTTGGGTACTTTTTATATGAATACGCTCTTGTCGGGGGCTTGTTTGATCACCCGCTCGAGTATGTTCGATCGTTCGGGGGCCCTCTATATTGGGTCTTAGGTGCTTCATTTGTTACTGGACGGCGCTACGCGTTTGTCGGGGGCCCCGTCTGTTCACCTCCTCGGCGACACTGGATGTTCGAGGGCCTTGCACATTGGGTCTTGGTGTTTGAATTCAAAACCCTACACTTCTATCGGGGCCATCTGATAACATGCTCGTGTACCCTTCATCTTTCGGGGGCTCTCCGCACTGGGTTTTGGGTACTTCTTATTTGAATGTAGGGCCTTCTGCTCCTGTCGGGGCCCCTTTTGATAAGCTGCTTGAATACATTGGATCGTTGGGGGACCTCGACACCGGGTCTTAGGTGCCTCCTATTTGGATGGAGGGCCCTACACTCTTGAGGGGGCCCATCTGTTAACCTACTCTGGCACACTCGATCATTCGGAACCCTCTATATCGTGTAGCGGGTTTTTCATATTTGAACGGAAGTTCCCACGCTCTTGATAGGAGCCCTACCTGTTAACCTGCTGTGGCGCACTCGATCACTCCGGGGCCCTCTATGTTGTCTTGAGTGCTTCTTGCTTGAATGGATCGCCCTAAGTTCTTGGCGGTCCCCACCTATTAAGCTGCCCGGGCCGTTAGGGGATAGAGAGTGGGGGAGGGGGGGGGGGGGAAGCACCGGACCATACCCCATGGACCATGCAGAGGGGACCCACAGGCTTCGTAGTGGCCAATAACCGGTTGGATGGCACAATTTTCTAACAAAAACACAACAAAATTGGACATGTTTGGGCCTACAGACGACATAGAACGGTTGCAAACGAAAGTAAAGAGTTTATTAGCAACCAAATTTAGGCCTTTACGGATTGAAAGCATGGCGATTGCAGCAAATGGTGGGGCACATTATGTTTTCAGGAGACCTCACGCTGTTGCTCGGGCCATTTTTGTCCACTTACCTGGTCAATGTGATCGCCAAGAAGCTTTCCTACGTTACCCTTGATCTCTTTATTGTTTCCATTTTCCGTACATAATCTCAACGCTGCTGTTGGGACACTATCTGCTTTAATTCCTGGGCACTCTTGATCGATCAGGGGCACCCCACCGATTCTTCCAGGGGGGGGGGGGGGGGGGGGCTTTACGGCGCACTCAGCTGTTGAGGCCATATGGCACCGATTCTTCCCATCCGCCCGAAAGGCTCTATACGCTTTTTCCGGGGCCTCATATGTCAGGGTACACCCAGCTGCTCAGGAGGCCTTCAGATTTGTCTTGGTTTCTTGCCATTCGCTCGGAGGACCTTGTGCTGTTGCTGGGGCTCATATGAGGTAAGGACCGAGACACTCGATGCTCAGGGCCCGTCTTCTTTGATCTAGGGCTATTTCATTTGCGGAGGTGTCCTCACTTCCATCGGCCTCTTTTTGTTAACTTGCCCAGGCACTTTTGATCGTACAAGGGTGTCAAGTCATGGTCTTGCATAATGCCCCTTCGCTCAGACGGTCCTGTGCTCCGGCCGGGACCGTATATGTCAGCCTACCGGGGCAATACCGATCGTTTAGGGGCCCACCACGCTGGTCTTAGGTTCTTTTCACTTGCCCCGAGGACCCTATACTTGTTAACGGGAGCCTCTTTGTTGGCCTCGCAGAGTGCTTATGATCGGCCAGGCTCTGTTCCTATTACCCTTGATCCCTTGGCCTCAGAGCAGCAGTCGTATATACGCCGAGTACTAAACAGCGCAGCCAGATAACACGACTTTCAACAGAAGAAATGAGGCTGTTTGGATGTGAACCTCGCGAATATCTTTTCGTTTGATGGGAGTGGGAAACGTTCACCATTTTTGGATCCCAATTCCCATTTGATTGCGAGTTGGTTCCAGGGGCGGATCTAGGATTCCGTTGTGGGATTCCGTTGTGGGCCCACTAGGGTTTGGTCCCCCCTTCCAAAAACATCCTTGCATTCCGGTCATTAAATTTTAAGATATTTAATAAACGGCATATATTTACACCTGTATATATACATACATATGTCTATATATATATATATATATATATATATATATATATATATATATATATATATATATATATATATATATACATATATATCTATATAGCTATATATCTATATATCTATATATCTATATATATATACATATATATAGATATATACATATATTTTTGCATTCATTTCTTCTGTTGAAAGTCGTGTTACCTGGCTGTGCTGTTTAGTACCTATGTGTACTTTACTCCGCAGGTTTTAGTACGAATCGGTACTAAAACATCTTTCCCTTTTAGTATAATTCGTACTAAATATTCTCGGGACGTAGTGGCTTCCTTCTCCCTTTTGTCCCGAATGCGCCGTTATCGTACTTAAGCGTTTTTATCGTTCGTGGACGGAGCCTTTCGTGGATGCTTGCCAGACTAGGTTTGTCCAGGGCGGTGGGTGCCGGGTTGCCGCGATTAGTTTTTGTGAAGTGTTCCAGAAATTATATGGGTGTTTTTTCGTCAAGCATCTTGCCATGAAAATTGGCTGAATTGATCAGGTGGGTATTTTGGTACCTGTTTTCTCCACTCGTTGAAAATTTAGTGCTGCATTGCTATGCTGTCAGAAGGGGCATCTTCGAGTGGTAAGATAGCTAATATTATACCATTTTCAGTGAATTATGGTATATCCCCTCTCATCCACCATGGTGTGGAAATATGTGTGCCAGGTGGTACAAGACAGGTCTGGGTAATCAAAATTGAGGGTGCCAACAATTAACGATTTTATGCTTGGTTGAGGGTGTAGGAATAATGGTCATGGAATGCTGGGTTCACAAGCAAGAGATGTGAGCAGCACTATTTGCATTACTTCAGAAGTCTGTATCAAATTGTGTGTGCCATAAGATGGTGTTTTCCTGGAAACACTGCTTAGTTATCACCAACAAGAGCATGATCAGCTCCCTGCCACATCTTGAATGAACGAGTGCTGGCACCAGGTCTGGGAACAGGAGAGTGGGTCAGGGTAGGTGCAGGAGTCAAGGCCCCCAGGCTTTTCAATGGGAGGAGCAGTTCATGAGAACAGCATTGCTGACTGTCTGTTTCCCTATTTGCTTCTGCGCAAACTGCCTGAAATATTATGCTGCTTTACTCAGTCATCCAAAATCTCTTGCTTACAAATTGGACAACATTGCTTCATATTATAATTCACAGCGTCATTTGCTTTCATGTACAGCATGTAAATGGAGATATTGTGGGGTATTATAAATATTATTAGGCCATTAGCCTGATGGGTATAATAGATTTAAAGATGGATATAACATGGCACCTGGAATGGTCAACTATTTTAGGTAAGCTGGACATTTATGATAATCCCAGCATTTTATTGCAATAACTATGGACACAGGTGTTGATTTGTATTCTTTTGAATGGGCCACTGGCCCCTAATGTCCAACTTGCCACTCCTCCAGTGGCAAGTTTGGCTCCCCAACTTTCTTGGGGCTAGACATGAGGAGATCATAACAAGTGAAAGTTCAAAATTATTAATTCTATTTTTTATTTAAAAGGCTTCTAATAATTATCTCACAGATACCATGTTTGCCATTACATGTTCTGTCTGCTGCATTTTGCATGCTTTAATTGCACACCACACTTTTTGTTTACTGGTCTAGTTTTTGGTTATTGCCCAAGTGCTTTGGAATTGCTCAGTGATGTAGCTTCTTAGACTGCAACAAAATGTGATCTCTGCCCTGCCATGAAATTTCCGTAGAGCTAACACATACTCTGGTGGAGGTCAATTTGACCTTCCCCAAAGTTTGTTCTGGAATGGTTTATAAACAGTGTGGTGTAGCTGCGCGAAAATATGCATGGGCCATGTTTGATGCGTCGTCGGCACGATTGTCAGCACCAATCACGGCCCAGTATTCTGCCTACGTCACGTCACGTGACCACAAGGTCACGTGGCCTGTGACATCACGCACCAGCTGACGATGCTAGGATTTGTTTGTCAGCCCATCAGCTTGTAGAGAAGTTGCTACCAGGTTAAAAACTCATTGGCAAAGCAGGAGTTTGCTTTGGTTGTTCTTGCGTTGGCGAGTACGGCCCCATTCGATCTGTCGTCAGCACGCTTGTCAGCTGTAATGTTTGACGTCACGCGTGTTGGCGGTGCGTTCGATGTTCGGACTCACGGGAAAGTTTTCTTCCTTAACCTTTTACTTCTGACCACACACTAACTCTGGCTTACTGCTGACACACTACGTACAAAGGGGTGTTGGAAGTGCTGATTCTGCTCCAGTATTACCATCATCTATCCCATATGTGCATTAAGCACTTCTTTCCATTTCTAGTTCATTTGAATTTCTTTCCTCTTATTTTGAGTGTTGACTTATAGTGTTGCTATTAATTATATATTACTATATATCAATTATGTTACTATTAATATATTAAATACTATAGAGTGGTACTATAAATTTGCTGGGGAAAGTAACCACACACTGCACCAATCACCTTTACTCACCTTTTCATGGCTGCTCTTGGTAGTTCAACTTCTTCCTTATTTATTTCACTTGCATCTCCCCCAATATTACAGACAGGTGGTCCAGTGCTGTTATTGTTGAATATTGTTGAATATAAAATATATAAATAATGCTACTGTCTTGTCTTTTTGCTATTTCCCCATGCAAATCTGGCAATCTTGAAAACGAAATAATCAGGACTCAAAAACTTTCTGCCTGAGGGATGAAACCTTCATGCATAAATGCCTTCAAATGGAAGAGTAAAAAATGTCCGGCAAAACTCTCAACCTTGTGCTCGAGTATCCTAAACAGCTAAGCCCCGCAAGGCCCTTTTGTCCGAGTCCTGGATACAGGGGCCCTGATTACGAATCTCACAAAAAGGCAACCCACTTGGCCCGAGCGTGCAGCAACGCTGCCGCGTCACCTGGTTGGTAACAAAGGATTGGTTGGCGCAGAGCCGACGCAGAGCAGCGTTGTGCGACAAAATACAGATCTCTTTCCGAGAGTGCCGGCAGCAATGTCTGCTTTGCATGTAGCTAACCTGTGCCTCATGCCACCCGCACAAGCATTTAGCCCAATTTTTCTCCAAAAAATCAAATGTTGAGAGCCCAGATTTGTTTCCAGTAAAAAGTTATACCCCTAAACGTGATTGTGCACAGCAGCAATTATGACCAAATAACTGTATGAACATTGAGGCACTAAGTGATGGCAAGCTTATTGCCTCTGCACACCCAACTAGCCTACGTTACGTTACGTTAACACAAACCGTGACATAAAATCGTTGACAGCCAACTATTGCGCTTCTGGTCGGCATGGTTCACCAGCACATCTGGGTCAGTCCTATCTTATCCTGTATTCCTAAACACTGTTCTCAGGCGCCACACGGATGTCAGCGGAGCTACAGCGTCTGAGAATACCTCTGTGTTGCAGATTTCAGCAGACAAGTATGCGTCATGGCACAGCCACGCTGCCCGTGCTCGTCTACGTGTTCTTCGTTCTGGCGGTGGGGCTGTACGTGTTCCTCAGCGGCTTCCTGTTGCGGCGCGTGGCGTTGCAGGAGCGCCAGACGTGCCCGGTCGGCGGCACAGAGCCCTGTGCCGTTGCGCGCACCTACAACCGCACCATCCTGCTGGTTGTGGACGCGCTGCGGTACGATTTCCTCGTGTTCAATGAGTCGCTGCCGGCGGCGGCGGCGGCGCCCTACCAAAACAAGATGCCGGCGGTGCACGCGCTGCTGACCGGGCGGCCCGAGCACGTGGCACGCTACCGGTTCGTCGCCGACCCGCCCACCACCACCATGCAGCGACTGAAGGGGCTGACCACCGGCTCGCTGCCGACCTTTGTCGACGTCGGCGACAACTTCGCCAGCTACGTGGTCACCGAAGACACGTGGCTGTGGCAGCTGCGCGCCGCCGGCGGGCGCGCCGTGTTCGCCGGCGACGACACGTGGCTGCAGCTGTTTCCGACGGCGTTCGAGCGCGCCGCGCCGTTTCCGTCGTTCGACATCCGTGACCTGGACACGGTGGACAGCGGCGTGGAGCGCCAGCTGGGCCGTGAGCTCGCGCGTCACGACTGGACCATGTTCATCGGCCACATGCTCGGCGTCGACCATTGCGGCCACACGTTTGGGCCCGACCATCCGCAGATGGCGCGCAAGTTGGCCCAGGTGGACGCGCTGGTCAGGTGAGTCGGCGCCTGGAGGCGGCCGGACAGCGCCGGGCGCTCCGCCCACGGCATGCCAACTGCCAGCCTTCTGCCAAAGTGGCTTGCTTGCAGTCGCGTTGAAGCCGGAAAAATGAGGAGATCCGAGGCAGACGTGTCGGGTTGAGATCGTGTTATCGGGGCGCTGACAGCAGGCCGCGTCGTCCGGTAGATATGGGCTGCGGCCCTTCACAAACGGCTTGAAATGCCTCCCGAGCGATTTGTCGTGTCGCACTACCCTGGGCGCTGACAGAGCTGGTCGAGTTTTCGTTTTGCTGATCCGGAGCGACCCCATTGAAGGATGTGGTGGGATGTGTGTGAGGGTTTTGGAGCGCTGGCGCTATGGACGGCCACGTGGACGGTGATGGGTAAATCATGTTTGGCCGAGAAGCATCGGCTGCAGAAAGTTTCCACGCTGTGAGTAAGATGGACTATGTGGTTTCAGGAACATCACCCATCAACTAGACAATGACACTATTCTTTTCGTGCTCGGCGACCACGGGATGACGCGAACAGGTGGGTCAAGTAAGCTCCGTCAGTTGGCGAACAGGTGGGCCAAGTAAGCTCCGTCAGTTGGCGAACAGGTGGGTCAAGTAAGCTCCGTCAGTTGGCGAACAGGTGGATCAAGTAAGCTCCGTCAGTTGACGAACAGCTGGTTCAAGTAAGCTCCGCCAGTTGGCGAACAGGTGGGTCAAATAAGCTCCGTCGGTTGGTCGTGTCCAACGGGTCTGTGGGCGCCTAATGATAGCAGCAATACGGGAGCTCCAAGGACCAGTGATCGTGGCGCCTGGCGTCCCCCCCCCCCCCCCCGGCCCAACGATATGGTCCTGGTAGCATTCGCTGACGTATATATGACATGGTCCCGGCAGCAAAGACGCCAGCTGACTTTAGCGTCTTTGCGGCTCTCAGGTCCGAACTTCGTCAGTCTCTGTCACAGTTCTGGTCATCCACCTATGGTATGCGCACTGGGACACAGAACATCGTGCTCGGTCGGTCATTGGACGTGTCTGCACGGCCCAGGCACTGTCGCTGGGAGCACGACGCCAGCGTGTCTCCACGTGACGCGTGTGCACACCGCCGGCAGGCGACCACGGCGGCGACAGCGCGGCCGAACTGGACGCCGGCCTGCTGGTGGTGTCGGGCCGCCCGCTGCCGGCGGCGCCGCGGCCCGCCGCCATCCCACAGGTGGACCTGGTGCCAACACTATCGGCCCTGCTCGGCCTTCCCATCCCCTTCTCCAACTTGGGCACGGTGCGCGCCGAGCTGCTGCCCGCGGCTCTGCGGCGGCCGGCGCTCGCCGCCAACGTGCGTCAGGTGGCGGCGTACCTGGCGCGGCTCGGCTCGCCGCCGCCGCCGCCGCCGCCGGCGCCGCGGCCCGAGCCGGCCGACGCGCTGCAGTACCTGGACGAGGCGCGGCTCCGCTGCGCGCGCGTCTGGGCCACCTTCGACACGGGCCTGATGACGGCCGGCGTGGTGCTGCTCGCCCTCTCGGCCGCGCTCTCCGCCGCCTTCGCGCTGCTGGCCGCGCAGCTGCCGACCGACGCGCTGGCTGCCGCGCTGCGCCGCGCGCTCATGAGCACGCCGCTGCTGGCCGCGCCGCTGCTGGCGCTGGCCTGGCAGCTGGGCGCCGCGCCGCCGGCCGCAGCGCTGCTGCTGGCCGCCGCCGCCGTGGCTGCCACGGTGGGCGCCGGCGCGCTGCGGCTGCGAAGCTCGCTGGTGGCGCTGGCGCGGCGGCGTGGCTGGCCGCGGCCAGGGCCCCGCGGCCTCGCCGCCAGTTTCGTCCTGCTGGTGCACGGTACCGCCTTCTTCTCCAACAGCTTCACCGTCTGCGAGGATGCCGTGAGCGGCTTCCTGGCAACCAGTATGTTCGCCGTGCAGCTGCTGCCCGCGGGCGGCGGAGGCGACTCGCCAGGCGGCGCCGCCCGCCTGTTGCCGCGTCTGGCGGCGGCTGTCGCCGGCAGCGTGCTGCTCCGGATCGGCCGCGCCGGCTTCGCCTGCCGCGAGGAGCAGTGGTGGTGTGAGCTGGGCGTGGCGCACCGACCGCTGGCCAGCCTGCAGGACGGCGCTGAGCGCAACGGCCGGCTAGCTGTGGCCGCGGCCAGCCTCGTGGCCGTGCTGTTCGCGCACCGCGCCTTTCTGCGCCACTGCGGCAACCTGAATGGTTTCTCAGCAACAGAGCTGGTGGCACGCTGGTGCGGCTGGCTCTCGGCTGCTGGCCTGCTCGGCAGCTGGGCGCTGCAGGCCATCCACCCCAGCTCCGCCGCGCTGCTGACGCCCGGCCAGCGCCAGCTGCCGGAGCTGCTGGCGCTGGGCGCGTCCAGCTGCGCTCTGCTGGTGCTGCTGTGGCGGCCACTGCTGGTGTTGGTACAGCCAGAGCTGGCTGGCGGCCGGCTGGTGGCCCGCGTCTTTCGCCGGCTGCGTCACCAACTGAGTGGCGCCGCCAGCGAGCTGCGCGTCTACGGGCTGGGCTCGGCCGTCAGTGCTGCCCTGCTAACCGCGCTGCTGGCCTGCTGGACGCCGCTGGTGTTGCTGCTGGGCGACGGCCGCGCGCCGGCCGCCGCGCTTGGTCTGGCCCTGATGGCGCTAGCTGCCGCGGTGGTGGGCTTCGACGGAACCGCAGGTCAGTGTTGGCCCTCTGTGGGCGGTCGTCTCTGTGCTGTAATACAGCAGATCACATGTGGCTTATCTCATGACTTTGCGTGGACGACTGCTGTCCATGTATGTATGTGGCAGTCATGCTTTCGCAGGTAAAGATAAAAGCCAGCCTGTACGTATGAAAGTAAAGAGCAGAATGCCAATCTCTCGTGTATTTTTTTTCAGTAGCATGAATTCGTACCTTTATTTGCGGAAAGCTACGCCGGTATCGTTCTTCTTTCATTAGTCTAGGGAAAATAATTATCAGTACACCTCGCCAGGACCAATGAATACTTATTCAGAAAGATAATCATAGTGACGCGGTGGGGGATGTTTGCTGGTGTTGCGGCGCTATTGGGCGGGGGCGGGAGGGGGGGGGGGGGAGGAGGGGAGGGACGGCGTCGCGTGCCGTCACTAAGCGGACGCTCATTGCTTGGACGTGAGTCATAATCATCGCACCGGCTGAGTTGCTCGATATTGGCTGCCGTCCCGGGCCGTCCTTACGGTGACGTGGTCGTCGGGGGGGGGGGGGAGGGGGGGGGGGGGAGGAGAGGTGGCCGTTGCGTGCGCTCGCGGTGGGCTGCTCGGCATCGATTGCCATCCAGCTGGCCGTTCGTGGTGCCTTGCTGACAGGCACCCGTCTGTGGGCGGGCCTGCGCTGCTTGGCCCGCTGTCGACGCTGGCGGTGTGCTTGAGCTGGTGTTGCACAGGCTCTCCAGTAACGTTGCAATGCGAACAACTCGAATTTACGGGGAAACTCATTCAGCACAAAACCTATAAAGCAACTAGTTCAGGCATGTGACAATGCTATAGATTTCGTCATTTACACATCTTTATGTCATAGCAGTCGCGTTGTGCGACTTACTCAGCACATGCTTTTCTGGGCACCGTGTTCGCACCGGCCACATGGGTGCCCGCATCTCACCTCTGTCAGGACATTGCCACCCGCCCCGTCCGTGGGCGGGTGGCAGCTGTTTCACTGGCAGGCAATGATCCTTCTCTTTGTTCGCCGGGGAGCAATCAAAGCCAAGGCCCGTGTTTTCTGGCGAGCGGTGACCCAGTTCTGTGTTCGCCGGCAGGCAGCGACTGGGCGGCAGCCGTTCTCTGGGCCGAACTGGCCTCGTTCCAGTTCTTCAGTACCGGCCACCAGGCGACGTTCCCGTCCATCCAATGGGACGCGGCCGTAGCCGGTCTGCATATGATGCCCACTGGGCTCCTGTTGCCCGGCCTCTGCGTGCTGCTGGCCACGTTCGCCTCGGAGCTGGTGGCGGCCGCCGCGCTGCCGCTGCTGCTCTGCGCGCCCCACCTGGTCCAGGTGCGCCGCACCCGCGTCCGCGCCGGCTGCCGCCACCTAGGCTGACCAGCGCCTCTGCCCAGCCTGGTGCCACCTCGGTGTGCCGTGAGGCCCCTGTGTCTTTTTACACCGGGCTGCGTTGCAACAGATCTTTGTCAACCTGATCTCTGTTATGTTGACCTCTGTTACCCTGATCTCTGTTATCCTGATATCTGTTACCCTGATGTTTGTCACCCTGATATCTATCACCCTGATCTATGCTACCCTGATCTCTGTTACCCTGAGCTCAGTTACCATGATCTATGTTACCCTAATCTCTGTTACCCTAATCTTTGGGATCACGATCTCTGTTCTGTTGCCTCGACGTCTGTTACGCTAATCTCTGTGACCCCGATCTGTGTTACCCTGATCTCTGTCGCACATCATTTTGGTACACTGCTCCCTGTCGCTCCGTCCTCTATTGTACCGTACTCTGTTGCACTGCACTCTGTTGCACCGTATTGTGTTACGCCATACTCTGTTACACCGTACCCTGTTGCGCCGTAATCTGTTGCACTGTGTTGCGCTACGCCATACTCTGTTGCACCGTATTGTGCTACACCATACTCTGTCGCACCGCGTTGTGTTACTCCGCACCTTGTTGGACCGTATTGTGTTACACTGTACCCCACCGCACCCTGCTCTGCTGCACCGTACCATGTTGTGCCGTGCTCTGTTGCACCGCTGTCTGTGATCCCACCCCTGCACCGCGTGCTACTACCCTTCACGCCATTACCCCGCTCTGTGTTACCGTCGGCGATCCCGCTGTGAGTTACGCCGATTTCTGTGATCGCATCATCTGCCGCTCGTCCCTTGGTGCTCCACGTTTTTTATCCGCCCTATTTGACTGTGCCGTCTGTGATTCAACCGTCTTTTGCCCTGCACCTTGCTACACCACTCCGTTATACCCTTTCGTCACATCGGACCCAGTTACACAGCCCGCTGCTCCACCGCTGTGGGATCATCTCGCGCCACGCTCTGCGTGCCCGTTGTCGGTTACGCGACCTTCCGTTAGTGCCTGCTCTGCTACCCGTCTGCTACGCTGCTGTCTCCTGCCCTTCTGTCGTACCAGACGCTCCGTAACACGGCCCACTCGCGCTCCACCTTATCATGTTCGGTTTTCTGGCAAACTATCCTCTATTACACCACCCTGTGTTGCGTCTCGTTCTGCAACGCTACTCTCTGTCGGGCCGAATTCTGTCGTAACACCCTCTGTAAGACCGTCCCCTGTCACCCTGCATTTTGCGCCTTGTCCTCTCTTACCCCTACGTCGCCTCCGCTGTTCTGTGCACCTCCGCGTGGTATTCCCTTTCTGCCACACCGTCCCCCACATGCTAGCCGGATTTCTTTCCCGTTTCCGCTTCCTATGCCCTGCTACCACATTCACTTCGACCCCACCGTCTGGTGGTTCGGTGCTTTCTGTCTCTCCGACATAGTCTTCCGCCATGCCCTAATGTTCGCGCTGTGTGCCGCGGGGGGCCTGCGGTCAATGTTGTCCATAGCTTGTGGGTGTCTGGCATTGTGTGCGCGCCACAAGCTGCGATTTGTTTTGAGACCTGGCTGGCTGAACTTTGTGGGCTCCCTTGATTATGTAGAAGATAAATGCGCCGCAGACGCCCTAATGCGGTTCCGCCGCTAGTGAAACCCTGGTGAAAGCCCCGGACGCCGCTGGCATGCACAGCGATATGGTTCACGCTGGACGGCCCAGTGAGCTGCGCTGTGTTTGTCAGCGGTCCGCCGTCACAGGGGTCCGTGCGCAGGCTAATCGCTCCTTTTCAGAGCTGTTGTCCTGGACCAGCAGGTGGCATCGTGCAAAGCGGGATAGTTTACACCTTGTGGTCTTTGCCACAAAGTTCGTCCAGTATGAATGCATGCGACATGTCCTGAGCTGTGCCAGCTCCGCCAGCCGCCAGCTTTCAAATGGCTTTTGTTGTGCGTTCGGGAGCGGCGTGCGGCGGACGCGAGTGAACACACCGCGCGCTGTCGGCCAGGCGGTGCGCGAGCGCGGCGTCTCCTGGCGCGGCGAGCTGAACCTGCTGCTCGATCCGAACGGCACTGCACGCCGCCTGCTCGCGCTCAACGTGCTCTACCTCACGGCCAAGGCGGTCAAGGTGAGTGACGGACAGTCGCAGAGGACGCTGGTGACGCGATCTGTGAGAGAGCGAGACCGGCGGGGTGGGACCTCGGCCGTCCGGCGGCGGCCGGCTGACGTCAGGGGTGGGGCCTCGGCCGTCCGGCGGCGGCTGACTGACGGGAGAGGTGGGACCCCGGCCGCGCGGCGGCAGCTGGCTGACGTCAGGGGTGGGACCTCGACCGTCTGGCGGCGGCTGACTGACGTCAGGGGTGGGACCCCGGCCGTCCGGCGGCGGCCTCCTGACGTCAGGGGTGGGACCTCGGCCGTCCGGCGGCGGCCGGCTGACGTCAGGGGCGGGACCCCGGTCGCGCGGCGGCAGCGGGCTCACGTCATGGCGGGTCCCGTGTTCCCTGCCGAGTGGTCGGCCGACTTAAAATATGGGCAGACAAGAGGCACGACAGCTCGGCAGTTACAGTGAATATTACTAAAGATAATGTGGACGGCGCCAGAATGCAAGGCATTAAAGAGCTTTTTTGTGTGTGATCCTCTCCAACCCGAATAGATGACATGTTTTGGAGGGAGCATTTGCTTTTGTTTGTACTTTGACAGACTTATTAGTGAGGAAGAATGCAAATCATTTAACAGGGCTGCATCCAATATCTAAAATGTTAGCTTCGAAAAAAATGAGTTGTAAAAGTGTGTGGTCAACTATGCCTTATAAGGCGCCGCGTGATGATCAGTTCCTATGATGAGCCGAGTTTGAATGTTGTGTGCGGTGACCTTTCGTTGGCGTAATGTCGTCCAACTTTGTGCGATGGTTGAACCATTGTTTTTTCGTCCAACAAGTTGCCGAATGCCGTTTTCGTGTACATCATAAACCACAAACGATCTTTCCGAGGCTTGCGTGACCGTGGCATGCTATAGATCTATTGCATCTATTTAAGACGAGTTGTCGGCTCAAATGACAAATTTATTCGGACTGTTGTCCTCATCAGTGGTTTTCTGGTGCACAGTAGATTTCGACCGGTTGCTTTTCTGGCCGTTTTTGGGTGTTTGTTGGACCTGCTACATTGCTGGGGATGTTTGTTGCAAAGCCAGCCAAAGGACTCGCGACTCGTGGCTTCGCGAACCCACGGTCTTGCGAGTAATGCACCATGGCTCACCACTTAGCATAATTGTTACATTCTGGCATAGTACTTGACTAGTATAGCCCCGCAATATGATGCTTCAAAGGCGTTTGAGCCGTTAAGTAAGATTGCTTTACCAGATGTGTGGTGAACCGCTTACAGCACAGCAGTGTTGTAACCAGGGGCGTGTTTACATTACGTCGCAGTAGTAGCAGCAATCCACTATCAACAAGTAGCCCTTCCATGAATGTGCCTTAGTAAAGGGTGCTTGTAGACGATGCTGGATATACGGCCCCGACGTTTATGGTGCCACATTGCACGTGAACACGGCACTTCGATAATACATGCACACTGAACACGACATTAAATAAGCATCGCGCTCGACCCATAGTAAGTGCCGCGCGGAGAAAGGCGAGGGTGATGTGGGGCGCGCCCAGTGCGCTGTTACGCTCTAACCGCGCCTCGTTGTTCACGCAGCCATAGGACAAAACAAAGCAAGGTAATAAGGCATGCCGTCGCCCCACCGCTTTCCTCCAGCTCGGTCCGTGCCTATGTATTACGCACTGCTGCTGTTCTCGTCAGAGAGTGCGGTGCTGTGCGTTGGGCACTGATCCGTGTCCTTTTGCCGCTGCGTTGTCTGTGTATACTGAGCCTCCGCCGTGTTCCGCAGCTGCTGATGTGCTGCCTGGCGGCGGCCGTGCTGCGTCGCCACCTGATGGTGTGGAAGATCTTCGCGCCCAAGGTGCTGTTTGAGGCCGTCTCGTTCCTGGTGGCCGGGCTGGGCGTCATCGGCTCGCACGCGCTCGTGCTGCGCATCCTCCGTCACGCCGGCTCGTGGCTGGAGCAGCTGGCGCACAAGGAGATCTTGTAGCGGCGCCGAGTGGGCGCTGCACCGACCCCAGCGGGCGTCGGCCGCGTCTCGAGCTGGCGGCAGGGCAGTGCCAGTCTCAGGGGGTACGCCGACGGTCCCGGCGCCGCTCGGCCGCGTCTCGAGCTGGCGGCAGGGCGGTGCCAGTCTCAGGGGGTACGCCGACGGTCCCGGCGCCGCTCGGCCGCGCCTCGAGCTGGCGGCAGGGCGGCGCCAGTCTCAGGGGGTACGCCGACGGTCCCGGCGCCGCTCGGCCGCGCCTCGAGCTGGCGGCAGGGCGGCGCCAGTCTCAGGGGGTACGCCGACGGTCCCGGCGCCGCTCGGCGCGCCTCGAGCTGGCGGCAGGGCGGTGCCAGTCTCAGGGGGTACGCCGACGGTCCCGGCGCCGCTCGGCCGCGCCTCGAGCTGGCGGCAGGGCGGCGCCAGTCTCAGGGGGTACGCCGACGGTCCCGGCGCCGCTCGGCCGCACCTCGAGCTGGCGGCAGGGCGGCACCAGTCTCGGGGCACGGTACGCCGACGGTCCCGGCGCCGCTCGGCCGCGCCTCGAGCTGGCGGCAGGGCGGCGCCAGTCTCGGGGCACGGTACGCCGACGGTCCCGGCGCCGACCGGTCGCCACGGCGCCGCGAGCCGGAGTACGCCGACGTGCCTTCTGGATGACGCCGTGGCTTGCCGCGGCCCTGGCCGGTGCCGGCTGCGTGTCGGCACTGTCACCACTTCTTCGCCACCACTCTTCCGCCTCCGCTCTTCCGCCACCACTCCCTCGCCACCACTCCCTCGCCACCATTCTTCCGCCACTCCGCGGCCGTCCGCAGTGTCTCCTGGGCGTCTTCCAGCCATCCTCGGCGGCTCCAGTGGCTTCCTGTCTTCGCTTGGACCTTGCCGCTGCGGACAGTCGGCACGCGGTGGCGGAAGCGGCCGGTGCGCGCGGCAGCCGCGCTGTCTGTGATGGCGTCGCGTCTTCGGGTGTGGGTCGCCGGCTGCCAGATGACTGCCAGATGCAGATGGCTGCGGGCTGCCAGATGGCTCTTGGCGCCGCAGGAGGGAAGAGCTTGCTCATGACCCACGTGCAATACTGTATTACGGAATGGTCTGTGTTGATGCAGTATTCAGTCGGATCTCTTGTGGGACCGTCTGTAGTTGAAAATGGGAACAGTGATTGTTCCCAAGTGTATGCCAGTAGCCAGCGACTTGCGTTTGTTGTGGCGCTTGTATAACGCGCTGTGTTGTGGTTTTATTGTGAACGCTCGCCTGGTTTTAAGTGCCATTACGAGATTGGATTCGGTTCGTTGTTTGCCCATGCCGTATCGGTTGTACTCGTGTAGCGTGCTTGTAGTGACGTGGAGAAAATTCGCGCGCTCATATTTGCCCATGTGTTCCCCTTTGATGTGAGCGCGTGGTTAAGTGTTAATTTGTGAGGTAGCGGCGTTTTTCAAGGCTTCTGCCATTCTGTTTAAATGGCCGATGGCGTTGTTTTCAAATTACTTCACGATGAAGACAGTTAAATTGCTGTGCTGTTTCACTAACATACACCCCTAAGACGTCCCGCCTCCGGCGAGATGCCTCGAATGTGGCTGACATATTTGGTCCACGTGGTGCCGGATCAAGTATGTTGAATGCCCTTCAAGCGGCTCTCCCAAAAGCGGTGCATGTCGGCGATATGCGGGGATTTGCATCTCTGGAGGGACCTAGGCTCTCAGTTCTGTGTCCCATCCCCTCCCCACCCTCAATATAAGGGCACGATCGCCAAAATTCATCACAATAGACCACTGCGCCTTGGGTAAAAATGGGCCTTTGTCCATACGTGGCGCGACCCCGACAAGCTGCTCAAGCTCCGCGTATTTTATTGGCGCAGTGTTTTTTTCTGTCTGTAAGCTGGATATCCGCACGTGCATATCGCGACTGCAGCTGATTATTTTGGACTTTGCGGTGCATAAGCTGAAGACCTATATTGTGACTACTGATCTTGCGCATTGAGGCCTACTGTGGAGGTGTTCATCCTCATTTTAGTCACTTTCGTGTCACATTTTCTCCTCAGTGATTTTACTCGTGATTTCGTTGGAACACAAAAAAGGCAGTGCTTAAATGACGGGTGATATTAGTCGTCCAGACGTCCGCGTGTTGTGGGTCGAACTTTCCAAATTTGCGTGCCGTGCTTAGGGCCATGTCCGCTGTTAACGATACGCTGCTTGGCCCCCGCGTGGTCGTAGATGAAAGTGACTAGTCTGAAATGTGGTGTCCTTTCCTGGCCGGCAGTATGTTGAAGTTGTGTGCCTGCTCCGAGACCGTGCAACGGGCACGAGTGTTACCGAACCATTAGAGGGCGCCTGTTTGAAACCTGACGCGTGTAAACACTGGGTATGCAGCGCATAAATCACTCTTTTACGTACTGTCTTACTGTCGAACGACTTCTGCGGACTGCCGGATTCTTTTCAGAGGACGGTTAATCCCTGCCACGACATGCGTGGGGACGGCAGTAGCATCGATATGCCGCGAATGGTGTATGTTGATCGGACCTATCGGCGTTACTGACGCAGCCGTACACCGGCTGCCGCACGTCATCACAGAGTCGCTGAGTCGACAGGTTTGAGGTCTATCGCCCGAGCTAGCGTGTGACTTAACCCTTTTGGAATTTTATTTTGATTTCTTCGCGCTAGCATTTGCATTCAGGTGTAAGAAACGACCTGAGCGTCAACGATTTGGCGGAAGCTCGATTGACAGGGAATCCTACGTTTGCTGACCAGGCTGGTGGGAGTCACTTCCTGTCGTATCGAAGCCCGCCCTCGAAGGGCTCCGGGCGACTGGCTGGTTATTCAGTTCAGTCAGTGGCTCGGAGCGGTTTCGGGCTAATCGCATTGGGTCCTGTGACAACTGGACTGCAAGCTGCTTCATTTATAAATCACATCCATAATAACAGGCAGTGTGTTGACCTCGGCCGACGGCCAGGCCTTTACGACACGATCCAAATCATACACTATCTTGCGTTAACGACATTGTTGCCGCTCACGACCCGGTACAGGACGTCAGTTGCGTCACGTTGCAAAATATGTCCTTACAACAATGATGATTATACGACGCTTGCTCCACGCGGCGCACGCTCGCCGGGCAACCGCACCACTCGGCTCAACAGAAGAAATACGAATGGCGCCTCGAATCAGGTTTGGCTGACTTGGTTGTGGGATACTGCGGAGTGTCAATTATCCGTCGCGTAATTTCCAGATTTTCCACAGCCCAATGCATGTTGGAGCCGTAAGTCTCCGGACGGTTTGTCTGATAGAATTATGGGAACTATCACAGTTGCCATACTGTGTGCACACAGTGCAGTACCGTCTGACAGACAGGGTTGTACTTAGCGTTTAGGTCGAAAGCGGAGTTTGTTTGGAATGTGTTCCGTTTTGTTGAAGCTGAGATGCAATTAGTTTTCTTAAAAGTTGGGTTGAGTACGGGTCCGAGAGTTGTGCGGTAAAGTACACTGACGGGAGTGATTGATCTGTGGATTTGGTAGGTACGAAGAATGAGCCAAGTGAGATGCTGCAGTTTTGACAACTACAAATGTGAGCGCTATAGATACGATACGAACTACGGATCTGATATTGCTGGATCCCTGGTCCAAAACATGGGTACTTCAAAATGACTTCACCTGCCCTGTTGGGGCAAATACGATAGGTACCTACTGCTAGCGTTTCGCCCATATACGTGACATCTGTCGTTAATCATCCAAATTATATCATTTTGAACTACGGACATTCAAGCAACGCCAAATATCTTCCCGTCCCCCCTCCTTTAAAAGCAAGCAAACGCGCTTTCCGTCAGCCCATGAGACCACCTGCTACCCGAGCTAGCCTAGCTACCTGGGCTAGCCTGTCCGCCCCTGCCCGCCCGGGGCGCATCCACTCGGTCAACCTGCCGGCCTGAGGCGCGTCCCCGGGTCAAAAGTCCGCCCCCGCCCGCTGGAGGCGCGTCCTTGGGGTCAGTCTGTCCGCTCCTGACCGCTAGAGGTGCGTCCCCGGGTCAGGCTGCGCCGCCCCCGCCCGCTAGAGGCGCGTCCTCGGGGTCAGTCCGTCCGCTCCTGACCGCCAGAGGTGCGTCCCCGGGTCAGGCTGCGCCGCCCGGGGTGCGTCAGCGGCTCGGTCGCGACCTTCAGCCGCTGAATAAGTGATGGCCGTTCCAGGTCGCGCCGCCGCCGCCGCTCCGCCGATTCGCCGCGCCTGTTTGTGTCGCCCAGTTGCCACGTTACCGCTGCGGCGTCGCGGTCGTCGCCGGCTGCATCAGCGGCGGCAGTCAGTGGCGGCGCGGGCACGGGTGCGGGCTGTGCGCGCGGGGGCGGCGGCGCAATGGGTGCTCAGGGGCGCCGGGACCCGGCCCAGCCGGCCGCTGACGGCTCGGCCAGCTCCCGACTGACGGTGAGTAAGGCTCATGGCTTTGTGGTCGCTCTTCGGTACTGGATGAGACGCTGTCTGAGCTGGTGCCCGATATGGAGTCTGAGCCTGATGGCGTTCTGATGTCCCTCGAGACACTATTTGAGCCTGTTTGTGGGGCTGTTGGCCAGGCGTGAGAAATTGTATGAGCTTGTCCAATGCTGAATGAGGCAGTGGATCTAATAGCAAGAGACTTCTCCAGTCTGGAGGAATATCTCGGCTTTGTCCGCATGACGTAGAACATGATGTGGTGAAGAAATTGGACGGGTAGAATGCATCTGTATCTTTTTAATTTGTTTGGTATGCACTTCAGGCAAGGTGGGACACCGTCTATAACTGTAACGACCGGGGTTGTAATCATGTGTAGTATAGGAATAAGTGAAGTGCATAAGCCGGGTTTGAGAAAACTGAAAACCTCTTGTGGAAAACCCACCGATGATGGTGTTCCACATGCACAGTGTGTAAAAGGATGTTAGTACCAATAGAGGCCGCTGTTGCCGCGACAGCGTTGACACCGTTGTTCATGAAACTATACGTTTGGGCATCCCTCCTTCTTAGCAAGCATTCCTTTCAGCATTTGCTGCTCCCCAGCAATCTAATTTTGGAATGTGCAAATGTGGTAACGTGCCGTTGATAGCTTTGTTGTTTGTTTTTTGACCGGCGAAGTGTTGATATGCCAACGCAGCCAAATTGATGCAGTTGCAAAGCCACAGTACGAATATTCGATCTATTTTCTCAAAGTGCTACGCGTGGCCAACTCTTGCCTGGCCTGACCACAGCACTCTTGATCAGCACTCAGGACAACACGGCACAGCACGACGCAGCACAGCACATCACATAGTTTATAACTGAGACCGGGTCCAGCCACATGCTTGTAACTTGTTATTTCGTGTCGCAGATTTCAAAGACGTTTTCAAGTGTACTGTAGACTCAAAGTGAAGTCACACAAAATTGTGTGCTGACTGTCCTCCAGTTAACGGCTAAAACGGGCCGAGCGGCATGCGTTCTTCCTAACGTCAGGCTGCACATACGCCGTCCTGTTTAATCCACTTTATCTTAAGAGTGCGGCTGACGTCACGCTGCACATATGCTGTCCTGTTAAGTCCACTTTATCTTAAAAGTGCGGCTGACGTCACGCTGCACATATGCTGTCTTGTTTAGTCCACTTTATCTTAAGAGTGCGGCTGACGTCACGCTGCGCATATGCCGTCCTGTTTAGCCCACTTTATCTTAAGAGTGCGGCTGACGTCACGCTGCACATATGCTGTCCTGTTTAGTCCACGTTATCTTAAAAGTGCGGCTGACGTCACGCTGTACATATGCTGTCCTGTTTAGTCCACTTTATCTTAAAAGTGCGGCTGACGTCACACTGCGCATATGCTGTCCTGTTTAGTCCACTTTATCTTAAAAGGGCGGCTGACGTCACGCTGCACATATGCTGTCCTGTTTAGTCCACTTTATCTTAAAAGTGCGGCTGACGTCACGCTGCACTTATGTCGTCCTGTGTAATCCATCATACCTTGAGCGTGCGGCTGCATGCTTTCACGCAGCTTCATTCTTAGTTACGTCCGGAGCGGTTGGTGTGAATTGGGATTCGCATTTCCGTGCCGTTATACTTTCTAGAAGCTGATGTCTCCCCAACCACTGACCGCAGCTTTACACAAGGTTCTGCAACAAGAGCTACACAATTATCTTTGAGCGGTGCTGCATAGATACTCCAGCATTGGCTCGGAAACTGTTCGATCCGACTTGATTTTGCCGCGATGCTTGTGAGCGCGCTCAGCCGGCCCGGCGGCACAGCATGCCGTCCCTGCCGTGTCGCGGCGCGGCCTATGCCGCACGGTGGAATTCGAACCACCACCTCGGGCGCCGACCGCCGTCCCGTTGCGGACCGTACCGGACGCGTGATAGGTGCGTGTGTGCTAGCCCAGTGTAAGCTGACTTATTAGTGGTTGTTTAACCTGACTGAATATAGTGTCGCGCCCCCCTGGGATAGCAGGGGCAGTACGCCTCTGGCACTCGGTCCAATACAGATCGCTGCATCGCCACACGTCTCTCTCTGACCGAGCTGAGCCGAACCGATGGACAAAGACATCACAAGGCTGAAGTTCGAACTACGATAACCTCGCCAGTTCCATTAACAGTAAAAACGTAATATTTCTCCGCTGCGAAAGAGCTGCGTAATCCGGGCCTGAGCGGCACGCACAGATCTTGATAAGTGAGCAGAGAGTAGAGACGAGTATAGAGTAGAAGAGACGAGTAGAGAGGTCACGCGAAACTGGTATCGCACATACATGAGACCAGCACATTTCGACTGGTGAGGGAATGCCTAATCGCAATGGCAAACGTTTGGTTTACCGCACACCCGGTAACGCGCCCTCGCACGTAAACCGTTGTTTTAATGGCGTTTTTAAGAGATTATGCAAGACGTCTTCAAAAAAGTAGATAACGTGTAAAGCCGGCAACGCATCACAATGAAGAGTACTGTCTATAACGCATAGAACGATCTCAGCACTTCCGATTGATACATGCACAAGCAACCGACCGACAAGCGGACAACATCCTCGTTTCCGAAGCTGGACTCGAAAGCACCGATTGTGGCCTAAGGCCAGACAAATCAGGTCACGAATAGTATATAGGCGTGTGGGCCAATGTAATTCTCCGCAATACCTTGGCAACAGTCACAAAAGCCCTATTAAAATTTCAAATGCATCGATTGTGTCAGCTGAAACGCCTGGCCAGCTCAAATCCCATGTTCAGTCAATTACCAGTCCTTGTCATCGGTGAACTTCTGCCTGGAAAAATTGCATTAAAGACAGACCAACGTGTTTAATATACGCATTGGTATGCGTCCCCAGATGTGTTTGGCCTATTTGCTTAGGTTCTGCATGGTCTGCATGATAAAAAATGTAAACTCTGACGTATATTGCCATCTCGCCCGTCTCGCGTTGCACAAAGTATTCTGGTGACAACTCCACGTACACATACAAGAACCAGCGCTGAGTCCAGAGGCCAGCATTTGAATACGCCAACGAATGCATTAGCATGGGTGGGCACGAATCCGTGAAATCATTAATCCGTTAATAAACCATTTAACGTAACTATAGTTGATTTTTTCGTGAAGGGATTCATGCTTTCATTAATGTCGAAACGATCAACCTAATCCTTAACTTCTATTCTATTTCTGTCCGTTAGCTTTGAGGCCGTGAGCTGTTATGTCAATTTCCGATTTGGTCTGGATGGACAGTGCTTCTAAGCGTGTGGGAGATTTGAGCGTTTGTTTGTGCCTTGATATATGAATTATGGGAAAACAGTGGTGGACATTGACATTGTTATGTTAACGAGCATAGGGATGGGGTAGGGGCTGCCTCCTGGCACCTTTTGGGGGCCGTGCTAGGGACGGCATTAACGCTGACTTGGTTTAAATCTCAGCGCATAAATGATACTCAACTTTCAAGGGCACATTTTACATTTGATGGGATTAAAACAAGCTTCATATCTGATGAAATAAGCTCACTTATAACTACTGGTACGCTTCTAAGTGAAAAAGACTGCTCTAGACGGCATAATTTCTTATCTAGTCAATATATTCCTCAATATTCATTGTTTCATTGCGTCGTAGATCGTCTGTATGATGTTAGAGGTGCTGCCAAACTGGCCGTGTAAAATTGTCACCGTAGCTTGTGGTAATTCAACCCGCCTAGATATTGCATTGGCGATCCGGGACATGTTTGCCGAAACAAATGTCGTTATGGTCTTCGCGATTTGGCCCTTTCTCGTGGTGTTTTTGCATATTTGTCCACGAGTTGAAGGTATTTACTCGCACTCACATGCTCGGTTATGGCGCTATTCGTGTCCAGCCCGGCTAGGCGATTCGATTACAAGTCTTGTTTGCGTAATATCTGGCACCGATGTCCAGCTTCTTGTATGATGCATTATGTAGAACAACATGTGAATTGTGTTTAAATTTTGCACTGGCTGCACGACCTTGATCGATAACCAATTGAAGTCCGTTAAATATGGAGACCTAGAAATTGTGCTCGCGAACAACAGACATAAACGACACGACATTACGACATACATTCTTCTTGGCCTTGAACGCCGCGTGGCCAATCGGGTTGAAACTTTTATTCAAGTTTTTGTGCCGCCAGTCATGTCTGAGTAAACTTGAGATAGCCTACGCATATGGTGTGCACATCTTCGTGGGTGTGTAGCTCAGAAACTGGAGGATTTGATATATAAAAGGGAGTGTTCCACATTTGTTGGGGGGTTTGAACATAAATAGCAATCTTGAAGATCATTTGGCAGAGTTCACAAGCCTGTCCTTAAGACCTAAACACCATTTTAGTCTCTGAGCGACACGCCCACGAAGGGGTGCATACCATTTCAAGGAGACTATGCACGTTCACCCAGGCATCCATGCCGCGAAAATAACGTCATTCGAGTGGTATCTTTCCGTTGGTTATACGGCGATCAAGGCCAATGAAAACATAATCGTCAATCCGTTCATATCTGGCGTTCGTGAGCTCGACTTTCGGATAAAGCGGCCGTCATTTGGCTCTTAATCTCTAGTGTGCATGGACAATGAAATAAGCACACAATGGCGCATCAAGGAGCGTATTTGCTAAGCGGAGGAAGTGTGTTGTCTATAGCAGCCTTTTCTATTTAAGATATGTGAAGTTATAAGTGAGCTTTTTCATGATATCTAATGCTTGCTTTGAAATCTTCAAATGTGGAGCATTCCGTTAAAGGAGGGCAGGGCTGTGAGCCGCACCAAACGATTTTCAGGATGGCTATTTCAGTTTAAAACCCCACACAAATGTGGAACACTCTCTTTAAGTAGTGCCATGAAAGTTACAGGCAAATGATTCTGGTGCCATGCCGTATCATGAGAATCCAGCTACTTCCGTGGTTACGCGCATTTGTTTTTCACACTATTGTAACTTCTGAAACGTGTGACTTCTAGGTACGGTCATTGGTAATTAAGTGTCATGAGCTGCGTCCATCGCCAATTTTCTGTTGATATCTGTATCTACCTTGGAACACAATGTCGCTATTTATTAAACAGCTTTTCTTGGAGATGTGATGTTCTGTTAACGTAACACTTTTTGAGCGCGTGGAATGTACGTTGGACATACATCAGAAGCAATTGACGTCGTAAGAAAAAGTGTGACGTTTAACACATTCACAAGGGTGCTTGACTTGACATTCCAGCGTGCCTGCTCGTCGTAGTGTAAGTCACACCTAAGGTTTTAATGTCAGCTCCAGTCATCTTGAACACTTCCGTATACAAGAGAGCTGCAGTCAATACGCCACCGCCAATCGTCCATATATCTGACTAAAATAAGTCACGCACTAGGCATTCAAACATGCAACCAAATTTAATACCTCACCTATGTACCAGCTGTAACATCTGAAAAACCTAGTCTCGACTTTGAACCATAATTCCAATAAGACTAAGCAATCTAACCGTCCGAGGTTTTAATTTGGATTCAATTTCAAGTGCTAGCAATCGCTTTGGACGATATTCAGATTTAGCTCCGTTTACTTTGAATCGGATACAGGATCAAATCGAGCCAAACAAAGTCAAGCACAAGCCTGATCATTGATACTCTTCAGTGGTTATTGATACTCGTCAACCAACTGAGCAAAGCACCTTGACCGTTGCGGAGTTAGCGAGTGTTGGTATTTGGAGTCCTGTGACTGATGGAGCGCAATTCTGGGATCTCATGGATCGTCCGTTACCGAAAAAAATCAGGTCTGCTAATCAGGAGCCGCAGTGTATTGCAGTGGTCGACAGTGTAAGCACGCGGCGATATCCCCAGAATGGTGGCGCCGTCACAGCTGGAGGTGACGGGACGTCCGGGCGTGGGAATGCAGATTGCTGCCTTTACCTCCAGCGAGTGCGTGATGTTGACGCCGCTCGCACAGATTAGTGTTGGCCTGATATGCCAAATATCCATGCCGGAAAATAAAGTGCATCGAGCCTAATCATTCGTTGCATATTCGGATACATGCGCACGGTATTTCATACACGCACAGGGCCAAACTATGCGACGGCACTCGTGTGTGTATCCAAGTCGGAGTGACGTCACCCTCTCGGCCGTGTTTTCCGTCTCTGCCCCCGCCTCAGATCATCGCGCCTTGCTTTTTACGGCAGTTATTCCGTTTTAGGTGGCAGTGCGCGTACGTCCTCTGGCGCCCAACGAGAGAGCGCGCGGAAGAGTAGCAGACGCGCTCGACAATAAGGTGCGTCAGCTTGAAGTGTCGTGCCGCATGGCTGGTGTTGACCTGCCTCCGTGCACCTGGCGAAAGGTCTCCTGTTGTGAATCACAAATTGTCGATTTGCCGGGTTGCCGGTGGCCGCTGCTGACTGGCTGGCCGTCCACGTGTGATGACATTGAGCCAAAGGTAAAGCTGCTCACCTTTGGGAAATGGGTGAGAGCTTCTTAATCTGTGTGCTTGGCCGTAGTATTTACAAAGGAAGAAAGTGGCCTATTCTAAATACACCGCACTTAACGAACCGAGTACATTTAGCTCCTGTCTATTCTGTGTTTCAGATGATTACACTGCAGGAAAATGACGGGGACAAGAAAGACGTGCTTCGTCAGAAGCGTCGCCACGAAAAACAATTTGTCTACGACATGGCGTTTGGAGAGCATTCGACCCAGGTTAGTTGCCACCATGCATTAGTGCATCACCTGCATTGTCACAGCTTTGATGCAAATTCACGCTAACGTCAACAGGACTGGCCCGTTTTTACGAACAAAGAAATGTAAACATCTGAGAGCCAAGTCATGTCAATATGAGGCCCAAAACAGAGCTGTTTTGATGCCCTATATCCAACCGAAAGTAGGTCAGATCATTATCCAGCGATACGGAACACGTTTTGTGGAATGGCTGCCTATTAATCTAGTGTGGCATAGGACGTTGCGCTACCACTTCCTAGATATTTACAATGGGATTTAGAGCTCACATGAAGTTCCGTGACCCGGCTTTGCTCAACACCGATCGAAAGATAATCGCCTTGCATGCCACCAAGTGGCTTGAATTAGGATCGATGCCCCCGTTTGAGACACTTAACTGTGTTACTTGACCACGAGGCCACTGACTGCTCCTGCTCATAAAAGCAGGCACCTACATATATAGAAAGTGTATTGTGGTTTCGTCAAAACACATTGACCACGGCAACTCACTATTTAAAGGGAATGTTCCACATTTTACCATACTGAAGCAAATATCAGACATGACAACATTAGCTCACTTATACCTATTGGCATCCTTTTAAGTGGAAAAGACTGTTCTGGGCAACACAACTTCTCTGTTTCGTACTCAAGCTCCTCAATACGTCATGGTTGATTAAGTCATCATACCTTGCACGGCACTGACCCAGAGCCAATCGACGGCCGTTATATCTGGAAACAGTGCTCACGAACGCCAGATATGAACGACTCGGCAATTATTTTTTTCTGCCTGATCACCGTGTGACCAATGGAATGTCAGGATTTGAATGAGGTTATTATGGCGTCATGGATGTCTGAGTGTCCTTGAAATAGTCTCCCCGAATTAGTACGCACATCTTGCGGGCGTGTTGTTCAGAAACTAATGGGGCTTAGGTCTTGGGAAGAGCAGGACTGTGAACTGCACGTAATGATTGATCTTCAGGAATGCTATTTCAGTTCAAAGCCCCATACAAATGAGGAGTAATCCTCTTAATATGTTTGTTTTAACGTCTTTCGAATTTCTTCGGTGATTTATTGTCTTTAGACGAAAACTCGCCTGGGGGAAGGGTAACTTTTATGATCTAGCTCCTGCAACGGGGATTAACAGCCGCTCGTAATGTGTTTGGAACCAAGCATGATGGGCAGCAAGTTGCAGAAGAGAGCGTCAATAGGTTGCACATACTTGCACGCTCTTCTAAGCTCGCTCACAGGATTCTCGTAAGAAGTGGTCGTCCGTCCGTTTCGCAAGTGGTCCGGTGAGACGACCGGACCCCAACAGCTCCCAAAAATGACCCTCATCTCCGCATGAGTGCAGCAGATAAAGACCCCGGCAAAGAGTGTCCTGTTTTCTGTTTGATTGGTTGCAGGTGTCTTATGGCCCCAGCAAACGTCGCGCTATGGGGCCGGCGATGGAACCCGTTCCATTAGGCCGGCGATGGAACCCGTTCCATTTGCTCCGCGAGGGCCGCCTGCGCCGGACCGCAGTATGCTCCCAGCTGGCGATGTATTGCCCTCGTGATGATAGCTGAACGGGGACCATCGATGAACAGCCGGCGAGCGCCGCCCACGCCTTGGCGGCAATAATCACCTGCGTGTGTTTTCCGGCCAGCCCAATGTTGCTAAGGTGTGCGCGAGGGGGGAGGGAGCTGCGCTGCGCTGCTACCTGGCCGCTGCTGGATGTTTGTGCGTCCCCGGCTGCTGCGGCCACGCCTCCCCCCCCCCCCCACGCAGGAGCGAATTTGTACTGAGGAGCCCATTGGTCAGCATACGAGCCAGATGGTTTTATCGCACGACGCGGCATGTTGTGACTCTGGTACACCCAACATCAACACACACTCATGTGAGCCAGAGAGCTAGGATGAAGTGGGTGACCGGATCATTGGCGGCTGGTGGGACCGGTCATGGCCTATGAACCGCTGTTTCCCCGCACACGGCTGTGCGCCCTTACCCGCGATTCCCCACCTCCACCTTTTTAGCTTATGATCATATTTAAACTGGGCAAAAACGGAACTGGATGCACTCATAATGCGCCGAACTGGCAAGGGTCCCGCGCAACTGGCGAATTACATTGACAAGAGCCCGCTGGATAACAACCCTGAGAGCCCCTTCGGCCTTAACGTATCCCCGCAGACTCCATGCATTCGGCGCCCCACCACACTCACTTAAAGCATACGCATGCGCTGGCGCCCACGTCACCCCACTCATTCTTGGTTCGCTAGCGAATAGGGACTCCCTTTTATCCAGCGCATATCCAGCGCATATATTTAGCTCGTCTGCGCGAGTCCTCGTTAAGCTAACTGAAATGCGTTTATCACATTTTAGACATTCAATAAAGCCACGTTTAAGCCTTATTTCGAATGTATAATGCTAGCCTGTCATCTCGGCACCGACTCGGCTACTGGGCCGACATCAGGTGTCCGAAGCTGGACGGCGACTCGCTCCCTCGCCTCACCTCCGGGGTGACTGCTCCCTGCTCCGACGACGCTTCCCGCGTTCCGTCCACGGAGGGCGTCCCATCATTCATTTGGCCACGCCCACCCTTCACAGCCACCCGCTGCCGCGCACGAGCCTTAGGCAGCCCGTCGTCCAGCGCGGAGGCGTCGCCTCCGCGCCCTCGCCTCCCGCCTGCCGGAGCGAGATTTGCAGGGCACCGCCCCACGGCGCGTCCCTCAGAGGCCTGGAGGCAGACAGCGCGCCCGATGTGACGATGGAGCCCCTCAGCAGACGAACGCCCGGTGTGACCTGCGTTCACGCTTCGCGGTCTCCTCGGCCGGCTCTGGAGACTCGGCCTGACCGGCCTGGTCTGCGACCTGGTTCCTCGCCGCCCTTCCTATGGGCGTCGATGACGGGATCTCTATCCGTCCCAAACATACCCCCATCAAGCGCTCATAAGGTCTGGCATATACAACCTCGGAAAAGAGCAGGCTGTGTCTTGCTCTCTCCCAAGACATGGTACACCAACAGATAGATCCAGCTACCGCCGTGCATAATCCGGCATCCCAGGCGGCCCCCACTGGCCCTGGGTCATACTATGACCTATGCCTCCTTATGCCGTCACGCCCAGGGTCAAGCGAGAAACACCAAAACGGGTCAACCGTCTCTTAGTAAAAAAGCGAGACCGTGCCTTTGAGTCCAGTCTCCCCACAAACGCACACCTACGTAAAAGCAGGACGGCGGTCGTCTGGCTTCTCAGCCCTGCCCTAGTCGCGCCGTGCTGCTCGGGCGCGTTCCGCACCTGTCATCCTTTGGTTTCGGTCGCTATACTATTCGATCTTCGGGAGAGAACGGCGTGTTGCGTATCGAACAAAGGTCTGACAGCCCGGCGGAAATTGACCTCATCGATTGCTTAGGAAAAACTCTATTTAAACGAATGTAAGAAAAACAAACCGCTCCACTAATTTACACCATAATCAAAGGACACCTTCAGGAACATGTAGGGGTGGCCCATACGCCGCTCCTAGTCGCGACGCGGGAGAGCGAGGGCCGCGAGACAGGCGCTGCGGCTCCACGTGGCCGCCTCCAACGGCAAAAATCTAGGTAGCCCCGGCGCAGGCTAATGGGCGAGCCGTCGCGCCGAAGCGCGCGCCATGCGCCTCGGACACCATGCTCAGCCACGCCGGGCGCGAGTGCCCTGTCACCGCCTGGCCGAATCACTTCCAGCCTCGCCTCCACGCTAAATCATTTAAAACGCGGACTGACACCGGCGTTTACCAAAAAAGAACATCACTAAGGCATAGACTCGTCACGTGACACGTCATGCCTCCCCCCTCTCTTTAATGATGGGAGCGCGCCCGAGATACATTGTCCGGCCGGGAGGGTCGCATGGCCAGTGCCCTCCACGCTCCTTAACTGTGCGGAAGAGAAGAGGTGGCCGTGGCCTGCGCCTGCCCGGTAGGGATGGGTCAAGGGGCACGGGAGCGCCAGCCGTCCATGGCCCGGGAGGAATTGGGACAACAGCCTGTGGACTCATACGTGCATGTTGTCGCCGGTGTCGTGTCGTCCGCGGAGCCAGATGTCGCCTCCCGACTGTCACCACCACTTTTCTTCCGCGCTCCTCACTCCTTGGGATACTCCGGGAGACTCCTCTCTCCTCCAGCGCCTCCTCGGGACCCCCCTCGAAAAACCCCTCCCTCTCTCTCTTTCAGCACCTCTTCGGGGCTCCCTCGAAAGACCCCTGTTTAGGCCTCTTGCATGATTTATAATTTTCCATGAATCTTTCAACTCGATCAGCCCGCCTTCGCTTTTGCGCATAAACCGATAAATTTGCCGCCTTTCCTCCTCCGTCCAATGTGTCACCAGACCGGCCAGCGCTGCTTCCGCTGAGTCCGGCGCCAACGTGCCCGTGGGCCAGATCTCGAGCGTGGTGTCTCTGGCGACGACGCAAGGAGTCGGGCGGGCCGTCCCAGGGCCCGCCCGCTCGCGCCTTGGGCGGGCCCTACGCGCACCCCTGTGGCCCAGTTCCCACGCGGCGTGGCGCGTCTAACGCCGGCTGGGGTGATGGCGGCGCCGGGGCGGCGGGGTTCTTGGGTTGAAGCGGCAAACATCCTCACAGCATGGTAGTTAAACATTCCTATACGCATGTTGCGTCGCCGGAGATCTAACTTTCGCGTCCATTAGTCTTGATCGGTCTGCGGAGGGTAGGCGTTCTCCTGTGGCGTGATGGTCCATTTCGGTAGAAGAGGTCACCGTCATAGCCGTTCCGCCAGGGAAAACGGCGGCTTACCCCACCTGGCCGGGCGACACACACCGTATTCCATGAAGATCCGGTCAACACTGTGGGCTGATCGGCCGGAGCGTCGGACGGGTCCGCGTTTAGCTCTCAGGCCCCGCTCGACCTCATGGTCGTGTTGGGTTGGGCGGGTGGAATTCCTGGCCAGGGCCGGCTTGCTCGCCGTCCCAAGCTCCGCTGGGTAGTTGGGCTGGTGGAATTCCTGGCCACTGCCGGCTTGCTCGCCGTCCCACGTTCCTCTGGGCAAGCTTCACCGATCCCGCACGGATGGCGCGCGAAGAAGAAAGTGAGAAAATGTATGCCTACACTTACCCTGGGGGGGGGGGGGGATACCTAATGTGCCCACGGCTGGTCGGTATCACGGCACAGGGGGAATGCTTGATGTGCCGCCGCCGGCCGTCATCACGGCACGGGTGCACGGCCTGCCGAGAAAGCACCGCGAGCTCGGTGTGGGTCGGTTCCAGCGCTTGGCCGCCCTGAGAGATATTCACAGGCTCAGAGGCTCTGAAGTGAACTACTTGAGATGCAGGTGCCTTGTCGCTTGTTGGCCGCTTTGTGTCACTGGACGTTTTGGCATGCTGTAATGAACAGTGAGAAACAAGGCGCTCTACGAAAATTCTTGTTTCAATGCCATAGGCCCAGTGTGAGGAACCCTTGCTTTTGCTGAAGGCAGGGGTACAGCATGATTCCCTCTTGCGGGCGTTCCTGATCTTTTGGTCATGCGGCAACCACGTGTCAATTCATCAACCAGCCGAGCATGAATCCGAGTCCAGAATCCGAAGCGCGAGTCCTGGCGTCGCGGGTCTGACCCTGACATACAGCACGAGTCCGAGGCCGAGTACGGTCACGCCCACGACTAGTGGTTCCAGGTCGGAGCTTGACCTTCGGCGATGGAGCCATAGACCCGGGTCATCCCAGACTGGTCCTCGTCCGAGTCTGTGTATGAGCCGGTAGTCCCGGAGCTGAAAGCTGATCAGCTCCACACGAGGTCACCCAAGACAAAAATATTGTTCATGTCACATTGCCAGGGCTAGAGATGGTCAGATACAAAGTTATAGCAACCCGAAAAATGCAAGGAAGAGGCGTAAAAGCAAGGTGACATTGCATTAAAACTGTTATGCCAGACACCGCTCTAATTCACCCACGTTATTCTGGGGACCGCTCCAACTCACTCCAACCACACTGCTATTTCACAAGCCCAATATCAGTATGCATGCACATCTCCCGGGGCGGCAGCGGAGCTCATTGTCATTGAGCCTTCAGTGGGGCTTGGTAGTAGGATATGATTGTGGCCCTCGGGGAGTGGCCCGAGCCGTCGGCCGTAGGTGAGATAGGGCACCAACCCTTTTGCCGCTTCCAGCGGCTCAAAAGGGGGACGGGGACACACATGTATCGCTTATCTGGTCATTCCGGAGCTAGGATCCGACTGTCGTCAGTCGGGAGCTAGGACTCGACTGTCGTCAGTCGGGAGCTAGGACCCGACTGACCCCTCGTTCGCGCCCCCTGCCTGACCTCTGCTCGGCCTCACCATGAGCCGCCGCTGATTAGCCAGAGGTTTACGTAACGTCTTCCCAATGAACTAAATCTCTCTGATCTGAGCCAATACTTTCTGATTTGAGCCCTCCAAATCCTTCCTTTTCTCGCACGCAGGTGCCAGAGTCTGAATATCATTTCTCTGCAAGGAAAATATATTCCCTTGAGCCTGAGTACCCGGAGTCCAGATTCGAGCCCGCGTTTAACCTTACTCGGACGCACGTCTGCGAGCAGCGGTGTTAGCGGCGCTCAAGCCACGGTCACAGACCGGCGGGCCGAGCAGGCCTCGAAGCAGGCGCCGCGCCACGCCGCCCATTGCAGCAGCGATGGCCGGCTTCTTACAGCTGTATGCGGTGTTAGCGGCGCTCAAGCCACGGTCACAGACCGGCGGGCCGAGCAGGCCTCGAAGCAGGCGCCGCGCCACGCCGCCCATTGCAGCAGCGATGGCCGGCTTCTTACAGCTGTATGCGGTGTCACCGGCGCTCAAGCCACGGTCACAGACCGGCGGGCCGAGCAGGCCTCGAAGCAGGCGCCGCGCCACGCCGCCCATTGCAGCAGCGATGGCCAGCTTCTTACAGCTGTATGCGGTGTTACCGGCGCTCAAGCCACGGTCACAGACCGGCGGGCCGAGCAGGCCTCGAAGCAGGCGCCGCGCCACGCCGCCCATTGCAGCAGCGATGGCCGGCTTCTTACAGCTGTATGCTCACTCGCACCCCGCCTGACCACCTGTTTGGGAATATGGCCGATATTGCCGATATATCCAGTAGGTGCCTACGCTGTCATGTTCAGTATGTCATTTTTGGAATTAATTTGAAGCGTAGCAGTTACATACTCATGATATGTGCTTTTGGCCTTCTGCTTAAGGTCATGTCTTCGTGAGTATGCGCCTTTGATTTGCTCGCCCTGGCCAGTTCCGATGGGATAAAGTGGAAGGTTGCTTAGCTGTAGCTTGGTGGTCTTGCCAATGACGCTTTGGTGACCTCAGATGACCCAATATGACAGAAAACATCAATGGCACTTTCGCAGTGTTCACTCTATGGCTAAGGCGCCGGCTGAGTTAGTTAATCCTCGTGCCGTGTTTGCATTTTATGTGTATGCATATTGGGCTACTTGTGTGAAATGTGGTTATTTACGCACATTTATCGATTCACTCTAGCTTCATGTTACATAACCTGATATCCCAGCGTTCCAAAATTCATCCAGCGGGATGTGCAGGACGTGGTGCTACCAGAACCCTGGTCCTCCGGCGGCCCCCGCACACAATCCGTCGGTGCTTATCCGTTGCCCCTTGACCCTGACCCCAGCCATCTGACCTGTCAGGCCCAACTGGCAAGCCTGGGGCGCTCAGAATCTGGGCTGACCGCCGCCCGGTTCAGTACTGATTGGCTGATTTCGAACAAGAGGAGGAGCAAGGGGCAGAGAAGCCCGAGCCAGGGATGTAATAGCATGAAAACAATATCGATATTCCTACCACCCAAATGGCCGATACCAGACTGATGTGATGTCCACATGACAACGGGCTGATGACTTGTTGGTAAGGACGCAGGGGGAGGCTTTGTTTGCGGATTTATTTGATCTGGCGTCGCATCTTCAAGAGGGATTTTTAGAACAAGATTAAAACATTTCCTCATCCATCTCAAGTTCATATAGCACAGGTCTGAAGATGCCGAGCCATGTAATGCTGGAGAACACCTGCATGTACCCTAACAACGGGGGAGCCGGGATTTCACTCTCACAAACCATCCAGATGGCAACAATCTGCCAGGTCACTGTTTCGGCGCAAAGCCTGCCCCGCACTGACCAGCTCTACCGGTTGTGTTGCAGAAAGAGCTGTACGAGCGTACCACCCGGGGGCTGGTAGATGACGTACTGCAGGGCTTCAACGCCACAGTGTTCGCCTATGGCCCCACAGGTGAGCACTGGGACAAACTGGACGGGTCGTGACAGGGTTAACGCACGCGTATTGCTCGCAATATGAATTATATGAATACGCGTGCCTTGTCACGAAAGGTATTTTAAGGCATGTGCCACTATATTGCGCTAGCTTGTCCTTATCATTGAAATCATCTTCAGATATGCTCATATGCAATTGCCACTGTCCACGTTGGATCACTGATTCTACACGAACGCTGGTCATCAAACTTCGTCACGCCATGATAAATGGCATTATATGGCATGAAGTGATCATAATTACACGCTCATTGCAGCAAGTGCACCAGGTATACTACACATAGTTACGACACGTAACAGATAACAGTATCAACGACATTCAACGGACTGATAATAGCTGCAAACGGCCAGCGGGCGGCCAGGCGTCGCGGTTGGAACATATGGGTTGACAGGTGTGGCGGCTGGTATGTGTGCGTTGACAGGCGTGGCGGTTGGTATGTGTGCGCTGGCAACCGTCGCGGTTGGTACGTGTGCGTTGACAGACGTCACGGCTGGTATGCGTGCGCTGGCAACCGTCGCGGTTGGTACGTGTGCGTTGACAGACATCACGGTTGGTATGTGTGCGCTGGCAACCGTCGCGGTTGGTACGTGTGCGTTGACAGACGTCACGGTTGGTATGTGTGCGCTGGCAACCGTCGCGGTTGGTACGTGTGCGTTGACAGGCGTCACGGTTAGCACGTGCGGACAGACAGGCGTGACAGTTAGCACGTGTGGACTGGCAGGCGTGACAGTTAGCACGTGCGGACTGACAGGCGTGACAGTTAGCACGTGTGGACTGGCAGGCGTGACAGTTAGCACGTGCGGACTGACAGGCGTGACAGTTAGCACATGTGGACTGACAGGCGTGACAGTTAGCACGTGTGGACTGACAGGCGTGACAGTTAGCACGTGCGGACTGACAGGCGTGACAGTTAGCACGTGCGGACTGACAGGCGTGACAGTTAGCACGTGCGGACTGACAGGCGTGACAGTTAGCACATGCGGACTGACAGGCGTGACAGTTAGCACGTGCGGACTGACAGGCGTGACAGTTAGCACATGTGGACTGGCAGGCGTGACAGTTAGCACGTGCGGACTGACAGGCGTGACAGTTAGCACATGTGGATCGGCAGGCGCCGGCAAGACGTACACCATGGTCGGCACTCCTGAGCAGCCGGGCATCATGGTGCGCGCCCTCAATGACCTCTTCAAGGCCATGGAGGCCAGACGGGAAGAGATCGACTTCAAGGTACTCACCCCCGAAACATGGAGATGGCTGCAGCTGCAACTGGATGAGTTTTATGGTTACTTTCGGCGTTGTTTTGGGGTTATGTGTGAAAAGTTTTCCATTTTAGCTGTAAAGCTTATTGGGAAAGTTCACAACGCCACTCTGCCGAATGGCATTGCGAGCAAAGGCGCCGTACATGCATCGTCAGTGATAGCGTAGGTGTAATGACAGCATGGCTCGTGGGTAGACTTATGGTGAGCCCGTCTGACAAAAAGCCCGAAAATACGCAGGACGTTACATGCACATCCTGAACACGCGCCCGGGTGGCCGGTTAAACACCCTTCGCTCATGTGGGGGGCAATTTGACCCCCTGAGATCTCGGAAACTAAGACAGCCAGTATCACCAAATTCATGGGGTGGCTTTGCCTGCATATAAACTCAGTTATGTCGTAATTTGGCGTTTTTAGGCTGTGATCTAGGGTTCAATAAGGTCAAACAAGGTCAAACTCAAGGTGGGTGTCCAAAGTCCCTCAGACCTCTTCATGCAACCACCGTGAACTCAGATAGCTGTTCTAAGCAAAAGTTCAATGGTGTTTTTAAGATCAGCAACCCTTTGTTATCTTGAAAAAGGTTAAGTGACAAAAATTACGAGATTGCTGCTATTTTGCCATTGAAACGAGCGTTAGGGATCACGCCGAGTCGTGTGTTCCTAAAACCAAAATGTTGGCCGTGATCATTTTAGGTCTGTGACCCAATCTGACCTATACAAAGTCCATGGAGCATGTATTTTACGGTCTCTGTTATTTATAGATTTGAAAGGAGCGCCAGAAACCACCTCATATAGTAAGCTCTCGAGAAAAAAGGTTCGTTTGGACCTCGGTCTGACACCTTCATCCCTGCTGACTCCAGGCCAATGAAATTTGTTGTGGTTCTAAATTCAGTTGGTGTTTTGTCGAAGAGCCTCTCTCAGATATATATGGCTTTGTCTAGCACTCCGTTGGCGCATTAAATTGAATGATTCTCTGGAACTGGCCTTCGCTGGCAGCACCGGC
>NW_023596746.1:43388614-43401630 GCF_011947565.3 Pollicipes pollicipes
TCAAATCGAGCCAAACAAAGTCAAGCACAAGCCTGATCATTGATACTCTTCAGTGGTTATTGATACTCGTCAACCAACTGAGCAAAGCACCTTGACCGTTGCGGAGGTAGCGAGTGTTGATATTTGGAGTCCTGTGACTGATGGAGCGCAGTTCCGGGATCTCATGGATCGTCCGTTTACGAAAAAAATCAGATCTTTGCTATTCAGGAGCCACAGTGTATTGCAGTGGTCGACAGTGTAAGCACGCGGCGATGTCCCCAGAATGGTGGCGCCGTCACAGCTGGAGGTGGTGACGGGACGCCCGGCCGTGGGAATGCAGATTGCTGCCTTCACCTCCAGCGTGTGCGTGATGTTGACGCCGCTCGCACAGATTAGTGTTGGCCTCATATGCCGAGTATCCATGCCGGAAAATAAAGTGCATCGGGCCTAATCATTCGTTGCATATTTGAATACATGCGCACGGTATTTCATACACGCACAAGGCCAAACTATGCGACGGCACTCGTGTGTGTATCCAAGTCGGAGTGACATCACGCTCTCGGCCGTGTTTTCCGTCTCTGCCCCCGCCTCAGATCATCGCGCCTTGTTTTTTACGGCAGTTTTTCCGTTTTAGGTGGCAGTGCGCGTACGTCCTCTGGCGCCCAACGAGAGAGCGCGCGGAAGAGTAGCAGACGCGCTCGACAATAAGGTGCGTCAGCTTGAAGTGTCGTGCCGCATGGGTGGTGTTGACCTGCCTCCGTGCACCCGGCGAAAGGTCTCCTGTTGTGAATCACAAATTGTCGATTTGCCGGGTTGCCGGTGGCCGCTACTGACTGGCTGGCCGTCCACGTGTGATGACATTGAGCCAAAGGTAAAGCTGCTCACCTTTGGGAAATGGGTGAGAGCTTCTTAATCTGTGTGCTTGGCCGTAGTATTTACAAAGGAAGAAAGTGGCCTATTCTAAATACACCGCACTTAACGAACCGAGTACATTTAGCTCCTGTCTATTCTGTGTTTCAGATGATTACACTGCAGGAAAATGACGGGGACAAGAAAGACGTGCTTCGTCAGAAGCGTCGCCACGAAAAACAATTTGTCTACGACATGGCGTTTGGAGAGCATTCGACCCAGGTTATTTGCCACCATGCATTAGTGCATCACCTGCATTGTCACAGCTTTGATGCAAATTCACGCTAACGTCAACAGGACTGGCCCGTTTTTACGAACAAAGAAATGTAAACATCTGAGAGCCAAGTCATGTCAATATGAGGCCCAAAACAGAGCTGTTTTGATGCCCTATATCCAACCGAAAGTAGGTCAGATCATTATCCAGCGATACGGAACACGTTTTGTGGAATGGCTGCCTATTAATCTAGTGTGGCATAGGACGTTGTGCTACCACTTCCTAGATATTTACAATGGGATTTAGAGCTCACATGAAGTTCCGTGACCCGGCTTTGCTCAACACCGATCGAAAGATAATCGCCTTGCATGCCACCAAGTGGCTTGAATTAGGATCGATGCCCCCGTTTGAGACACTTAACTGTGTTACTTGACCACGAGGCCACTGACTGCTCCTGCTCATAAAAGCAGGCACCTACATATATAGAAAGTGTATCGTGGTTTCGTCAAAATACATTGACCACGGCAACTCACTATTTAAAGGGAATGCCCCACATTTTACCATACTGAAGCAAATATCAGACATGACAACATTAGCTCACTTATACCTATTGGCATCCTTTTAAGTGGAAAAGACTGTTCTGGGCAACACAACTTCTCTGTTTCGTACTCAAGCTCCTCAATACGTCATGGTTGATTAAGTCATCATACCTTGCACGGCACTGACCCAGAGCCAATCGACGGCCGTTATATCTGGAAACAGTGCTCACGAACGCCAGATATGAACGACTCGGCAATTATTTTTTTCTGCCTGATCACCGTGTGACCAATGGAATGTCAGGATTTGAATGAGGTTATTATGGCGTCATGGATGTCTGAGTGTCCTTGAAATAGTCTCCCCGAATTAGTACGCACATCTTGCGGGCGTGTTGTTCAGAAACTAATGGGGCTTAGGTCTTGGGAAGAGCAGGACTGTGAACTGCACGTAATGATTGATCTTCAGGAATGCTATTTCAGTTCAAAGCCCCATACAAATGAGGAGTAATCCTCTTAATATGTTTGTTTTAACGTCTTTCGAATTTCTTCGGTGATTTATTGTCTTTAGACGAAAACTCGCCTGGGGGAAGGGTAACTTTTATGATCTAGCTCCTGCAACGGGGATTAACAGCCGCTCGTAATGTGTTTGGAACCAAGCATGATGGGCAGCAAGTTCCAGAAGAGAGCGTCAATAGGTTGCACATACTTGCACGCTCTTCTAAGCTCGCTCACAGGATTCTCGTAAGAAGTGGTCGTCCGTCCGTTTCGCAAGTGGTCCGGTGAGACGACCGGACCCCAACAGCTCCCAAAAATGACCCTCATCTCCGCATGAGTGCAGCAGATAAAGACCCCGGCAAAGAGTGTCCTGCTTTCTGTTTGATTGGTTGCAGGTGTCTTATGGCCCCAGCAAACGTCGCGCTATGGGGCCGGCGATGGAACCCGTTCCATTAGGCCGGCGATGGAACCCGTTCCATTTGCTCTGCGAGGGCTGCCTGCGCCGGACCGCAGTATGCTCCCAGCTGGCGATGTATTGCCCCCGTGATGATAGCTGAACGGGGACCATCGATGAACAGCCGGCGAGCGCCGCCCACGCCTTGGCGGCAATAATCACCTGCGTGTGTTTTCCGGCCAGCCCAATGTTGCTAAGGTGTGCGCGAGGGGGGAGGGAGCTGCGCTGCGCTGCTACCTGGCCGCTGCTGGATGTTTGTGCGTCCCCGGCTGCTGCGGCCACGCCCCCCCCCCCCCCACGCAGGAGCGAATTTGTACTGAGGAGCCCATTGGTCAGCATACGAGCCAGATGGTTTTATCGCACGACGCGGCATGTTGTGACTCCGGTACACCCAACATCAACACACACTCATGTGAGCCAGAGAGCTAGGATGAAGTGGGTGACCGGATCATTGGCGGCTGGTGGGACCGGTCATGGCCTATGAACGGCTGTTTCCCCGCACACGGCTGTGCGCCCTTACCCGCGATTCCCCACCTCCACCTTTTTAGCTTAAGATCATATTTAAGCTGGGCAAAAACGGAACTGGATGCACTCATAATGCGCCGAACTGGCAAGGGTCCCGCGCAACTGGCGAATTACATTGACAAGAGCCCGCTGGATAACAACCCTGAGAGCCCCTTCGGCCTTAACGTATCCCCGCAGACTCCATGCATTCGGCGCCCCACCACACTCACTTAAAGCATACACATGCGCTGGCGCCCACGTCACCCCACTCATTCTTGGTTCGCTAGCGAATAGGGACTCCCTTTTATCCAGCGCATATCCAGCGCATATATTTAGCTCGTCTGCGCGAGTCCTCGTTAAGCTAACTGAAATGCGTTTATCACATTTTAGACATTCAATAAAGCCACGTTTAAGCCTTATTTCGAATGTATAATGCTAGCCTGTCATCTCGGCACCGACTCGGCTACTGGGCCGACATCAGGTGTCCGAAGCTGGACGGCGACTCGCTCCCTCGCCTCACCTCCGGGGTGACTGCTCCCTGCTCCGACGACGCTTCCCGCGTTCCGTCCACGGAGGGCGTCCCATCATTCATTTGGCCACGCCCACCCTTCACAGCCACCCGCTGCCGCGCACGAGCCTTAGGCAGCCCGTCGTCCAGCGCGGAGGCGTCGCCTCCGCGCCCTCGCCTCCCGCCTGCCGGAGCGAGATTTGCAGGGCACCGCCCCACGGCGCGTCCCTCAGAGGCCTGGAGGCAGACAGCGCGCCCGATGTGACGATGGAGCCCCTCAGCAGACGAACGCCCGGTGTGACCTGCGTTCACGCTTCGCGGTCTCCTCGGCCGGCTCTGGAGACTCGGCCTGACCGGCCTGGTCTGCGACCTGGTTCCTCGCCGCCCTTCCTATGGGCGTCGATGACGGGATCTCTATCCGTCCCAAACATACCCCCATCAAGCGCTCATAAGGTCTGGCATATACAACCTCGGAAAAGAGCAGGCTGTGTCTTGCTCTCTCCCAAGACATGGTACACCAACAGATAGATCCAGCTACCGCCGTGCATAATCCGGCATCCCAGGCGGCCCCCACTGGCCCTGGGTCATACTATGACCTATGCCTCCTTATGCCGTCACGCCCAGGGTCAAGCGAGAAACACCAAAACGGGTCAACCGTCTCTTAGTAAAAAAGCGAGACCGTGCCTTTGAGTCCAGTCTCCCCACAAACGCACACCTGCGTAAAAGCAGGACTGCGGTCGTCTGGCTTCTCAGCCCTGCCCTAGTCGCGCCGTGCTGCTCGGGCGCGTTCCGCACCTGTCATCCTTTGGTTTCGGTCGCTATACTATTCGATCTTCGGGAGAGAACGGCGTGTTGCGTATCGAACAAAGGTCTGACAGCCCGGCGGAAATTGACCTCATCAATTGCTTAGGAAAAACTCTATTTAAACGAATGTAAGAAAAACAAACCGTTCCACTAATTTACACCATAATCAAAGGACACCTTCAGGAACATGTAGGGGTGGCCCATACGCCGCTCCTAGTCGCGACGCGGGAGAGCGAGGGCCGCGAGACAGGCGCTGCGGCTCCACGTGGCCGCCTCCAACGGCAAAAATCTAGGTAGCCCCGGCGCAGGCTAATGGGCGAGCCGTCGCGCCGAAGCGCGCGCCATGCGCCTCGGACACCATGCTCAGCCACGCCGGGCGCGAGTGCCCTGTCACCGCCTGGCCGAATCACTTCCAGCCTCGCCTCCACGCTAAATCATTTAAAACGCGGACTGACACCGGCGTTTACCAAAAAAGAGCATCACTAAGGCATAGACTCGTCACGTGACACGTCATGCCTCCCCCCTCTCTTTTAATGATGGGAGCGCGCCCGAGATACATTGTCCGGCCGGGAGGGTCGCATGGCCAGTGCCCTCCACGCTCCTTAACTGTGCGGAAGAGAAGAGGTGGCCGTGGCCTGCGCCTGCCCGGTAGGGATGGGTCAAGGGGCACGGGAGCGCCAGCCGTCCATGGCCCGGGAGGAATTGGGACAACAGCCTGTGGGCTCATACGTGCATGTTGTCGCCGGTGTCGTGTCGTCCGCGGAGCCAGATGTCGCCTCCCGACTGTCACCACCACTTTTCTTCCGCGCTCCTCACTCCTTGGGATACTCCGGGAGACTCCTCTCTCCTCCAGCGCCTCCTCGGGACCCCCCTCGAAAAACCCCTCCCTCTCTCTCTTTCAGCACCTCTTCGGGGCTCCCTCGAAAGACCCCTGTTTAGGCCTCTTGCATGATTTATAATTTTCCATGAATCTTTCAACTCGATCAGCCCGCCTTCGCTTTTGCGCATAAACCGATAAATTTGCCGCCTTTCCTCCTCCGTCCAATGTGTCACCAGACCGGCCAGCGCTACTTCCGCTGAGTCCGGCGCCAACGTGCCCGTGGGCCAGATCTCGAGCGTGGTGTCTCTGGCGACGACGCAAGGAGTCGGGCGGGCCGTCCCAGGGCCCGCCCGCTCGCGCCTTGGGCGGGCCCTACGCGCACCCCTGTGGCCCAGTTCCCACGCGGCGTGGCGCGTCTAACGCCGGCTGGGGTGATGGCGGCGCCGGGGCGGCGGGGTTCTTGGGTTGAAGCGGCAAACATCCTCACAGCATGGTAGTTAAACATTCCTATACGCATGTTGCGTCGCCGGAGATCTAACTTTCGCGTCCATTAGTCTTGATCGGTCTGCGGAGGGTAGGCGTTCTCCTGTGGCGTGATGGTCCATTTCGGTAGAAGAGGTCACCGTCATAGCCGTTCCGCCAGGGAAAACGGCGGCTTACCCCACCTGGCCGGGCGACACACACCGTATTCCATGAAGATCCGGTCAACACTGTGGGCTGATCGGCCGGAGCGTCGGACGGGTCCGCGTTTAGCTCTCAGGCCCCGCTCGACCTCATGGTCGTGTTGGGTTGGGCGGGTGGAATTCCTGGCCAGGGCCGGCTTGCTCGCCGTCCCAAGCTCCGCTGGGTAGTTGGGCTGGTGGAATTCCTGGCCGCTGCCGGCTTGCTCGCCGTCCCACGTTCCTCTGGGCAAGCTTCACCGATCCCGCACGGATGGCGCGCGAAGAAGAAAGTGAGAAAATGTATGCCTACACTTACCCTGGGGGGGGGGGGATACCTAATGTGCCCATGGCTGGTCGGTATCACGGCACAGGGGGAATGCTTGATGTGCCGCCGCCGGCCGTCATCACGGCACGGGTGCACGGCCTGCCGAGAAAGCACCGCGAGCTCGGTGTGGGTCGGTTCCAGCGCTTGGCCGCCCTGAGAGATATTCACAGGCTCAGAGGCTCTGAAGTGAACTACTTGAGATGCAGGTGCCTTGTCGCTTGTTGGCCGCTTTGTGTCACTGGACGTTTTGGCATGCTGTAATGAACAGTGAGAAACAAGGCGCCCTACGAAAATTCTTGTTTCAATGCCATAGGCCCAGTATGAGGAACCCTTGCTTTTGCTGAAGGCAGGGGTACAGCATGATTCCCTCTTGTGTGCGTTCCTGATCTTTTCGTCATGCGGCAACCACGTGTCAATTCATCAACCAGCCGAGCATGAATCCGGGTCCAGAATCCGAAGCGCGAGTCCTGGCGTCGCGGGTCTGCCCCTGACATACAGCACGAGTCCGAGGCCGAGTACGGTCACGTCCACGACTAGTGGTTCCAGGTCGGAGCTTGACCTTCGGCGATGGAGCCATAGACCCGGGTCATCCCAGACTGGTCCTCGTCCGAGTCTGTGTATGAGCCGGTAGTCCCGGAGCTGAAAGCTGATCAGCTCCACACGAGGTCACCCAAGACAAAAATATTGTTCATGTCACATTGCCAGGGCTAGAGATGGTCAGAGACAAAGTTATAGCAACCCGAAAAATGCAAGGAAGAGGCGTAAAAGCAAGGTGACATTGCATTAAAACTGTTATGCCAGACACCGCTCTAATTCACCCACGTTATTCTGGGGACCGCTCCAACTCACTCCAACCACACTGCTATTTCACAAGCCCAATATCAGTATGCATGCACATCTCCCGGGGCGGCAGCGGAGCTCATTGTCATTGAGCCTTCAGTGGGGCTTGGTAGTAGGATATGATTGTGGCCCTCGGGGAGTGGCCCGAGCCGTCGGCCGTAGGTGAGATAGGGCACCAACCCTTTTGCCGCTTCCAGCGGCTCAAAAGGGGGACGGGGACACACATGTATCGCTTATCTGGTCATTCCGGAGCTAGGATCCGACTGTCGTCAGTCGGGAGCTAGGACTCGACTGTCGTCAGTCGGGAGCTAGGACCCGACTGACCCCTCGTTCGCGCCCCCTGCCTGACCTCTGCTCGGCCTCACCATGAGCCGCCGCTGATTAGCCAGAGGTTTACGAATGTCTTCCCAATGAACTAAATCTCTCTGATCTGAGCCAATACTTTCTGATTTGAGCCCTCCAAATCCTTCCTTTTCTCGCACGCAGGTGCCAGAGTCTGAATATCATTTCTCTGCAAGGAAAATATATTCCTCTTGAGCATGAGTACCGGAGTCCAGATTCGAGGCCCGCGTTAACCTTACTCGGACGCACGTCTGCGAGCAGCGTGTTAGCGGCGCTCAAGCCACGGTCACAGACCGGCGGCCGAGACAGGCCTCGAAGCAGGCGCCGCGCCACGCCGCCCATTGCAGCAGCGAGGCCGGCTTCTTACAGCTGTATGCGGTCCACGGTCACAGACCGGGGGCCGAGCAGGCCTCGAAGCAGGCGCCGCGCCACGCCGCCCATTGCAGCAGCGATGGCCGGCTTCTTACAGCTGTATGCGGTGTTACCGGCGCTCAAGCCACGGTCACAGACCGGCGGGCCGAGCAGGCCTCGAAGCAGGCGCCGCGCCACGCCGCCCATTGCAGCAGCGATGGCCGGCTTCTTACAGCTGTATGCGGTGTTACCGGCGCTCAAGCCACGGTCACAGACCGGCGGGCCGAGCAGGCCTCGAAGCAGGCGCCGCGCCACGCCGCCCATTGCAGCAGCGATGGTCGGCTTCTTACAGCTGTATGCGGTGTTACCGGCGCTCAAGCCACGGTCACAGACCGGCGGGCCGAGCAGGCCTCGAAGCAGGCGCCGCGCCACGCCGCCCATTGCAGCAGCGATGGCCGGCTTCTTACAGCTGTATGCTCACTCGCACCCCGCCTGACCACCTGTTTGGGAATATGGCCGATATTGCCGATATATCCAGTAGGTGCCTACGCTGTCATGTTCAGTATGTCATTTTTGGAATTAATTTGAAGCGTAGCAGTTACATACTCATGATATGTGCTTTTGGCCTTCTGCTTAAGGTCATGTCTTCTTCGTGAGTATGCGCCTTTGATTTGCTCGCCCTGGCCAGTTCCGATGGGATAAAGTGGAAGGTTGCTTAGCTGTAGCTTGGTGGTCTTGCCAATGACGCTTTGGTGACCTCAGATGACCCAATATGACAGAAAACATCAATGGCACTTTCGCAGTGTTCACTCTATGGCTAAGGCGCCGGCTGAGTTAGTTAATCCTCGTGCCGTGTTTGCATTTTATGTGTATGCATATTGGGCTACTTGTGTGAAATGTGGTTATTTACGCACATTTATCGATTCACTCTAGCTTCATGTTACATAACCTGATATCCCAGCGTTCCAAAATTCATCCAGCGGGATGTGCAGGACGTGGTGCTACCAGAACCCTGGTCCTCCGGCGGCCCCCGCACACAATCCGTCGGTGCTTATCCGTTGCCCCTTGACCCTGACCCCAGCCATCTGACCTGTCAGGCCCAACTGGCAAGCCTGGGGCGCTCAGAATCTGGGCTGACCGCCGCCCGGTTCAGTACTGATTGGCTGATTTCGAACAAGGGGAGGAGCAAGGGGCAGAGAAGCCCGAGCCAGGGATGTAATAGCATGAAAACAATATCGATATTCCTACCACCCAAATGGCCGATACCAGACTGATGTGATGTCCACATGACAACGGGCTGATGACTTGTTGGTAAGGACGCAGGGGAGGCTTTGTTTGCGGATTTATTTGATCTGGCGTCGCATCTTCAAGAGGGATTTTTAGAACAAGATTAAAACATTTCCTCATCCATCTCAAGTTCATATAGCACAGGTCTGAAGATGCCGAGCCATGTAATGCTGGAGAACACCTGCATGTACCCTAACAACGGGGGAGCCGGGATTTCACTCTCACAAACCATCCAGATGGCAACAATCTGCCAGGTCACTGTTTCGGCGCAAAGCCTGCCCCGCACTGACCAGCTCTACCGGTTGTGTTGCAGAAAGAGCTGTACGAGCGCACCACCCGGGGGCTGGTAGATGACGTACTGCAGGGCTTCAACGCCACAGTGTTCGCCTATGGCCCCACAGGTGAGCACTGGGACAAACTGGACGAGTCGTGACAGGGTTAACGCACGCGTATTGCTCGCAATATGAATTATATGAATACGCGTGCCTTGTCACGAAAGGTATTTTAAGGCATGTGCCACTATATTGCGCTAGCTTGTCCTTATCATTGAAATCATCTTCAGATATGCTCATATGCAATTGCCACTGTCCACGTTGGATCACTGATTCTACACGAACGCTGGTCATCAAACTTCGTCACGCCATGATAAATGGCATTATATGGCATGAAGTGATCATAATTACACGCTCATTGCAGCAAGTGCACCAGGTATACTACACATAGTTACGACACGTAACAGATAACAGTATCAACGACATTCAACGGACTGATAATAGCTGCAAACGGCCAGCGGGCGGCCAGGCGTCGCGGTTGGAACATATGGGTTGACAGGTGTGGCGGCTGGTATGTGTGCGTTGACAGGCGTGGCGGTTGGTATGTGTGCGCTGGCAACCGTCGCGGTTGGTACGTGTGCGTTGACAGACGTCACGGCTGGTATGCGTGCGCTGGCAACCGTCGCGGTTGGTACGTGTGCGTTGACAGACATCACGGTTGGTATGTGTGCGCTGGCAACCGTCGCGGTTGGTACGTGTGCGTTGACAGACGTCACGGTTGGTATGTGTGCGCTGGCAACCGTCGCGGTTGGTACGTGTGCGTTGACAGGCGTCACGGTTAGCACGTGCGGACAGACAGGCGTGACAGTTAGCACGTGTGGACTGGCAGGCGTGACAGTTAGCACGTGTGGACTGACAGGCGTGACAGTTAGCACGTGTGGACTGGCAGGCGTGACAGTTAGCACGTGCGATGAAGGCGTGACTGAACGGCCGTGACAGTTAGCACGGCGGACTGACTGACAGGCGTGACGTTAGCAGTGGAATGACAGGCGTGACAGTTAGCACATTGCGCGGCCTGACAGGCGTGACGTTTAGTCACGTGCGGGACTGACCAGGCGTGACAGTTAGCACATGTGGACTGGCAGGTGACAGTAGCACGTGCGGACGACAGGCGTGACAGTTCGCACATGTGGATCGGCAGGCGCCGGCAAAGGACGTACACCATGGTCGGCACTCCTGAGCAGCACGGGCATCATGGGTGCGCGCCCTCAATGACCTCTTCAAGGGCCATGGAGGCCAGACGGGAAGAGATCGACTTCAAGGTACTCACCCCCGAAACATGGAGATGGCTGCAGCTTGCAACTGGATGAGTTTTATGGTTACTTTCCGGCGTTGTTTTGGGGTTATGTTGTGAAAAGTTTTCCATTTTAGCTGTAAAGCTTATTGGGAAAGTTCACAACGCCACTCTGCCGAATGGCATTGCGAGCAAAGGCGCCGTACATGCATCGTCAGTGATAGCGTAGGTGTAATGACAGCATGGCTCGTGGGTAGACTTATGGTGAGCCCGTCTGACAAAAAGCCCGAAAATACGCAGGACGTTACATGCACATCTGAACACGCGCCCGGGTGGCCGGTTAAACACCCTTCGCTCATGTGGGGGGCAATTTGACCCCCTGAGATCTCGGAAACTAAGACAGCCAGTATCACCAAATTCATGGGGTGGCTTTGCCTGCATATAAACTCAGTTATGTCGTAATTTGGCGTTTTTAGGCTGTGATCTAGGGTTCAATAAGGTCAAACAAGGTCAAACTCAAGGTGGGTGTCCAAAGTCCCTCAGACCTCTTCATGCAACCACCGTGAACTCAGATAGCTGTTCTAAGCAAAAGTTCAATGGTGTTTCTAAGATCAGCAACCCTTTGTTATCTTGAAAAAGGTTAAGGTAACAAAAATTACGAGATTGCTGCTATTTTGCCATTGAAACGAGCGTTAGGGATCACGCCGAGTCGTGTGTTCCTAAAACCAAAATGTTGGCCGTGATCATTTTAGGTCTGTGACCCAATCTGACCTATACAAAGTCCATGGAGCATGTATTTTACGGTCTCTGTTATTTATAGATTTGAAAGGAGCGCCAGAAACCACCTCATATAGTAAGCTCTCGAGAAAAAAGGTTCGTTTGGACCTCGGTCTGACACCTTCATCCCTGCTGACTCCAGGCCAATGAAATTTGTTGTGGTTCTAAATTCAGTTGGTGTTTTGTCGAAGAGCCTCTCTCAGATATATATGGCTTTGTCTAGCACTCCGTTGGCGCATTAAATTGAATGATTCTCTGGAACTGGCCTTCGCTGGCAGCACCGGCTGGCCTGACTTTGAAGCAGCATAGGTTAGTGGCCTTACAAGGTACATCACATTTCAATGCTAAAATATCCGTTATTTAATTACCTACAGCTATTCGAGACTTGACGCAGCTATACCGCGCGGCTTAGAAGTCATTCTGGGTGGGGGGTTTGGGGGGCGGGGGTTGAATTGACCCTCACCCGAGCGCGTGCTAAGTCATGATACCGGGAGCACCGAAGGACGAAACCTACGAGCACAAGATGGGACAGAAACAAATTGTGTATCTAAGCTCATCGTCATTTGCGTATGCATACGGTGTTCTACATGAGGGTAAAGCGTCTTCACCTACCGGCAGATGACGCTTAGCTATCTGGAGATTTACAATGAGAACATTCGGGACCTTCTGAAGCCGAGCAGCCATACGTTAGAGCTGCGCGAGGACGCGAAGAAGGGCACCATAGATGTGGCTGGTCTCTCTGAGGTCACCACCCTCAATACTAAGGAGGTGAGAACTCGGTGCACACTTTCTGTGGGAAGGCGATCTGGCCCATTTCATGAACTGATGTTTTTTATATGAGCGACGCGCCCTGCCTCCTTGTGCTAAAACATGCTTTGCCAGCTAGTATTACCAGCGACTGGTGGCATACATAGACCTTTCGTTATTCAGCGAGACATGTCGGCATTTTACGACGGTTTTGCGATGTCGCTTGCACCTTCTCGAATAACCTCCGTGTGGCGTACGTGCACGGTGTCGAATAGTATATATATATATATATATATATATATATATATATATATATATAGCCTTGTCAAATAGGCATGCAGCTTAGAACGTCGGAATTTGGCTCAAACAGATACCGGCGCCATTTTTCGAGATCTACAATGGCATTTCCTGAAAAAAAAGACAGAGACGGGCTCCATTCCGCTGCATGGGGACCTGACCGCACCCCAGCCGAGCAAACAGCACACACACCCTCGCACGTGGTTGGCGTCTCCCGACGGCCAGCCGTACGCCGTCGAACGGCCCCGGAGTGTGCACTGACAAGATGCCCCTGATTGGTCGCCGCGTGATGGGGGTTGACTGGCCGCTGCAGGTGATGAGGCTGCTCACCAAAGGAAACAAGGAGCGGACCATGGAGTCCACGGCGGCCAACAAGACCTCCTCCAGGAGCCATGCTCTGCTGCAGGTCAGCCTCGCCCCGTTTGTCACGCTCGCCGCCACTGGTGCTTAACAACGCACTCAGCTGCTGAGGGTCTGCGGGCTCACTTGCCTCTCAGCCTGACAGGAAGAGCGGGCACTGCGAGAAACTGAAGCCCGCACCTCTACACTACCAGTGCTCCGTTTGTTTTTGTTACCTCAGCATGAAATCGACAGCTGAG
>NW_023596746.1:43402630-43503789 GCF_011947565.3 Pollicipes pollicipes
TGATAACGTCGTGTAACCGGTACCTCCTGGTATGTTGAAGGCCGGTTACTGTCAGCATAACAACTCTAAGCTCATAATGCAGTTTTTGTTTATTCACATTGTACCGGTACGTTTCGTTTCGTGCTTGCACGAGGCTGTCTTTTCGAAGTAAACACAGGAGTTCGGAGTTCATGCTCTGCACACGATTATCCAGCATTGTTTGCGCGTCGCAACTGTTCGCACTCCCCTCTGTTTGCGCGCCGCAACCGTTCGCACTCCCCTCTGTTTGCGCGCCGCAACTGTTCGCACTCCTCTCTGTTTGCGCGCTGCAACTGTTCGCACTCCCCTCTGTTTGCGCGCCGCAACTGTTCGCACTCCTCTCTGTTTGCGCGCCGCAACTGTTCGCACTTCCCTCCGTTTTCGAGCCGCAACTGTTCGCACTCCCCTCTGTTCAGCGGTAAGTAGCAAATATGGTGTCGGAGTCGACCGCATACATCACCCAACATATCCCACAACGATCGTCACCACCAGCCGGACTTGATAGTTAGCCACTTCATAGCTGACGTCCATTCATTACAGCTTTTGTCAGTTTTTTTTAGTGGGATTCGTGGGGCTGCTACCCGGTGTGGCCATGGGACCGACCCGGTGGCTGATGTCTGGGGGCCACCCCAGCGAGGGCGTCAGTGGCACGACCCGGTGAAACAGGGGGAGGGGGGGGGGGGGGGTTAGCGAGATACAGGATGAAGCAGAATGTGAGGAATAGGGAGGGAGAGCTTACTGTTTTTGGTAGGTCAAACACTTTGAAGTTGTGGAAACACTTGTCGATTTTCCTCTATTTTGTACTTGATACAAGGTTCATGCACGACGTGGTGATTTCACCGATCACGGAAATCCTGGCGACGTTATAGAGCTAATCGACCCATCGAGTAAATATCTTTGCCATGGGAGGCGTCAGATCCTTTGTTACGAAATGTTGGCAAGTAGATAAACTCCACCATTACCAAGCTCAAAACCTGGAGGATTGCCTGATGCCGCTTTGTCCCCGCGTGTACTGTTATCCAAGTACACACGGCACAAACGTGCTGTGAGTGGAAAAAACACCACCTGTTCGCAAGGCGACCAGAGTTAGAGGCTCCAGCTGGGCAGAGCACCACCTGTTCGCAAGGCGACCAGAGTCAGAGGCTCCAGCTGGGCAGAGCAGCACCTGTTCGCAATGTGTCGGAGAGGCGTAAACCAGATGCGATTGCCGTAGCTTCAGCACGCAGCCACGAGAACTCCGTTAGCAGTAGCGACAAACCAACACGTTCACTTGCTTGCTGCGAATTCTGATTCTGGAAGAAGGCGATGACCTGTCGGTTAGTGGCAGGCCCCAGCCGCATACCATCACGCGAGACAGGGTCTCAGCAGCCTACCATCACGCGTGACAGGGTCTCAGCAGCCTACCATCACGCGGTCTCAGCAGCTACCATCAGCATGACTCGCAGCCTACCATCACGCGTGACAGGGTCTCAGCAGCCTACCATCACGCGTCACATAGCCTCAGCAGTCTACCATCACGCGTGACAGGGTCTCAGCAGTCTACCATCACGCGTCACATGGCCTCAGCAGCCTGCCATCACGCGTCACATGGCCTCAGCCGCATACCATGAGGCGTCACAGGGCCTCAGCAGCCTACCATCACGCGTCACATGGCCTCAGCCGCATACCATCACGCGTCACACTGGCCTCAGCAGCCTGTCATCACTCGTCACAGGGCCTCGGCCTGAGCGTTTCAAGCCCATCCTGAGCGCGACGTGTAACTGAGAGTCGGAGCTAAATTTTGGCTGACACGCTGGTTACCATATGACCAGATATCTCTTCTTTCCATTCAATGCCTGCTTCACTGCGAGTGTGCATGCAGTGCGGCTGAGCTGTGTGTGTGTGTGTGTGTGTGTGTGTGTGTGTGTGTGTGTGTGTGTGTGTGTGGTGTGTGGTGTGTGTGGTGTGTGTGTGTGTGTGTGTGTGTGTGTGTGTGTGTGTGTTGGTGTGTGTGTGTGTGTGTGTGTGTGTGTTGTGTGTGGTGTGTGTGTGTGTGCGTGTTTGTGTGGTGGTGTGTGTGTGTGGTGTGTGGTGTGTGTGTTGGTGTGTGTTGTGTGTGTGTGTGTGTGTGTGTGTGTGTGTGTGTGTGTGTGTGTGTGTGTGTGTGGTGTGTGTGTGTGTGTGTGTGTGTGTGTGTTGTGTGTGTGTGTGTGTGTGTGGGTGTGTGTGTGTGTGTGACGCATCTCTTTTCTGTATGCTGCAGAACCAAGGGAAGCGGCTCCAAGAGGGGGCTCACATCAACCGTTCACTGCTGGCCCTGGGAAACTGCATCAACGCCCTGGCTGTCAAGGGTTCCAAATATGTTAATTACCGCGACTCCAAGCTGACCAGGTGAGTGTGTACACGATAGGGCCGTTTGATGGCTTGTGGGCACGAGTTGTCAAGACCAAGCGACGCTTAACTGCTTCTGATGGCACCGCCTGGACATTTGACGTGGTGTTCTCTGCTTTCCCTTTTACAGCATGTCCACCCTAGAAGAATATGGTGAACTCGGGCGCAGGTGTAGACCTTTCAAATTCTATTTAGCTACAAATATTACCAATGACTCGCAAATCCACAGAAGCTCTAAACCATGGGTGGGCTAGAGCCTATGGATGGGGTAGACAATTTCACGCACAAAACAAATGCCATGATGTTTAGTTTTCCATTTCTATACGGCTACCCAGCAATAAGTAACCAGGTGTGCCCTTCCCTCTATCCCAGCGACGCGATAAACCATACATTAACACCAGCAAACAAAAAATCAAGTCGCGGCACTCCCAGCTAGAAAGAGGAAACAAACATAAATAAGCGGGCGAAGAGGTGGTGCAGACCCAGCAGGAATTGTATTATGTAATAGGCAAGGACAAATAATACATGAGAAGGCTTACAGTAGTTATAGCCAAAGTCAGGTGATGACAGGCCGCTATAGCCACCCAGTAAACTATTACCGCCCATTCACAGTGCTAGTAAGGGTTGTACAGTCACACAAGTCAGAGGGGCAATCAACTGGTCATTTTCGTGCTGAGTTTTGAGATGGCTGTCCAGAGAGCCCACCCAGGTAAGTGGAGCTTGTTGCTGGAGGTAATCCTGGAGCCAGCGCCATTAACTTGGGTAAAAGTACATGAATACAGCGCTATAGTTGTTATATAGTCATTTTCTCTTTCTCTGTTTTCCAATTATGAATGTTAAACACTGAATCACACCAAAACGTCACCTCCAATATTTGATGACTTGCAAAGTATGGGGGAGGGGGGGGGGGGGGCACTGGTTCTACAGATAGGCATCCTCGACCACAGTCACATTGCACCGCGCATTGCGGAGGTGTCGAGTCTGGCGCGCCATCACCGCCGCCGAGTCTGGCTGTGACGGCGTCACGCCCTGTCTGTGTACAGGCTGCTAAAGGACGCGCTGTCTGGCAATTGTCGGACCGTCATGATCGCCCACATCAGCCCGGCGATGGCGCAGCGGGACGAGACCTTCAACACGCTCGTGTACGCCGACAGGGCCAAAAACATCACTAACAAGGTGAGCTGAGAAACTGGCTGTGATGTCGTAGAGATCTGACGTGGTAATGATGCAACTAAATGTTTCACAGCACTCAAACACTGCAGTCAGAAGCATTTTAGTTTCGGGTTATCGAGAAAGGACTGACGCAACAGCGTTCGACCACATCTGCTTACTGGTTAAACTGATGTCATTTGCAGGGCTCAATTATCGTGACATATTAAATTACATATTCCGGGCATTACTTACCAAATGGCCATGTTGCAGGTTAAACGGAATGTCCTGGATGTGACCCACCAAGTGTCGCAGTACCAAAACATCATAGCGGACCTCAAGAACGAAATCGGCCGACTGAAGAACAAAATCACCGTTCAGGTGAACTTGTGTACTTTTCTCCACGTCAAAATATTTGTCACTCAGAGCCTTTTCACATTGTTGTGAGCGTGATGATGTTCTGCAGGCGTTTGATGCAAGAATGTAAGCCATATTTGCCGGTTTATATATATATATATATATATATATATATATATATATACCTGGGTAGAAATGGTTTTTCCAGTGATGGAAGTCATGCAAAATTTCTGAAAATGGGTTATTTCTAGCCAGAACAGAATCAGCGGGTAATCGGGATTTCGCTCTAAATGCATAACCATATTTTGGTGTACAGTTCTGACGAAATCACCGCTGCAAAATCTGTAACGCGCATAGCTGACATATGCTGAGCCGTCCCCACCTCACCATACGGAGGTGGTGAGCCGCTTGTGAGGCATACTACGTCCCGCACCATGGCTGTCGGGACCCATCGGTGATAAATCGACACAGAGAAGGCAACGCAGGTGGCGATACAACATTGCGAGATCTCAATACAAAGTCAAGAAGCGACAGAGTGACTATGCGACGGCATGCCGTGAATGCCGCCAGTGTCGCGGTGCGAGAAGCGACAGAGTGACTACGCGACGGCATGCCGTGAATGCCGCCAGTGTCGCGGTGCGAGAAGCGACAGAGTGACTATGCGACGGCATGCCGTGAATGCCGCCAGTGTCGCGGTGCGCCAAATCGTTCGAAGTGTTCTCCTGGTGCGGTACGGTACTGAATGGAACTCGGTACGGAACTCGATCAAACTGTAAGAATTGCCACGTATCACAACCATATTCGAGGTCACCTCCGATTTCGAAAGGACGCCATAAGCACGCCATAGCTACCTTGTGACAATTTAGGAACATTCTCAGTCGCCTGTCCGATCCGAACCAGCGTGGGAAGAGGCCCGCACGGAGTCTTCTCTGCCCGTGATGCTGGCGCGGCGCTTCGGACTGAAGAGTGGATGTGGGCGGGATGTGGCGACGCTGAATCACAGCGCCGCTGACATAGGTGTGGTGGTGACTGGCGAGGTGCCAGGCGGTGTCGCTGACATAGGTGTGGTGGTGACTGGCGGGATGTCAGGCGGTGTCGCTGACATAGGTATAGTGGTGACTGGCGGGGTGTCAGGCGGTGTCGCTGACATGGGTGTGGTGGTGACTGGCGGGGTGTCAGGCGGTGTCGCTGACATAGGTGTGGTGGTGACTGGCGGGGTGTCAGGCGGTGTGGCTGAGTCAGATCATGACCGGGCAGGAGGAGGAGCCGGAGCCCGACCCCACCTCACAGCCCAGGAGCAAGGAACAGGAGGAGGAACTCCGACTGTTGCGCAAGCAGCTCGTCAACCTCTTCAGAGAGCAAATGGAGCTCAGGTAACACTAGGAGGGCTAGCAACACTCATCGCCGGCTGAGCAGGTAACCGGGGCCCCCGTCTCGCCACTACCCGCCTCTTTTGCAGGACATTCAACGGTTTCAATGAAGCCCGTAGCTTACCAATGGCTTCGAAACGCAGCATATGCACGGCATAATAGCTGTCACTGGACATTTAATTGAGAATTGGCTCCATTTCTGAGCAAGATTCCAGCCTCCATAAATCCAATTGACACCTTTTAGGCGAATCAAAACTAGATCGCCAGCACCGCTCCGCGTCTTGTCACTGAAATGACACCATAAAAACTAGAAAATCGGTTTTAGATTACTTTTAAGTTATCTCCAACCGCCAAGATATACAACACGCAATGGACACAAGAGACCCAAACAAACCTCTAAAAAGAGGCTTTCGTCTGCCTTCTGTTAGCAAACCTTTTGCTGATTATATCGTTTTACGCTGTACATCCTGGCAGAGCGCATTGCATCCACTCACTGATTCAGCTTTCGGCTTTTTTTCCTGATCTCAGTCAGATATACCTCTGCATATCAACTCCCCCTCTGCCACAGTCAGATGCCTCTCTGCACCTCAGTTCTCTCTCTCTCTCTCTCTCTCTCTCTCTCTCTCTCTCTCTCTCTCTCTCTCTCTTCTCTCTCTCTCTCTCTCTCTCTCTCTCTCTCTCTCTCTCTCTCTCTCTCTCTCTCTCTCTCTCTCTCTCTCTCTCTCTCTCTCTCTCTCTCTCCCTCTCCCTCTCTCTGTGCCACAGTCAGATGCACCTCTGCACCTCTGCACCTCCTCGATCTTTTCCTTAACTTCTCCACGATCTCTTCCGTGATCTCTAAACATAACATCTACCCTCAAAATCTGGCCGTGACCCTATGCGGTGAACTTTATCCGTGAACTTTGCCCATGGGCCCATCCTTGACCGCGGTCCCACCCTCTCACCCTGACCTCCGACCCTTACCCTCCTCCGGATCCTCTCACCGCCTGGGGCCATCTGAACAGCCGCTCCGTCGCCGTGACAGGCACCAGATGATCGAGATCGACAACGTGCTCCTCTGGCTGGCAATGGAGTTCGAGAAGCAGACGGCGCTCATCAACGAGTACGAGCAAGAGCGGGCCCTGCAGAGCAAGCGGACCGGCCGGGCTGGCTCGGACGGCGCCGGGGAAGCCGACAGTGCCGACGGAGGTCAGGGCAGCACGGGCGGCAGGCGCGCGGGCTGGACGGAACCATCGGCAGGGGGACGCAGTCCGGTTGGGCTGCTAAAATGGCGACAATGGAGGGGTGATGACTTTTGTAAGCGTCACCGTCGCTCCCTTTTGTGTGAAATGCAACGTCGTGATTTCTTGTCGTAAGCCACGTGCAAAGATGTGCAAGGGACGATCAGACATAGTCCTTACATTTCATTTGTTTTGTAAATCTGATTTCTTCGGTTGTTTCTTGCTCCTATTGGTGTCAAAACTCGTGTTGCTCACTTCTTGGGAGGGGTCTAATACCTTCTACGATTTATGGCACAACTTCTGAGCAGTTTTAAGCACGGTGCTGTAATGTTGGCTGGTTGAATCTGCACCTCTTCTATATTTGTGACGCTCCGAAGCTTTTGACTTAGAGAGCTCGTGACCCATCACCTCAAGGTCACATCGGTGACGTTTTACTCAAAAGTGACAAATGAAGTTTCTTTATCACTGTAAATGCACTTTAAAAGGGCTTCAAGACTGTTCTTCATTACTCAATCATTTCGAAACACATTAATATAGTTTTAGATGCTTTTACAAAAGCAGGCTGAGGTCAAGATGAAGTTAGTCCAAACCTTAGTGACTAAATTTGACATTTTTAGGATGACGGCATGTACAAAATCAGTGACACAAATCCTGCAGCCTCGACAGGCTTTCTAACGCCGTTTTCACACTGGTGTCCTTTTTTAGTCCTTGATACTGTTTTTCTGGACAATTTTTCCCCACTGACGTGCCTTCTTTAGTCTTTGATATAGTCGTTCTGGACAATTCAGTAGCCTTTACCTCTTTCACCTGATGCGATGTGACACAAGTCACAACTGTTGGTATCTGCTAGCTCCCATCTGAGAAAGTGATCTAGGGGCATTTCGCATCGCCTCCGTATTGTCCTCGTATACTTAGTTCGTGAGACAACAAAAGTTATTGTCGCAACACCAGGCGCCCAGGAGGTGCTCGTCACGGAAAGTGCTTCATTTTTTGATAGCGAATGGTTGAGACAGATGAGAGCAAGATAACCTTTACCGTCGCATTTTTGTTGTTCTTTCCGAAGATGCACTCACTAGATAGGACTATTTTAACAGCCCTGCATAAGCTTCGCCCACTGATGTTAAAAAATGGTGTTTAGGGGACCATTAGGTATTTTCTCATTCGACACATAAGTCTATGTTCCATACTGGCGTCACGCGCTTGGGGAGCGGCCGTGATCGTGTCAATGATGCACCGTTATTCAGTGTGTCTTTCCCCATGACACCGATATCAGCGTCGATGACATCTGCCCATCCCGCAGCGGGTGCCTCGGACGAGGACGACGCCGAGCCATGACGATATTGTCAAGCTTGGGACGACCTGCGCTACATTCAGGAAGAAGAGCAGAGGTAAGCGACGCGGCCGCCTCCGCGTTACTGACGAGCGATTTGCTGGCGGCGGACTGCGCCATCCCATTCAAACTCTTGTCATATACACCACCTATATTCAACGTTGATACGCCAACGATGATAGCCCCTTTAGAAAACATAACCGTTTATTAGTCTGAACAACACTCGCCTGGTTTTCTCCCTGTCTGTGGTCTTCGAGCGTGCGTTTTCTCTTTCCCGTCATATGCAGACACTTACGGGATATCGGGTTTCCGTCGTCGACAAGTTTCCGCGGAGCAAATCACATCGTTAAAATGCTTGCAGGTACCAGGAAATGCGCAAAAATGCAGAAATCGATATGATAGACCTAAGAACCAAGGCCAGCAAGATGGAGGAGGTAAGCGCTGTCGATAAATGCTCCGAACTATGTGGAATGACGGGCTCACTGTGGTATGTTAGGCATTTTTGACCTTGCGCTCATTTAACAGTTTGGTATGAACTGAATTGGTGTTGCTTTCTATGCGCAAGTGCACTCAAGCCCCAATTATGGTCATTTTGTGTTCCCGATGCGCTGAAAAGGACGAAGCCATTGTACCAGAGGCAATCAAGTACGGGACGTGTAGGTGATCAACACCATGTCACATGCATGAACAAAACTCAAAGTTGTCTCAAAGATGACTAAGGTGTTTTTGTCACTTTGGCAGCCAAAAAATGAGCAGTGTTGGTGAACTCTGGTCGCCCATGACGTTCCTGATCCACATGGTCCAAAAGTGTTTCCACCCGGCAAACCCAGTACGGCGCGTCGAATGGTTCCATTTTGCCGTCAAGGCACCGACAGATGTTTTCTGAGCGATTCAGCACCGGATTCAACGCGTCGCGTAATTTAACCGGTTAACCTTATTCTAAGTGGTCCATTTTATCTCGCTTGCAACTGAAGCAATTCCTGAACTTGAGCTAATTAGAATGAGATTCAGCATAATCATCACAGGCATGCACAGCACTTATTGGTGATATGCCTGGCCTGATATTTTCTCCGATGTGCACCAATGCCATTTGCCCGGACGGCATTCCAGAGGTGTCTGACATTTGAAAACAAATGTGCGCTAATTTTTGTTTTTCTTCCCTTGTTTACGAATAGCTGCCTCACGACAGAGATGTGCTCATCACAGTCTGCCTGAAGCGTTTGAAGCGCCTGAGCGGACCTAATCTACTGACCTCGCAGCGTTTTGACTTGTGGGGAGGGTGGAATTTCGCTGTTTACTTGGGGTGTAGACGGTCACTGACGGGGATTTCTCCCACCAGTTAACATTCTAGGCTACATAGCATGACGTTGCATTGGTGTCCGGTTCCATCGGTACCTTAAATGGACTAGGCTTGCCTGTCGACTGCAATTGAGTTCAACGTGTAAAAAGTGACATGAAATCGACGCATTCATTTAGTGTCTTTACTTTTGCCAGTAATTGCTCTTCACGTAGTCAGGTCATGCAATGCTGTGACTTAAGCATCGGTCCAGTGGAGGCGAGTACGGATTAGTTAAGCTTCAGCCATTACGGCGCTTTATCCCAAAAGCGTTATGCACAATGACAGCGCGCACGCTGCAACGGTTCAGCTGTTGGGGACTTGTCCACAGAAAAATTCTGCTGGGCATTAGCATTCTCTTTTCGCTGTTGGTAGAAAAAATTGTGATCAGGACGCGTGTTGTGAGCCCAATTCATAAGTCCTATGACTGCATACTGATGGGCTTAAGTTTTTCTTTTCTATAAATTTATCCCGAATGGTTTGTATGGGTGATTTCGGATTCAGAGTACCTGCTAAGCATAGCTTGTTGCGTGTACCCCGAACCCGCCACCCAAGCGTGCTGTCCAGTTCAACAGCTAATTTTGCCTCCGCCCTTTCGCCGGACAGGAATGCGGAGGGTTTTACGTGCCGCACAATGCTGCGGCACGGCCGCCTCGGGTCTGGGTTGAGCCTCGTTGGCCAGTTGCCAGCTGGCCTTTCCGTTTCAGTCGGGTCAAACAATGCGCCCATTCTGGGACTCGTACCCAGTGCCGCTGGATTACGAGTCCAGCATCTTTCCCCAAGACCACGGAGGCGGCAAAAGTTATCGGATTTCTCATGCAGTATTGGAGGCTCCAAATTATTTGCTTAGACGCCTAATTTATTGATAACATGTACATGGCCTTCATTCCGTCCTTGCCGTCAACGGAAGAGGTAATCACTCCTTTGGCGGTCCTGCAGCCGATATTGGGCCAGCCGGACGCTGTATTGATTGGCTTCGTGGAAGAAGCCCCGTCGTCGTACCCGCATTAGCCACGCAAATGATCCATTTATCTATTATTTGTGTACGTTTTCCGAGCGGCCGGCCGCCGGCTGCCGTGCTGACGGAGCAGCTGAGCGGCTGCCGTGGCGCCGGACCGAACGCGCGCCGGGTGCCCCTCTGCCGGGTCAGCCAACCCCTGGCACTTGGCGGTTGACCGAAAAAACCTATAGGCTGCTGGCGGAGTGGCCGCCGGTTGCCAGTTGCGGTGAATGTCACTGGTTATCCGATATGCAGAGCAGGACACAATCTGACTTTTGTAAGGTGTTCGGAATCGGTGTACGTCATCACGCACTGTATTCGCCGCCACCGATTGTGCGACTGTTCGCGGCGTAGCGGGCATTCTGATATCAGAACACGCCACTTCGCACGAGCGACGGCTCTCCCCGACGTCGTCTGACCTGATGTGCGACGCCCAGACTCTGAGGCCGCTGCTAGCCCGACCCCGGGGGTCGGCACGTTGCATATGTTACCTGTGCGAGGTAGGTGTGTCCGTGCAGCGACGGTCATGGACGCGGCGTGGCCTGACCGGGGTCGCACCCGCACTGAGACGTGACCCGGCGGAAGGCCCGGCGGCGCAGACACCCTCATGCCGCCACGCTTGTCAGAAGCACTCACCGGCCGCTACTGTCTGGCCGACCCAGAGGATGGTGGACCCCTGTAGCTGCCCGTGAGATGTGGGGACAGGTGCGACCGGGACCAGGTCCCAAACGATACCGCTGGTCCCCGCTCAAAGGCCTTGGCGGCCGGGCACGGCGGCGCACCTGGCGGATAGCCAGACCCGTAACCGTAGTGACGGGTGGGCCATGTGCATTATTTATAATAAGGTGCTCCCCGTGCATTTTTGTCAAGTCCGGTGGCCGGTCAGGACATGTCCATGACCTGTGACAAACCTACCAAGCACTCTGCACAGAGCTGATCTCCTCCATGTGGCACAGCCTGCTTATGTGGTGAATAGTGAGGTATGCGATAGTGTCGGTCACCGCGGTTATGCTCTCTAGCTGACTGCGGAGATACTGTATTGAAATTACCGGCACAGGTGTCAATGACCCTACTTGGTTTTCATTGGCAATTGAGGTCGTAAGCTGTAAAGTGCATTTGCGAGGAATGTTATGCACATAGATAAGCCAGAAGGAATTCGCTTCGGGTATTGGTTTTGGTAAAGACATATTACCGAAAAAGTAATGTATGTAGGTCTTCATCCTTCTGTTTTTTGTCTATGAATAAGGCTATCACTGTTGTCTTATCTTTGAGCAACTGAGCTGTTTTATTAGCAAAGCTGAATTCACACCCTAAATCTCAATGCCGCTTGTACCGACCGTAGGTCCGGTATCTTCACTGGTAATGCCTTTTGTGTTAACTACGTTACTAACCGCATTACTACGTTGCTAACTACAAATTGCGTTACGCTCATCTAAAACAGCACGTAAAAAACGCCCAGCAAACTACAGTATTTACATATGCGGCCCGCTAATGACGTGCTGGAATGGCTGGTGAGATCGCGTGCCTGATGTTGACCCGGTCCTGTCGCAGGCGCTGCCAGAGAAAACGTCAACGGACGAACAGAAGGAGCTGCTGGAGCTGCTGCTGAAGACCCACGAGCTCGAAATCGAAAACGTGAGGACTCTGCCGCCCCGCTGGCCAGCACACCAAACTAAATTTAAGCATTGGACAGTCATCTGCTACTCAGCCTGCCCTGTCCTGGGGGAGGGGCAAGAAATGGAGCCGCCGCGCGCGTTTTGTACCGCCGTCGTTCACGCCTTCGCTTTAGTTTCACGCGGTTTCATGATGCGACTGCGGACAAGCTGATGCCGAGCCGCGACGCGGCATACCGTGTACTGTAATCGGTAGCGTAACAGGTGCGCACAAGCTGGCGCCCTCACCAACGAGCCCTTAGCACGTCACAAGTCCATGCAACACGGCCTGGACCGTACCGGCGGGCAGTGCCCAGAGGGGGTGCGGGTGGGGGTCTGGGGGCCAGAAGGCGGCGATCCCAGGGGCGTCGTCAGCTGAACAGGCCCGGCACCCGGCCGCCTCCGTCCGTCGACCCATCGGGTATCGACCATGCACAGCTAGCCTGGCCACGGCGGCACGAAAAGCGACAAACACGCCGGCCGTCGTCGGCCGGCCAATAGCTTTACCATGGCGACAATGAGCCACACGGCGCAGGCCGCTTCGGCGTGAAGAAAAACAAAGCGGTGGCCCCCACCCTAGCGCCACGCCGGCGTCGCGCAGACACGACCACTGCCGTGGCGTTCGTCTTATTGACCGCCCGCAGATGAGCAGCGTAGCCCGAGGAACTCAACTGGCTTGCGAACCGCTTCGCAGCGTTCTTTGCAAAGGATAGTCGATTAGCTGAAGCACTGTTCCTTGCCACTCTGCGTGCTGGACATTTGCAGTGTTTACTGTGGCAGCTGGAACCAACGAAGCTGCCTGTTGGGTTACGGCGTCTGGCTGAACTTCAGGCAGCTGGTTTGGACAGCCTTCATTTGTTTAATGTCCGCTGCTTGTGCTCAGCTATTGGGACTAAAAATCCATACTGCACCTCTATCGATCCCAGACATTGTGGCACTTGTGGTCGCCGTCAAACTCAGTTTATGGTCAGGTTGACCTCGCCATAACCTTTAACAGAAGGCTGTTCGATATCCCATATCCTGGGACTCGACAAGTTTCGGGGAAATTGACCGTTATGCTTATTCATAAGGCCTTGACATGGCTGACTTACTCCACGTTGTCTTCTTGCAAGATCACTTACCGCGAAGAATGTGATTATTTACGTATTCTGGTAGACAGTCCGCAAGTTGTGAAAGTCATTGAACGCGATGCAAGCTCCGATTTGGGTTGACTGCAGTACGGCCAGGCGAAAACCCCTGAGCTGTGTTATGCGCCTTGTCTGTTTATATGCAATTAGCTCGGAAAGTTTCGATTCATTCACAAGGCGTCGCAACGACTGAATAAGTTAATTTAATGTACATGGCAGGAAAAGAAGCACATCATTAAAAAAGTGCCTAATTTGACGCTATTAAGGCTAACATCAGATATGATGAAATAAGCTCACTTGTAACTATTGGCATGGGTGTCGATTTCTCAAAATGACAGGGGGCCGGAGTCGTGGAAGTCGCCATATGCCGCCATGTACGTAAACGTGGTTTGTTTACGGTTTTCGATATGACCTTGTGTGAAATGCCGTAACTTGCTAAAGTCCGCAGAACCTAAAACATCGCGGAATGATGCTAAAACATTCAGACGGTAACACCAAACGAGTTTAGGTTCAACGAAACATGTTCATCGCGTAGTTAAAACATGCAGCATGCAAGACAGCATAAAATGCTCGAGTTAATATGGTACGAGCGCTGAGCTTTAAAAGTGTGGCTAGCTGTAATCTGCACTCAACTGAACACCTTAGCCCAGGCCGGGGCAGGGGGGGGGGGGGCACAGGGGGCGCGTCTCCCCTGGCGTTCCGGGGCCCGTCGGATCCCTCAGAACCTACGATTGAGGGTCCGAAAAACGGCCAGAGGTCTCATTCAGGGGCCCCGGGCACTCAAATGCCAGCCAGAGGGCCCTGTGTACTGATCAGGGGCCCACTAAGTCGCTAAGGGCCTACATTTTGGTCAGATGATACCAGTTGGCTCCGCAGTTGGCTCCGTGGCGGCATGGGCCTAAGGTCCCCACTTCCGAAGCAGGAACAAAGCTGAAGTCATCGATTTACATGGCTCGGGGTCCCAGAGCCCCTAACAGGAGCCTTGTGTTGTCAAGGAGTCCCAAGTCGGCCAGAGGCAGTGTTCGAGCAGGCCCAAAGAGCCTAGAGGGCCCACCCGGTCCGACGGTTAAAGGTTCGATTGGAGTGTCTAAGGACATAAAGGACTGGTCGGAGTCTTATTAAGGGGCCCAGACCTGCGAAGACGGACCCCAAATAACGGTCAGAGAGCCCTTTGCGCCATCGCAGATCCCCCCCCCCCCTTAATCGATATAGGCCTAGATGTCGGCCAGGTACCATCGTACTACATAGTCGTCTCCGTGTCCGTATGGACCTGAGGACCCACTTCCCAATCAGCCATAAAGCCGGGGACAATGATTTACACGGGTCGGGGGCCTTCCATCTGTCAGGAGCCCACAGCATTTGACAGAGGGCCCTGTGCCCGCGAGGGCCCCGAGCCGGCCAAGGGAAGTATTTGATGAGACCCGAAGAGGGGCCCGGACGGCCCACCGGAACCGACAGCGGCCCGTAGGGTCGTCCTGAAATGTTAGTCAAGGATCCTCTTGCACTGTTTTAGGAATCCCTGAGACAGTGGGGGTGTCTAGGCTGGTCACAGACTACGAACACCGCGCAGTCGGCCCCATGTCCCTCCGAGCCGTTGAGACCCATTTCCCAAGCATAAACGATGCCGGAGTCAGCGACTTGCAATATTCGGCGTTCGTGGCACAATGGGGAGTTTCTGTGTCGGTTAGGGGCCACAGTGCCGAACAGAGGTCCTGTGGCGGCAAGTGGCCCCTAGTCGGAGCAGTGTATTTTTCAGAAGCTTCATCATTTTCGTCTATCCGTTAGTCACAGCCCAGCATTAGCTGCCTACGGAGACAGCAACGTCTATTGTCCAGGTTTTGTTGCTGAGATTTGCGAGCGCGCATGCTACGTCACATAAGTTGTATCTGGATTGAAGTGTTTAAAAGTAATTTTTACAAGTGTCATCGTTGTCGTCCACCGGTGGACCACAGCAAAGAATTATCCACTGGGCTAACGTCCCGAGAACTGCGGAGACTGCAGCGCCCGGCGTCGAGGTGTTCGTTGCTAAGATTTGTGTGTGCGCATGTTGAGAAATCACGTTACATAAATTACATCACTGATCGATTCTGATTAAATGTTAAACATTTTCGGACAAGCATGGCCTGGCCATGTTAATACACGATGTTGACCACTCGATTTACAATCAAATTGTCATCTTCCAATTTCGATTAAACATGTCGATCTTCAATCGACCTTCGCGGTGTCCTTCATGCCCGTAGAACCCAGATACAGCATTTTGGCAAAGCGTCTCAATTCTTTCGGTTTGTCAAGAGCCCATTAAACCATTGTAGGTTAAGGGCACTGATGATTTATTCCATACGGTCGTTCAACGCCTGGTCTCTGCAGTTTATTGACTTTAAAACACCAACAAAATTGATCTCAAAGTAGCTTCTGATTTCCTTTCTGGCTGCAAGATAAAGATAACAATGAAACAAAGAAAACTGTGTCCCTTGGTAACAAGTAGGCCTTGTCCGGCTTTTTTGGGGGGGTCAACATAGGAGGGACTTTTGTCAACCGTGTGCTCCCCCTTAGCATGGCTCTGGCTACGTCCTCGCCTACACACAAAAACAGATCAAGTCGTCTACGTTGAATGACGGACAGTTGAATGTCCGTTGGGCTAATTCATGCCTAATGCAAGCATCTTCCCGCAGGCTTTTTTTGTGGGGTGGTGTGGTGTAAGGGAAGATAACTCGGAAAAAGATACTGTTGCAGGCGTCGAACATGCTTTATACAGCAATAAGTAGCAATGCTGATCCAGAAATATACGACAAAGCAGCCGTACGACCAGTTTGCAATCGGTCATGCGAGAGACAGCAGGGCCTGGGCAGTGGCCGCCGACGGCGGACGGCAGTATGGCTCAGACAAGGAACATATGACAGAAGAGCCTTCATCCTGTGGCTTGGTTGTTTAAGGAGAATCTCCAGTTCATGGCTTTTGTCACATTGTTTTTGGCGGTTTCAAGCTTCCGAATTTGTTTCCTCCTGAAATGCTGCGACAAGCCTTGTCTTTTGAAAAGCAGCCAGCGGAATGAAGGCGCTGAGAAGTTTGCCGCACTGTGAGCTATCGTTTCACTCTCAAAATTCTCACCACGTTATGTCTAATATTTTGGCATCTATCCTGTGAATGCATATGCAGCCTCAATGACCCAAAATACCTACCCGCTCGTGGAACTTCGCGTCCACAGGAATGACAGTATTAAAGTAGCCGAATAATCTTGGGAAGCTGTATAGCCATATTATTTACCGAATGACATATATGAGTCAAATAGGCAAGATTGCGCACCAGTGAGAAACAGCTCTAGAATGGATATCTAGCAAAGCAGCCATGTCATTTGAATAAAGAGCGCCACTAACCTCTATCTCTACCCCCCCGTCCCCCGCCGCGGTCACCGAGCTTGCATTCCAGAAAAGTTCCTGAGGTAAGCCCGGAGCCTACCCCCCCCCCCACTTTTTGAAAAGTTCCTACGCCTATACGCAAAACTACGTTACATAAGTTGCACCTCTGATAAATTCTGACTGAATGTTGAAGATATCCAGACAAGCATGGCCTGGTTATGTTAATACAAATTGTTGACGCATTTTGATCTTCAATCTGCATTCGCGGAATCCTTGCTATTTCTATACAACCCATATACAACTCTGACAAAGTTTCTGAGCTCTCTCGATTTAAAAAGAATCCACTGGGCGTTTTAAAATGAAGAGTGTCGGCCATTTATGTCATGCAGTCATTTAACGCGTGATTTTGTCAAAACATTTACTGTAAACTTAACACTCGCCCGGGTGGTCGGCTAGATACCCTTCGCTCGGGTGGGAGGGGGAGGGGGTTCAGTTTGACCCCGCTGAGGTCTCGGGAACTAAGAGAGCTTGACCCACCACATTTGTAGGGTTTGTTGACCTGTACGTGAACTCACTTAGATAAAAGTTTGAGGTCCCTAGGTCATGGCATTCTGGTCAAATAAGGTCAAACAAGGTCAGGTCTTAGGCTGCTCTCCAAAGTGCCCCCGGAACCTAGATAACTGTTTTTAGGTGAAAAGTCACATGCTCATTTAGGGTCAGTGACCTTGTTTGACCCTTTGAAGCTCATGGTGACCAAAATCATACAAGACTGCTCTGAGTTTTGCATTTGAATCAGCGACAATGATTACGCTAGGCAGTATGTTTCCAAGAACAAGACGTCGATCAAGGCAATCTTAGGTCAATGACCTATTCTGACCTCTAAGAAGTCCATGGACGATGTACAATGCGGTTTCTGCTATTACGTATTTGGAAACAAGCGCCAGAAACTATTCCTTACAGCAAACTCTAGAGTAATAAAACAGGTTGGTTTTGGCCTTGGTCTGACCTTCATACCTGACCTTAGGTCAACGTAATTTTCTCTTTCAATATGTTTGTTGCCTAAGAAGGTACGTCGGCGATGTATGGCTTCGTGTAACACTACGTTGTGTTGTCAGATTGAACGATTCCCTGGAAAATGACTTCGCTGAAACCATGGCCTGACTTCGACCTACCATAGGTCAGCGACCTTACAAGGTGCATCCAAGTTGTTGGTACTAAACGATCTGCTATTCAGTTATGTACCGCTATGCAAAATTTGTTCGTAAACCATCATGGAAAAACCTTCGGGGGGATCTGTTCGACCCCCACCCGAGCGCATGTTAAGGCATAATTGATTCGTGGTAGCGTCTGGCCTATGTTCCAGTTATATATATATATATATATATATATATATATATATATATATATATATATTAACAAACATGTTCTCAAAAGCAAACGGGTGATATCAGGCGATTTTTTTTTGGGGGGGTTTACTATCAGGGGGCTTTTGTCAACCTTGTACACCCTTCCCTTACCAGGGCCCTGGCCGCGCCCCTATCTGAATATAAGACATCGCAGCTTGCGTTTTCTTTGTTTCTTTGACCTGCAAAACAACGAGTGGAAAAATTCCTTAATATTTATCTAATTTTGAGCTGTCATCTTTTCTATCCTGCTTGGATCCAGAATTGCATCCATTTAGTATCCAGAAAGTTGGGGGCAAACTCACCACCAGGAGGGGGAGGGAAATTGTTCCTGGGGAAAGAGGAGGCGGTGCAGTAGCCCACCCAAAATAATATACATCAACACCCGTGGCTATTGGTATACTTTTAAGTGCCAAACACTGTTGTGGAAGACTCAATTTCACTATTACTATATACCTCTCAATATGTCATCGCTTGATTGCGTCATGGAAAGCTTGTATGACGTTAAAGGAGCTGCCAAATTGGCCGCGCGAGATTTCTACCCTAGCTAAGAGGCTGCCTTACATGTAGTACCTAAACCTCCCGAGACGAGAGGTGGCTATAGTTCGCCGGAGCGTGTTCGCGGAACCGAATGCCGTCATGTACCCGTGTTTTGGCCTTTTCTCAGTGATGTTCTTACATGTAAACCCGTGAAGTTATTTTATTGGCCGCATTCACATTCTAGGTGACGGCGCTTTTCTCAAGTTTATTTGTTACAAGCCTTGTTTTCGAAATAACTAATGCCAACGTCAAACTTCCTGTATCATGTAACACAAACGCGATTCGTGATTGAAACTTGCATGCAGTGAATGACAATGGTTGAGAGCTATTTGAAGTTCCTTCGCTCCAGAATTGGTCCTCTCGTACGCCAGACATGAAAAGCTGGACGATTACATTTGTTTTGGTCGAGTAAACCGCGTGGTACAGTCGGAAGGCGGTGTTTGAAGGATATTTCTTTGACGTCATGCACACCTGAATGGTCTTAGAAAAGGCTGCACGAAACAGCCTGCACAACTTTGCGGGCGTCTAGCTCAGAAGCCACATGGTTTTACGAGTTAAGCAGGGCCGTGGAGTGCAACAAATGATCTTCAAAATGTCCATTTCAGTTCAATACCCGATGCAAATGTGGAACATTCCCTTTAACAGTCAAATATGCATGGATAAAGAATGGTAAAGAGTCCAGTAGTAATATAAATACAAGTAACACAATATTCAATGTATGCAGACTAAATGATACACTCATCCCATCGTCTTTAGGCCATACTTCTGGACCGTTTTCGACATGAGCTCGTGCCTGATATACGCTGCTGGAGTTAGCGTGACGTGTCGTCACCTGTGGTGAGTCGCGTGATTTACGTGACATACGCTGCCGGAATTAGCGTGACGCGTCGTTACCTGTGGTGAGTCACGTACACCACGGCCGCTGAACATGAATGATATCATTTGTCGCTTGAAATAACAAAAGCTAGAGAGGGACATAAGCGATGTTTAGAATAGTCTCTCGCGGACAGTTATTTCGGAGCACGTCAATGCATAGGAGGCGTTAAACAGACAAGAAGCGAAGCTGGCTTGCCGACGATGCCCGTGGCTCACAAAGGATAGAAGCTTCACCTCCCGTCCCGAGGTCCGCGTCCCCCAGCTTGCATGCCAGTAACAGCTCTTGCCGTCCCGTCCTGCGTATCGAAAGGTAGATGGCCTCTTGAACACCTGTGGCTGCCGCAGTTCAGGATCAGCAGTATGTTTCGACTGAGATCAGGCCCATTTGCACAGTGTTTCCAGCGAGTGTCGGCCGACTGTTCGGTGCGGCTTGCGCCCAAGCTGTGCCGCAGTGCGGGGATGCGTATCAGTTGACCCCGGCCGAAGTGAGGCGGGGCAGCGTGACTGCAGCGGCGCCAGAATGTTTGATCCTGTTAAACAGTGCACTGCCAATTATGCTTTCCGAGTAGCAGTAAGTTTCCCTGGAAACGAAACATATGGTATTATTACAACAAATTCGAGGCGCCCTTGCATCACACTCACTGCGGCACGTCATTGCATACCAGTCCTTTTCACGCGAGCATTATTAAGAAAACATTTACTTTGGCAGCAAATCTGAAATGAAAATTGTTTAGTGCAATTGCGATTAACATGACTCACATAGATAAGAGTAAGCCTTATTCCTCGGAGAAACACCAGGAGAATGGGGATATCAATGGGTTGATATTTCGGCGACATGTTCTTTTCGAAACAATAGCTGAAGTAAATTCAAAATTGTCTGCCGATGATTCTACTCGATTTTTCAGGTTTGTTTTGCTAACAGCAAGCCACAGTTTCTACAGGACACCAACATTCAGGGGGTTAAATGAAGAGCGATTGTCAGCCATTGCCACGATCCAGTGTGTATCTAAGAATTAGAATACGCGAAAATATGTGTACCTACAAACGAATTCAAGCAAATAGGCATCACGCACTACGCTTCATTCAAACATGCAGGCGAGTTGAGGCAAGCAGGGATCACACATCGCGCATCAAGTATACATGCAAGCGATTTCAATTGAACAGGCATCGCGCATCGCGCGTCAGGCACCACTTGCACATATAAACGATTTTAAGCTAGCACGCATCATACAGAAAGGCACATACCACGCACGCATAATCAGCCATGATGAGCCCTGTACGTCAAGATTTGGTCGCCGACTTTTTATAAGAATAGTTTCACTTCTTTCTTGTCTGGGTGGTCCCGTGCTCTGTAGATGATTATGAGCTCTAAAAGGGCATAGGGTCTGTACCTCCCTTGATTTCAGTCCGAGCGTGCTTTGCCAAAAAATGATCACCGAAAGGGGTATTCCCTGCTTTGTACGCATAGCTTGGAAAAACGACAATGAGCTAAAAAATGTCTCTGGCGAAATCTTCAATCTCGGAGCCTAAGTTTTCTGGTGGCAATAGATGTCATTCATGCAAGTCTGGGTTTCAAGGGGTTTGTACGCAAAGGCATGGTTTACGAAATCAAGTGTAAACTGGGTGAAAAACATGTGAAGAACATAGTCTATGTTGGGTAGTCGATGCGTCTTTTTTCGTTTGAGATATGTTGAACACCTGCGAGACGCTAAACAAACAGGAAATACCCCTTTCGGTGACCATTTTTTTTGCAAATCACGCTCAGGCTGAAATCGAGGAAGGTATGGACCCTATGTCCCTTTTAGAGCTCAAAGTCATGTACGGAGCACGGGACCGCCCAGAAAAGAAAATAAGCGAATCTGATCTTATAAAAAAACGACGACCAAATCTTAACGTACACCGCTAATCATGGCCGATAATGCGAACGTGATATGTGTCTTTATGTGTGATGTGCGTTGGCTTAAAATCGCTTACATGTGTAAGTGATGCCTGACGCGTGATGCACGATGCTTGTTCAATTAAAATCGCTTGCACTTATAATTGATGCGCAATGTGTGATGCCTGCTTACTTCCACTCACTTGCACGTTCGAATGAAGTGTGAAGCGTGATGCCCATTGGCTTGAATTCCTTTGCTTGTGCACGCATTTTTGCGCATTCTTATTCATAGATGTGCACTGTATCTTGGTAATGGGTGGTAATCGCTCCTTATTTAACCCCTGAATGTTGGTGTCCTGTAAAAACTGAGGCTTGCTGTTTCCAAAAAAAAAACTTTAAAATCGAGTAGGATCATCGGCAGGCAATTTTGAATTCACTTCTGCTATTGCTTCGACAACGACATATCGTCGAAATATCAACCCATCTAGATTTCCATTCTCCTGGTTTTTCTCTGGGGAATAAGGCTATTACTACTGTCTTATCCATTCAAATATGAAATGCTTGCAATCTGGGATTACCAAGGAGAGCCCATCATTTGTCGTCAAGGTTTAAAAGTATCTGATAAAGTTTGCTGCGAAAGCGTTTTTGCTTCGTCATCATGTTCCTATTAATCACGTTGCATTTTAAATTTGACCGGGTAGGAATTAATCACGAAATATTGCAAACATAATATGGCAAATAGGCACATGATGCCGAACAAAAGAATCAAAACAAAATTACCAGCCATTTCGGTAGACAATACAAAATTTCACAAGATTCACTATTGTTTTTTTTAAGTTTTCGTGCACTGCAGATTCGCTACTAAATTCTGCCTTATGCTGCTAACGTGAACAGCGTGCTGAGTCCTCCGTCCTGAGTCCTCAGAGCTGGATCCTCCGTCCTGAGTCCTCAGAGCTGAGTCTTCTGCATTCGCCGAGCAGCGCGAAATATTTGAAAACACGGAGTCCCCTGCATTCAGGAAAAACAGGTTGTCCTATCAATGCTGTTTGAGGTGTGTATCCACGCGGTGTTTGACGGCAGGCATGGACCCACAGATGGAGATGCGCAGCAACCAGCTGATCAAGGACCACGAGCTGCGCCGGCGGGACCTGATGATCCTGCGGTACGACCGGCAGCGCACGCTCTGCGACGAGATCATCAGCCGACAGCGGCAGCTGATCGAAGGTCAGCGGGGGCGCCGCCCTGAGGACGGCTGGGACCCCCTGGCGTCTCGGCTGCTGGGTGGATCTTCCGACTGCGATCCTTGGATGTCCATGACCCCTTGCCACTTGGCAGCTGTGAGCATCGGTGAATGCCGCTGAAATGACGAATTAGCTCACAGCTGCTCATCACTGCTGGCCAATGCTGACAACCGCTGACCATGCCTGACCATCGCTGACCTTGCCTGATCGTCGCTGGCGGTCGCTAACGACCGCTGACGATTCTGACGATCGCTGACCATGTCTGATGATCGCTGACGATCGCCGACCATCGCTGACGACTGCTGATCATTGCTGACCGTCACTGACCATCGCTGACCATCGCTGACTATCGCTGACGAGCGCTGACCATTGCTGGCGATCGCTGCGGCAGATATGGACGCCGGCCGTGGTTCCAACAACATGCAAATGCCAGCTGAGCTGCAGGACATGTACGATCTCTACACCCAGGAGGTGCACGGCGCCAACGGCCAGCGTAACTCACGCTTTCTCAACGAGCTCAACGAGATACTGCGAGTGCGTACCGGCCGCCGCTGCCGGGCTCGTCTGGCGCGGGTCGCCTGACCGCGCCGCCTGGCTCGGACGGCCGTCCCATGCGTGTTCTCGCTCAGCGCCGACTCATGCGCTGAGTGGTGTTCTGTGGAGATGTGTGCATTGGTGATGCTGGGCACCGATCAAGTGTACGTGTGCGGCGTTTATTCACGCTTCTTGTTAACGTTTAGCCGTGACTGGCTTGGCTGACCCTGCCTCTGCCGACGTCTGACCCACGCTCCGGCTGTCACCTGACCCGTGCTCCGACCGACGTCTGACCCGCGCTCTGACCGACTCCTGATCCATGCTCGGACCGCCGTCTAACCCGTGCTCGGGCCGACTCCTGACCCATGCTTCGACCGACCTCTGACCCGTGCTCCGACCGACGCCTGACCCGTGCTTCAACCGACACCTGACCCGTGCTCCGACCGACACCTGACCCGTGTTCGGAGCGCCGCCTGACCGGGTTCCCACGGCTGCCTGACCCGTGCTCCGACCGCCGACTGACCCGTGCTCCGACCGACACCTAACTCCGTCGGCGTCCTACAGACGCCCTCGATGCTGTCGCTGCGACCGGGCGACGTGCCTCCGCTCCACTCCAGCCACCAGGCCCTGGACGAGCGCGGCCGGCTGCCGCCCATCAGCGGCGACAAGTGAGTCGATACTGCGGGGCACAGCACAACAGCGGCCACCACACGGGTACAGAAGCGCTACTGGCCAACACGGGATAATGCTCACCTGGCGACGGCGCGGTCGATGCGGTCGGCGATGCTCCCTTGTGATACATGGATGCTGTGTCCCATTCCATTCCAACCCAGTGCTTTAATATCTTTGTGCCTTTATGTTCAAACTGATTTTGCTTATGCTGCTTGTTTTTGTGTGCATTGAATATATGAATTGTGTTTTTGAATCGAGAGTAGATCGAGAGGAGGGGGGGGGGGGGGAGGCAGTCACCGCACCATGGCCCCCAAAAATGGTCAAATTCCGGCAATAGCTTTTGCTGATAAAATTTCGTTTTAAAATATTCCTCATTTTGCCTTAAATCGGGCCACTTTTTGGACTTTGCCCCCAATGTGGCACTTTGGATTGGGCCTTGTTTGGTATTAATACACCGGTTACGAGAACACTGCTGTAAGATGCGCAGCCCAATCTGTCCGTCAGTTCTTGTCACATTCATTTCCGATCTACGTTTCATCAATAGTAATTTTCAGTTCTTAGTTTTACCCACCCAGTCGTGATAGCTGCACTAACATGTACGTTTATTTGCGCTCTTTGAAGCGAGCCGTTTTCATTCTTGCCAGCTGGGCCTTCTCGCCAGTCGAGTTCCCCGCACCAATTCGTGTTTACAGGGAAGAGAAGCTGTTCCAGCAGCTGCCGCGGCGCAACAGTCTGGAGTTGGAAAAACGCCGGCGGCCCGAGAGTCCCCTTAGTCTGCGCAGCGCCAGCGGGTAAGTCAGCCACCTGTAACGTCATCCGAGCCGTCGTGGAGTCGTGTCAGTGACGTCCTCCTTCCCGATGACTGCAACGAACAACTTTGGCGTCATAGTCGACCCTTATCCTAACTCATGTCGCAAGGTGTAAAACCTTAACCGCATGCTACTGGAAACGGTTTTCGCCGCTACGAGTTCGCTTTGCACTGTAAGGCTAGTTACCACTTAGAACTGCTTGAGGGTTAGTTGGGATGCAGTTTCATTTTATTTTACATCGCTTAGCCGACGAAATGTTGCATGGATGTTGACTAGCTCGCACCAGATTTAACTTTTTCGGTTGGCTCAAAAGTTTGTGCAGCTTGTAGCTGTGTAGTGTTAGTTTATGTGCTGGGATGTACGCATTGGATGGGTCGTAACGCTTGCCTCTCTGCAATCCCTGGCGAATGTGACAGTGTCCATTCGTGGAAATAACAAGTCGTCGTGTCCCACGTCGCTGATAGGCTCGCGGTGACACGATGAGGCGAGCTGTCAGGAGGCTCGGTAACTTTGGGCCGATATTTTCAGCGCGGCCAGTACCCACCTCCCGAAAATCCCGTCCGCCTCGGCGCCGCGCCGCCGGCAGTCGCGTAGTGTGCCCTCCTCCCCCACCAGGGAGACCGGCTGTCAGACGGCCAGCATTCCCCAGCTGCCCCGACTCTGAGCGAGCGGTCGCGCCCCTCAACTCCCCCCCCCCCTCTCTCTCTCCCCCCTCTCTCTCCTGCCACCTGCATGAGCCGGCCTTGGCCATGGAGCTACCTCACAGATCTAGCATGTTTGCATTCCCCTCTGACCTTGATCTATAAAGGTATCCAATTTGACAATAGACTGTTTTTTATCACCCCCTTTTCTAGAGCAGCAGCTGCGCTGACGGCTGCTGATTAGCTAATAAAGTGCCGATATGTGGGCACATGGCGTGCTTGAGAACACAGCCATTTTTCTCAAACGAAACGCAAAGGATAGACGCATTTAAAGAATCAGCCCCTTGGAATACCATGGAAATAACAGTGTTTGAAGCATGAGTCACGCGCATACGGTGAGGTATCCGCGTCGCAATGGCTTACCTCGGTTGCAGCGGGGTACACGGTCGGAAGAAATTACGATGATGTCATTATGTCGTTTTGTAATAGGGACTACACTTAATATTTACATCAGATTGTTCATCAACGCACTGCCGAGGTCAAGAGCAGGCGCCCGAAACCAGGCTCATTGCGATCGCCTGTGGCAACAGCGCTAAATGGAAACTGACCGCATGTCGTCGTCACGCCACTTGCCGCCTCAGTTGAAACTGCATGCAGTAATCCTGAAGGAGCTTTGGATCCAGATCTCCATCTGGAGTATTCATTTGTACGGTTCGTGCTGGTATGCTTGCCAACAATTCTTGCGTATTGCTTGCATACCCTGCCAGTGTTGTCTCACTTGTAGCCTCATTTCTAACCGCACGACTTACTGCTTGCCTGCCTGCGTTGACGTCATTTGCCACCTGCCGCTCCCACCATCGACGAATCTGTTCGGCCGCTGTGTGTTATGTCATGCGTAAATGCCCCAGCCTGTGGTTTGACCCGGTACCATGACGGCAACGGCCCAGCCTGTGCAGAATCTCTGACCCAAACCAGCCTAAGCTCCGGCGCGTTTCACTGGTGCTGGCGCGTGGTTCGTGAGTGGTGTGTGAGTGGTCCTGCTCCTGACCGGCGGTCTGTTGCGGCGCAGCTCGGTGCCCAGCTCCGCCTCCCCCCTCCAACTTCCCCCCATCCAGGGCTCGATGGCCTACTCGGAGCTGTCGAGCGGCTACGATCGACGGGAGATGAAGGAAAACCTGCGGGGTCTGCAATCCGTAATCGGCAGGTGAGCTGCTGGGTCTGCAATCCGTAATCGGCAGGCGAGTACTGTCTCTCTCCTCTACTTACTCACGCATGCAGCACATACATGTCGCTCACTCCCTCACTCACTGAACCGATCAGCAATCAATCGCCTTCTATCCCATTCACTCGCTCACTCATTCATTCAATTACCAGGTCATTCACTTGCGCTTTCCCTTCAATTTCCATTTTTCTTCCCTTTGCATTCTTTTGTTCCCCTTGTATTTGTCGGTGACTTACAATCACGTACTTTCTTACCATTCCCATGCCATTCCATATATTCTTTATTGCTTGCTATTTACACATCATTCCGTGCCTCTTCTTTTTTGCTTGTAATGAGGTTGTTGATCGATATTGGCACATATTTATCCGTCGATGCTGTCTCTCGCCTTCCGGCATGTTCTGCGGCTTTTGGCGAGACAGGTACAGATTCAGAATCGGTCGGATGGTGGAGATGACAGCGCGGATACAATTGTCCGCTAGTGTTTCATCCCTGAAATAGGCAGGTTTTTGCTGTCGGTGGTTGCACTGGCGGTATATTGTTTGGAGGTATATTTCAACAGTGTCTACGTAAGAGTCAGCGCACAGTGGTGTGCATGTGCTTGGGAAACCTACGAGTTCCTTGCACCTCTAGGTCTATGGTAGTAGGCTGGTTACTGCATGCGCCTTCACTGACTGTGTGCTCCCTCATTTGTGCGTTGGAGACTCACGAAATAGCAACCCCAAACTTGGAGAATTTAACGGAGGTGCCCCGCAATGCTCGCTAGTCTCTGGCAGCGGCTCTCTCACACAGAAAGGCCCCTGACAGCGCTGGAAAAAAAATTGAAAGGCCCACGAAAATTTTCCAACACGAGTTTCTGTGAGGGGGGGGGGGGGTAGCCAGGGGTATCACCTGCGACGTAATCAGTCGGGCCATTTGGGTTTGACACGCTGAATAAAAGTTATTGCTACAAGCTGGTATATGCATAAATTTAACGTCCAGAAATCACACAAGATGAAAACACCAAGGGCAGATGGCCTGGGATTCATTTCTGGATGAAACCAAGCTTAGTTTTTAACAACATATATCCAATAACGCGAACACAAGGAACGCTCATGCGCGAACATTCCCTTCTTTAGGCCTTGCAAACGCTTCCCTCAAACAGTGACACAGTGAGTGCACCAGTGAGTTACGTCAGCGGTATCCACGCTGCTGAGATGAAGGCCTGCGGGTAGGAGTGGCGTGCTGATGTTGACCGCAGCGGGTGTGCGGCAGGCGGCGCAGACGCGGCAGACACCTGTCCGGCTCAGCGGAGGTGCTCACCTCGGCGGACGGCAGCAGCGCCGACAGCAGGTCAGGGGGGGGGGGGGCACTCTGAGAGGCGAGGGGGAGAGCGCATGGCCTCGCACTGGCAGAGCATGGCGTGGTGTTAGTTATGGCTCACGAGCCACGCTTCTCTCATCCGTGGTCATCGCAGTGTTGGAGATGGCAGTCAGTGCAGGAAGATCCTCCCCCGCAAACCCTCGCACTTAACCTGTGGCTGTCTGGCCGGTGTTCAGTATCGCGCTGATGTCGGGTCGCATACAACCGGCGAGCAATAGCTGGCCGAGTCCTGTGTTACCGAGCCTGCGTTCGCATTTCCCACCAGTTCTGCTAATTGTGCGTGATAGAGGCTCGTCCCCGTGGCCGTCGGAGCCTCTCAGTGAGCCTGCCATTTGTGTTATCCCTCAGGGAAGGCTGGTTGAGAAGGTCCAGCAGCTACGATGACCTGGGATCGCTCTCGGACCTGGGCCCACGGAGGAGCTCGTCGTTTCGGAGCCGACGCCGCTCCCAGCGCCTCACATAGTAAGGCCGAGTCCGAGGCTCTCCGATCCACTTGCTGCCTACTAAGCTAAATGTCTGAAACAATATTTTGCCGATCAAAGGTCGAAATGAATTCCGCTGGTACAAGTGCTCACGCTGACTAACGTTGTGTGACCACCGTATCTTTTCAACGGCTCGGTTCAGGAAACATGTGGCTGCTGCTGGACTTTTCATTCCATTTAATCATTATATCACCCTACATTTCACTTGTTTGCGTATCGCAGGAGAAGCATGTCGACTCCATGGCCACGTGGGCTAGTTTGCCAGGGCATGGATCACGCGCGCGGACCGCGGACATTGGTTTCAAACTGATTTCACGATAAGACAGTATTGATAGCCCTATTCCCCGTAGAAGATATAGGAGAATGGAGAGATATATGTGATATTTCGGCTACATGCCTTTATCGGGTCGTTCCTATAAAGGTATGCAGCCGAAATATCACATCTCTCCATTACCTGAATATTCTACGAGGAGTAAGGTTATCAACACTGTGTTATATATGTGCATAGCGTTCCTCGCAAATGCACTTAACCACTTAAGTAATTTTACAACAGGTTCCGATGACCACCGTCAGGGGCGACCTAAACGTCAGTGACCTAAGCGTCAGTGACCCGAGCGTTTGTGACCCGAGCGTCTGTGACCGGAGCGTCTGTGACCCCCAGTGTCTGTGACCTGACCGTTTGTGACCCGAGCGTCTGTGACCCGTCCGCCTGTGACCGGAGGGTTTGTCGGTAGCGCGATCCGCGGCCGTGACTCCATCATGGAGTCTGATGACGAGTACGACGACGTGCGACTACCGTCGCTGGGGACCCGGCCGCCGGGACGGAGGCCCTCCCTGCACAACGGCCTGGCAACACGTGAGATCGCCATGCCTACTCTCGTCAGTGACCTAGGGCCGACTGATGCACGTTGACACCAACGCACGCGCAAAAACGAACACGTGAAAAAGCACTCTGTTGGTACGCTGCTGATGCCTTGTCGGCTGCCACGGCGCTCTGTTGCAGTGCCCTCTATCGGCGACCGGCGGACGGCCCGTCGAAGCAGCGTACGGCCCAGCTCCGAGGGCGGCGCCTCGGTCATCAGCTTCTCACTGATGCGCTGAAGCTGAACACAATCACCAGCTTCTGACGCTCCGAGGGCGGCGCCTCGATCATCAGCTTCTCACTGATGCGCGGAAGCTGAACACAATCACCAGATCTTGACGCTTCAAGGGTGGCGCTTACATCATCAGCTTTTCCTGATGCGCTGAAGCTGAACACCATCACCAGCTCGTGACGAGCCTCACGCCGTCCCCCGCGGCGCCGGATGCGACGAGCGCCACTGTTGGCTTTTCCCTGATCCCTGATGCCGACGAGCATCGCCAGCCGTACCGGAAGTCCCCGGCATCGCAGTCGGAACGTCGTGATACGCTGAAGCCCAGCGTCGGTTTGTCAAGCTCCGTTGTGCTGCGCTTACCGGTGTTGGCCGAACCCCAGACAGAGTGAAGATGGTGTGACAGTAAGGGCAGGTCGGGCACCGCGGAGGTGATCTCCTCTGGTAGGGGCGTCGTTAAAGGGTCTTGATTGGGGCCCCGGAAAACTCGACATGGTGACTGGTTACCCGATCAGAATGGATGGGTCATTATAGTCTGGTAGCCGCTGGCTGGGCGTTGTCGGCGTGTGTCAGTGTGTCCGTTTCTATCGTCTCGACCCCATCCTAGGCTCCAGATCATCACAGTATTAAGGAAATCAATGTACACGAGGCGGAGGTGCCGGGCGCGAAGGAAGAGCAGTAGCAAATGTTGGGGTCTGGAATGGCAGTTGATTGTTCCTTGTGTCAGTTATGGCCGCCGTACGTTCAAGAAATAACTATGGACGGCGGTGATGATTTTAGCAGTTACGCTAATCAATGTGCTGTTTGTATTGTCATGCTCGCTGTCTTGATATCGTAATCGTAAAAAGGCAGCACTTAGTTTCATGGTTCCAGTGCTAAGACGCAATCACAATGGTAGTATCTTAAATTACAGAAATTGCCCTTTCTTAAAATGTATTACATTCCTTAAACGCACAGAAAATACGATACACTCGCCTTATTGCTTTTGCACCCTTTTAACAGTTTTCCCTTGATGTTGCAATATTTCTGTAAAATGGCGGCCAAAGCGTAGAGGGTACGTGCGCTGTAGGATATTTATATCACGACAGTGCTTGATTTCATGCGGTATCGAGCACAGACGAGCGGATAGATTAAAGTTTATAGGTGCTCTGATTTTGTAAACAAACAAAAAATCACGCTTTTAAGCTAGTTTTACGCTCATTCAGGGCCATGCAAAATTACAGGCATGTTCGGTGCTGTTGATCCGATCACAGATTGATCTGAGATAGGGACAGGGGTGTCCACCTCCATACTGGTCGAAATTGCAACTTGTTATGCATGTCACATGTATTTTGCTCGTTTTTTCTGTTGGTCCCTTGCAAGCTCTGCCCATGGGTGACTCGGTATCATATCGCCATTCTGATCATACAGCGCGTGCTGGTTGTCCACAACATGCAAACTATTCGTGAGCCATCGTTTTGGGACTAGCTCTTTATTTGCGTGCTTATTTCTAAGCAAGTGCACACACTGGGGCATGACCAACCAAATTATCCAAGTATATCCTGTCCAGGCTGGTTCGCTGATGTTTACAAGAGTAGTTGTTTCAGTGCCTGTTGTTTGCCTCGGGGAGAAGCGTGCTATTCCCTGGCGTATGTGGTCATTGACATATTGCAATTCCGCTGTGATACAAATGGTTTGATGACTTGCTGACTAAGACCGGTTTATCGCCATAGCTGATCATGCGTGCAATATATTTGGTGAGGCACATTCTATATGTTTTGGACTTCTGCCAGAACAGCGCAATGATCATGCATATGCAAACACGAACGCACACTCAGACGGCGCATGCCATTTCCCTCCACTGTTCACTCTCGGGGCTCTCCCTCCCCAGGCGTTTCAGTAGTCCACCATACTTATTGAAAGCTGCATAATTAATTTTTTATTCCGCCGTTGAGGAGACGATCCGGGTCGTCGCGACTCATATCTGTTCAGAATCTCAACTTGTCTATCGTCGAAATGTTACGTAGTCGACATACCATGACTTGCTGGCACTCTGCAACACCGCATCGCGCTGTGGTCGGCAGGGCGAACGGCAAACGGCACCGCCGATGCTTGCGCGATCTTTCGGCGAGAAGTTTGATCAAAATCAATGTACAATGCCTGCACACCGTATTGGAACGCAACACGACATGAGCCCGCCAATATATGCTTCTCCACATCAGCAGACGCAGCCGATTCTGTGACCACGCCAGTGTTACAATTATTTGCGCGCATGCGCATGTTCACGGGACGCGACGAGTCCTGAAAAGCGTTTGATTCGGACCAGAAAATTCAGCATACGTCAACGAATATCGTTTCCCCAAAAGCATGCCAAAATGAGCAAAAAGACCGACCTGACAACAAACCGGTCTTTTGATAAAGGCACAACAATGGTAGCTGGCAATGCACTGTCTACGAAATGCGTCTAAGCCCGTGATAAACTCTGCACCTAACACAAAACAGAACGTTATAACACGTTCTCAGCTTGAACTGATGGAAATCACAGACATCGCTTTCCGCAGCACGCACCACTCAAAAAGGAAACAGAGCTTGAGCGGGCACCGCCTCACGAGCGAGTCATGCGGTCATCTCCGCCCTGGAAGATAGGCGGATCCTGGGGGGGGGGGGGGGGGGCACGGGGCCATGGCCCCCCAAAACCTCTGAGTGTGTTTTGCCCCCCGCAAAAAAAGCATTCCCAGGACTTCAAAAAAGTTTCGTCTACTTGCCGTCCGTTTTATATTTAACTGTTTTAACTGTTTTGTTTTAACTTCTGTTTAAGGTTCAAAACCATTTCGGTGCTTTTTTCGGTTTCGAATGGTGTCCCTACTAGGTAATCGCGAGAAACACCATGCACTGGACCTCGGATCCCACACCAGCCAGCTGGCGACGAACAGTTGCCCCCCCCCCCCCAAAAAAAACAACTCCAGCCTAGATCCGCCCCTGCTGGAAGAGGTGTTCGGAGCGCGCGGCACACCGGACGCGTTCAGATCGACTGCTGCTCAGTTCGACCGCGAGTAGTCAGCCGCCTTTGGAACGGTCCCGGAAATCGACGTCACAATGTCGCCCGCAGCCAGATCGACGGCTTCAGCGAACGGAGCTCCAAAACCGTGAAGCTAGTATGAAAAGCAAGAGAAGACGGGAGCCACGCTAGCGCGACGCCCCACTCTGAGATTTACACACGTCGAACATCACCTGCTGAGTCCAGCGGAGATTTTACAGTCAAAAGATGCCGCCTAGAGAAGAAATAACTCAGGCAGAACCAGGCCGTCCCACGCCCGCTTAAAGGGAATGCTTCACATTTACCGATATTGAAGCAAGGTCAGATATCATGGAACAGGCTGATTGTTATTGTACTAAGTAGTAAAGGCTACCATAGACAACGCAATTTCTCTGTTTAGTAAATGTGCCGCTGGATGCGTCATTGTTTAAATACGTCACCGTATCTTGCAAAACATTGATAACCAGTTGACGGGTGCCGTCTGGCAATCGTGCTCACGAACGCCACTCAAGAATGACTCTATTGTCCGCGCTGGGCTTGATCACCACATGGAATATTAACTGGCACGATTTGAATGACGTTATGACGCCATGAATGTCAAGGTGACTCTCAGATACTCTCCCAAATAACTCCCCCCATCTTTGCGGCCTTTAAGCTCAGGACACAGAGGCCTTTAGGTCTTAAAAAGAGCACGACCGTAAGCTGCATCAAAACGCCTTCAATATGACTATTTCAGTTCAAAATCCCACGCAAATGTGGAACACTTCCCTTAAGCGTCAAAACGCCCTGAAGTCATACTGCGACCGACGTGCGACGGACCCGTCGCCGCTCACCCTCGGTCAGCCGATCCGGGCCCAGCAGCCGCAACGCCACGGAGAACCACGGCCAGATACTATCCGAGCAGACACCGGCGCGGTCTACCGCCGAGACCACTGGCACCTGCGCAGCCTGAGCTCGTCTCCGGCCTGCCTGGAAGGCCGCTGACGCCTGCGCAGCCTGAGCTCGTCTCCAGCCCGCCTGGAAGGCCGCTGGCACCTGCGCAGCCTGAGCTCTTCTCCAGCCTGCCTGGAAGGCCGCTGGCACTTGCGCAGCCTGAGCTCTTCTCCAGCCTGCCTGGGAGACCGCTGGCACCTGCGCACCCTGAGCTCGTCTCCGGCCCGCCTGGAAGGCCGCTGGCGCCTGCGCAGCCTGAGCTCGTGTCCAGCCTGCCTGGAAGACCGCTGGCAGGCACCTGCGCCTCAGCTCGCCTCCGGCCTGCCTGGAAGGCCGCTGGCACCTGCGCAGCCTGAGCTCGTCTCCAGCCTGCCTGGAAGGCCGCTGGCACCTGCGCAGACTGAGCTCGTCTCCAGCCTGCCTGGAAGGCCGCTGGCACCTGCGCAGACTGAGCTAGTCTCCAGCCCGCCTGAAAGGCGACGCGCCGGTGCCGTGCGCCGCCCAAGCCGCGTTCCACCGTCACCGGAGCGTCACGAGCCGCACCTGACCGAGCAGCGACCGGCCCCACCTCCAGATGTGGTCAAGCCATCAGGCACGCAGGACCGACACCCGTGCGAGCTTGTGTTTGTGCCTTGTGGCTTGTATGCCAGAGAGGATGTCACGCTATAACTTGCTCTGGCCATCTTAGCTGGTCGATCGGCTTCAGCCATTCGCCGCCAAATTCTCGGTGTCTGCCACGCGACGGAGCGTGCAAAATAAACAGGGCGCCAGACGACACGTCTGGGATACTTAATAAGTACCTAAACTGAGAACAAAAGACAAGAGCACGCTATAACAATGTCGCTGATCCAGCCGCCGACGCCACCCAATCCTGGCACTGACATCACTTCGCTGTACCTAAACTGAGAACAGAAGACAAGAGCACGCTCTAACAATGCCGCTCATCCAGCCGCTGACGCCACCCGTTCTTGGCACTGACACCACTCACTTCTCCACGGACCACCATCATGTGCCGCAGTGACGTATGTGACTTCCGCCCCCGCCTCGCGTCACTGGACGTCGCTCGGTGGCCCATCCGACGGTCGCGTCCACTGCTGCTCCTCCCGGTAGGCCCAGAGCGTGCCTGCGCCGCGCGCGCGGTACACTGTCCGGTAGAAGAAGTCAAAGAAGAAGAGCAGGTCATCCACCTCGCCGTCGTACGCGCCCTGCTGGCTCTCCAGCAGCTCGCGCAGGAAGTAGTAGACGGCTTCCACGGTTGCCAGGTGGGTGCGTGGCTTGCCGCGCTGGTACCGCCAGAAGCGCGTGTGGTGCGCGCGCAGATGGACGGCGCGCAGGCCGCGTAGCCGCTCGTCGCTGGTGAGACGCCGGCACTGGTTCCACGTACAGTCAAGGAAGAGGGCGCGGCGGATGGGGCGGCGCGCAGCGGCAAACGCGGCGCAGGCGTCAGCCACGCTGCCAGCTGACTCGCTCGGGAACACCAGCACGGTCTGCGGCCGACCGGGAGAGGTCAGGTGTCAACCGGTGGGGCACGAAAGCAGACAGGCCAATAGAGACAGAGTACGATCTGCGCACTTAGTGGGTAAGACGCCCATCAGATAAACCTGACACCAGCGTGACTCCAGCTGCACCGCTGAGCCCGTGCTGACATGTGTACAAACGTCGTCAAACCAATATTGTTTACAAATGATAGGACTGGGTACCACAGGTCACTCTGCCAGTGAACAGATGTAGCGAGCTAAGTAGCCTGGGGTCACCCCGTCCGGCAGCGCCGCCGGTCCGTTCGCTTCACCTCCTCCGGGTCGTAAGTGCCCACGTCCGGGTACGTGCGCAGAATGACGTCATCTGGCGCCAGCACAGCGGCGTGGACGGCCGTGCTCTTGCCGTCTGTCTCGCTTGGGTGTTTAATGATCTCCACTGTCAGTGGCAGCTGGAGAAGAGGCACACACTTTAGCATTATGCCTGTTGGCAACACAGAGCTTTCAGATCACAGGTATGAAGCACTTGTGTCAATGTCATAACAGAAGGCACCCTATCCAGAAAAATGTCATCAAATGAACATCACATTTTTACTGAAACATGCCTGGCTGGAAATAAGTGATCACTGGCTGGCAGTCATACTTCCACTGAGGCTGCAGTTCACCACTTGACTGGGGTTTGCTGATTGGCTCATAGGAATTTTATGGTTAGGGTTCCACTTCAACACTCACTGACTTACCTGAACATGAGGGATGTGCCCCATAAGTGCCTCAACAGGTACAAGGCAGTTATAGCAAAAGTACATCCTTGATTTGCTGCACTTGGGGCATGGTGATCTCACTAATACCTTGTCTAACACATCTGTAGAGCTAATCTTGAAATCCTTAAATGGCTCTGATGGCTGCATAGCTGCCATGCTACAACCACTCATGGGCTACCTTTTGCCAGAAATGCTTGCAAGGTGCTGCCTGCAAGTATAGCATACCTTAATAACAGTTGTATAAAGCCACATGGATTTACATTCACATAACAGCTCACAGATAAGCTTCAATCTAAAAATGAATACCCAATGTTTTCATACACATATAGCCTTAGATGGTGATTTATCTGGACTCTGATAACTGCAGCACCTACATACAAAGTTTGTTGCTGAAAAGTCAGAGGATAGTACTGAAAGGTAGCTATCAACATTCTCACTTCAAGTACCAACTTTAGGCCACAGGCCTATGACAAGTTGGGATTTATTCAACACTCAAAATGACAAAATATAATACCAAAACAGCATAAAACAAGCGTGTCAGCTGGAACATATCAGACCAGCAACAATTGTTGTCACATCCGTGAGGAGCAAGCAATTATCTTTTGTATTTTCTGTGACAGCCAATGAACAAACATTTCCACCTTTTGCCACTATCTGACCTTGATACATTAGCATTGTCTATTTAGTGTGCAAGACATGATTGGCACCTTGTGATCACAATCATTTTAGTTTTTACATAAGATCATACAATCCTGATGTTTTCTGCACATTATTAGCATTGTGTGCTGTAAAATAAGTATGCATAGCAAAGTGATTACAGCAAGAGAACAATGTTGCTGATTTATTTACATTGTTGGTACCTATTGTGTGCTTTAAGGTAACTACAGCAAGGGCAAGTGAAGAGAAACTGCAGAGGAAAGCACTTGTATAGGTAAAGGCAAGCCAAGCAGGGGAGGAAGAAGCAGTCTGCTCTTGAGGAATTAAGGACCCAGAGGGTACCTTCCAGGCCCCCAAAATGTTTATACATTTACATTGAATGAATACCTTTTGCACTTAAGCAACTGAAATGTGTCAGTAATGGCCTAGTCTTTTCTTGAGGTTCTAAAAGCATCTAATATTAACATTGGCCCATGTTGGTATCAAAAAGAGGTGTGTGCATCTATCAAAGTGGGAGCTGAGCTGAGGACTGAGCAGCCTAACCTAATCATATATGGTGTTATTAACATACTTAGCCCTCTTTATCCTGATAAACAACAGTTTTCACTTCTAACTTTGAGGGAATAATCTTTGATTTGTGCAACATAGTAGTGATGATAAAATAGCTCAAATATATCAATATAATAAAGCTTGAAGGTTTGTGTGATATCACTTCTTTACACATTTATGACACATTCCAGAAATAGACATGACAAGCCAAAACCAGGGTAAGGAGCCCTAAAAAATGATAATAACGCCTGAAATGTTCTCCATGTTAAGCATTAGACCACATAAGCAAAGCCAACGAACAAAACTGCAGGCCCCTCGGCACGCAAGACTGTTCTGAAAAAGCGTCCTTAGATACAGGTATCCTCATCCTAGCATCCTTACATCCCTTAGATACACATGCCTGCCTACGTGCCTTGCGGTCCGGTAGCCGCTCGCACCGACTTCAGCCCACGGACGTGGAGCTATGGCGTGCTCACATACCCCATATACCGAACGGATCGTTACATGCGGTAGTTGTGCGAAATCCAATCCCACGTTTCGTAACTATTCCTTTATTGAAACGTGTGCGCAAGTTATACTTGAACATAGAGATTCCATATTTTGAATTGCAATGTCAACACATCCCCGACAATATTTAGTACGAATCCACGTCCGTCAAGTTGGCACCCAACACGTCCTAGAGCCTGGTTAGTACGGATGATTGCTAAGAGGGGCACTGTGTTTAGCACCGATTCGCGCTAAAACTGGCGGAGTTTACCACGCGTAGATACAAAGCAATGCAGTCCAGTAACCCAAGACCCAACAGAGGAAACGAGGCTATTTAGAGGTGAACCCCGTGAATTTCTTTTCGTTCTATGGGAGTGGAAAACCTTCACCACTTTGGCATCCCAATTTTCATTTGATTGCGAATTGCTTCTAGAACGCAGCCGGTCGGTTGGTGGTCAGTGAAGAGCATGGCAAAGCGGTTAGGAAACGTGCGCCGGGAAACATTTGCACCCAATTTACAAAACAGCGTTTTCTACCGGATGAGTATGCTATTGATATATCCTGGACTATAGGCCTTCGGGTATATCGTCTTGCGGGTAGTGCTGATGAAATATGGTTCTTGGGCTGCAATGGTTTGTGGTAGGCACGGGTTTGGCTCAAATGTCTTGAGTTAGCTAAAGACTGGCCCACAGAGTTTAGGATCTGATTCAGGTCTTGACTCATTTCTATTCTTTTTTCATTTGACTTAGTTCAGATGCAATTCTTGCATGGAATCATTCGACTCATAACTCATGAGATTGTAAAAGGTAAATGACAGTGCGTATACACCCTCCGAAACGGAGGGCGGATACGCGCCGGCTTATACAGGCTTAGGTAAGGCACGGCGAAGGCTTATACACCCTCCAAAACACAGGGCGGTTACGCACCGGGCTTATACACCCTCCAAAAATCTTTCAGATGGTCGTACGTGTCAAGCCTACGCGGATTGGCAGCCTTGGAGGGAAGCAAGTGCAAAAATGCAGCATCCCGTGCGAAAAGTCGGCTCTATGCGTGAAAGACATCAAACGATCACAAAATCCTTCAACTCACTCTGAACCAGCATTATTATGGTGATGAATTTTATCCAGTCTCCATTGGATGGATGATTACCGTGCCGGTCTCGCACCGTGTAAGCCCGGGTTCGAAGCTCGACGACGGCCGCTGTGAAGTGGGTGGGTTCATGGCCCATCGGCGTGGCGTGGTGATACCAATTTGCTTCATTTCTAAGCGGAATGACTTCTAAATTGGGGTCTTCATATCGGACAGCACCGTAGTTTCTAATGCCAGGGGGGGGGGAGTCCACACCCTAGATATATTGAGGATTCCGTGAATGTTGACCGTAAATCTAAATGAGTGTGACACACTCAATAGCCAGTGGAAATGGCGCATACGACGGCGGCGGCATGTAGAATTACGTTCGGCAATTGCGCGTAAAAATTCATCGGCGCGTATTCGACTGCTGCTCAAAGGCGAAGGCACCAAGGCCAATAAGGACGAGACCTGAGTGGTCATGGTTGCCGCAGGAGACCAACAAAGTGGCTCCCGTCAACAAGTATAGGGTCCTCAGAGCAAGCAAAAAGAACTCAAGACCAGCGTGGTGGGCCCCTAAACGATTGCTAGTGCCTCGACAGCCTGACATATGAAGCCCCGGTCATAGCACATGACCCTCCGAGCAAACGGGGATTATTCAAGACTATAAATTAATACCCCTGTGCAATGAAGGGTGCACGGGCAGGTTAACAACACGAGTCTCGATAGGGGTGAAAAGTCAGCCGCAAATGAGACCAAAGAGAGAGAAGCCCTCCATCAAAGTAGAGGACCTCTGAGCATCGAGTGTCTCCGTGCCTTACCTTATAAGAGCTCTAGCAACAGCACAAGGCATTTCAAGCAAGTAGAAAGAACCTGAGATTTATAGGAACGGTCCCTGAGCAGCTGAGTGTACTCTGGCATATGCGGCCCCAGAAAAAGTGTATATAACCTTTCGGGCGAATGGAAAGAATCCGTGGAGGAAAACCCAATTGATCAACAGCGCTCCAGCATGGAGGCAACTAGCGTTCCAACAGCACATTGGGACTTACGAAAAAAATGCGAAGAGATCAAGGGCAACGTGGAAGGCTCCTTAGCGATCAGATTGACGCGGCAAGTAGACATATAGGGACAGGCAGCCAACAGCGTAATGCCTCTAGACAGCGTAATGAGCCCCAAAATTTCCACCAAGCAACACTTTCTCAATCAGCAAAGAATGAACTTCGCTTACTTATGAACTCCTAACTTTTGCTAGCAATGGTTCTTGGTTATCTGTAGGCTCAAAGGCATCCAGTTTTGTTATGCTTTTGTTTTTATGCCCCCACGCGCCTCTCCTCTCTCCCACTGCCGCCGCGCCGGCCGGTCCGGGCGGCAGTCAGCTGACTCAACAGCCAGGCAGAGCTGAGGAGACGACCCACACGTATCGGCCGGCCGACTCGGCGCACACACAGCACTCTCCCCCCTGATCTTAGATCACAACGCATCACACATCATATACAGGGTCATACACATAATGTAACGCGTCTCACTGGCACATGATACAACGGGCGCGCTGCCGTGCAACACGACAACTCCTCATCGGCGGCTGCGGCTCTCGGTACACATCATGACCGTCAACTGTCAGGCCCTCAATGTTTCCTCCCGTTCCTGGCTCTGCCTCCGGCGCCCCGGCTTCCCTGACCTCGCGTTCCGCGCCCTGATTCACACGCGGAGCCGCTTTTTTGGAACACGCTCGGTTCGTCTACGTCAGTGCCTCCCGCCGCCCCCTTTCGTCACTCGCATCATCTCGCGCCACCCTGGTGACATGCAGGTCGCGCACGTGCCGAGGCATCCTGTTGACCTCCACGGTCTGCGCCGACAGCACTTTGGTGACGGTGCCGAGCAAGCTCTGTTTATCACATCGGCGGCTCGGGTTCCAAACCCACACAATGTCTCGAACACCAAACTTACATACCACTACGCTCGGCTCATCCACCGCTCTGTCAATTTCGCGCACGCGCAGCTCGCACCGGTGTACCACGTTCGCGGGCGTAGCCTCATGTCCCATCCCGTCCTTCGGTGTCACATGGTACATGTAGACGGCTTCAGTCACCGAACACTGTGACCGAGCCACGACAGATTTCACCGTTCGGTGGCATCGTTCCACCAACCTGTTTCCAGACGGTGCATGAGCTGCACTGAACCGGACCGCGAGCCCCCACCGCCGCGCGAAGTCTCCTAATGCTGCACTGCGGAAGGCCGTAGCGTTGTCTGTCAGTAGCTCCAACGGAGCTCCCGTTCACAGAACAACTGTTCTAGCTGCTTAATCACGCAAACACTGTCCTGTCCCCGTAAGCGCCTCCACACCGCGAACCGGGAGGGACCGCAATCAATGATTGTCAGATAGTGAGCGCCACCGACATGCGTCACGTCCATTGCAAGTCGCTCCCACGTTCCCAACACGCCCAGCCCCCCTCTCTCCCAGGGGGCTGGTGAAGGATCAATAGACTGACAGCGCTGGCAGTCCCGCACCACCTCTCTCACTTGACGCTTGGTCACTGTCGTCGTCGGCTGGGCGCGCCTGCAGAAATACAGGGTGTGCTTAGCCCCTGAATGTCCAGAGAGCTCATGCACTCTGCGGATTTCTGACAGCTCCTCCGCCGCCTCGTCGCTAGAGACGGCGGCGCAGGTGTCACCGTTGGACGCAGCCGACAGCCACTTCTGCGGCACTCGAGTGAGAACATCAGCCTTGTTCTGACAGGAGCTCACAAAGCTGACGCTGACTGCCAGCTCGTACTCCTCGATGGTCGGCTTGAAGGTCTGCAGGCGCCCGCGAATCAGCATTTCGCTAGCCGCCTGTGTCCTCAGCCAAGCCTTAAATAGTACTTTGACTCAAAGTACCACTTTTCCTAGTGAACTGACTCAGCTTACAACTCACCCCAACATGATTGGCTCCTGAGCAGACTCATTGTCGAGCTTGAGTTAAACCCAAGTCTGGTCAACATACACTTCTGTGGGAAATGCTCCATTTCAGTAGATGGCTACCATTTATGGCGATGACATGGTATCAGGGAAAAAGGCATCTCATGCTTGACATGTTGACATGATTTGAGTTGAGTCAGTGTCTTGAGTCCGGGATCTGAACTGAACTTTAAAATGTGTATGTTAGCTGAACCTATCAGATAAAGCATAAGCCTAATTGCAGTAATTGTAGCACATGTACATTGAATCACGATTGCTAACAGGCTGCTACACAGTCAACACTAGTTTATGCTCATGGCCAAGGTGCAATGAGTGCCAGTGTTCAACATACAAGCTATTTCACGGAAGACATGGTTAATCATTTTGCATGCAAAAATGGTTGCAGATTCATCTTGATTTAGCCGGGCCTCAATTTTAAAAACCAGAGCACTGGGCTCAGCAAGTTGCCTGGGGCATACTACTTATTTGTGCTGCCAATTAGACTTCAGCCATACGACTCACTGGTACAACTTTGTTGGAAATGATAAGTTCATGACTCAGCTCATGAAATGCCTGGCAAATGTGGTTCAGGTCATGACCCAAGCAAGCATTTTTCCTAATGAGCAGATGCAGCCTATAACTCACCCCAGAATGCTTGACTCCTCAGCGGATTCACAGTTCGCCTTGAGCTGAACATGGGTATGGCTAGCATGTTTATCTTGAGCCTTGGGGTACCGGGTGCGCTGCTTAGAATCTATGCATACTAAACACCGTCGACTTTAGTACGAATCGGTGCGAAACACGGTTCCCCTCTTAGCAAAAATACGTACTAAATATTTTCGAGGATGTGTTGCATTGTTATCCCAACGTCTCTCCACGTCTTTGCACGATTCAGCCGATTTATTTCACCGGGTGTACACTTTCATGATCTTTTAAAACTCTACTTTGAATGAGAGTGAAGCTTTCTGTGTTTTGATGGACATATTCAGTCTCATCCTATCAACTTCAGCGTTTTTTTATCATTGTGCGACTAATACTTTTTCATTTAAATTTTGTAGTGAATTGGTGGACCGCTCTGGCGGATTGCAGCACTTTAAGGCAGTTTTTGTTGATCATTCTATCGGCTGTCATGGGCGACGGCTTGACGCTTTAAGGCAGACGCGAGCAGGACTATGTAACGTGATGGTTGTTGACGGGCCCAAGGACGGTTGAGAGCTGAATAAGGAGTGAAAACTGCATTTAGTATTGAGAAAATCGTAGGGAGTGCTATTTCGAATCTTCAGCCATTTCATCGCGGCGAAGACAGGCAGTGCTATGCAGTGTGTTGTAGGTAGTGCGATCTTTGTCTCGGAAAGAAACAGTAGCGATGGATTATTTATTGTGAGGGTGTGTGGGGCCGGCTGGACTCACTTTGTACCTGCGATTCGCACGGTAATTATATGTACCTTGTTCATCTCCATGCACCGTCAAAGAGCTGCATTGTTCAATGCTCAAATGTTCAGTGTTGTCTGAAGTTGGGTGTGAAGGGTCTGCCCCTCCAACCCGCCGCCCGCAGGAAGAACCACTGGTGTCCTGGCTCCCGGTTGGGGGTTTGCATTTAGGAAAGAGCGGAACATTGATATTTGAAAACTTTGCATGTTTTATCATGTCGATGTGTGAAATATGGTGTCATGTATAAATTGAACAAAATGTACCGCTAGTGGCGCTTGCAAAAGGGACGGGGTACAAGGGGCAGGAGCACCCGCCTCCTCCTTAGGCTCCGACTTCCAAAGTACCAGGAGGGCCCGCCAGGCCGATGATCAAGGACCCGATCGGAGGGCGTGAGGGCGCGAACTAGACGGAGTTTTCAGGGTCCCGATCTGCGGTGACGGGCCTTCCAATGACAGCGGGTCCTTTGTGCCGTTCGGGGACTCCTGAGTCGATAAGGGTCTGACACTGAGTCTGGCACTGGCGCTAGCACTGGCACTGGCACTGACACTGGTATCCGAATCTAGCACCACCAATGTTGTACAGTCGGCGCCGTGCTGGTATGGGCATGGGGGCCCACTTTCAGAACGGGCAGCAACGAAGCTTGGGCCCCTGCATCTACCAGGGGCCTACAGTACCTACCAGAGGGTCCCGTGTTAGCAAAGGGTCCCGAGTCGACCAAGAGCAGGGTTCAATGAGGCCAGGGGCTCGCCGAAACCGACAATGAAAAACCTGATTGGAGAGAACAGGGGCCCAAAGGGCTGGCTGTGAGTCACATAAATGATTACATCCCTTAGGACTGTGACCTGGAATATTAGACAGGGGTCTCTTGCACCGTTTGAGGACCCCTGAGACATTGCAACACCAAACAGTTGGCTACGTGTCAGCCTGAACCCTGCGATCCCATTTCCCAGAAAGGACAAGGCCGGGGCCCATGATTTGCATTGGCCTGGGTACCTGAAGCGATGATTAGGCCCCTGTGTCGGTCATGGGTCCACCGTGCTTAGCAGTGGGCCATGTGTCGGAAAGTTTCCCCAAGTCCCTCGCGGGCTTTGTTTGAGTAGGCCGAAAAGGGCCCAATGGCCCCTCGGGACCAAAGATCAAGGGCCCGATTGGAATGCCGAAGGGCCAGAAGGACTGCCCGTGGGTTGCGATATCAACGCACCCCGCCCGTTGGGCCGTGACCTTCAAGGCCAGCCAGAGGGCCATTGCATCGATCTGGATTCGTGGGACAGCGTGGGCCTCTCATACTAGCGTTTGAGCACTCAGCCTCAATATGTGCCAGTCCAGTTCTGAATTGCATAGAGTAGCCGGATAAGTCCACATTGAAACGGAGAGGACTGGGGTACGCCACTGGTGCATATGATGGGTATTTGACAAATAACAAAGATGGCGGTGGAAAAAGCTGCGCACTGTTCGATACCCAAACAGCCAGGCATCCCGCGTTGTGCGTTTTTCACTCTTGGAACTTTTGTCATCCTCAGTCCTGGATTTGTCACCGGGACGTGAGCATACCCATCTGACTTTCGGCGGATGAAGCCGCATGCCCAGCACCGAACTGACCGTCTGAACTGGCCTCGGGGATCGCTCGCCCACGGCGCCAGCTCCCGCAGAATACTCGGGACCTGCAGCATGCCCACACCGAGGGTGTCTGCAACCGGCGGCAACTCAGTTACTCAACTTGGCAACTCAACCAACATTGAATGACCAAGGGGCGATGGAGGGATTTGATGTCGCCAATAATGTCACACTACGCTCCATCTGCCGGAAGACCTATGCATTCGCCCAGCATGTCATGAACATGCCTTGCCTTCAAACGGCACGCTATCAAGGTGGATAAGTTCTTCTCATATCTATATAAATTATATATAAAATATAAGATAAGTTCTCTAAGATAAGTTCCAATCAAAGTATCAAGGTGGCTTCCAAGTTCCAGCTCGATGCTGGCACCATCCATGCGGCACTCCGGGTGCTGAAGCCGGCGGTGGAGACCGTGGACCCGCTGGAGCGCATCTGATCCTGCTTCTGCGTTAGCGAGATAACATTGCACGGTCGACATTCTTACAACTTGATCCCGCTGTCAGACGAGGAATATCGTTGTTAACTTATCCACTGCATTCATGATGAATAGCCAAAGGTTATGAGCATTGGTTGTGATGCGCTCTTAGACTGCATTTCGTTAATACCCGAGTATGTCTTATTCGGTATTACCAGGCAAAGGTGGAACGAACCAGCGACACCTCTTGCACTATGAAACCAGCAACCGTCAGAGCCTAGCTCTGGTGTATGGTTAGGCCCCAGTGTGCATTGACTTGACTGTTCCCGTTAGATGGAGCCGCGCGAATGTGCCTGGCCAGTTCCGGGTCGAGAGCCCCGGCCAAGGAGCTTGGGGCACCTTGTAAGCCTCTTGCGCTGCTATACCCGTCTGCTCCACAAATATATTTCAGCCAGGAAGGTGGGAGATTCGCCCGCACTCGCTTCGGTACACCGTCATAGGCTACATCAATGCGACCATTTTGTTCTGTCGGGTGACCTGCCAAACCGAAGCCCAATCCAAGTGCCAACTGGGGCTCAGAAGTTCCATGGATTCGCTTGGAGTAGGTAACCCGCAGGGCGGCAGCTGTGATGCACGAAATAAACTGGTGACCCGAGGGTGCAGCAATTGAGTCCATCTGGTGCTTCCGAAGCCGTAGGCAAGGACTTGCCTACGGCTTCATTCCCTGGTCCCTGGCAGATCTAAAAAAAATGAGTGCTCTTTCTACAGTTCTTCCCGAGAAAGATATCATCATATTTCTCGGGAAGAACTAGCCTTTATGATGCCTTTCATATAATCGGGTTGATACAACAAGTTAGTAAGCCTGGACTTCAAAGTATGTAGTGAAACGGCTGTAAAAATTGCATATCTATCACTTTCATGGAAATTATTTCTCCTTCACCACATAATGTTGCTTATGTGCACCTGCATACCTAAGGAGGATGATGTGATGATGAAAAATTGACGTGACATGGGATTCGGACCCCAACAACCATGACATGTAATCAGATAGGATTGCAACTCAGCTCTATCCATAAATATCCACAGCATTATAAGGTTTGCTAGCTGTCATTAATGTCGGCCTAATATTGCATGCCTCCAAATGCTTTCAACAAAAATCAAAAATGCAGACTAGTTTTCTGAGTAGTGTCAGGATTAATTGGAGAGATGCATCAGCTTTACAATATAACAACAACAATATGATATATTTTGTACCACCAGGTTCATACATGTCTGCAAATGCAGCCATAGAAACACAACACACACAGCCACACATACACACAAGCATAGCTCAAGACAGCGGGCAAGGCACTCACAACTCGTTGCAGCTAGCGGCCCAATGCCACCTTACACTAAAATCATTAAAATAGAAAAACCTGCGCCTTTAACATTACCCACAGGTTTACATACAGCTACCGTACACAAGCAGCATCGTGCGCAGCACACTTTTTTAGCTTTCGTGCATACTGCACAAAAGCTTTGAGCACATCACAACTAAATCCAACAAGCCCTGTCTCAATCCCCCACAAAACATCAATAACGCGATTTGAGCAAGAGTAAACAACACGCAGCGACGCGAGTCAAGGTTGGTGAAATTATTTTGTCTCTTCCGCGCCACGCATTTGGCACTTAGCAAAAATGAACCACTGGCGATACACAGGGATGACAGAAGGCTGGCGCAGAGCAACCCCGTCTCAGACAGACCGCCAAACAGATTGGCCAGCTTGTTGACTTCGCCGTCCCCGAGACGGCCAGCGACGAATTTCTCGTATGCGTCAAATTTACCGACGGCGAAAGCCGTAATCAGGGCGTCCTTTATCTCGCTCGGTTTCTGCTTATCCTCATCGGGAAGTTGCTGGTACACACTGAATCCCCCACCAGTGAACCGGAGGGGAATCACGTTTTGCAGGTCGCTCACTCCTCTCAGCCTGCACACTAGGTCCACTTTATCGAGCCATCTTGAGCGCATGTGCCGAAATAACTTATAACATGCAGCTAGCAGACGTCAAAAAAAGGTATGTATTTGAGCCACACACCACGCCGTTACTACCGTCCTCTAACAGCGTACACAGTTCAAAGCCTTGTACCCTAAGCTACGTGCCCCGCACCGCCCTGCTCACACAACACTAGCAACACGTTTCGCGGCGTTCCTGGCCCATTGCGCCCGCTTCGCCGCTTCCGCCGCGCACCAGATGGAGGTTTCCTTTCACAGCTTGTTTCCATGAAAGCAGTCTAACTATGCCGGACCTAAAGCGGCTGCACCTGGTCTCATCCTGTCTGACCTGTTTGTATCACAGCAACATTTGTGAGATACTGATTCTTGCACAATTCCTATTGCCACTTGGTATGCAATTAACCAACTTAACCTAACTTAGAGTAGCCCATATGTTGAACATCATCTCAACTCAACTCACCTATCTTTTGACAGCAGCACTTGTGAAAAAACATGATTAAGCTCATTTTCGGCTTGTTCCAACTTGCATTTTCATTCAGTTCATTTGTGTCAGTTCGTTAGCACCAGATGAAGTTGACAACACACAAATCAAAACACTTTAAATCACTTTGAACAACTTATTCTGATTGCCATGGTTAGCCTATGTCAAGGGCTATAATGGGTATGCTTTACAAAGCAATCTCTCTTCTCCAAAAGCAACATAACTTTTAGATGACCATACCGGTTTTGCTGCTTGCCTTTTCAGCTGCAGCAAAAGAGTGTATTTAGGTTTGTTTATTCATATTTGGTGACAAATTTTGAGATGTCAGCCTCACATTTTGAACGGGATGGTCTATCTGCTACGTACTGATGTTCACCCCATATCATAATTGATATGCAGCTTAGAGTATCCCTGTGTTCAAAATATGAAGCATATTTACAGTACAGCCATTTGCTAGTCAGCAAACCATAACAACTATGGACAACATCTAGTTAAAGCAGGCATGGGAGGCCACTTCGAGAAATTTGGGGAAAATAATCAAGAATATTGAAGAAAAAAATCAGTCAGTTACATGTATTTAGGCATTATAATTTATCTTATGATAAAAATCGATGACTTAAAACAGAAAATAGCTAACTCTGGTTACAACTCATGCGTTGAAAGCAGGTAAGGTAAACAATTACTTGCTCCACAGCAGACTTACTGGCTTTTTAAGGGCACACTTCTTCCTGCTCCCCCAAACAAAAAGTCAGTACCTTTCGCATGGTTTGCTGACAGACAGGGTCACCCCCAAATATAGATATAAATAATGCCCAGCAGCCTGCGAGATTGAAATGCGAAAAAAGTAAGAGATGTGCATGATAAACAGTTCCAGAGGGCAGAATTTCGCCATCAAACACTTCTGTATTAGTTGCGTTAGGTCTCTCCCAAAGCTATGTATGGCAGCGTAACGCAGCTTTGGGAGGTAGCCTGGTGATGTAGAATGCTTAGATTTATAATTATCGAGCATGACCATGAACCAAAAACGGCTAATTGGGGGCTTAACAGGGCAAACATGGCGGTAAAAATAAGCTCCGTGCTTCAAATTGTCTTCTTCATTCCCTGTGAATTGTTCACTCTTAGGTGCATATCAAACATGTTTAGGCGGGCGGCGAATTAATCCAATTTAGGTATTAAATACGTGCAAGTTTACAGTTGGAGCATTTTGCAGAGAGATTGGTCAACATTTTAAGCAACAGATATTACCTTTAAAAGCAATCGGAAAAGAAGGAAGACTAAAGTTGCATTACAGTCGTGTGATACCAAGAAAGACAAAGGTAAATAAATAAATATAAGGACTGATACTCTGTTGGCAAAATTTTGTAATCAGATGACTTAACTTACAACCTCATAACATAATTGCTCAAACGGTGATATGCATCTTGTAAATTTCATTTAGAAGACATGTCTTGAATATTTCACTCCTGCATTTCGAGCGTGATGGAATGTAGTGATCAAATTTCTTCGGGTAAAAAAATACGCTGAGTAAAATTATCTGCCAGGCCTTGCTGGTGTCTCCACCAGGCTCTGCTTTCGTGGTGCGGTGGGGAGACCAAAATTTGGGGGTGCGTGAAAATCTTGCATTTGGCACATAGCTGCCGGCTGTCATGCGTTTTGTAAACAATCCAAACTTGACGCATGCAAGCGGATGGGGTCGCTGGGGCTCTTGGGCTTGAAGGTACCTGGAACCCTTGTTCCATGCATACATATACATGGTCCAGATGTAGGTGAGGTGGGACATAGCCACGGGTGTTCAGGTTCTGTGGAGCCTTGTTTATGCTTGGTGGTATCAAGTGAGCTCGAATTTGGATGGCATCTGAAAGCCTCAGAAAAGGAAATATGGGTTTGGTATTTGCAATCAGACAATATCAGGCAGGAGTGAAATATTAACATGAAATATTGGGGAAAAGAGTGAAAATTTCCTCCTCATAGCGTATGGCTTTAACCCAAAGTCGACAGTTCTAGGACACTGCTGAAAATATTACCCCATGAACTGAAGCTCACTCAGCTGACATGTCGGCTCAGAGCTATGGACGCAATGTATGCCAAGCAGACGTCTAAAAGAACGGACGGTAGCAGCACAGTGCTGCACCAACATCCTGCGTTTCTCAGTCGTCTATCCCCCTTCCACGTCGGCAGCGAGACTTTCGTGAATGCAGCGGTCAACTGAGACGGGGTTCCGAAGAGCCGTAGCGTTCCCAGCTCTGAAGATTCTCCAGCAGCACATGTGGAGCTTTCGCTCCCGTTCCTGATGTGGTGACGCTGAGCTTACAACCTAGATCTATACATGGGCTGAGCTCCCGACGCCGCCATCAACAGCCTTTGACCTGAGCTTTCAACAGAGGTGGTAGAGGCAATGACTAGTCATGGCCCGTCGAATCAGTCCATGATGAAGATGCCAAAGGCTTACAGGCACCGCACTACCTCTGAGGTAGACAGCCTGGCTCTATCACTAAGAGGCTGGCCAAACGACCGCGCTGGGTCTCAGCTGGCGAGTCAGCACGGCTGCCGTCTGCCACGACCTGTGACGAGCCCCGGGCGGCACGACACCGCCCCGAAACGGGCCCAGGGTCAACAACGAGGTCCGGATGGTCCGCCGCGCCGTCCCGCCCCGGCTTTCAGGGGAGATGATCCGGAAAGTGGCGCGCCAAACTCGGGCGATGTCTGGCGCAACGTTCTGCGGCGTCAAACGGACAGCTGACAAAGGAGCTTCGCAAGTTGCTGCCTTGCGCAAGGGGTCGGCGCGGCACGCCAGTGCCGGTTGTTTGAGAAAGGGGAGGCGTCGAAGCCGTTTGGCAATCGCACAGCCATAAATAGTGTACCCGACTGGATGGAGTCAGTCGCAAATCGTTTGCTCCCAGACCGGGTCCACATCTCCGGCTCTGCAAACCTGCTCGCCTGTGCTGCAGTTCTTGTGCCAGTACGCTTGTGATATCCCTTACTCCTCTCCTGAACAGGTGAGTCAAGTAACAGTACATCTCGTGCCATGTGTGTGAGGTCTCGCAGTTTGTCGTTAACACGCGCTAAGATAGGGGTCAAAGTGCCCCCCCCCCCCGAAGGTTTTTCCAGAATGGTTTCTAACGGCGCGGCGTAGCCGCGCTAAATTTTGCGTAGCTATAGACAATTGAATGGCAGATGGTTTGACATAACAAATTTAGATGTACCTTGTAAGGTCGCTGACTTGTGGCAGGCCAAAGTCAGACCATGGCTTCAGCGAAGGCAATTTCTAGGGAATCGTTTAATCTGATACAATAACGGGGAGTTTGACGAAGCCAGAGATCTCCGAGATGCTTTCTTAGGCACCATAAATATTGAGCGAGCAAACTGCGTTGACGTAAGGTCAGGTATAAAGGTCAGACCAAGGTCAAAACCAACCTGACTTATTACTCTAGGGCTTGCTGTGTGGGATAGTTTGTGGTGTTCATTTCAAATTTGTTGACAGCAGGAACCGCATCACAGGTCTTCCATTGGCTTTTTAGAGGTCAGGACAGGTCATTGACCTAATATGACCCGGGTCGACATTTTGTTTTAGGAACATACTGTCTGGCGTAATCTTTGTCGCTTATTCAAATGCAAAACTCAGAGCAGTCTTGTATGATTTTGGTCACCATGACTTTCAAAAGGTCAAACAAGGTCACTGACCTCCCAGGGGCCTGTGACCTTTTGCTTAGAAACGGTTTCTTAGGTTCTGGGGGCACTCTAGAGACCAGCATTGAATTTGAACTTGTTTGACATTATTTGACCTGAAGGTCATGACCTAGGAAGCTCAAACTTTAACCTAAGTGAGTGCACGTACAGGTCAAGACACTATGTAAATTTGGTGTCTCTTGCTTTTTTTAGTTCCCGCGATCTCAGGGGGGTCAAATTGACCCCTCCATTCGAGCGAAGAGATCTAGCCGGCCACCCGGGCGCGTGTTAAGCATCATCTGTAGATAGGTACATGGCTGGTTCTATTAATCTGTCTGCTGTCATGTTCAATGCTCAGTTCAGCTTGGATCTCAAGGGTAGACCCGGGATCCTATGTGGTTCCATGCTTATGGGATCCTGGGATCGGATCCTGGACATTTTGGGTGCTTCGTGCACATGTCTGTTCAGCTGTTTGACATGTGTCATCCTTCGGGTAGGAGACGAGCACTATGACCACAATATACTTTTACCCAAGTGTATACATTGATATTGATAGCAATGCATACCATAACAGTTCGCATGCTATTGTACACGGTAGTTATACATATGGAAGCAATCGTTTTCAACGGAGCATGCTTTGTCAAATGTTTTGCTGCTGAGTATCAAAAACAATTTTCCTGAACTTTTGTGATGTTTTTAACCTTACGTAAAAAGCCTTCGAAAGACCGCTGCTAACAACATCACATACAAGGAAAAAGACAACTTATTGATCTCTCAGGCAGAAGGAAGGGAAAATAAGTGTTTTTCTTCAACATCAAGCCGCGACATGGAAAGGCTGGCATGTGTTCGTATAATTATCAACAGGGAGAGATTATAATACTTGTCCGATGCAACTCGAGACCAAGACATGAACAAGCATCTATGGTCGCGTTATTCCTTGTATACCCGTATTCGTGCGTTGCATCGTAGGCCGACAATGTGTTCGCAATGACGTTCTTTCGGAGAGCATTGTCATGCAATTGCTATGTTTTGCTAACGCACAGTGGTGTGGTGTGTGTCTGCACTCAGATAAAATATGGCTGTTCCGAATTATGCCCTACTAAATTGCGCACGTGTCCAGCCTTGCATGCCAAGCGTCATCACACTTCAATATGCCTAACGTACGGTAAGGTGCATGCGCGGAGCTGGTCCGTGCGCCGCATCTGACGTCCCACCCCCTCCCCTCAGATGGCTGGTCGCCTGCTGCTCGTCGTCGTCGCGCTGAGCGCCGCCCTCTGCGTGAGCTCCCTCTACACAGACTCAGGTGACCTGCCTTCTGCCGACGCCGGCCTCCGGCAGGCAGGCCGACGGATGGAGCTGACCGGCCGAGCGACGACGGAACAGGACGGGACAGGCCCGGGACGGCAGACGGCGACGAGACGGATGGAGCTGGCCGGCCGTGCGATGACGGAGCAGGACGGGACAGGCCCGGGACGGCAGACGGCGACGAGACGGATGGAGCTGGCCGGCCGTGCGATGACGGAGCAGGACGGGACAGGCCCGGGACGGCAGGCGGCGGCCAGACGGATGGAGATGGCCGGCCGTGCGATGACGGAGCAGGACGGGACAGGCCCGGGACGGCAGGCGGCGACCAGACGGATGGAGATGGCCGGCCGAGTGACGACGGAGCAGGACGGGACAGGCCGGGGACGTACTGAGAACGAGGAATCATAGACGCAACCCCAGTATTGAGGACCGCAGACCTCCGGATCGGCCCTCCAGGACATGACCCGCCAGCCTGGACTCCGTACCGAGGACCACGGACCACTGACGCGACATCTGTACACATGGCTAGCCACTGCCGACACGGCTTCACACAGACACGACACAGACACTACCAAGAGCCTCATGGGACGCAGCGAAATGCTCGCGTACAGCGAACTGGGTTTTGATTAAACGTTGCCTTGTATGATCTCCGCATGTTCTAAAACATCGCGCATGACAAGTTTTGTGCGCTAAGTAGATTTAACCTGCCCAGTCCATCCTGCTACAAGTTTGGATACATTTTCACACGGTGGATTCGTAAAGGGCCATACAAAATGGAGTCCATAGCATGGCTACAGCAGCTTCATTTCACGAGGCTAAAAATCAGGGCGGATCTACCCTAGTGTTTTTTTTTTGGGGGGGGGGGGCAACCGTTCGTCGCCAGCTGGCTGGTGTGGGATCCGAGGTCCAGTGCATGGTGCCTCTCGCGAGTACCTAGTAGGGACATCATTCAAGCACCGAAATACTTTTGAATATTCTATATACAGTATGCATGCTTACAAAGCTCGTAACCTCATTTCGAGGTATTATTTTGCTGTTATGTATTTGCTATTATGTAGGCTATTATTTTGAGGTACATCTTTTGAGGTAAGTAGACGAAACTTTTATGAAGTTCTGGGAATGTTTTTTGGGGGGGGGGCAAAACATACTCTCAGAGTTTTTTGAAGGGCCATAGCCCCGTGCCCCCCCCCCCCCCCAGGATCCGCCTGTGCTTAAAATGCGCATGGTCGCCTGACAATCTTCTGTTACAGGGATTCCTGCAGACGCAGAACTCTTCAGCCAGATCGGTGGCACCAACGGGTCGCAGGTAGCGGCATCTCGGGCGCTCTCTCGCAAGCGGCGCTTCTTCGCCCCGCTCCCAGCTGGCGCTGCTTTCATCCTCACGCCCAAGTTTACTATGCCGCTGCCCGGTCTGGCTCCCGGAGGTAAAGAACGTAGAAAGATGTGACGCTTTTTAAAAACAACAGAAGGCCACAAATCAGGCTACTGATGCATTGTTATTATCAGTGTACATGGTCAAGACTGCCTGAATTTATGTATTTCTTAAGAGAACCCCACGCATAAAATATTGAACATGCCGCACCACAAGTATGCAGATGTGGACTGGACCGGTCTGTCCAATCACTTCAGTGTGTGTTTTCAGTTTCCCTGTGTGCGTTCGATATCGGTGGGTGCCCCGACCCAGGTCGTCACCCGTCTCGCGGTGTCGCCGCAGGCTCCCTCCTCAACGTGGAGGTGCCGCTGAGCTTCGCCCTGCCGACGGCCGAGGCCGACTCGGCGGCCAGGTACAAGACGACTGACGACGCGACCGACTCGTACACCTACTACCGCAGCCTGGACGAAGAGAAGGCCGACATGTACTCGTACGCCGAGAACTTCATTTCACAGTGAGTGTAGCGGGACGCCTGTCGGGGACGTGGGGGCGGCGTCTCGCCGCACAGAGTGCCGCTACGCAATCAGAAGGTCTGGGTGCTGCGCGGTCCAAATTATTATGACGATATTTAAGGAAATTTCTGACGCTATCTAGCAGTCTGACAGTGCTTCGGACATCTTTGGTAAGAGCGCAGCTAATGGCTTGCTGTGGACAGTGGAGGCGCTCAATTAGGGCTGTGGGTCGCGTCCGTGCTCCTCGGGTTGGATTGCCAGTGTCGCCTCGTTCTGCTCGTCTCATCTCGCTGTTGGGCGTGCGTGGCTGCCCGTGGAGGCATGAAGGCTGGACCGCTGCCGGTGGCGCCTGGTTTCACCGTCAGATCAAAATCAGGCTGTGCACAGCGGAAGTGAACCTGCCGGCCCATTGCAGTTATAAAAACGCTGGCCTCTGGCTACCATGACGAGCCTCTGATGATAGATTCAGAAGGAAACCGCGCTGAAAGTGGGCTTGATACTCTCCAGCGTCTTACCGACGGCTGGTCGCACGAGAAACGCGTGGAAGGAGTTCGTCGGCGCCTCGCAGTCATGGCTTGTCTCAAACGCGTGGAGAGTTGACGCAGCGGGTCACGTCAGCGCTGAACAAAGAGGTCATATTTCATGCCGCAGAACCCGAGACATGCGTGACCAGCTGTGCCACGTGCCGGTGCCACTGTGCCGCTGGGTAGTCCTCCTGGTGCCCGGCAACGCTACAAAAAAAAATATTGCGCATTCCCGGATGCTGCCGTTACCAAGCACATACAAATATGAAGCATACACTCTTTGGACTTGAGAAACGTCTGCCGTTACAAGCAACAGCAAATCCAAGCAACTAACGTCGCGGTGACAATGCAAATCCTTGGTACCGAAAGAAGTGATTCATCGCTTATCGCACGTTTTACGTGTTTTCTACCTGTGACGTAATCATGGAAGCCCGACATTGTCTGCGGCATGGGACCGCACCCGGGCAACGGCCGAGTGGCGGAGTGCGCCTATACCGGCGCCGGCTGCACTCAGCGCCGGTGGCGCCTGGCCGCGGTCGCGTAACGCGCTCGTTCCTGTGGCAGGTTCGGACTGGACGGCAAGAGCTGCGTGCTGCGCACCATCTGCGAGGTGGCTGAGGCGCCCGTGCAGGACGCCGGCGTGATGGGAGAGATCATCAACACCGTGCTCAGGTGGGAGCGCTGGGCCTCGCGAGGGGAGCCGCCGGCGGCGTGCAGCGCCTCGCCGCCGCCGCCGCCGCCGGCGGCACCGGTGGCAGGCTGTGCAGACCGCGGCGTACGGCGCGATTAAAGCGCCAAATCGGCAGCAGTTGAGACACGTGGCTCAGGACAGACGGGGAGCGATGGGCCGATAATCGTGGGTAAAAAGAAGCTCTTTCTCCGGGACGGCGCCCGGTCGAAATCTGGACGCACCGGCCCCGAGAGAACCAGATCACTTTCACTGGCTCCGTCCGCAGCCCCAGTGGATCAAGCCGAGTAAAATACTTTCTAATGGCCGAATATTTGCTGTGCACTTGACAGCTGCTGCCGTTTTTGCTGCGGTCGGGCCGCGCTGCGCGAGCGCCGCTGGCGTCAGTAGTCTCACCCTGGCGGGCGGTGCGGCCAGCGGACGCGCTCGTCCCCAGGCGGGTCCGTACTGTTTGCCCGCCTACCGCCTGCTTGTGACTGGCAGACGTGCGGTGCTGTCTTTATGAGACTTGTGAAACGCAGGATGTTGCGCATGGGTCTGAGATGTGCCCTGCCGTCCTTTTTGACCTGACACGTGGGTGTCGGTAGGCCTCATGCTGATATGGCTTCCTGATCTGTGAATCTGCGTCGTTCTGTCCTGATCTTGGGGGATATGTGGTGCCCTGAAAGAGGTCTGGGTATGCCGATCTTTGACTAGTGTTGACCTGTAGTTAGACTACGCCCTACCTAGTGTTTTGTGTCTGTTCGGCGGGAGTCGTTGGCTCCCAACGTCTGTCTGTCTCTGCCGCTTCGCTTCCCCATCCCCTGGCGTGAGGTTTGAGCCAAAATTCGCTCCACAACGCAACAAAATTTGCCAAGCAGCACTGAAAATAGTGAAATATCTAAGGTTGTTCGATCAGCTGCCCTTCCCGTGGGGATTTCGGCGCCGCTGGCCGGGATCCTGACCAGTGCCGACCTTGCCTGGCAGGACGACGGTGGAGCCGACGGAGGGAGAGCGGATGCAGGAGTACCGGAAGGCTGAGGAGAGGGGCAAGGCGGTGGGGCGCTGTGACGAGTACTACGCTACCTGCCCGGTCAGCGTGTTTAAGCTGATGTGAGCCGGCAAGAACGTCACAATGCTCCTGCTAGTGTAATGTGCACTCCCGCAACCATATCCGCCCTACGAGAGGCCCCCGCTTGAATGGGGCGCGAGCGTGGTGGAATTATGAGGACAATGCTCGGCATGTGTAAGCTGAGGTATTCTCCCAGCTAAAGCGGTGGAGCAAAGGTTCTCAGCTGGCGCTTTGAACAGCCGACCGATGACCGGTATGTTTACTGCCAGTGTGTTCATTGCCAGCACGTTCTCATGTCGTAAGGCTGTCGTTACGAGGCGGAATGTTATTTTTATCCCGTCGTGTTCATTGTTGAAGGAGTTCTGGATTTCAAAGGGGCATGGTGTTTGGGGGTTGAGTGCGATTGCTTTAGATATTAGCGAAGCAGAACAAGAATTAGTTTTGGGTCAGTTTTGGGTCATTTCATTAAAGACAGCTTCTTTTTCTCCACTAATTCAATGCTTGCTGAAATGCAAAACCATTTGAACAAAGTTTCAGCATTGTGCGTGGTTGAGCTCTTCGCGTATTTACCAATATGTTGGCTGAAAATTGATCCGTGGACTGGACTGATCGAAATTGGAAACCTCCTTGACGACCACAGTTAGAATTACATCGGTTTTTCGATGACATTAAATAACATTGGTTTATCAACATTGTTATGTTCACCTGGTTTCTATTTTATTGCAATAAAGGCCTCAGCTGCAGCGGACGTGAGACTTTGCATGCATTCTACAAATGCAGTCGGTGGTAAAGTGGGCTGATGTCCTTAGACATATACCAAAAAGCGTATTTCCTGGTTGAACGGATATTGAAGTAGCGTACTGCACAGACACATGGTTGCTGAAGGTAGAAAATAATAAAGAGCTCTAGCGTATGGTACATCATGTTTTCTCTGTGTATGTGCAACTATCAATACGTTCCTCGATAATCGTTATTGAAGTCCTTATCTGAGAAGATGCAGTGCGTTAGTGTTGTGATGTCCATAGTGTTGTAATCGGGTATCTGGGCCATGTGGTTGAATGTTATCTTCACAATACAGGTTACTGAAATGTTATGTCTATTTCACAGAAAGATTGGCCAGCAAAATCCTATGTTGATGTTAAATAAACCTAATCCACGTATTATATAACCCACGTTAAATGTTATATATCCCACGTTATAATAAACCAAGTAATTATCCCGCGCCAATGACAGACAACGCCATCACCGACATCAAACTCGATGATTATATTTCAAACCAGTGTGTTACTTCTCACACATTGCCTAGTGATTGAAAACAGATATCAACATGCCTATGTCATGCACATGATGCGTTTTCTTGACAAAACCAATGCGTTTGCTACGCGCCATCCACGCCGCAATCGTACTGATCGGTACATAATGACGCGTCGTACGCTCTGCACACATGTCACACTGGACTTGTTCTAACTTACAGGCATCGGGGATGTTTGGATCTTTATCTTTCTCCCGCATTATCTGGAGAAAGAAAACAAATTGTAACCATCGGCAGCGTGTTCTGCGTCGTCAGATCTTTTGATCCGCTGAATTAAAAGATCTGCCGGCGTTGCAGTCTCCATAGGCTGCGTGATTTAGATCTTGGGGCTGGCTGATCTTAGGCGGCAGTCACGGGGCGGACGAGAGCTATGTCATCTCTCAAAAAAGTATCTTTGAACGTTTTAGGACGTCACTTCGTGCGCTGAAAAGGTAGTGCGAGGTCTGTAGGTTGACTACAGGGACGGATAAACGTGTACAGCACCCCAAACTGGTGCTGGAATATGGTGTGGGAACTGGAAAAGTAAAGCTAACATCGTGATTTTTTGTGTTGTTGTAACCGTCATTCTGCTCAGAGAACATCTTAGAAATTATGGAGTTTAACTAATCGACGCAGTCTTTTCTTTGTATGGTACAAATCGATTTCTAAAGACTGGTGAGAATATCATTTTACGACGGTGGTCTCGCGCGCCCGGCGTCGGCCGCCTGGTGGCAGCTGCATCCGCGAACTCTGCTCGGTTTTCCAGAAACAGTGACCTCAACCGTCGGACATACTCACGGACACAGGGGTCAGTTTTTAATTTTTGACCTTATTTCTACCCATTCTAGTGGCTGCTGAGCAGACCACTTGCCTCATCCGGGGAAGGGTCTCTGGGGTAGAACATAAGGGGCACATTATCTCTCCCGGTCAGGGTATGAAGTTCCATTCCAACAGCCAGCCTAATTTACACGCTCCTCTCCAACTGGGGTCTCCTCGTGAGCGAAGCAGGAGCCTTCCCGTCGCTATCTTGAGCAAGGCAGGCGCCTGTCCGTCGCTATCTCGAGCGAGGTAGTGGCCTGCCCGTCGCTATCTCGGGCGAGGTAGTGGCCTGCCCGTCGCTATCTCGGGCGAGGTAGTGGCCTGCCCGTCGCTATCTCGGGCGAGGTAGTGGCCTGCCCGTCGCTATCTCGGGCGAGGTAGTGGCCTGCCCGTCGCTATCTCGGGCGAGGTAGTGGCCTGCCCGTCGCTCTCGCGAGCGAGGCAGGGGCCTGTCCGTCGCTATTTCGAGCGAGGCAGGGGCCTGCCCGTTGCTATGAATTGGTTGTCGTCGTCATTGGGGCTTTAAAATGTTCTCAGTTGCTAAGAACACATGGCGTCCCCTGCCTCTCGCCCTGGCAGGAAGGGCAAGGCCATGAAGGGAATCTCCTCCTGAATTGAAAAGGGAAATCCTGCCTCTCTACATCGCGATCACGCACATCGTGATCGAAGGCACGTGCCATGCCAAGGCTATCCACACCCCATATGGCTATACCACCGGGCCTGCTTCCGGTCACGACAAGAGATCTTGCCGCACCTTGGCTCTCCATCACTTGAGGTCCTGCGATCATTGCAACCGGTTCTCGTTTATGGCAGAGGCCTTCTCTTGTTCATGAAGGGGACCTCTTCTTAGTCGTGACCGGGGCCTGATGTGTCAAAACTCTCAGTCAGTTATGATGCGCATTTCACACGCAACAGGGGTGCCCTCTCGGTTTCCAAAAAGAGTTCGCAGCCCCCACGACCCAGCTGATACTCTATTTCTGATCCGCTATCTGTCTTTGTAGAAGGGCCTTCCGCATTACCACGTCACCCGTCCATCGTTGCATACACTGGAACAGCTCTCTTGAGAGTTTCAGCGATGACACGGCACCCGGCATCATTTCAAAAGCCAGCCTTTAATGACTCACGATCCATATTCCTTCAGAACAGGGTCTGTGTTACGTGCTGGCAGGAACCTGCTGCAGCACCAGGGCAATCGACCACGCTCGATCCACGAAACGTTGTGACGTGTTCTCGGTTATGACAGGGACGGGTCCGTTTCAAACAAGTGTCGTGACCACAGCGGAACTGAGTGCATTCTCAGCGCCAGTCCTGCCCGCAGCATGACTACCGATGGAGTGCTCTAAAGCTCTGATCGTCTGTCTGCCGTCGTGAGCATTCAACACCGATCGCGCCTCCCGCCCCCAGTCAGACGGCGTCCTCTTTGTCGGAGTCCGAACGCTGAGAGAAGCGCGCTCCAGTTGTAGGCCGTTTTTGTTGAATACAAGTTATCTCCGTGGATCATTGACGTCTGTCACTCAGAAAACTGATCAGCATGTGGATGTATAAAAACGATAACGAAAAAACCTTACCAAAATCAATAAACAAGTTACACGTGCTCGCGGTATACAATACGCAACCGAAGTGCGAGGGATCTAGCAACAACCGTAATGAACGCCTCCAGGTCATAGTGGCCATGGAAGCACGCATGTTGCGAGGCCACTTCCATCATTTGGCCAGCTGATCCATGATCATGTTGTTGCAGTTGTCGAACACTTCAGTGCAGGGTGCGCCGCTAAGGCCCAGCTGCCGGGAGACCTTCAGCTCCTCCTCCATCGTACGGTCGTTAGTGGACGGAATTCTGTGAACAAAACACTGAATCTGAGCCAGGCTGCACGCTTGTAATTATGAAAAAGAGTATATGTTATATTTCGTGATTGATGACGGACGTATTTTTCTGAGCGCCGTGGATCATGGACGTTAAGACCAGGGACGCATATAAAGAGGCCACATTGAGGCCAAAACCTTACCCGATCGCCCACACTTTGTGCGCGGTAAAATAGGACTGTTTTACATACATTGGCCATCCTCAGACAAGTCAGAGTGCTTTCCACTCCCAGCAGTATTCAGGATCGATCTCTGGCATAGACACAACTGAAGTCGCGTGCCAAAACTGTTACAGCGGATTTCCTGCAGTGACATTTTGAATTCTGCCTAAGGAAGAGCCATAGAACTGCAAGTAAAATGCACTCCATACGCAAGTTATTTAAGATTAGCCGGAACATGTCACTGCGCATGAATCGTCGATTGGCAATATCCGACTCCGTGCACTCAACTACACTACAGCCTGGCAGGCTACAGCCTGGAAACTACAGCCTGGATCTTGTAACCATAACTGATGATTGGTGAAATGTCGGCTTCTCTGCATCAGCATTCCCTGCGGATACCGTTCATTAAACGCAAACTTCAAGCCCACCGTCGCCACGGCCCGCGGCGCAGCCTCTCCGAAACCCCTGCATCTGTGCTCTCGCCAGTCTCCGCTCCTAACCCCCGATCGAGCCCCTCGCGCCAGCGCTCCGTCACCGTGCCCGCGCACCACTCACTCAACGACGGCGTTGATGAGGTCGCCGAGTAGGCCGTTGGAGCGTAGTGGGCGGGCAGCCAGCTCGCAGACGGCCCGCAGCAGGCAGCCGCGCCCGTCCATGCCTGTCCGCGCCAGCAGCAGCGCCGCCGCGTCGTGGAAGCCGGCCGAGCTGGCCGCCAGCGCGCCGTCGGCCCGGCCAGCGCGGCCGTACGACGCGATGACGCTGGGGTTGCGCAGCGTCTCGCCGTCGGCCGGCGGCGGCGGCGGCGCCGGCGCGTCGGCGGCCGCGCTTGAGTTGCGGTTGGACGCACCGCCGCCGCCGCCGCCCAGCGCGATCGGGATATCGGCGTAGAGGAAGAACGAGCCACCTGCCGAAGGAGGCCGGCTGTGGTGGCGGTACCCACGTCTCGCGAGCCGTCTAGCCCCTAGCACATATACGTCTGAGCTACTATTTAATAGCTGCTATCAGAAAGGTCTACCGCGTGATGCTTTTTTACACGTTGTGATGTTCTAACGATTGGTTAAGACATGTATGGGATTCTCTGAAGTTTCAGCTAGTGAGCGTAGCAATCAATGTTTAGCTAACACTTCAGCTGTTTCCTGCTAGAACAATTGTTCATGAACAAACGGAATTTCAAAAATTCAGGTATGATTTTCTAGAGCATTTTTGCTTATTTTAAAATGCTGCAAGGCTTCTGAAAAAGCTGGGGTGAGGAGCTGCTCCAGTGATCCTCAAAAAAGGAAGATACCGGAGCGTGTATATTCATGATGTAATTGCAATGTTACCACTAATACCACCCTCAAATAGCATGCCCACTGAGCATGTCCCGCTTTCATTACCGCGTCACTTCGGTGAGTTTTAGCAGAACTTTTCACGTTGACAGTAGCAGCACGCAGGAGGCGTGAGCTCCTCTGTACACCCGTGCGTGACGCGTCCGCCTCTCCAGCTGCACGTACCGTCCGGTGGGAAAGTCGGTGACGTGATCTCTAGTTTGGGTGTGAGGATGATCCGTGACCTGGAGAGCAGGCCGCCGAGGTCGCCGGCGCGGCCAGCCCGCTGCCCGGCCTGCCAGTGGGCGCCCAGCAGGGAGGCGAGCGCGCGCAGGTCCAGCGGCGGGCCGGCGCCGTGCGCCGCCACCGTCACCGCCAGCAGCGTCATCAGCCGGAGCAGGGACATGCTGCTCTAGCGGCACGGGGCGGCGGCCGCGCCCATGGTCACCGCCGGCGCACCACCGACGCTCGCTCGCTCAAGGAAGGTCAAGATTTACACAGACACGATCATGGCCAAGCTTAAATACGGTGGCATTGTGACGGCGATTGTCACAGCTGTTGTTCATCGCCATTCGTAAAAGCTATATATGTGGCATGTCCAAACGTCTCGGGGCCTGCGAAGCTCTTAATCATGCAATCATTCACAACCATTAAACGTGCGGAGCATCGCTAAAAGCAGCACTAGTCGATACTGATAAATCACGGCAGTTTGGCAAAAGGCATGTGTTGCCAGGCCGCACAGTTTACCGTACTTCAGTGAGCTCCTATCTAATACGTTGATCGGCCCTTGCCTACATGTGGCCGCAGTGGGGGCGCCGTAAGCGAGCGTCCGTGTCTGATTTCACGTAACCTGCTAAACCTTCCGAGCAGCCAATCCACAGAACCGAAACACAGCATCAGCTACCAAGGAAGCGAGCAAACGACGTATAAGGATAGACAAAAGTTGACCTGCGGATCTGCGGGGACTGACCTGCGCTTTCCAGGGGCCGCCTGCAACTGACGTGTGCCGGAGACCCGGCCGGACCTAGCTCGCCGCCAACTGACCACGTCCGCGGGCCTCGGTCCACGCCAGGACGCTGTGCCACGCCTGCCCGCGTCTCTGGCCGCTTTCGGCGTCATTTGCATCGGCAGCGGCGGCGTCGCGGCCGGGCGCCCTCCGCTCCGCATTCAGACCATTGTCGCGCCCGGAGAAACTGGGCTGCTACGGCCCGGCGGCGCCGTCGGCCGTGACGACGGCGGTCCGTCACGACGGCGCCGCCCTGGCGAGCGGCGCTCGTCGGCCCTGGCCCCTGCTGCGCCGACCGCCGCACCGGCCGCGGCAAGGGGCCGGAGCCGACGAGCGCCGCCCTGGCGAGCGGCGCTCGTCGGCCCCGGCCCCTGCTGCGCCGACCGCCGCACCGGCCGCGGCAGGGGCCGGAGCCGACGAGCGCCGCCCTGGCGAGCGGCGCTCGTCGGCCCTGGCCCCTGCTGCGCCGACCCGCCGCACCGGCCCGCGGCAGGGGCCGGAGCCGACGAGCCGAGCGCCGCCCTGGCGAGCGGCGCTCGTCGGCCCTGGCCCCTGCTGCGCCGACCGCCGCATCGGCCGCGGCAGTGGGCCGGGCCGACGGCGCCGCCCTGGCGAGCGCCGCTCGTCGGCCCTGGCCCCTGCTGCGCCGACCGCCGCATCGAACGGGGCAGGCGGCAGATCGCGTGCGCCGCTGGGCCGGCCGTCGGCCGCACTCTGGCCCCACGCTGTGTCGGCCGCAGGAGGTGGCGGGTCGCGTGCCAGACAGTGAAGAGCCGAAGGGCAGTTCGCACGAAAGGAATGAGCCATGTGTGGTAGCTGAAAATGGTGCGAGTCTCGGGGCCCACCCTGCGCTCCAGCAGTGCCTCACTCGGTGTAATTTAGCCTCGCATCCGCGTCCCCATTCTCGCTGGCTGCCGACAAAGAAGCCAGGCGACAGCAAGCAAATGGCAAAAGCTCTAATTGTCACTCTAATTTCTCCACCCGCTGAGTCATCTCCTTTCTCTCAAATGGACGAGCCGGAACTAAACTTTGCCGGCGTTGATGCAATCCATGGAGCGCCGGTTCCTCAGGATCGCAACACTGGACCCGGAGATGGAGCCGGACCGAAAACAAGCGAGCGTGGCGCGGCGGCGCGGAATCTGCATGTGAATATGCCAGCGGCGACGCATGGCCGCCGCCGCCTTCACCCGGCCGTCCCGTGTTTGGGTGGGCTGTTGTCAGTCCATCACTCGTCCTGCTCGACAGCCGGCGACACCATGTGGTACCTGCTGATGCTGCTGCTCTGCTCGCCGCTGCTGGTCGCCGGAGACGCGACGGCGGAGCAGCTGCAGCAGACGGCGCGCGCGCTGGGAGGCGACTCGCGGCTGCTGTACGGCCTCCCGACGGGCAGCTCGCTCTCACTCACCACCACCCTCCTCACGCCGATCATCGAGGAGGGACCCATCAGTGAGTAGCGTACCACCTCATCCCATGTCGCTGATCACCGGGGATGGACCCGTCAGTGAGTAGCTTATTACCCCACTGCATGTCACTGATCATCAGGAAGGGGCCGACATTCCGTCAGTTTTCCCGCCTTTGGCCTATAAAAAGAGTGCAATATAATTGCCATAAAATACAGCAATGGCCTGCCGATGATCCTACCCGACTTTTCAGGTTTTTTAAGCAAGCCACCGTTTTTACAGAACACCAACACTCAGGAGATTTAACAAAGAGCGCTTCCCGGCCAGTACCACGATACAGTGCCTATCTAAGACTTACAATCTGCGAACATTCTAGGGCGTACTTTGCCCAGAAATAGTCACGGAAAGGGGTATTCCCTGTTTTGTTTTTAGCGTCCCGCAGGTGTTCTATCTCAAACGAATAGGGCGCATGGGCTCCTTGACATAGGCTATGTCCCTCCCATGTTTTTCACACACTTTACACTTGATTTCGTAAGCCACCTTTCTTGCGTGTAAGCCCCTTGAAACCCAGAACCGCATAAATGGCATCTGTTGCCACCCGGGCACTTAGGCTTCGAGATGGAAGATTTTACCACTGACTTTTTAAGCTTACTGTCGTTTTTCCAAACTATGATTACGCGCAGTTTTGGTTTTTTAACAATGTGTTTGATTTTCCAAAGCAAAGGCTCATCTACGTAAGGTTATGTTGAGAATCCGTCCTCCGATAGGACGTGATCCCGCCTCCTACCATCCATCCCCCCGCGCGCCCTAGACTTGTTTACTACTTCCGACATTCTACCTAAAAGTTGCGGAGAATGTCTGTTGCCCAACAGCAAAACCCATGTTTTGTTTATGCTCCTTCTTTCCTTTTCACCACTTGATGAGTTGATTAGAGCCCTATGAAGCATGTTACAAATCATGTTGTGCTTAGTGGAAGTTAGATGCGCATATTCGCAGTGCAAAATGATGTCAGAGTTGGCGGGATCAGCAAAGAGCTCCGTTTCCAACGTTGTGCGGTTGTTCCTCCTTTCCACCGTCGCTAGCGTACTCGAATGTCGGACCTCCTTTCCGCCCCCTGTATGCTCCATCGTGAAAGCCAGATTTGGATGCTGGCTGTTCATGAACTCCAAAAACTCTTTAAGCGACACTGCCCGTGCGTCCATACCCCAGCATAATCATCGATGCAACCAGCAAAGAAAGTTGGTTTTGGTGGGCTGGCGGCCAGGGCCTTCGTTTCAAATTGGTCTAGAAATATTATCGCCAGAGAAGGAGCGCATGGGTTCCCCATTGCTATTCCCTATTTTTATCGGTAGAAGTCATCTTCCAACAAGAAAACATTATCCTGGAGGCATCGTTTTAAAAGGCTGCAGATATCCTCTTTTGACAACCCGAAAGCATCGTTTTTATGCAAATGTTTGTCTACCTTAGCCTTTACGGTAGCAATAGCCTCATTGACCGGCATATTGCCGTATAAATTGACGGCATTTACACTGACAAAAACACTTCCTTCTGGTAACCCTTCTACCTGCAAATGATTAAAAGCATTTTTTTAAACATATCTGGTGTTCCACAAGTGAGTGGGAAAAACTTCAAGAGTTGGCTAAGTATTTTCTCTAAAAGACACGAATTTTTTTTCTGCAGGACCACCGCACGTAGATATGACAGGTTTAAGGAGATTCGCAGGTTTGTGATCTTTAGAAAGCCCATAGGATACATGCGTTCTACTGTGTCTAGGTGTTAAGTCTTTGATGGTTTTGTCCAAAAGTATTTTGCTAACTGTGCAAAACTGTGTCTTTTTCTAATAGAAAGTAAAATGCTCTCGGATGCTGACTGTTTGCGCAAAGCTCGGACCTCGGCTAGAAGATTAAGTCCTGCGATATTAAGTCCTACGGATGACAAATTATTCACTCTATTCTGGATTGTTAGACTGTCAACCAGTTCTTGATAACAATGATTTACCTGGCGCTTAGCTTGAAGTAATTGGTTATAGGCTAGCACACGTTCCTCTTCTGTCTTTAGGTGTGATGTGTGCTAGCTTAAAATCGTTCACATGTGTAAGTGATACCTGACGCGTGGTGTGTGATGCCTGTTCGATCAAAATCGTTTGCACGTATAATTGATACGCGATGTGCGATGGAGCTTCAATGAAGCGTGATGCGTGGTGCCTGTTTGCTTGAATTTGTTTGCCTGTACACGTATGTTCGCGCATTTTAATTCTTAGATAGGCAAGGTATCATGGCAATGGCTGGCAATCGCTGTTTGTTTAACCCACTGAATTTTGGTGTCCTGTAAAAACTGTGGCTTGCTTTAAAAAACGAAAAATCGAGTAGGATTATCCGCAGGCAATTTTGAATTGAGTTCTGTTATTGTTTCGATAAAGGCATGATGCCGAAATATCAATCCAACTATATCCCCATTCTCCTATTTTTTCTTCGAGGAATAAGGCTAATACTATTATCTTATCTATGTGAGTAATGTTCCTCGCTAATGCACTGGAAAACTTACCTAATTTTGGAAGCCGAAATATGAGATACTGACGATGCCGCCTGCCAAATATGATCTTGCCTTCTTAACACGGAACAGTTTGGGTATTTGTTGCAGAACGGTAATGACATGTACTAGGAGGCGACCGCGATACGATATGCCCCGCCCTTCTTATTACAATCGAACCCGGTCCCTCTCCCACAGCGGTCAGTGTAGAATGAGTACCGAAAAAGAGCGAACAGTAGGTATTGGCCATCATCACGATACCTCCCAGAAGGCAGCTTGCCAGCAGTCGGGCCTATTATCTCTGCGAAGAAAAGAGCTCACGAAGGTAATTGTTTCGTTTTTCCCACAGCCACGTGCTACGCAAAAACCGAGTCAGTTTTTACAGGCGAGTCGGCGCTCCTGTCGAGGTGGATTGAAAGCATGTCGGCCGGTATGTTATTTGACCGACAGCTTCGATGGCCAGTGCTAAACGCAGGGGCTCGGGACTTGTGGCTGCCTTCAAGGGCACATAACCGACCACATACTCAAGACAGACACTCCCACTTTGTAATGAATCGACAATGCGTTGTCGTCAATTAAAAAACTTTTATCATTATTGCATAGGTAAAGCGAGGTAATATAATATTGCATGCGAGGCATGCATAGGTAAGGGTGAGGTAGGGTACGCGAGGAATAATCGAAAAGAAACTCCATGCGGTACGGAGGAGATAGCTTCACGAACTAAAAATCAGCGTAAACATTCCTTGTGCGCTTCTGTACAGATCTCACAGCAGCGCATGACATCGTTCCATGCATGTTGCAGCCGGAGTGCTGAACGTGACGTGGGTGCCCCTGGTGTTGCCGCTGGACCAGTCGGCCCAGCAGCTGCAGTACCTAGAGGGCAAAAGGTCACGCTCTGATGACCTGGTGGACATCTACACCCATCTGCAAGAGGCCGTCGAAGGGTAACAGTCCATCCGCGCGTAAACGCCTGTCGGATAAATCTGCACACACAAGTGTGAAAGGTGTTTCTCAGATGGTCGACACCACCAACACGTCCGCTGACGAGCTGTGATTGTTTCGCCACATGTATAGACAAGGCAACTTAAAGAACGAAACACGGCGGGGAAAACGAGACATTAGTAAAATATTGCAATGTTTTTCGGAATCTAACCCAATTTCTAATCCGCTGTATTGCATATTGCATAATCTAATCATATTGCATAATCTAATCCGCTGTATTGCAAGCCCTTCAGGTTTAATGTGGCAATGATTTTACGCATCATTGTTTTCTACCTGTGTCTGGCGTGAGTCCAGTGCACCAGTCGCGCACCAGCATACACTGCAATGCGCTCCGCACCGATCGCGATGTAAATCAACCAATAATTCCTTGATATTGTCCCCGGTCGCAGCGTCAAACTGAGCAGTTCAACAGGCTCAAAACTTACATTGTGTACCGTTACAACTACATATGTGCTATGTGAGCGGACGCTGGGGAGTTATCGAGTATGCGAGCACTGATTTGGGCGTTTGAATGTTCATCAAATCAAAACATTATTTCAACAATTAAATGTTCTACATCCCAAGCCGCGTAGTATCTATGCGCGCATTCATAGACGATTGGCAGGAGAGCCTTTTAAAGCTTAAGTCATAATCAATAGCTTTGGACATGATCTTCCTAGCTAAGGTTAATGCTGGCCCTGTCCTGCATAACCTGTGGCCCGGTTGGCACCTTCCCTCAGGCGCCGCAGACGCGGTTCCCCTCCCCCTCTCCCTGTGTGACAGTCTGCGTGCTGTCTCAGCCCCCTGGCTCCACAGGTTTGGCTTCGCGGGCCGCCCCTGTGTGCTGACCTGTATACTGACTCGGTTCCCATCCCCCTCTCCCTGTGTGATAGTCTGTGTGCTGTCTCAGCCCTCCGGCTCCACAGGCTTAGATTCGCGGGCCGCCCGTGTGCGCTGACCTGTATGCTGACTCGGTTCCCCTCCCCATCTCCCTGTGTGATGGTCTGTGTGCTGCCTCAGCCCTCAGGCACCGCAGGCGCGGTTCCCCTCCCCCTCTCCCTGTGTGATGGTCTGTGTGCTGTCTCAGCCCTCCGGCTCCACAGGTTTGGCTTCGCAGGCCGCCCGCGTGTGCTGACCTGTATGCTGACTCGGTTCCCCTCCCCCTCTCCCTGTGTGATGGTCTGTGTGCTGCCTCAGCCCTCCGGCTCCACAGGTTTGGCTTCGCGGGCCGCCCGCGTGTGCTGACCTGTATGCTGACTCGGTTCCCCTCCCCCCTCTCCCTGTGTGATGGTCTGTGTGCTGTCTCAGCCCTCAGGCTCCACAGGCTTGGCTTCGCGGGCCGCCCCTGTGTGCTGACCTGTATGCTGACCCGGTCCTACGATGTCACAGGTTCGGCTTCCCTGGACGCCCCTGTGTGCTGCGCACCATCTGTGAGGCAGCTGGTCGGCGGGGCGACAGCCAGCTGATGACGCGCCTGCTACAGCTCCTGCTGGAGTGAGTTCATGACTTGCTGGTCTGTGCCGCCGTGCGCGGGACTAATGGTGGGGTGGGTTTGCGACACGATGCTCTGTACCGTTGTTGTCCATCTAGGCCTGGCTTTCGAGCAACTACTGAGTTCCAGGCGCGGTACCCGCAGCATCCACTCAAAGATTGATATTCGCTCCGTTCTTTGCGCAGAAAGAGGGGAAATCTCATGTTCTGAAAAACTGCGACACTTTTCCAGTGGTGCTGCACCAAAAGGAATTCAGTTGAGCTCTGTTGGACCTCATTTACGTGTCTTTTCCCTTTCTGCAAAACATCTAACCATGCCTGGCTGCTATTCGCACAGCACAAGTTTTTTTTTAAAAGCAAAAAACAGTATCATGAAGTGAATAGCAATTTGCTGTCGTGACGCTCGACTTTCACAAAGAGTGACTATAAGTGTTCAGCTCTGGTGCTTGACCCAGCACTGGTGCTAATGTCGGTGACCGCCGCCAGGGTGCCGCCCGGGTCGCCGGATGACGTCATGGGTGGCGAGCTGATGGAGGCCAAGAGGCTCGGCACCGAAGACGTGTCGGGCTGTCGGCGAGCCTTCGCCGAGTGTCCGGGCTCGCTGTTTGACCTGCTAGACTCGGCCAACCTGCTGTAAGCGACGCCAGCCGTGTCGGGCTGCTCGTCATCACGGCGGGGAAAGCTGACCACAGCATGTCGAGCACGGCACGGAGAGGCGGCGCCCGCCGGCCGGCGATGACTCGCCGCGGCTGCCAGGACTCTGCAGATGTCGCCGGTGCTCCTGCACAGCTCGGAGCGGCACACCAATCGCCGTCCTGGTGACGGTGCCAATATCCCCGTCACGCACGTGTCCTGACACATGCCTGTTGGCAATTGGGTGTCATCGCGTTTGGAGAACTGACACGCCTTCATGGAACGGTGGTTCGCACGTAATTCGCGCTAAACATCAGGAATATGGCTTGTGTCGGATGTTGTTGGGTTCGACGCGGTGCCGGCGTACCATGATCTTAGATTTCACACAGCTATGACTATGCGAGAGATTATGATGTAATGCACGAGATAGTTGCCGCAGGCTTGCATGCACAAATACTCACCGTGTGTTTAAGGCACGAATTATCAGCCTGTGGCGTAGTAAACAAGTCACAAAAAGCGTAGCGCAGGAAGTGTAGCATGGTGGAAACATGCATGTCATCATAAAGGTGCTCTGTTATTGTGCGTGCGTGCTGAATTATGGCGTGAAACCGGGCGCTACGTGACTATCGTCACTGTCTGCTCTTTAGTGCCCACTTTACTTCCGTGCATAGTTTCTCACTGCATCAGCGATGACGCATAGCTAGTAGCGGGAGCGTGAAGGATGTGCCTCGTGACTTCCAATTTGAGTAGCACGAAATGCGACCATGCAATGAAAGCCATGAATGAACGAATGCTATTTAGAATTTTTGGCCGCTTTGCATAAAGTTGCTCGTGACCACGTAACCTGGCGCGCCTTATGATAAATTACCAACTTTCCAAGCTGCATCTTTGTCTGCTAATCAATCCGAAAGTCCACGCCGGGCTTTATCTCTTAATTTCCAACTCGTGAGGAAAGAGAGAGAGAGAGAGAGAGAGAGAGAGAGAGAGAGAGAGAGAGAGAGAGAGAGAGAGAGAGAGAGAGAGAGAGAGAGAGAGAGAGAGAGAGAGAGAGAGAGAGAGAGAGAGAGAGAGAGAGAGAGAGAGAGAGAGAGAGAATGAAAGAAAAAGGAGAAAAAGAGTTGAATCAGAGCTACATCAGAGATATTCACGAGTAAATGTTATAAACTCAACATTGGGGCATTTCCGGTGTACGCTTGTGCAGACGGTTTTATATTTGTATGCTATTTAACTTGCAGCATCAACTTCCTACGAGCAATGATCTCCCTGGCCATACCCTCCAAAGACCCTCCTTAGTCTCGTTCTTCAGGCATCCCTATTGGCACGCTAAAGTCACTCACTCTGATCACCCGCTGCGTATACGCACGCCGCGCTCACTCTCAGGACATTTTCTCCTCCTCATCCTGGTTCGTGGCGCTCCATCCCCCTGTCCACCCCCGGCCTGGAGCTCGGTGCCGTACTGTGCCACGCCGCGCGCCTCTGCTGCTGCCGGTGGGAAAGTGGCGGGCGTGACGCCTGACATATGAGGCCACGCGCCTTGTCTGCACACAGCCGCCTGTCCGGACTGATGATCTGCGGAACTGTGCCCTACAGCGGCCCGCGCTAGGTCAGTGGGTTTGTCCGTCGGACGGGCGGCCGCAGTCCCGCACCGCGCTCGGCCGTGAACTGTCCTGCCGTCGGTGCCTCCCGCCGGACCGTCGGGACAGCTGGCCTGCAGTGCTCAACTTGCCGCTTTCCTCCGCCGCCGTTAGCGCCCGCCCTGCGGTGTCGGTCCTCTCCTCGCAGGCCTCCTCTCCCCCCGTCTCCCCACGAGCCAGCGTCCTCACTCGCGGACCCGTGCGAGCGACCCTCCTCTCCTCTCCGCGGCGGGGTGCTGCGTGTAGTGCAGGCCGCCTCACGCACCGCCGCCCTCACCGCCAGCCGCTGCAGCCGCCGTGCCCAGCTTCACCGTAGGTCGCAACCGCCCGCTGTCCTCGCCGCGGACAATCGCCGGCAGGCATGCCGCGCGTGCGCCCCTGCGCGCCCGCCATGACGCTGGCATGGTGTTAGCGCACCGCCGCCCAGCCAGCGGAAAAAATCGCCTGTTTCACTTTCGGCGCGGCTGCGGCATTGCGGACGGTGTCGGCGGGCGAGTGGGACAGTGACGGTCGACAGGCCGGTCCGGCAACCGATGGTGCACCCGAGCCGCGCCCTGCTGCTGTGCTCGCTGGCGGCCGTGCTGTGCGGGCGGGCGGCGGAGGCGGCGGGCGGGGGCCGGCAGGGGCGCCGTCGTGGCCGGGCCCGCCGGCCGGTCGGCGGACAGCCACCGCCGCTGGCCGACGTGGACATGCCGGAACCGGCAACAAACAGCTCGCTGGCGCGCTCGAGCCGGGTGAAGCGGCAGCTGGTGATCCCGAACGGCCTGACCATTGGCATTATCCCGCGCTTCGACTACACCGTCTTCCAAAACGCCAACGGAGAGCGTGAGTAGGAAAGCCGGCCGTGCCGGGCGGCTGTCCCAAGCGAAACACTTCAGGCCACTTAGCATAGCCAGAAGACTCTTGAGTGAGCTCCACGTCGGTCATAGCGTTAACAGACCGCTCCACCTGGGCTCCTGGATGCCTTGTTTTCTGCTTGGATTCGCTCCAAACAGAGGCCCACGCAGGCCCCGGGAAACATTTAACTATGAGAAGGGAGTGGCGAGCTTCAATGATTGACCATAATTCTCGTAAAGTGACGGGTGCTGTTGCGAGTCCATTCAAGAAGGAATGCTACCAATTAACACTGAAGGGCAATGCCGGGCTTGCGAGGCTCTTTGACGTTTGTATTCTTTAAATATAGGTGTAATGAAAAGAACAGAGAGTATCAATATCAAACCATCCTGAACCTTCCATCCGCACAGTCGTCCCTTTGCGCTTACTGATTTGGGACCCGCGACATGTTTGCTGAGGTTATTCCACGGCAAATTCAGAAGCCAAAATGTAACATGCTGGTCATTTACGCCAGAACTGTCCAATTTGGACGCCGAAAGGCTGGATAGAGTGTTGAGTTTTCCGTGAAAGCACAGCTGGTTGCATGCGTTAAGACATCTCATTTAGATGGATATGTGCAAATATTGGCAGCTCACAGAGTTGTGTGCAGCCTACACGAGGCAAGCATAGCTGTAAACTTTACGAACCGCTCCTAATTGGCATATGCCATGCAGCATGGACACAGCTGTACTTTTGTAACCAGGTTATCAGTGTTACACTCACATATCGTCGTACCGCATTTTGGGGGCAGCGTTGGCGTGGGAGCACCTGTATACCTCCTAGCCCCAACATTGTCTTCAAAAGGCCAACGGCAGCCGTAGGACGTCATTAACGCACCATGCAACCGCCAGCTATGGACGTCATTAACGCACCATACAGCCGCCAGCTATGGACGTCATTAACGCACCATGCAACCGCCAGCTGTGCGACACATGACAAGCGCTAATCTGCGGCGTGTTCACTGGACACACAAACCAACTGCTCTTGAGCCAGCTGCCGCCGGGGACTGCCGGTGAGCAGACGCTTGAAAGGGGGGGGGGGGGGGCTGCGACCGTCCGCCACCGGTCCGGTGGTGCTGTTGGCGGCCCCACGGCCGGAGGCCGGTGTCATAGCTGCAGCCTTATGCCTAGCACGCGCAGGCCTTTTGGCATTGTGTATGCGTGACTGGAGAAGTAGCGGACAATGGTTAACGTAAATTCGCGCACGATGCTGTTGCTCGTGATGTACAGGCCTTCACTGGTAAGATTTTGTACCCAATCCACCCGCTGCTGCCTTCTTTACCAGTTGCACACATCAGTTACCCAACCATCTGCACTCTTTTAGCACTTTGGTTTGATATTCTGAAAAGTTGCAGGGAAGTTGTACATCAGTTGATTTGTTTCAGCTCAGTTTCAGACGTGGTGTGAGCGCAGCTAAAAATCGTAAAACAAGTCCAATCAGTAACCTCGTTCCTTTAGCACCTAAGCAACTGTCTCTAAACCCATTTGTTCACACTTCTTAGCTATTTCACTTCTTAGATTCATACATTTGCATTTATGCATTTTAAACCCATATTCCGTATTGTGGGTATTACCAATACCCACACCCCACCTATACTTTACCCGTAGGTTTTCCAAATCTGCACCTAACCCAACCTGATCGCCATGCCATTCTGTTGCACTTACACAGGCCTTTATTGGGGTTCTCTTTTGATCTTCGTCAGCAAGGCGACAAGCATAACATTGTACGAAAAGAGAGAGAGAGAGAGAGAGAGGAGAGAGAGAGAGAGAGAGAGAGAAGAGAGGAGAGAGAGAGAGATAGAGAGAGGAGAGAGAGGAGAAGAGGAGGGAGGGAGGGAGGGAGGGAGGGAGAGAGAGAGAGAGAGAGAGAAGGAGAGGAGGGAAGAGAGAGAGAGAGAGAGAGACGAGAAGAGAGAGATATATATATATATATATATATATATATATATATATATATATATATATATCACATGGGTACCCAATCCACGAGGTCACACTGGTTTCGGTCTGCGACATACGTATGCATATGAAGATATATGTGTCTGTGACTTGGACATGCACTCCGTGGCAGAGGGACGCTTCATGGTTCAGTGGAGAGCCACAACAACTGACTCGCCACAGGATCCTAGTTCGTCCATAGTCTAATAACATCAGCATTTGCTGCAAGACAATAGGACAGCGTTAAAATGAGTTATGTCACAAACCAAACACGGCTAACTCCCAGTTAAATCAGATAAGCGGGCACCCATGGACCCACGCAGCGGGCACCCACGTTTGATATTTTAAGTTCGCAAGCCATGAGCCAAGCTAGGCCCGGAATGTAAAGGCAGCCTAAGCCCGACTCTCTTTTTTTACAATCTCGTGTGCATTTGTTAGTCTGTTGAAATCCCGCTGCAACCGTTGTTCATCGGAGATCATCGGCCTGACGCCTATCGCCTATCATCTTCCAGAGCTAAGACCATTACGCTGAACTGTTGATTGGTGGAAATTACAACCCTGCCATATTCCGATCCGTATTTGTGACAATGGTGCAGGGTTCTCTGTTGTTTTCCGCCGGCCAACAGGCATGGCGCAGCAGCACTGCTAACATTTTGCTTTGGAAAACATTTTAGACATTGTGGACAGACCGGTACGACAAGGACACGTGAATTGCGACACTGCAACGTTCACATGTCTATCCAAAATAAGAAGCAGTGGACTTGTACCACGCAACATTATTTCATTGATATCACGTGCTGAGGTGCAAGCAAACCAAATAACAGCCGTATGTAGCCGTTTTTCTTAACGGCACGGAAAAAAAACAAAGGATGAGTGACAGGATAATGGCAGTTCAGCTGTTACTGTGCCTCATGAATTACTTCCCTTCTGGAAATCATAGATCTATTTTTAGCATGTTTAAACATGTACATATCTGTGCAACTATACACAGGTCCTTTGCCAAAACTTTCGCCAAGCAAGTTACGACGTTTGGTCGGTTGAACACAGATGTCGTGGTTGAAAATGGCTGCAACATCATTGCAATCACATGCCATGATGGTTCCAACATGTACTTATATTATTTCCGGCCCAGACACAAGGGTCCGAGAGCGCAAATGCCACTCCGCACCTTCATTGCCATCTAGAAACGATGAGGGCCACGTGTTTCCGCCAGCTAACTAAACCACGACCGTCTTCGCTCGGTACGACCACAGAGGCTGGGCATATTTCGATGCTGCACGGCCTCCACACCGTGATCGAAAGTGGGTGTCACGCGCCGCGGGGCTCCGCGTCGGCTCGGCGGAGGCCGTGGCCGCGAGGCTCAACGTCGGCTCAACGGCTCCCTGTCGGCTCGGCGGACCGATGAGGCCGAACGCCGGGCCCGTCCGTCCCTGTTCAGCCGGGTTGAACAGGCAGCGCTACCGGCAACAGGCGTCCTCGGGCGGCGGGCGGCCGCAGCTGCATGTGAAATAGCTAAGGACGTGTTTATAAAACAGCGACGCCTGCCGATTTAGTTGCTTTTGGCTTGTCTCACTTCGATTATACAGGATTCCACCAGTGGGATGTTTGACTTAAGATGTCATACCGACCAGCTCATTGAAGAAAACGACGGCCTGATAAAAGTCGCCAAGCAGCTGCAAGGTGCCTAGATGGCGTGCATAGATGGCACTGCCGAGGAGCGAGACTGGGATCAGAAGTAGTTGGTCTTGGTAGCGCACGGCACAGAAAATGCTAGAATTCGGGTCGCCAGCTACGCTACCAGAGGAAGAACAGTGACGGAAAAACGATGACAATGAGGCACAGATAACCCACGCAACTGGCATACTACTACCCACTAACTGCACACCAGCGGCTAAGTCAGTGCAACATTCCCATGAGTGACGCAGTTTCCCAAACGGGTAGCCCGACGCCCGGCGACTCCGCGAAGGGCGGTCACCGAAGACAGGTTGGGCCAGGCCGGCGACCAGAGACAGCCTGTCATGAGGAGAGGGTCAGGAGGTCAGGAGGCCGGGAGGTAGTGGTTGACAGGTCGCCGGCCAGCGGCAGGACGGGGCACCGGCGGCGGCCAGCGGCCGAACCGTCACCATCAGGGCATCCAGTGACCCCCCTACCATATGTTTTAGTGTCGGGCACGTGGCGAAAGCTATCCTTAGAAGGTGAAAATGCCAAACGTTCTGAAAAATCCTGCGAATTTGGACCAAATTATTGTGAATTATCTCCGTATCGAGTATAAAACTCCTGGTAAGAGCGGGGGGAGGGGGCGCTCCCATTGGCCTTCCCTCGGCTACAACTCTGGTTAGCGTAAAGCCTAAAGAAGCGGTGGGTAGCACGTCAGGCTCGATATATGACAAAAAATGAAGCCTATGCCTTTTCTGCGCAGTTCTCCGTCAGTCGGCAGATTAAGCCTGCTTTCAGCCTGACTATGTAATCTGGTAACATGTGAGCATTTATTTACAGAGGGTGGTACTGTAAGGCCATGCGACACAATTTCATTGCTTTCTTTGATCTTGTATTTGATTCCCATTATTCTTTTGAAATTAACACAGCAATAACACGGCTTGTAGGGCGCCTATTTGGCCGCAGGATTAGACAATTTCCTTGGTACAGCACGAGCAGGGTGATTACGAACGTGAACTGGTACGAACGTGCGAACCAGACACATTTGGGAACTTATAGAGACCGGTATCATTAGTGCAATGAAAATGTTGTCTACTGAGAGAACCTGACAGATAAAGTGGCCTAATAATGGAGCACTGTCGTGCTCATTCAGGATCCGCACGTCTTGGAAAGCACTCAGAATCAGAGGAAGCCTGGGAATTTCAGCCGACGAAATAGATGAATTTGTCGTATGTTATTGAGAACATTTGAGCAAAATATCGCGCAAATCACAAACGTTCAGAGGCGGATACCAGTCCAGCTAACTGAGAAAAACGCTTGTTTACTATTCTTGGCCCTTTTTCCGTTCAGGCCAATCATGATGTCTAACGAGGCTGGTTTAAAAAGGGCTGCATTCGCTGTTCCCCGGTCGATCGTGCTCATGTGTAAAACAAAGCCGAGATCGCCTATTGACTTGCAGATGACACTTTCACTTGTATTGCGCAGTGCTTTGACATCATTGTCTGTTCCGGTTAACGAAATCCGTCATTAATTCTTAATGGTACTCAAAATGACGGATCAATGGTTTCCACCCAACGCGGAATGCCCGCACACTGCACACGGCGACCCACATGTCTGTCCATACGATCGTTCCTTCTCTATAGTGAAACGTTGTTGGTTTCTTGACGCTGTAATGAGACGTGGGGATCCGGGCTCGACTACAATCCGTGTTTTACAACCTTCGCAATTAACACCTTTTTCTCCCTTGACCGACCGATTCGACGAGGCCGATTTGACCCCGCTCTGGGGTTTGATGTCTCTCAATGCATCATGCTTCACCCAAATGCTTGAAAAAAGACAATTTGCAAAGATGTATCATGCGAGCTGATACCAAGCATGTGCATTAATGAGCTGTGCTGACCTGTCCCTACTGCCTAAATGAATTGCTAATATGACATGCAATGGATTAATTGCATGCTGTAATTTCTCAATAGGGCCAAAATGTTGCAAGATCATAATGCAGTAGTAACTTGCCTTTGAACACCCCTGCAGCATGGGTGCTCGTGTTTCTTTCAGTTTGCCGACATCACTACCTTGGCATGTTCAAACGCAAATCTCAAGGTAGAGGTAGGAGGGGCGGATCCAGAGGAGGGGGGGGGGGGGGGCACGGGGCTATGGCCCGCCCTTGCGTCCCGGAGGGGCCATTTGCTGCAGTGGGACCCATAGCCGGCCGAACAGGTGCAGCTTTAAACACCAAAGGCACCAAGCTTAAACATTTCTGGATTTCCAGGTGACCAAGAACACTTGCAAGCAAAAGTGAAGGGTTCACGAGAAGTAAAAAAAAACTTCGATGATTGAAAAAGTTGTGAGTTGGGAATTCTAAGCCTCATAACATTCTCTAAAGGCCCCATGATGTCTCGGGGGGCCTATATGCCCGTTTGCAGGGTCATTCCGATCATTACGGGGCCTTCCACGTTGCCATTGATTGCCTTGCATTTGCTCGGAGGGTCCTGCGCTGCTGCTGGTCCCTCCATGCTAGCGTGCCGGGACACTCTTGTCAATCAAGGGCCCTTCCATAGATTACTTGCATTCGCCAGAAAGGCTCTGTGAGCTGCAGCCAGGGCCCCGTATCTTAATCTGCCGGTGTACCCTCGGCTGCTCAAGGGCCCTTTACCTAGGTCTCGGTTGACCTACTGACATACCCCGATATGCCCAGGGGCCTCTACATTGGTCTAAGGGCTTCCAATTTTCTGCCACTTGCTTAGGGTCGTGCGCTCTTGTCGGGGGCCTATCTGATAGCCTGCTTGGGCACGCTCGGTCGTTCGGAGACCCTCCACACTGGGTCCTGGGTACTCGTCACCTGAATGGGAGGGGGGGGGGGGGAGCTACGCTCTCATGAAGGCTTATCTGATAACCTCCTCGGGCACATTCGAACGTGCGGAGCCCTCTTCATTGGGTCTTGCGCACGCCCTATTGGAATGGGGGCCCTACGCTCTTGTCGAGTCTCTTCTGTCCTCCTCCCTGGCCACACTGGGCTGTTCGGGGGTCCTGCACATGGGGTCTCGGTGTTTTAATTTAGGGCCCTGCGCTCCTATCGGGGTCGTTTGATAACCTGATCGGGTACGCTCCATCTTTCGGGGCCCTCCACACTGGGTTCTGGGTATTCTTATTTGGGTATAGAGCCCTACGCTCTTGTCGGGGCCCCTTCAGATTAGATGTTCTTACCCATTCGATCTTTGGAGGACTTTTATATCTGATTTTAGGTACTTCCTATTTGAATGGAGGGCCCCCGCTCTTTTCGGGGGCCCTATCTTTTAACCTGCACTGGCGCACTCGATCATTCGGGACCCTCTACAGCATGTCGTGGGTATTTCATGTTTGAACGGAAGGCCCTACGCTTTTGTCATGGGCCCCACCTGTTATCCTTCCTGGGCACACTGGATCATTCGGAGGCCCTCCGTATTGTGTCCTGGGTCCTTCCTACCTGAATGGAGGGCCCCACGCACTTGTCGGGAACCCATCTGCTCGCCTCCTCGGCCCCGCTTAATTTTTCGGGGGCCCTGCAAATTGGGTATTGGTGTTAGAATTTAGGGCCCTACTCCTATCGGGCCTATCTGATAATCTGCTCGAGTACACTCCATCTTTCGGGGGTCATTCGCACTGGGTTCTGGGTACCTCTTATTTGAATGAAATGCCTTGCGCTTTTGCCGGGCCCCTTCTGATAAGCTGCTCGAGCGTATTCCATCGTTCGGGGGCCACTTATATTGGGTCTTGGGTGCTTCCTATTTGAATGGAGAGCCCTACATTCCTTTTAGGAGCCCCATCTGTTGACCTGCTCGGACAAACTCGATCATTCGGAGCCCTACACCTTGTGTCGTGAGCATTTTGTATTTGAGTGGATGGCCTTATGTTCTTGGCGGGATCCATTTTCTCAGCTGCTCGGACTGGTGGCGGATGCGTAAGAGGGGGGAGGCGCCGGACCATGCCTCCTTGGACCACGTCGAGGGGATCTAGAGGCTCCGAAGGGGCCCGTAACTGGTCGAACGGACGCAGTTTTCTAATAACAAGAACAAAACAAATCTGGGCGCTTTAAGGCCTACAGACGACCAAAAACGACTGCTAGAAAAAGTAACGAGTTCATAAGCAGGCAAAATAAATTCTTCGTTGATGGAGAAGCTATTGTTTGGGGAAACTCTGAGACTCATTACGGTGTCAGAAGGCGATATGCTGTTGGTTGCCCTGGCCCTATATGTCCACTTGCCGGATCAATCTGATCGCTCCATCATCAGCATCAGCTTTCCAAGTTGTCCTTGATCTCCGTGCATTTTCTTGTAGGGCCTAACGCTGCCGTTGTGTTGCTAAATACTTCCACGCCCGAACACTCTTGACCGATGCAGGTTTTTCGTCACGAATTCTTCCCATTCGCCCGAAAGGCTCCATACGCTTTTTCCGGGGCCCCCGATGCTCGGTTGCGTTCAGTTGCTCAGGGGCATTTCATATTAGTCTCGGATTCTTTCCTCTTGCTTGGAGGGCCTTGTGCTGTTGCTGGGGCTCTTATAAGTTGAGGCATCGAGACACACGATGCTGAGGGGCCCTCAAATTTAATCAAAGGCTTATTCCCTTAAACTAATTTGAAGAGAAGAGACCCTTCACTCCTATTGAGGCCCCTTCTGTTAACCTGCTCGTGCTCTCTTGATCGCACAGGGCTATTAATCCCCTTTGATAATCCCCTTTGCTCAGAAGGTAGTGCGCTCTGGCCGGGTCCTTATACGTCAGCCTGTAGGGGCGCTACCGATCGTTTAGGACCCACCACGTTAGTCTTGGGTTCTTTTTGCTTGCTCTGATGACCCTAAAATGTTGACGGGAGCCACTTCACTGGCCTCCTGCGGCATCTATGAACGCTCAGGTTCCGTCTCCATCGGCTTTGGCGCCCCCGCCTTGCAGCAGCAGTCGAATATGCGCCGATTAATTTTTACGCGTAATTGTCGAACTTAATGTTGCACGCCGCCGTCATTGCATGTGTCATTTCCATTGGCTTTTGGGTGTGTGACATTTAATATACTAGTGCATCACGTTCTTAACATGTTGTGAATGCTAGAATATGTTGTGCCTCTTTCGAGCGAGGGAAAAATTCTGCATTAGTCATCAGCCATCAGCTGATTACATCGCCCAGCCAGCTAGCCGTAAACAAGCTAGGAATCAAGGACGTGCGCGGTTTTTATGGTTGTTAGTAGCCAACTCGAGTTAATTTTTTCTGTTGTTCCGAAACACTCGGCCCAAAATTATAGGGTTTAACATGATCTGTAGGAAATGAATGAGCTCTATGTATATGCGTACGTAGCATGCTTAGCTTTATCATGTTACACGCAGTAAGATAGTTTTCTGCATTTCTGATATATACATATATATCATATATCCAGCATGCCCTTTGTCTTCAGACGTAATGACCGGAATGCAAGGACATTTTTAGGAGGCCCCACAATGTTGCGTGATCCCCTTTGTCGAAGTCCTGGATCCGCCCCTGGAGGCAGGCATCAATATGGGCTCGAAATGGGCTCGAAATGTTGGCAAGATCATAATGAAGTACCAGCTTGCCTTTGTTCACACTTGCAACACAAGTGCTAGTGATTCTCTTAATTTGCCAGCGTTCCTTTGTCATGTTCAAACATGAAGGTAGAGGTATGTATCAATAGACCCCACCGTATTGGGAGTCTTTAGATTTAAAGAATATCAAAACAATGTTCTCCCTCAGAAGTAAAAACTTTGCACGCACACTCCCCATCACATCAAGACGAATACAAGCCAGTGGCACGCACTACCAGTGAGCACATCCATTTCAAGCGCCTGATTCATAGCCTTATGTCAAATAAGTTTGATCGCACACTTCGGCAACCCGCAGGACTATCGAACTGCAGGTTTCCTCGCAATTTCCGCAAAGGTTTTCGGTTATGACACCGCATTTTACCGCGGGCCCCCTTTGAAACAAAGTCCCAACGAGGTTTCATAGTAATCACTTAAGAGGTTGTGCTTATAGGACAACTTTTTTGTTCAAGCTTTAAATTTGCCCTACAGCGTGTGTTAAATATTTAGTGAATTATATATATATATATATATATATATATATATATATCAAATTACTGCAATATTTGCCTAATTTTATAACGCCTTGCTAACCCATCAACCCGCGCAAGGTTCTTTGCTCTGGTACACAAGGCGCGAACCGAGCCGTCTAAGAAATGCGTCAGTAGAAGAAAAAAAACCGCCGGCAGGAAAAGAGACAGATTTGCCGTCGCGTCTCCTTTTCATATGCTTCAGGAGAGAGTCATTATTTTTTTCGGTGATGTACTTTTTTGCATACGGTGACGTTCTTTTTTATAACATTGATCTATGGTCTAGAAATAAGGCAAACGCCCCGTTGGCGACGAGTGTCGCACAACCCGGAAGTGCTCATGTTTACGTTTGCGGCACGCATTGAGCAGTGAAATCTTACTAACAGCCAATTACCTTCCGCGGATTGTATCATACGCGCCGCATCATCGCCCTTGCCAATGTATCAGCGGCCGTGCTGTTTTGACCATAAGCAGAAAACAGCCTGTAATACAACAATCGTGTGATGTTTCTATGACGATATCAATGCCAAGATGACTATGAAGTAGTCTCCAAATAAACCTTTCAGCATTTTTGCGGGCGTATAACTCAGGAAGCAGCGGGTTTTGGGTCTTAAAAAGGGCATGACTTTGAACTGCATCAAAAGGTCCTCAAGATGGCCATTTCAGTTCAAAACCCCACGCAAGGATGGAACATTCCCTCTAAGGGTGCTTATTGATAGTTTATATTTCTCATAGAGACATTACTTTATTTGAAATTTTTATTTCGCCTTGGAATGCGTCGCCTACAGCAAAATTCCTCGTATCTCAGTATGCGTAGCAAAGGCAGTCATGCCTACCATGCCTAGAACTTTTCCTCACAATGATTTTGATAATTTTCTTGCGTCGGGTTCGAAGATTTTGAGGAGCTTCTTCATCATTGGCTCGTATATCTTTGAACCCTTTGATTTGGTTAAAACCGCTGTCGTCAGAAGCACTGCATTGCCATGGGAGGTAGAGTGGCGCCAACAACTGACTAACGTGGTCTTGGAAGCGTTCGGAATCCTGCCGTTAGCAGCACCCACTGGACAACGTGCCAGACGATGTATGGTACTCGGAGCAATTCTCTTCGCACTTATTCCGATTTCCGCAGCAATGGATACCGGAGCATAAAATTTATTTCGGCAGATTTGAGAAGCCAGACCGGCGGGGCTTCCTATTTTTTTACACTTCCACCACAGTCCAACACGATGGTAGCTGTAGCAGAGAAACATAAACCTCTCTATGACACTACGTCATCACATGGAGCATGACGGAAATCAGGGGTGCTAAGAGTGTGCTTTTTGTGGCCCACCAAATTTCTTGGGGGGGAGGGGAATTGTCGCCAGTAGGGTAATGCGATATCAAATGACAAAATGGTTATTAAGTCCATGCCCAGGAGCGTCATCAGTAACCAGCCTATCACCGAGTCTCTTTCGTAACTGCAATTTTCAATGTCATGCACACAACCGACACGTTCAATCATACACTGCCCTTTAAAACGCGCCCGAGTGGCCGGCTAGATACTCTTCGCTGGGGTGGAGGACGCTGGGGTCAATGTGACCCCCCTCCGCTGAGATCTCGGGAACTAAGAACGCTAGATACACTAAATTTACCGGGTGTGTTGATCTGTGCGTGAACTCACTTAGGCTAAGGTTTCAGATTCCTAGGTCATGACCTTCGGGTCAAAAAAGGTCAAACACCGTCAAGTTCCAGGTTGGTCTTCAAAGTGTCCCTAGAACCTAGATAAACGTTTCTAAACAAAAGGTCTCATGCTTATTCAAGGTCGGTGACCTTGTTTGACCTTTTAAGGTCAATGTGACCAAAATCATGCAAGATTGTCTTGAGTTTTGCATTTGACCAAGCGACAAAGATTATGCTAGGCAGTATGTCCCTAAAACAAAATGTTGACCTGGGTCATTTTAGATCAATCACCTATTCTGACCTCTCAGAAATCCATGGAAGATGTATAATGCGATTCCCGCTATCAATAAATTCGAAATGACCACCAAAATCTATCCCATACAGCAAGCCGTAGAGAAACAAAACAGGCTGGTTTTTTACCTTGGTGCGACCTTCATATCTGACCTTAGGTCGATTTAATTTGCTCATTGAACTATTGTGTTGTCTAAGAAAGCATCTCAGAGATGCATGGCTTCGTCTAACACCCCGTTGTTGGATCAGATTAAAGGATTTATTAGAAATTGCCTTCGCGGAAACCATGGCCTGACTTTGGCTTGCCATAGATCAGTGACCTCACAAGGTACCTCTAAATTTGGTATGCCAAACGATCCGCTATTCAAATGGCTACAGCTATGCAAGACTTGGTGCGGCTACGCCCCGCCGTTCGGAAACCATTCTAGAAAAATATTCGTGGGGTCAAGTTGACGCCAACCAGAGCGCGTGTTAACAAATGTCAGGATAAGTGTTTCTGCTTGGAAAGCAGACGTACCTGCCCTAGAATAATGCGATGGCCCAACCACAACATGCGTTTTCTTCTATCCTCGGGACATGCCGGGGCCTTACGTTAAAACTTCTTCTACTGCTGGGTTCGCTTTCCTCGACCGCAAAAAAGCAACAAAGGACTCCGGTAGCCAGGGCGGCAGAATGCATGACAGATTTCGAACCAGAGGCGAGCGGCACTGGAAATAACGTCAAATATGGGAACCTCCACGAAGCGATGCCAGCTTATGGGAATCATGCGTGTGCTTCGAACCCCATCTTAATCGTCATCAAACAATCCACCACACCTTAGGGATGCTCCAAGCCTGGCGCGACATGTTTTGACTGGTGCGCACCTCTCCCCGTGCCCCAACAACTGTACCGAAATTTGTCAATGACTTCACGTCAGGCGGATAGCTCTTTCTGGGCAAGTTACTTGCCCCGGTAGGAGGGGAGAGGGTGCTCGATGCGACCCCCTCCCCCCCTACGGTTTTCTAAGGATGCCAATGCGGCATATTGTGCAGTCTTACTCAAATTTTTGGTAGCCTCTGGGCCATTCATTGTACGCGTGCTAACAGAAAAAGTGCTCCTAGCAAGTCTGGTTCCAGAGAAGCGATTTTTTACGACATTGCAAGACGATTCCAGGCCGGCGGGTGCGGCGGGGAGCAACTGACGATTCTGCGGGCCGCGCATGGAGGGTTGGCACTGTTGCATGAACGAAACCCTACCTTATAAATATAGGCTTCATACAGATAAAACTACATGCCCTTCTACTCATAACGAACCCAGGAACACATTTCTTTATGTTTCATGCCGCTTCATGGCATGATTTTGTATAAATGAACATCTAACGCTGATGTTTGGTTTTCAGGAAAATGTCGCCTTCGACTTGGTCTAGTGGAATCAACCAACAACAGGAAACTTCTTACCAATTACGAGATCCAATGTAGATATTGGTACCTAATGTGCAAAAAGAGCATTGTACATCATTTGTCGTGTTTATTGCGGGACATATCGTAAATAATCATAAAGCAGGTAGATTCATGCTCCTACCTTTAAATTCAATAATCACGATAGCGAGTACCCGACCGCTGCACACACTCCGCTGCCTCGACCTCCTCCCCCCCCCCCCCCCCTCCCCCGGCGCCGCTTCTGCGTTGTTGTCGCGTGGTCACAATATTACTGCTTATCAAGAAACATACAAATGTACGAAGCCAAGGTAACAACAATAATGCAATGAAATACGTTTCTTATCGCGTGTGGGTACATCTATGAAACAGACAGACCGGAATAGTCCGGAACATAGCCTAAACTATCCAAACCTAACCTAACCTAACCTAACCTAACCTAACCTAACCTAACCTAACCTAACCTAACCTAACCTAACCTAACCTAACCTAACCTAACCTAACCTAACCTAACCTAACCTAACCTAACCTAACCTAACCTAACCTAACCTAACCTAACCTAACCCAGCCAAACCTAACCTAGCCTCCCCACCCCATCCCCTTCAACCTATTGTCCCGTCGGTGCCCATGTTCCATGCCATATATATGTACCGTATTAAGAAGTTTTGTTTAGCCGTCATATCCTCATTTTTCTTTTCATTCCCCACCCAAAGACGCCATATTTGCCCCCCATGTCGACCAACCTACAAACAGTACGGAAGGCTGCTTGAATTGCTTGAATACGCAAGAAACACCTTTCATTGGATTCTTGTTACCTTGGCCCCGTACATTTCTATGGTTCCTGATGCGCAGTAATGCTGTGATCACGCGTAGCAATGACGCCGGGGTCGCGGCTGCCGAGTGTTTGCAGCGCTCGGGTGTTCGCTATCGTAGTTATTTAGGTCCCAAGGTAAGAGTTTAGATGGCCTGTTTTACGACTATTTACGATATGTTTTGCCTTAAAAACGACGATTGATGTACAATGATTTATTTTAACATTAGGTAACAATGTATACCATAACCTGAGATCTCGCTAAAGACAGCTCACTACTTGCTTGTTTTTTGCGAGGCTTTATCTTCCTTAGTTTGCAAACGTCAGGGAACCCCCTCCCACCTCTCAACCAGACCGAGTCACAAAAACTGGCGAATCACGGTAGGGATTGAAATTATTGACTGTCATGCTTTTTTATTCATTTTATACATGCTGGTGGAAAAATCCGCATTTCAGTTCATGAAATCAACTGCTACAGCAGAATGACACATTTCATCACCAACATTCAAACATTGGTAGAAATTCGATCAGCAGGCAAAAATTGCCCTTTGCGTGCAAGTAGCATGCACATCTAGGGCTATCTGTAATGGCTGCCATGTATAGTGCAGGAGTATCAATTCAAACCAATTTCTGGGGCACTACCCAATATCGATGCTAGGTTGGACCCCGTCAATGCTGATTCCTCCCCATGCCAACATTTGTAGCTGAAAAATTACAAAAAGAAATGAAAGAAGCCAACTACAGCACAAACCATCTTCACTAGACTTAATTTATTGACCATAATCCATGGGTTGTTATCCACCCTAATCATGCACGCAAAATTTGAACTACTGTCATTATGCCACCACCACATGCTGGGTTCGGCCCTCTCAATGCTCATTCACTGCCCCCCCCCCCCCCTCCCCCCACAGCCAACGTTCCTAGTTGAAAGATAACAAAAAGATATGAGAGAAAAAACGATAACACTGAGCCATCTCCGCTAGATTTAATTTATTGACTATGATCCATGGGTTATGGAGTGGTCCCCAGATAAGCCCCCAGAACGTATGCTACACAGCTTAAGGAGTGACACGATTTGAGTGACGTTATACCGACGTCATGAATGCCAAGGCGACCTTGAAATACTCTCTCCGAAGTTCTTCCCTCATATTCGCGGACATGTAATCCCGAAACTAGAGGGGTTTAGGTCTTGAGATGGGCGGGCCTGTGAACTGCACCGAATGATCTTTAAGATGGCTATGTCGGTTCAAAACCCCACAGAAATGCGGAGCACTCTCTAACCTGTGCCTCAGAGAGTGAACAAGAGCGCGTTTCGCGGTCAGCTGTGGTGTCGCGCTCAGGATTTCGCCCGTCGAATCATGTCGGGCAATGTACATCAGTGTAGATGCTCACCCAAACCCATAGGTACCCATCATGTACTCTTGAACGAACCGTGTTTATGGAATAAGCATCAATTCACGGTGACGTAAGTGATGGATTTAAAAGAAAAAACAGCAACGATGATCGCCGTAGCAACAATCACATCCACAGCTCATTCTAACTATTTTCCAGACAAATCTGACTAAATGGTTACTGATTTTGACGGATCCGGTCTCCATCTGCTGAAGGTGGGAACAGCCTCTATAAAAGATCATACAACTTCAGCGGCGTCCCTCCAAAGTACCAAGAGTGGGACAAACAAAACAAGAGTCTTCCTTAACCTTCATGGACTTTTCAAGCCGACTGCATTTTCTGCACTTCCATGTTTCATATCTGACGACCACAAAAGCACAGCTGCAAGATACCTTCAATTCGTGGCGAAAGCAGAATCTTGAGGAAACACAGTGCAGTCATTTTTCATACCCAGCAAAGCTGTGATGTAAGATGCATCTTTCCCCACTCAGCCCCACGTTGTAATGTTGCATCCAGTTCTGAGTATAACCCGAATCAGCGGCAAATGTATGATACATGAAATTGGCTGCGAAAACGCTTGCTTGATGCAGCGTTGGGACGCACACAGGTCAACTGCCAGAAGTCCTCATTGCGGCGGTGGGTGCGATCAAGGGACCTCGGCTTGGAGGGAACAGGTGGCTTCGGAACGAGGGAGCTGGGCTGCCGAGCATCTGGCGAGTGCGGTACGATGAAACTGGGCCGAAGACCGACCTAGGGTGTTTTATGGGGGAGCACGGCTGGCGGAGAGCGGGTGGGTTTTGTATCAGGAAGCTGGGTTGGCGATGGCCAGGTGACTGTTTGTGGCGGAAGCTGGGTTCGCAGGGAGCAGATGGGTGGTCCTGCAGGAAGCCTGGCTAGCGGGGAAGCCAATGGACGTTACGACGAAGCTGGGCCGGTAGGGAACGAATGGGCGTCTCCAGAGGGAGCTGGGCTGGCGAGGAACGGACTGCATGGAAAGGAGTAAATTGCTGGCTGGGCTGGTGAAAGATCACTCTCTGAGGGCTGGTCTTATTTCCCGAAACTCTGCTTCTTGCAGCTCGAGCATCGAGGACCACCAAATTCTCCTAGCGTCTGTGCTTCTCGGTAGTTCAGTCCAGCACCTGTGAAAACATAATGTATGTGGACTTCATCACAACTAAATACATAGGAGTGCCGACAGTGGAGTGGATAAGCGGAGCACGTCTAAAAAATCAGAGATGTGGGATATGATTCCTTCCTGCGTTGTGACCGCCCTTCGTCCCAAGGTAAGAAGCAAGCGACGCCACATAGCCTCGACACCTGAGTGGGTTGTAGAGCCGGAGCCGCAGCCGAGTCGTAGCCAACCACGTACATGCGCCACTGAGCGCACAACATTGTACTCTAATGCATATACGTGCAAACCAATTTCGCAATGAACGAACGGAAACAACAGGTTATGGGAACGAATGATCACAGGGATGGATAAAACCAAAAAAACGTAAGGCGTTGCCATCGTAAAAGATGTTCTTCAATCTGATGCTTGCAGCTCATTCCTTCCTTCGCATCATCACCACACAGGGAACAGAGGTGAAGAATCGTGTCCGATATACTGCGCATGATGGTGCTTCACCATATCTGATAGTGATACTCATACTCTGATAGTGATACCCATACCCTGATAGCGTACTCAGACGCCACACTTAACATTGAAACATCACGACGGACTTAAGAAAAAAAGGGGATGCTGGAGTATGCAAGTTAATCCTGACATCAGTATGTCGGAACTCCGGAATCGAAATCACCCCTAGTCCCGAGTCACACTTTTCCAACCCACAGACATATGATTGTGGCAAGGAGGCTTCCTTTTTGCGGCAAACTTCTGCAACATTTTGGACCCAGCCTAATTGAGAGGAGATAACTGATGGGCACCCATACCTTCGTTTTGATATCATTGCATCATATAACATGATTGCTGAGTACGAACAAAAGTGCCAAGATTATGGATCAATGTGTTTTTTGTCATGTCTCAAAAGTTTTTTTGGGGGACCTTTTTTATCATTAAGCAATGCATCATTCATATAAATTCATGTTATGAGATATAGCTTTGCATTTGATTTGTGATCTGTGGTTGTTGGATACATTTGTGACTGCAAAAATGCTATGAATATGTATATATATAGGAAGATGTATATATATATATATATATATGCATATGATGTTTAAAACCATGACGTAAATACATTTAATAACCTTTTTCTGCACTTGCCTAGTTTTCTGAGGAGGAAGCTATATCAAACAGAAGGAAACCTTATGTTCTGGAGGCTGTCACGGTCAAAACATCGTAACCGGAACTGAACAGGCAAAGCATCCTCTCAATCACCCTTCACCTTATTTCGGGTCAATCGATACCATCAGTAGATGGTATATCCTACTGTTCATCATGTGTTTTGCCGCTTAAATTCTTATGCTTCTAGCAATGTCAACCATCTAATTTCGACAATGTGCAACTTGACGATCGAACTGTGCTTGATTGTGCCTAATAGTTATGCCTTACCGGTTATACCTAATTGTAGCATGTAATCGTATATTCGTCGCTTGTATGCTGCATGCAGGGGTGGTTTAAGTGTACTTTTTGTTGTCGACCAAATTTTTGGACGAAAATTGTCGTCAGTAGCGTAAATTCATACCCTATGACAAAATGGCCATTCAGTCCACGCCCAGTAGCGTCATCAGAAATCAGCCTATCATCGAAAGCCTTTTTCAGCACTGCAATTTTCAATATTATGCACATAACCGAAACGTTCAGTCATACATTGCCCTTGAACAAATGCTGTTATAAGTGTTGCTGCTAGGAAAGCAGACGTACCTGCCCTACATCAATGAGATAGCCCAATAACAACACGAGTTTTCTTCCATCTTCGAGACTTGCCGGGGCCTCACGCTTAAACTCCATCTACGGCTGGATATGCTTTCTTCGACCGCAAAAAGAACAATGAAAGACCTCGGTAGCCAGGGCAGCAGAATGCCTGGAAGATTCCGGACCAGAAGCAAGCGGCACTGGAAATGACTTCAAATATGGGGTCCTCCGCGAGGCCAAGCCCCTTATGAAACTAACGCGTGCGCTTCGAACCCCATCTCAACCGTTATCCAACTATCCACCATACCTTAGGCGTGGTCCAAGCCTGGCACGACATATTTTGACTGGTGTGCGCCTTCCGTCGTGCCCCAACAAGTAAATTGCATCGAATTTTATTATATCTTCACATTACATCTTTTTGAACAAGTTACTCGCCTTGACAGGATGGCGGACGATGCAACACCCAGCCCCCTCCCCCTACGGTTTTCTAAGGATACCAGTGAGGCATATTGTGCAGCCTCGCTCAAGTCCTTGGTATCCTCTGAGGCGTCCATTACATGCGTGTTGACACCAAAAAAGTATTCCCAGCAATTCTGGTTTTAGAGAAGCTATGTTTTTACGAGCATGGCTAGACGATTCAAAGCCAGTCGGTGCGGCGGGCGGCAAGCGGCAATTCAGAGGACCGCTCGCGGAGGGTTGGCACTTTTACGTGAACGAAACCCTGCATTATGAATGTAGGCTCCAAACAGATAAAACTACGTGTCATTCTTCGCATAACCAAACAAGGGACACACCTCTCTACGTTCCACGTCACTGCATTGCATGGCTTCATATATATGAACATGCAAACCTGATGTTTGGTTTTCAGGAAAATTTGACCTTCGACTTGGTCTAGTGGGTCCAATTAACAGGAGACTTCTTACCAATCACGAGATCTTGTTAAATGCCGCCCGTTGTTTGCTTTTTTGCGAGTTTTTAGCTTTCTTAGCTTGCAAACGTCAGGACATCCTATCTCCCCCTCCCCCCCCCCCCCCCAACCAGTCCGCGTTAAGAAAGCCAGCAAATCAGGATATGGGTTTATAGTGTCAGCTGCCATCCTTTTTATTCATTATACACATATATATATATATATATATATATATATTGGTTTAAAAATCGGCATCTCAAACCATGAAAACATCAATTGTAAATATATTTATATAAATATAAATGTTTTTATAAATATATTCAATGATATATAAATATATTTGATAAAATATAACTATAAATATATTTATACATATATTCAATAATATATACATATAGTTGTTGACCATGGACCACGAGTTGTTACCTCCCCAAATCATGCACAAAAATTGGCACTCCTGGCATTGTGCCACCTCCACACATGCTAACTTGATCTCCATTGTCAATGTAGGCTGCACACGAGGTAGGCTCTATGTCTTTACAACCTGTGCCTAAATGTGTACCATGAGTATGCTAATGGTTCTACGTGGACAATTTTACAATTCAGTGATAACAAAAACAGTAAAAAAATATACCATATCTGCATCCATCCAATGCCATGCTCACAAGTGCAACGAAAATCTGCCATGAATGAGCATTGCAGAATGAATGACTTCCAGAGCTTTGATATTACAGCGGGGATGCTATAATTGGGGAAAAGCCAGCATTGCCTCAGAGACAATCAAATGCCAACCTTTCACTGACGTCAGAGCACAGTTAGACCACAATACTATAAAAACCTCCTGCTATCTTAAGTAAAACTCTTGGTAAAGGGGAAGATTGCAACGAAACCTGCACCCCCCTTCCTCATTGCCTGCATTTGCTACACCACCCCACCCCTCACTTTTATGGCTTTCTCATGCTTACATCACCGGCTATCATGTGAACTTCCAGCAATCAAGTTAGCAAAAGGTTGAGCTGTCAATAACTGTTTGAATACTATCAAAACATCAATGATATGATTGCATTTCAAGCAGGGGCAGTCTTTGAAGAAAGCTTTGGTAGCAGGGACAAATTAGGCACTGTTTCCCCAAAATATGGATGTCTCTCAGATTAGCACACTTCCTCACGAGCATGTAGGGTGGTATGGAATCCTGAATTAGATAAAAAGTAGGAACACCTCTAATTTGACAATCTTTCCGACTGGCAGCCGTTCACAATTAGGACAAGAGCAAAATGGCATAACTTGGCATTTCAGAACTATTGTAACCTGTTATTCCCCTTCATGAGGAGCCCTCTCAGATTTCACAATTCAACCCACGGTTCTGTTCAAAGGGAAGGATGCTGGTCTCTTGTGACTGCTTCAGAGGTCAGCAGCCTTTTTGTTGTCTTGAAAAGACGGTCTGGATAATTGCAGGTCAATTTCTACCTTGATCGGATCATCCCACCGACTTATCCTGACCTGTCAATGCCTCTCGCTTCTGAGTGCAGGGTGTGGAATCGCGGCACCGCCAACAATGTAAGCCACGTCAAAAATTGAACCATGGATATCCGTGACACTGCAATGCGAATACTACCTGCAAAATTGCAATGCATTGAAAGTCATCCGCCACCTTATATCAGTCGCATCGTAACGGTCGAAACATGCTCTCACAGCCAGGTGAATCTTCACATCAAAATTTTTCAGTTTTAGTTTTACTGTCTGGTTCGGGAAGCTGAGGGCCGGCTGTTAACACGCGCTCGTGTTGAGAGAGGTCAAATTGCCCCCCCCCCCCGAAGGTTTTTCGAGAATGGTTTCCGAACAGCACGGCGTATCCGCGCCAAATTTTAGATAGCTGTAGAATAAATAACGTATCGCTTGGTATCACGAATTTGTATGTAGATTGCAATGCCGCTGACCTATGGCAGGTCAAATCAGGCCATGGTTTCAGCGAAGTCAATTTCTAGGAAGTCTTTCAATTTAATGCAACAACAGAGTGATAGACAAAGCCATACATCTCCGAGATGCTTTCTTAGGCAACACAACAGGTGAATGAGCAAACTACATTGAACTAAAGGCAGGTAGGAAGGTCACACCAAGGTCAAAACCAACCTGATTTGTTACCCTAGGGCTTGCTGTAGGGGATAGATTCTGGTACTCGTTTCGAATTTATTGATAGCAGAAGCCGCATTATGCGTCTTCCATGGACTTCTTAGAGGTCAGAATAGGTCATTGACCTAAAATGACCCGGTAAACATTTTGTTTTAGGAACATTCTGCCTCGCGTAATCGTTGTCGCCTAGTCAAATGCAAAGCTCAAAGCAATCTTGCATGATTTTGGCCACCATGACCCTCAAAGGTCAAACAAGGTCACTGACTATACATGAGCATGTGACCTTTTGCTTAAAAACAGCTATCTAGGTTCTCGAGACTCTTTGGAGGCCAACCTGGAATTTGACCTTGTTTCACCTTATTTGACCCAAAGGTTACGACCAAAGAACCTCAATTTTTTGTCCTAAGGGAAATCACGTACAGGTCAACATACCCTGTCAATTTGGTGTTTCTAGCTTTCTTAGTTTCCGAGATCTCGGGGGGTCAAATTGACCCTCCACTCGAGCGAAAGGTGTCGTGTAAAAACTGCGAATCGACCGACCGGCCGGGCCAAAGGGAATACACTGATTTGTTGCCGACCTGTTACCGAATGGGCCGACTAGCTAATAATCATAGGATATTTTTGCCACCGGGTTGGAATGAAACCTAGGAAAGATATGGTGCCGTAGAGTACGGTAAAGAGTCCTTACGGAAACGTTTTCTGGTGTTGTATGACAAAATGTCTTACCATGGAGGCATAATATATATGTTTGGAGACCTTATGTTACGTTTCGCATAGTGTGCCGTATTATTGCGTCTTACCCGTCAGCAAAATTTGCCTTCCAAAAACATTTTTGGCACCAAGCTTTGCATGAATGCATACATTTTTGTCGCCGACCTTTTACACTAAGTCGGCTACCACCCCAGACGAAAAACACGTGCCCGACTACGTAATTACCTATTATCCTTATTTGGGTCCAATCGACCCGGTGCGGACCGAAGAAATAAATTGGCCTACGGGTGAAAACGGATTTAAAACGGCATTCAAGTTTCTTGGCGAGACTTCGTGAGGCACCGTTGCGCCGGAACTGCTGAGGTAAGCTGATGTCGAGACACCCATATTTTTTGCGCAGACCTGTTTTCCTGCGCCGTCATGCCTGTAGTTCGTTCATTCCTTGAAGCGTTCCCGTTACCAGCAGCCCAGGGCCCGAATTTCCCTCCTATTTCCACACAGCCCACACGGAACCGCCGTATCTCTGGCGTCATGGTCGCGATGAGACCCGAGCCATGAATAGGGCGCCGCGGTATGCCGCCGCCGTCATGGTCGCGGTGAACCCGTGCCGTCAGCAAGGCGCGGCATTCACACAGAAGGTAACGAGCTTCGGATCCGTCACAGCGCCGTCAGACAGCTGACCGCGGCGCACGTGACCCGAGCCTGACCCCGTGACCCGCTGCCATGGCCGGCGCTGGCCGATCCGTGTCGTCTGACCTACAAATGACCGTGACGCGCTCACTCGCACGTAGCCCGTGGCCGGTGCAGGCCTCCTCTCTGCCGGTTCATCCCCATCGCCGTTGTAAAATTGTGCAGTGATTTTCCTCATACGTGACCCAGGGTGTGACAACTGGTGCCGGCCAGCCTCGATGACAGGCAGTGACATGGCAGAATCAGCTATGATGCCCCTGGCTGCATTAAAGCTCACTTGTGTTTGATGTGGAACTGACGTACGCAAATAGGCTCAGAAGGAAAACGTGCGCTGCATCGAGCGTTGGGCCACCGTCGTGCTGCCCGCTGGCCGCACGCTTCGTCGGAGCGCTAGACGTGATCGTGGCTCGCGCAGCCCGCTGCACCCGGCTAAGGCTCCCGCACGTCTGGTCGGAGCGTTAGACGTGACCGCGGCTCACGCAGTCCGCTGCACCCGGCTGAGGCTCCCGCACGCGTGGTCGGAGCGTTAGACGTGACCGTGGCTCGCGCAGCCCGCTGCACCCGGCTAAGGCTCATGGAAGAAGACTACCATGAAATTCTTGTGTGCGTGGATATACGTAGTTTTCGCGCAGGCGTCTTTGAAATTTCTGCCTGCTGTGGTAGCCCAGTGTTTAAAGCTGTGTGCAGAAAAATTTAATCTAATATTTGTTACAACTATAGAGGCATGCAAAAGTGACTGGATGGCATGAGGCCACTTAACAAAATTTCCAACATCAGGCCAGGACTAGGGTTTTACGCTCCCGATGTCCACGTAGTTCTCGATGAAACATGTCATTCTCTGTCAGTGTTTCCAATTTCCATTCTTGAATTACATTATTTCACCAGCGCAATACATTATGGCTTTTGTCGTCGGGTATTGATTCATGTTGCAGTTTGCGATATTTCTCTAACAAAAGCCTGTATACCATGAACCAATGCTTCCTTCATGCCAAATGAGGTAATGAGCTGTCAATAATGCGTATTGCAAATTGCATCGCAGAATTATTAATGTAGAACCTTAGACATGTCAGCGGATCCTATCCCAAGACTTGGACATCGCACGCCTGCAATCCAAAACTGAGCTTCAGCCTCAAGCTGAACGGTTCGCCCAACACCAGTGTGTGTGTGGGGGGGGGGGGGGGGGCAACTATCTACACCAGCCGGGGTCAGCCGTGGCACCGGTCTGGCACCAGCCGGGGTCGGCGGTGGCGTCGGTCTAACACCAGCCGGGGCCGGCGGTGGCGCTGGTCTGACACCAGCCGGGGCCGGCGGTGGCGCTGGTCTGGCACCAGACGTGGTCGGCGGTGGCGTCGGTCTAACACCAGCCGGGGTCGGCGGTGGCGTCGGTCTGACACCAGCCGGGGCCGGCGGTGGCGCTGGTCTGACACCAGCCGGGGTCAGCGGTGGCGTCGGTCTGACACCAGCCGGGGTCGGCCGTGGCACCGGTCTGACACCAGACGTGGTCGGCGGTGGCGTCGGTCTAACACCAGCCGGGGTCGGCGGTGGCGTCGGTCTAACACCAGCCGGGGTCGGCGGTGGCGTCGGTCTGACACCAGCCGGTCGGCGGTGGCGCCGGTCGGCCGGAACGGCAGTGTCATCCCTTCAGCTGGCGGCGACCTCGGCCGACCAGCCCACTCAGACGGCCAGACGACCTGGCCGCGACCTGGCCAGCCGTCTGGCTCCGTGTGGGCGGGATCGGTGCGTCGACCGCCGCCAGCCACGGCCGTGACACACACGAAACGCCCGGGATGGGCCGCTTTGGGCTGCGTTCAGCCAGACAGTCAGGACGCTGGGCGAAATCCGGCTCGGCTCGCCACGGAGTCGAAAACGTCAGGTTTCTCTCACGCCGCCCGCGCCGGCGCGGCGCGGCCGTCCGGCGGCGGCGCGGCCGGCGGGAGCGGCAGCCGGACGGAACACGTGTGATTATATCGCGTTCGCACGCGGAACGAGTTACGAAACAGGGCGGGCGGAGCTTTACTGTTCCAGTGTTACGCTTCTGTTATGATGCCATGAGTGTTGACTTCAAATATGAACTCGTGTTCCATCTAGCAGAGAAGCAATGCTTTGTGCCCGTTTGGCAGGCGTTAACATTTGATTGTTATTCCAGCGGACGTCACTTTGTGATCATCCTTTGTGTTCGCATGAGCTGATATCAGCACGAAGCCTACATTATGGAGCAGGAAAATTTCGCAGAGGGTTGCTCTCATGTCAAACTAAACATTTCTGTCATCGCCAGCACTGAAGGTTCCATCATCGAACATAAGTGCGCCTGGTTACACGGACGGGATACTTCCTCTAAATGCGAGCCGAGTTGCTATTCATTCAGTGATGACATGGCTATGACGTAATAAAGGGCATTTGTTGTTGTAACATAGTAAAAAAAATGTGAGAAGCTTGCTGTGCCTCACTGCAGTGTGATGCAGGCAGCGCACGGCTTTCTCCGCTCTGTCACGTGATTGCATGCTGTTGTCCAGAGCTGGTGGTCAGCGTGGACGTCGAGATCGACTACACGTTTCCCTCGTCGTCGGCTTCGGGGAAGAGTGGTCTGAACCGCATCTCGCGACTTCTGTATGACAAGCAGACGATCTACTCCGGCCTCGAGACGGCGTTTACCAGGTAAGGAGCACTCTGCCCCAGCGTCGCCGACACCAACATCGACTATTGCATGCCTCGTGCTGCGGCGAGAACTATTCAGAACAAATGTGAGAACAACGCGAAATGTGGTACCGGGATCAAACAATGTCGAAAAGCCGGTGACAGAAGTAGTGGTAACCGAGACTTGAATTTGCATTACTTTTTGCCTAGAGTCCATTTAAATATACATCATCACCTTCCTTACTGCCCGGAGAATCGGTTCCATCGTCTACGAACTGCATTCTACAAATATCAATGGGACAAAAGTATATTATGGTCATATTATATTTCATTACCAGCCTCACATTATCGTCGTTTTCGTCGATTGCTACAAAACAGAACCGCCATACTAGTTGGCATGCCATGCAGCCATGGCAGTCTTATTCGGCGGAAGCCGTCCAGGCCTTGCAATGTTTAATATGGCACATGGGATTCGCAGCTCGCATACCGGATCCATTTGCGCTTTGCGTCAAGCGTGTTTGCAATCGATGACCGCGAGTGGATGTAAAACCTTGAATGCGCAGTACAGGGCGTCCGGCCGCCGCGTTTGTTTACATTCACACCAGGCCAGCGGTGCTTCGCGGTTCTTTATAGGCGTCACAATTGATTCGCTTGCGTCATGCCTGCGCTGACCTGCCTCCGGTGACCGCCGCAGGTTCGGCCTGAACGGCCGCGCCTGCACTCTGAGGGCCATCTGCGAGGTGGGCGAGACTCCAGACCACCAGGACGGCCTGCTGGGAGACCTGCTGGGCTACCTGCTCTCGTGAGTCGCGCACGCGTGGGCGAACACCACAAGCATCGTGAACTCAGACCACGGCCTGTTCTGTCCACAGTCCACGGCCTGTTCTGTTCGTAGTGCACCGCCTGTTCTGTCCACAGTCCACAGTCTGTTCTGTTCGCAGTGCACCGCCTGTTCTGTCCACAGTCCACGGCCTGTTCTGTTCGTAGTGCACCGCCTGTTCTGTTCATAGCGCATAGCCTGTTCTGTCCAGTCCACGGCCTGGTCTGTTCGTAGTGCATAGCCTGTTCTGTCTACAGTCCACGGCCTGTTCTGTTCGTAGTGCTCCGCCTGTTCTGTCCACAGTCCACGGCCTGGTCTGTTCGTAGTGCACCGCCTGTTCTGTCCACAGTCCACGGCCTGGTCTGTTCGTAGTGCACCGCCTGTTCTGTCCACAGCCCATGACCTGGTCTGTTCGTAGTGCACCGCCTGTTCTGTCCACAGTCCACGGCCTGTTCTGCTCGCAGAGCACATATAGCCCTGACCATAGCCCTACGGCATATTTCGCCCATTGCCCATCATCCGTCTTGTCCACGACTGGTTCTCTTCACATCCCGCGGCCTGCCTTGTTACTGGGGCGGAGGGAGGGGTGGGGGGGGGGGGGGGTGGGGGGCTGGGGGTGTAGGCTGGAGAATGGTTGTTCTCGTCACCCTCTCAAAAATGCGGCTTTAGCCGTTCATGGCATATCCACCGTATAGCTCTCATCAGTGCCGCTAGGGGACGGCAATCCGAGAGAAGGCCCGACCCACCGCCCTCACCCGCCCGCCGACACGCACAGAGACTGCCCTTGGGTCAGAGCAGCTCTGTGCGTGTCGATCAATCGCGTGGCGCACCGGCCTCTACCGCTCTGCTTATTTGTGGTGTCAGTTGTGACGATGACTCTCGGGCGCCTGGCACTGCCGCGTGCCGGCCTCTGGCGTGTCGGTTGTCTAGTGCGCGGACGCTCTGATGTGTCGCCTCTTGGATACACTGAGTCTAACTACACTGTGCCGACCCATGCCGTGCTGACTCTGCTGATTCTGAGCTGCGCCAGCGTGTAGTGTACTGCGTGCCTATCCTGCGCTGTATCGGTCCGTAGTGTGCTGACCTGCTGCTGACCCCGTGCCGTGATCCAGGGCCTCCTACGGCGTAGGCCGGCGCTCAGAGCTGAAAGAGTACTACCAGGCTGAGTACTACGGACGGAAGTACGGCCACTGCGCCTCCGCCTTCCACACCTGCCCCATCTCCATCTTCGCGCTCGTGTCGGCGGACGAGGCTGACGCAGATGGGAAGGACGAGGAAGCGCGGGACGATGATGAGAAGTGACCGCGGCTGTGGCGTCGCGACGCTACTCCGGACTGCGGTTATGATGTCACGCAGCTCCCGGGAACAGCGGTCATGGTGTCATGCCGTTGCTACGTATCGCGGTCATGGTGTTATGCTGTTCCTCCGGACGGCGGTCGTGGTGTTATGCTGTTCCTCCGGATTGCAGTCATGGTGTCATGCTGCTCCTCCGGATTGCAGTCATGGTGTCATGCTGTTCCTCCGGACGGCGGTCGTGGTGTTATGCTGTTCCTCCGGATTGCAGTCATGGTGTCATGCTGCTCCTCCGGATTGCAGTCATGGTGTCGTGCTGCTCATTCGGACAGCGGTCATGTGGTGGTGCCGCTCCTCCGTGCCGCGTCTGTGGTGTCACGCTGCTGCTCCGGACCGTCCAGAAGGACAGAGAGAAAGAGAGAGAGAGAGAGAGAGAGAGAGAGAGAGAGAGAGAGAGAGAGAGAGAGAGGGGGGGGGGGGGGGGGAGGGGGGGGTGAGAGAGAGAGAGAGACAGAGAGAGGGGAGGGGGGGGGGACAGACGAAGGACGGCGCCGGGCCGTGGTGATGTCGCAATGTTCAGGTACAGAACGGAGCAGCTAACCAGCGAAGGTCGATGACGCTGATGTAAAGCCCATCAGTGGGTGACACGTGGACGCAGTTCTGTACAGGAAGGCGATTGTCTCCGCATGAGTTGTTCTGATAGCCGACGTTTACGGGTTAAACGCTGTGCGTGTATGCTTGCGCGGGAGCGCCGTACTTCTACCAAATTCGGCAGGTACCGGCATTTCGCAAGTGGAGGTGAGGACTATCGCTGTGACTCGTCACTAGCGATGTTGAATGTGTACTTCATGGGCAAATAATGAAAGACGCTTCTAGGTTTGTCAAAATAATCAACCCAAGATATTGCCAGAATTATTTAGGAAGCGCATTCGTTTTCAAGCTGTTATACAAGCCTGAAACCCGAATTTCTGCGTGGCTGTGACGCCACACTGATCATCCAGAAAACCGCTGGAGAGGACGGGAACATTGCCACCCCTCGTTACCTGTTTTTGAATAATTCTTGGCGGATGGCATCGGCGGGTAAAAACGTGTCACGCTTCGAAACGGAGCTGCTGGCATCTGTTTTTTATTATTTAAGTGGCTTGAACAATTGGTGACAGTTCATGATAACATGATGTTGGGGACTTGCTCCTATTTTTGGTATTGCTGTATATCATGACCCCTGTAGCGCTGGCCTCAGGCGCATTTCATGCGGTCAGCGTAAGTCAAGCCAGATTATCATTGCGGACGGTCAACCCAGGTTATGCGGATGCTCTGGGTAGGGCTCTGCCAGGACTGAAATGAAGCTGAGTTGTGGCTGATGGCTGCAGCCTCCTCCGGAGAGACGTGGGATGACGGATATACAGGACGGAGCGGTAGGGAGGAAACGGGGAGGCCGAAAGAGAGAGAGAGAGAGAGAGAGAGAGAGAGAGAGAGAGAGAGAGAGAGAGAGAGAGAGAGAGAGAGAGAGAGAGAGAGAGAGAGTCTGTGTCTGGTCCTGGGCCTTAGTTTGATTCTGGACCGATGGTTCTCCGATCGGTGAAAGGGACTCTTAGTTCAAATGAAAAATCAGTAGATCCCTTAAATCAGAATCCCAAAGGTCACGGCTTCGAGTCCAGCTGGGGTAAGCCCAGGTCCATCTCTGGTGTACAGGATGTAATGAGAACCGCTCAGTTGCATTGCACACCTATAGCATTACATTTAAGAATCGCAATTTATCATTTTAATAAGGATCATTGCACACATCACGTCATAGGGAGTGTGGCATTGCTGCGTGTCACTGAAAGAATGCATTGACATCTACCCACGCTGATTTGATGTAGTTCATTGGATTTGTGTCCAGAGTGAGAAATACTGACCAATTGAATGACTTGA
>NW_023596746.1:43504596-43556408 GCF_011947565.3 Pollicipes pollicipes
TGTCCAGTTGACCCCGGCGGATGGCCGGATATTGGAAGTACCATACAGAGAGAGAGGAGATGAGTCAGACGGCGATGAGATCGGGAGAGATCGACGGAGAGGCGAGAGAGGAGACGAGAGACTGAGAGAGAAGAGAGAGAGAGAGAGAGAGAGAGAGAGCGAGACGCGGCTCCGCAGCGAGAGAAGGGAGAGAGAGAGCGAGGGAGCGATTAGAAGCGAGGCGAGAGAGAGAGAGAGACGAGAGGAGAGAGGGAGAGAGAGGGAGGAGGCGAGAGGGAGAGGAGAGGGAGAGTGAGAGGGAGAGGGAGAGGGAGCGGGAGAGGGAGAGGGAGGAGAGGGAGGGAGAGGGAGAGGGAGAGGGGAGGGAGATGGGAGAGAGAGAGAGAGAGAGAGAGAGATATATATATATATATATATATATATATATATAATAAACCGAACATGGTACATCGACCTTAAATGACCCGCGCTTGTCCCAACATGGGCCCCAAAACACCGTAAACGGAATTGTGTCGAGGTGACCAAGGAACTTTAAATTTGCATAGATCATGTGACGTAAGTTTCAGGTGTAGAACATTCTAACTTCCACTCCCAAAAAACACACTCACGATCTCTGTCAATGGCAAAATAACAGCAGCGGATTTCTAGTCGTGCTCACCAAACGCTTTGCGGGGGTAGCCTGGTGATCAGCATTCTTGCCCATCAGGACTTGTTGCGAAAGCTATGACCATACCAATCGAGTGCAGTAATTACAGTCCAGCGTACAGTTAAGCCGACATTTACTGACCGCCGTGCTGCTATGACGCGTCCTCCCGCCCTGATTCGTCTCGTGGGTTGCCAACTGAGTTTCGCAGACAAGTCACGACGGCGTGATTTTTGGGCCGCGAAAGTACATGCCTGTCTCACATTGGACTAATGGTGCTGCGCTCCGCGAGCTCAATTATCCGACAATACATCACTGTCAACACGGTTTGCCAGCCAGTGATAAGCAAGTGATAGCAATTGTTTGGTTCCGCACGCACCCCTCTTTTTTGGAAATGGGTGTTAGCGACGGCCAGTCGTGATGACTCGCTGTCATGTATTTTTGCTAGAACACCCGAACGAGAAATCCCAAACGCTTGTCATTTGCCGGAAAACTTGCCGAATATGCAGCGCATTATGTTAATGAAAGCAGATTTGATTGTATTACGCACGCATTGAGAAAAGGCAGGACCTGGGATATTGATGGCCTGATTAATAAGGCAAGACCTGGGATAGTGATGACCTGATTAATAAAACAGGACCTGGGATAGTGATGGCCTGAATAATCAGCAAAGCTGTTTTTTGTGGTCAATGGTCGGTATGTTTATTTCTCGGCGTGATATGCGAAGGCCAAGCTGCAATTCACCTGGCACTCAGAGGTAGCTGCTCGTGATAAATGTTTTAGGTTATCAACTTAATGCATATTGATTCTTTATGGCATCCATTCAAGATCCTGACGAAATTCACACCACAAGCATAAAGAAGTTTTCCGGCCGCCTGCGCATAGATCTTAAGTCGCAGACAAATGAAATGTTCTTGAGGGGGCGTAGTTGCCCAATGGCTAGAGCGTCGGACCATCATGTGGGGGCCCGGGCTCGAAAACCGGATTTTTCATGGCCCCTTAGCACTAACATGGCCAACGCATTCGCTGACGCTTCATAAAAAGGTGTGACGATGCGTGCCTCGTTTGCTTTAAAAAAGAGCTATTTGCGATTTCACCTTTACCGTCTCTCCTCCGGTTCCTCTCGCCCCCTCTGCAAACGGTGGCTCTGCGGCCACACTTAGTGACGCTTGGGTGGTAAAGTGGAGCAAACCATAGAAACGCATCGGAAGTGCACAATGCCCCGTTAGCATGAGTCTTTATTCAACAGTGGCTTTGCTGCGTCGCCGTCGATTGTTTTGTCTGGGCGGTCGGCGTGCTGTCACGGTGGCCAGGTGCTCTGACTTCGCCGACCTGTAGCCAAAACAGTGGCCAGGCGATTTCGTTTTAGTCCAAGATTTAGTCCAAACATTTTGAATGGATGGATCTTGGGGTTCAGAGCCCACGCTAAGCAGTGCTTCTTTACGTGAGCTCTGGCTCCCACCATCCGATCGTGAAGTTGCATTTCAGTGGTGGGGCTTGGCAGCAAAAGTTTAACTTGCCGCGATGCTGGCAAGACCTGCCATGCCCTCCCACGTCACCTGACCGTAAGCGCAAAGCAATGCTCGTTTGTGTGAGCTCTGGCCCCGCCCATCCGGTCGTAAAATTGCAGGTCAACGGCAGAACTTGGTGGCAAAACTTTAACATGCCGCTATTCTCGGTACGGTCCGCCCTGCCCTCCCACGTCAACTAACCTTAAGAGGGGCCGCTGCCACCGGCCGTCGGCCATCCCAGCCAAGGGCAAACTGCGCGCGTCTGCAGCGATTCGAACCACCCCACCACGGAAGGGTGGATCGGAAGGCAGACGCTCTAACCAGATAAGCTTTCGGGACGGACATCTGTCGCACTGATAATCGCAAACCCTTCCAAGAAAAACCCAAAGTGCGAGTTGTTGATTATGAAGATGTTTGATATATGACAACTAGGAGTCGGGCGAATTACAATTACATGGATACGTTGTGTACGTGTCTTCAGACGGATGCATCCTTCTAGGACTTTTCACTTGAGCTTGACTCATTTTCGTTGTCACCATTCCTTTCCACACGCAAAGACTGAGGTGCATTCACTAACTGCAGGCAAACGATCAAAAAGCGAAGACACGCACATATAACAGCCGCCTATGGACCACGCGTGGCGATCATACAAGCTTGAGCACATCATGACACGCCTAGCCCACTGAGCACTGGATGTGATTGGCAGGCTGGCCGGGTGGCGGACACCAGGCCGGAAGGGGATTGGCCCCCCGCCGCCCCCCTCTGACCCGGCTCGGGGGGCCGCCAACGCGACGGCCGGGCCCAGCAGGTCACGGGCGCGCCGGCAGACGCTCTCCATCCCTCCTGGAGCCGTGGTCGGCATCATACCGAAGTTCGGTTGGCTGCTCTACGAGGGCTCCGACAACGAGGGTAAGCTGAACTCCGAGGGCTGCATCGCATGGGTGCAGAGCATGGGGGGGGGGGAGGGGGACAAGCCGTTCCACTGCGTCGAGACGTCACTTTGTTTCCCTGCGGTGTTGATGCTGAATAACAAATGGGCAACGCTTGCTGAAACTAAAACATTTGTAGTTCAATGAATTTTGTGAAACAGAGCAAAACAACTTCGGAGACGAGCCTATTGTTCTGCGTATACTGCAGTTATTGCAAGATTTCTGAGCGAATCTACAACTGGTACCGTTTTTGTATTGCGTGCACAATCATAAGAACCAGAACTGGCTCAGTTTTACTTGACACCGGTCACATTCAGGAGCGTGCTATACGGATATACAAACATTAAATAACGGGGTGATGAACTTGCACGGTCCTTTTTTTACCTGAACTGCCATGCTATGTCCAGCGAGGTTAAAACCGCTCTGTTTTGTCTATGTGGCTTGTCATTCTGTGTAAAACACAGCCAGTTTAGGCATCAGCGTGCCACCGTTTACTTACATTTAGTGGCGTGAGGTGGTGAAAGGTCATTTGATTCCGTACCACGACTTTGAAGTAGAATGCATTTCCATTTATTATCTCCATGTGGAAACTGTTTTGTGCTCTAGAAGGTTGTCTTGCTTTAGTTTAGGTGGTGTTAACATTACCTGGCGTGAGCTTGACCTCTCGTCGCTATTGACATATGGCAGTTATTCCGGTTCATAACAACTGTCTGGTGGCTAGGTATGGCGCGGCCTTAAGGATTCACCTGATGCGACTTCAGTCACGAATAATGTTCGTTGATGTGATAGAAATTGATGACCTTTGTTGTAAAACCTTAAAAAACGTAAAATCTAAAAAGAAAACTAGTTTTATGTCGAGTGCAGGGAGTGTTAGACTCAGCGTGCTTCTGCGTCATTACGGCTTTGGAACGGCTCGGGAGATAGTGATCTCTTTAATTGCGGTAGGGATTTCGCCAACCCCAATATGTTGGCAGGGGTTAAACAACCTAGCTTTAACTAGGCCAAACTAGTGTGAAGGGAGTACTATCAGTGCCCAATGCTCCAATGATTTCAGAGCTGGACTTTACGGTGGAAACTGAGTTCCTGTATCGCTTTCCGTATTCGTCGGAGACTCAGGTGGGAGAGAACAGGTACGACGAAAGCTACGACCATGGACTGGACACCGACGGATGGTTCGCCATCCACCGACAGAAGAGAATGATCCGAGACAAAGCCGTCGTATATAAAGGCCTCGCCAATGTGTTCAACAGGTGAGTGTAGCGTACGGAAAATTCGAGTTTCCAAAAATGCCTCGCTCTTCTCTGCGAGAGTACCTGTCGGTGTCATGCCAAACAAAAACAAAAAGCACTGACGCTGGTTTTCTATGACTGTAAGACTTTAAATTTCAAATTGCATTCTGGTATGGACTGTGTAATTAGGCTTGGAGGGAGTGTTCCGCAGTTGTTGGGGGTTTTGAACTGAACTAACCAATTGAAGATTATCCGGTGCGGTTCACAGTCCTGCCCTCCTTAAGACCTAAAACCCCCTAGCTTTTTTAGCTACACGCCTGACGTGCAGGCAATGTCGTACAGACTATTTCAAGGTTACCTTGGCATTCATGACGTCATGATGGCGTCATTCAAGTTCTGTCATTCCAGAAGTCATGCGGCGATCACGGCTAAGAGAAACATAATGCTCAAGTCGTTCATGCCTAGCGTTCACGAACAAGATTTCCAGATTAAACAGCCATCAACTGGCTCTCAATCAATGTTATGCAATTTACGATGACGTAATAAAACAATGACGTGTCGCGGAGCTTATATACGTAACAGAGAAATTGTGCTGTCTAGAGCAGTCTTTCCTGTATAAAAGTACACCAATAGCCATAAGTGAGCTTGTTGTATGGCATTTGATGCTTGCTTCAATATCTTCAAGTGTGAAACATTCCCTTTGATGATGAGATATCGTTTGCCGGGGTTCAACGTTCAGATCAGACGCACCGCAAATGGCCAGATTTGTGTGTTCAGCCAGAAAACATTGGCTTTTCGGAAGGAAATGTTCTCATCGGGTTTGGAATGAAAACTCGGACCGAGTAGCGAAGATGGGCAGCAATGTGAGTTTTAGTCAGCTGATTTGTTCGGAAAGTGAGGACAAACAGGCTTGTCTCATAGTCATCCTTCAATGTCGTCAGACGACGGACTTGACAGACTTTCTCAGCGCGAAGCCCATCAAGAACTCCGTCATCGGTCATTAACTGCATTTCAGGAGCGTAAACTACCTCTTTGGTGGTGTTCACTCGCGTGGTGGGGCGAGACGCTAACAGTTCCGCAGAATTCGGTACTTTTCAAGATGGCCTTTGTCTGAGGGCGGGCTTTTGTTTTGAAGGAAATGCTCCACATTTGTATGGGGTTTTCAGATGAAATAGCCATCTTGAAGATTATTCGGAGCAGTTCACAGCGCTGCCCTCCTTAAGACCAAAACCTTTCTAGTTTCCGAGCAATACGTCCGCGAAGATGTGTAGACCATTTCGTGCAAATTATTACAAGGTCACCTACGCATTCGTGGCTCCATAATAACGTCATTCAAATTATGTCATTCCATTAGCTATGCGGCAATCAAGGTCAAGTAAAACATAATTGTCGAGTCGTTCATATCTGGCGCTTATGAGCATGACTTCCAAATATGCCGGCCATCAATGGGATCTTAACCAATGCTGTACAAGCCATGAGAGATCGTAATATGACTTATTTTTTTGTGCTACACAACACAAGACGCTATGCCTTCTTCCTGTGTATTGCAGAAATAAGACTTGTAACAAATTACTTAGCAGTACCGCTATAACAACACGAAACAGGGTAAAAACACGAGCACCTAACGATATTGGGTTCATCTCACATCCAGCACCGCCGCGGGCCCCTCTCGGGAGATTAAAGAACTGCGAGTGAATGCTGTCCTACAAACGTTCCATGACGCAATCAAACAATGATGTATTGAGTAGATTATTTATGACATAGAGAAATTGTATCGTCTGGAGCATTCCTTCTTACTTTAAAGCGGACCACTAGTTGTAAGCGAGCTGACTGCATCGTAGCTGATGTTAGCTTCAATATCTTCAAATCTTAAACATTTCCTTCTATGCGCAGTTGTGCACATAAAGGATATGTTTGTGCAAAAATGCGCCTTGATAGTCGGCGAAAGATTCTTCTTTTGCTTTGAGAACCTGATTACTATGGTGTAAACCGATTAACCGTGAAAGCGTTAAGCCGTTTACCCGATGTCGTTTAGGCTGTTTTGGACAAAATATATATTTTGGGTAACTAATCTCCTCAAAACGTCATTGTTTGATGACGTCATGGAACGTTTCTATGACGTCAGACTGGCTGTCAGATTGGCGTGCCTGAATGGTCACTGTACCGGATGAACTGACTCACTTCTAATACTTCAACCTGCCGAGAGGTGGTGCGTATGCTGGCGCGTGTTTACGAGCTCCTTATAGTGTGACGTGTGCGCGTTTATGCCCTTTTTCGTGGTTGTTTTGCGTATTTGGTAGTAGTTCTGTATTGTTGGTTGACATGCATATACCACTATATGGCACTATTCTTAAGCTGCTCAATTCCCGGTCTTACCCTCGTAAATGCTCAAACTCCTGCATTATTCGCACAAAACGTGATGTGTGTTCAAAACTTGTATTCAATGCATCAAAATGACTGAACTCTGAATGGCGGCCGCTGATGCTAGGACTTAATCGATTATCATAGCTGTTCTTGACCTTACGCACTACATGGCCAAGGAGGAGACGGTATTTGGGTGATGTTTGTATGGTGTCATGAATGTCTGGGTGACCTTAAATAGTATGCAAAAGTTTGCGGGCGTCAGGTATGGAAAAAAGAGAGTTGAAAAAGAAAACACTGAAAAAGAGAGCTCACAGGCTTCGTATATCTTTTGACAATAAAAACCTTTAGGTTTTAACCCTTAAACATCTTTTAGGGCCTTTTAAGCCTTTTTCTTTTTCCTTGTTCCTTTTTCTGGTCTTTTAGATAAAATCTTGAGGTTTAAATGTTAAACCCTTCAAAAGACTTACAAAGCCTGTGAGCCACATTGAGAGATCTTCAAAGCGGCTGTCTCAGTTCAAAATCCCATACCAATTTGGATCACTCCCTTTACACTCGTGATGTTGAGCACTGTGTGTGCCTGCAAGCGGATTTGACCGCGGCTGACTGCATGTCACGCAGGCTCGGCCTGGAGGGCAAGGCCTGCCTGCTAAAGACTGTCTGCGAGATCGCCGGCAGTCCGCTCCTCTATGACGGCCTGATCGGCGAGCTGCTCAACATAGCACTGATGTGAGTAACGCTCCGGCTCCGCGCGCATGTCATGCTCCGGCTCCGCCTGCATGTCATGCTCCGGCTCCGCGAGCATGCCATGCTCCGGCTCCGCGCGCATGTCATGCTCCTGCTCCGCCCGCATGTCATGCTTCGACTCCGCCTGCACGCCATGGCGTCATGCCAGGGCACAGGGTCCGTACAGACTCAGTGCGAATGTCATGTCAGGAGGTTTAAGATCGGCCAGTCTCCCAGCTAGGACGGAGCCAGCCTCCCAGCTGGGACGGAGCCAGTCTTCCAGCTAGGACGGAGCCAGCCTCCCAGCTAGGACGGAGCCAGCCTCCCAGCTAGGACGGAGCCAGCCTCCCAGCTAGGACGGAGCCAGCCTCCCAGCTAGGACGGAGCCAGCCTCCCAGCTAGGACGGAGCCAGCCTCCCAGCTAGGACGGAGCCAGCCTCCCAGCTAGGACGGAGCCAGTCTCCCAGCTGGGACAGAGCCAGCCTCCCAGCTAGGACGGAGGCAGCCTCCCAGCTAGGACGGAGCCAGCCTCCCAGCTGGGACGGAGCCAGCCCCCCAGCTGGGACGGAGGGCCAGTGCCGATCGCTGGGCTGTGTGTCACCAAACTATTTCGATACCGCAATAGCTTTAGAGACAACCAGATAAGAACTCGTCTCGGTCCCCTGAGTGCCGGAAGTCGAATCGTTGCATAGCAACTGACAACGCCGCTTGTATGGTTACAAGTCAAGTCACGTGGTTGCGGGTGGCGTCACAGACCCAGTCACACGGTGGACTATATCGCTACGGACCCAGTCACAGGGTGGAGTATGTTGTCACGGACTCAGTCACAGACTGGACTGAATTGTTTCAGACTCAGTCACAAACTAAACTGTATTATAACAGAACCAGCCGCATGGTCGACTATATTATTACAGACTCAGTCATACGGTGGCTGCGTCGTTACAAAACCGGTCACACGGCAAACTGTATTTTACAGATTCAGTCACACGGTAGACTTATTGTTACAGACCAAGGCACAGACCGGATTGTACTGTTGCAGACCCAGTCACAGACCGCACTGCATCGTTACAGACCCAGTCACACGGTGGACGGGACGCCAGACGAGCTGGACGAGTATCGTCAGGCCGAGCAGCTGGGCTCGTCGGGCCGCGACTGCCGAGCCGCCTTCAGCCCTTGCCCCATCTCCCTCTTCCGGCAGATCGGCGCTTGACCACTCGTCGGCACCAGCCGGCTCGTCGTGTTACCCCTGTTGGGTGTTGTTACGCTGTTACGTGATGGTGTGGTATGGTGTTTGTGATGCGATGTGATGGCGTGATCCCATGGCAAGATGATTGGGCAATTTGTTACTGCCCGGGATTGTAGGATTCAATAAATATCACTGGTGTCTTGTGAGGAAAGTGCCGAGGGCGATTAGGTCTTAAATGTTTTGTAAAAGAGGCGGTGAAATTTATTGAATTTCCCGTCCAAGGGCAGCAAGATAACTTTCACACATGTTTAATTAACAAAATGGAATGAAGCTATCAGGGACAAGATACTTATAAGAGTGCAGGAAAACGTTGTCAAACGGCAGGGCAACACATCACACCACGCGCCTCAAAACCTGGATGCCAGGCCTCTGTTTGCTCGCAAAGGTGTGGTACAACGCACGTGCCATTTTAATGCCGGGTTTTCCCCACTTGCTCGCGTACTGTTGCATGCAGCGGAAGTATAGTGAAACATGATTAAACCAGGTCGATGGGATCAGATGATTACGCACTTGATCGACGCCGAGTCCGTGTCAGAGTGCTGTTACCTGACAGTGTCATGATGCGATGCCGGATGAGTGATGCTGCCGCAGCCCATGCCGGCCACTCTGACGCCATGTTGAATACCGAGCAGGAGGGGAGTTCCAGGACTGATGTTGCAAATGCCACGTTGCATGAGGACTGAGTTCCAGGAAATGATGAAACGGTCCTTGGTATATGGAATCGTCGTAGCCGTTTATTTTTATTTGTGTATTCATGACTGCTGTTACTGTTATTCTATAAATATATTAACACTTAACGGAAACTTTCTAATAGGCGCATTGTTGCCTAACTGCGATATCCCCTCTGTTTTGGCTCTGATTTGGTTCATGTCCTTTGAACCATCGGCGCCAGATGAGTTAATAACTGCATAGTCAATAACTGCACTGTCAACACTCCATAACCGTCTTCGGCGCCATGCGCGTGCTTGAGGCAGATTTCGTTAAGCTTTCCTACATTGGCTCATTCTTGCGTGTTTGATTCGCTTGATAACGGTAATTGGTAATTTGAGATGTATACTCGTGTTCATGGAATGCAAAAATGTGCATTTCTGTCCTTTCCATTGATATGCAGTGCAATAATGTGCAACGCATATTTATTGCGGGTGCCGGCAGCCTCGCGGCCTAATGTGCGGAAATAAACTGTCGAATATCTCGGCAACGTAGATATGAAATTAGACTTCAAGAGAGGTAATATTCTCAAAAAGAGACGGTAAACGTGTTTTGCCTCCAGTGATAGTATCCACGTGGTTAGAATGCTTTAAAACACATAACGGAGTTCAGTAACGTGCCAATAACCTAGCTGAAAGACTTAGCTAGACTTGCACTAATCACAGTGGTTAGTTCAGCTGTGCTTAATCAAAAAGCCAGCTGCGGCCATTCTGATTTTTGACCGAAGTAACGAAAGAAAATGTCTTATAATTATCTGTGGCTTTTTATTTGCGATAGCTAGATAAGTACCCACACGTTAATATCAACTTTTCGTTTTTTTTTCTTCTCAGGATCGCGTACGATTCCCTCTTAATTGGATGCATTTTTGGGACCAGGGTACAGCCGCTGAAAGGTGGCTGTACCTTGGTCCCACCACCACATCATGCAAATCCAGTTCAAAGACGGAACTTTGGGGCGAGAGGTTGACGTGCCGTAATGCTCGGCACTGTCTGCTCTACCCCCTAACGTCACCCAACCCCTACCTCAGCCGCTGCCACTGGCCATAGAGCATCTCAGTTGGTGAGAGCGGCCGCAGCGGTGGCTAGAGTCCACCCTGCCACCGCCTGGTAGCGTGGCTACACCCACCAGTGTCCTACCGAGCACTTGAGCTATTGTGACGGCAAGAGCTCCTTTTAAAACGCACCTGAAAATTGGAAACACAAAAGCCTCGCTTTCTAACGTCGCAGCATTTGCAGTGACACGTGGCGGTCTATTGTATCGGATCGAGACGGAAAGCGGTGTCATAATCCCAATTTGCACATCAGGCGCTGTCATCGGAAGAGGCTGTTCCACTCCCTGCCCGCGTATCATGCACGCTGGCCTGGCGTTTCCCGAAATAACGCTGCGCCGTTCCGAGCTGCTAGCCGCAGCTGAGCCTCAGCTATAAACAGTCATTCACGCACCTAGACTATCGTCATCTGTACCGTCAGCCTATGTTTTTTTTTAGGACGAAATTCGCTGTCCCAGTTGTCATGTCACGCTGCAATAGCCTCGCAGACGCTTTCCGTGAAAAAGAGCTTGGTCCATGCTAAGTCTGACGCACGGCGGGTCTTGGGCGCACTTGCCCCTTCATCTGTTCCGGGGATTCATTTGTTCCGTGCCTGGTGCTGCTGCTCCGCCGCACTAGGCACGGATGACGTCACACTCCATCCGTCAATGCTGGCACCCATGACCTCACGCCCATTAGGCCGCACCAGGTGCCGACGACGTCACGCTTCCTCCGCCACTCCAGGCACCCATGACCTCACGCCCATTAGGCCGCACCAGGTGCCGATGACGTCACGTTCGTTCCGCCACTCCAGGCACCCATGACCTCACGCTCATTAGGCCGCACCAGGTGCTGATGACGTCACGTTCCCCCCGCCACTCCAGGCACCCATGACCTCACGCTCATTAGGCCGCACCACGTGCCGATGACATCACGCACCCTCCGCCGCTCCAGGCACCCATGACCTCACGCCCATTAGGCCGCACCAGGTGCTGATGACTTCACGCTCCCTCCGCCGCTCCAGGCACAAATAGCATGCTCCGTCAGTCGACGGCCGTCCTTAGCCCCAAGGGTACACAGGGCCTTGTCCCCATGGTACGGCCGACAGCTGGCCCGCATACGGCCCGAGCCCGCAACAATCCAATGCGCCTGGACGTGGCTTCTCCGGGTCATGTATAAACTAGCACGCGTTCGCCAGGCCATGTCAGCTGACGCTCACCCTCGCTGGTTGACTCGGCCTTCGCAGCGCCGTAGCGCCGGCGATTGGACTCGCTGCCGCCGGCCCTGAGCCAGGACGAGCTGGCTCGGTGTCTGGCGTCACCACCCGCGGAGCCAGGACGAGCTGGCCCGGTGTCTGGCGTACCAGCCGCGGAGCCAGGACGAGCTGGCCCAGTGTCTGGCGTCACCAGCCGCGGAGCCAGGACGAGCTGGCCCGGTGTCTGGCGTCACCACCCGCGGAGCCAGGACGAGCTGGCCCGGTGTCTGGTGTAACAGCCGAGGAGCCAGGACGAGCTGGCTCGGTGTCTGGCGTGCCAGCCGAGGGGCCAGGACGAGCTGGCTCGGTGTCTGGCGTACCAGCCGCGGAGCCAGGACGAGCTGGCCCGGTGTCTGGCGTACCAGCCGAGGAGCCAGGACGAGCTGGTTCGGTGTCTGGCGTCACCAGCCGCGGAGCCAGGACGAGCTGGTTCGGTGTCTGGCGTACCAGTCGCGGAGTCAGGAGGAGCTGGCCCGGTGTCTGGCGTACCAGCCGCGGAGCCAGGACGAGCTGGCCCGGTGTCTGGCGTACCAGCCGCGGAGCCAGGAGGAGCTGGCTCGGTATCTGGCGTGCCAGCCGCGGAGCCAGGACGAGCTGGCTCGGTGTCTGGCGTACCAGCCGCGGAGCCAGGAGGAGCTGGCCCGGTGTCTGGCGTCACCAGCAGCGGAGCCAGGACGAGCTAGCCCGCCATCTGGTGTCACCAGCCGCGGAGCCAGGACGAGCTGGCCCGGTGTCTGGCGTACCAGCCGCGAAGCCAGGATGAGCTGGCTCGGTGTCTGGCGTCACCAGCCGCGGAGCCAGCACGAGCTGGCCCGCCATCTGGTGTCACCAGCCGCGGAGCCAGGACGAGCTGGCCCGCCGTCTGGTGTCACCAGCCGCGGCTGTCAGTGATAGTGAGCCGGCCCGGGGGAGCGTCCGGCACCCGGGCCAGACCCGGCACGCTCACCGGCTAACTACAGGGTCTGTCGGACTGGTGTCCGGCTCGCACGGTGCCTGACCTGGCACGCGGCCGGCTGCTGCTGATATAAGCTCCAGCAGCCGAGCAAGGCGCCCAGTCCGCCTCGCACCCGTCGCTGAGGTAACGCCCTGCGGCGATCACGTGACTTCGGCTCTCAGCACCCGGAGCGGTCGGCGTGCGGTAACGCTTACCCGTCGGCATTGTGTGACCAGCGGGTCGGTACGCAGGCCAGCGCTGACGACTGGCGGCAATGCGGTGAGCTCACATGCCGTGCCACTCTAACTCAGGCACTGTCAACGACCAACGCTTCGCCATGGCGCCAATTTCTGATACTTTAAAAACCGATTTCTTCAAATCTTCGTTATGCTCTCTAAAGAAAGCATAACGGAGATTTGAATAGATCGCACAGAAGTTAAAAGTTGCCACAACAGACCCTACCACCATAATGGAACTGGTCCGGCCTAAATTTTTAGAATCAATCAGAGTTTCTGTATTGACCAAACGCCTAGGCAATTGAAAACACTGTACAGATGCCTATGGCAGATGGGCCGGAACATAGCTTCATCCAGCCCACCATCGGTACCGAAGCGGGCCTGAGACGAGACCGACGCGGCATTCAGCCGTAATGACGCGACCTCAAGTCGGGTCAGTCGCATTATGCGTGCACCAGTGCTCAGCTGTGATGGCAAGCCATGCAATAAGCATAACGGCTGTCGATTTCCTTGTGCTGCGATATGTAAGACAAGTGATTATTTGCAGTCCGATTATACAAGATTTTTGCTCTAAAAAAATGTTTGCACGACCCACTATGATTATGTGGGTCGACCCACTATGCTAATAATTAAGAGCCCACAGAGCATAAGAGCCATGTCAGAGCTTGTACCACTTAGTCACATGCCACTGACATGGCGTGAGTAACATGCGTGACATGGTTTTATGCACAGGCCCCCAGTGGCGGACCATTTAAAAGTGACACATTGTTGACCGGAAGAAAGTGATATCATGCAAGTGTTCCATTATGCAACGACACACTGCATTAGTAGCACTTTCCACTGCAGTTGGCGTGTTGCGCACGCCACCAGAACCCGTAAAATATTGTACTATCAGAGTAATAGGTCATAATAGTCAACCCCAAGCTGACGTTTCGCGGCATGCCGCGGCAAATATCACCTGTTGACTTCGATGACCCCCGCTGATGCTGTCAAATGCCTTAGTTGTATATTTATACGCTCACAATCACAGCCCAAACATGATCAAAATCACGACGCAAACATGATCAGATGGGTGCGCCGTCACGGTGGCACATGGGCGTCACTGCCCTGGGTAGCAGCACTTTGGGGTGTGGTGAAATCGGCGGCTCGCCTGTCCGGGTAAGTGCGCTGGCAAGGGGTGGGCTACAGGAGATACTCGACTTGAAAACATATCCTAATGCCGTACGATTCCTCGTCATTTCATCGCAAACAAATACATACAAGCATAAAGGACATACACGTTACTCTACCAGGCTCGGTCGCAACACGACAGCCTGACGTTCCGGGTCATCGTGCAGCCTTGACTTAGCACCCACGTCATCCTTCGCAGACGCCTTCTTTCGAATCTGATGGCGATGCTGTTAGGTGGCTTGGCCAAGGCCGGCAGCCTGGACGAGGCCGGCATTCTGGCCGGTGCCGGTGAACTTCCCGGGGCCAGCGACCTCGCCAGTGACCTGACCGGTGACCTGGCCGTGGGGGCAGCGCGGCGGACGGTTGGCGCCTCCGGCCGTTCGCTGCCCGAGGGCCTCGTCCAACGCGGCAACCCGTACGAGACGTGGAGCTCCTACCATCAGAGGGTGGAGGGCGACCGAAGGAGCAGGCTGGTGCGGCAGAAGAGGTCGGCTGACGGCGCCCACTCCCGCCAGAAACGCTACCTCAGCTTCCCGGTCGGCTCCCTGCTCTACCTGGAGCCCAACATCTACCTCCCCATCTATCGCTCCACACAGCTCTGTGAGTAATCCGAAATGGCACGGGCCTTTCAACTGAGCACATGTATCCAATCTCGGCGGTATTGTTGCAAGCGTATCTGTCCCAATAGTGTATCGCATCAGTCTCCCCGTCCTGCGCCGCTTGAGGCGTCACACTGGTAGTCACAACACGGTACATCTTGAAATTGTAACCTACCTTCGCCAAAATGTCGCCACTTTACACTGAAATTGTCATTGCTAACACTGTTACGCCTCAAGTACTTTTTCGCCTGGGGTGCCACTTAACACGCGCAAGTCAACCAATTTGAGCCTATCCAGCGGTGTAACGCCCAAACAGTGCGACATGGAAAGCGACGCTGCATTTTGCATAGCTGTAAACATTTATCAGCGTGTTTTACGGTGTAACGAAATAAGGTATGTCTTCAGGGCTACTGACCGCTAGCGGACCAATGTAGGGGCATGGCTGTCAGAAAAGGCAATTCTTCAGGCTTTTTTCAAGCTGGTGCGACAACAGAGTTTACACGAAGCCAAACGGCTTTGAGATGGTTCCTGAGGCAGTCAAGTTAAGATAACAGCTGCTGCTCGACCATTTTTCAACGTCGGGCCCCAACAATGTGAATTGCCCCCCCCCTCCCCACTTGTTTATATTTAGGCTGCGTCTAGCTTACTTTAGTGCTACCTTTAATATGCTGATGTACCTAATTCCCCAGCCATCTTCCTCAGGATACGTCATCTCTTTAGTCTGCCCATTGGCCATCAATGTCAGCGGCGGGCCGACGCCCCGACGCCCGGGGAGACTGCCAGGCCGGGCGTCGGGGCTGTTCTTGCTAAGGTTTGCGAGCTGATATGCTCAAAACCATGTTGCATAATTTTTCTCGCCATCATATACTGACGAAAATTTTAAAACGATTATTGGTTAGCCATGCCGATACGAATTTAGACCTCATTTCTATTTCAAATCCACGATCAGAGATCTCCAATATTGTGAGGAACACATTAAAAAATCTGGGACATCTGCGTTCTATCGGATTAGAAGAATCCACTGAACTAGTGTAAAATGAAAAGCGCCAATGCTGTATTCCATGCAGTCGTTCAACGCCTGATTTCTGCGGTCTATTGACTTTAAGATACAAACAAGATTGATCTCGCGGTAGCTCCTGGTTTCTGTTTCTCTTCTGCTTACGAGGTAAGAATGACTGTGAAATGAGGAAAACCGTGCTTCTTGTTAACAAATGAGCTATATCCGGCCACTTGGGGAGGGGTTACCATCAGGGGTCTTGCCAACCCTGTGCTCCCCCTTGGCAAGGCTCTGGCTTCACACCTGCCTGCGTACAAGAGCAAATTAAGTCGGCTGTGTTGAATGAGGGGCAAATGAATGTCCGGTGGACCAGTTCATGCTGAAGGCAGGCGGCTCCCGTCAGCTTATTCTTTGCTGCGGTGCAGTGTAAGGAGAGATACATACTGTGCCCAACATATGTTTAACATATCAGTAAGCGGCAACACTGATCCGTAAATATGCAGCAAGGCAGTCATACGATTAGTTCGCGATCAGTCATGCGGGGACAGCCGGGCCAGGGCAGTGGTCACCCACGGCGGACGGGAGGGGGTTCAGATAAGGAATATATGACAAAAAGAACCTTCATTTCCTGGCTTGGGTTTTTTACAGGAAAGGCTCCAGTTTTGTGGATTTTGTCACGTGGTCTTTGGCAGTTAGTATCTGAAGCTTCCGAAATTGTTTCCGCCCAAAATGCTGCGACAAATCTAATCTCATGAAAAGCAGTCGGCGAAATCTAGGCACATGCAAACTCCGGCGCATTGCGGGCCATTGATTCGCATTCAAAACTCTGACGAGTCTATGTCCAGGTCGTATTTTGACATCTACCCTAAAGAGGCAGATGTTTTCTCACTGACCCAAAATGCCTTTCCGCTAATGGGATTTTGCGTCCCCAGGGAAAGCAATGCTGAAATGGAAGAATAACCTTAAGAAACCGCATATTCGTATTTGTCAAATGGCATGAATGAGCTGAAAAGGCAAGATTGTGTGCCAGTGGGAAACAGCTGTAGGTGCATAGCTAGCATAGTAACAATGACATTTAACCATTTTCAAAATGTGCCATGGGAATTACGAGCCGAAAATACCCCCTCCCCTCCCCCCCCCCCCCCACACTTGTAGTCAGCAGTCAGTCAGTGACTGCAGTCAACTATAAGCCTATGCGGTCTGCATCCGTCGGTGGCGAGACGGCCAGCGGCGCGAAGGGGCGCGATTTCAATACCTTTAAATGTGGAATAAATGCGGCACAGCGGCTGAAGCGACTACGTCGCGGCCGTCACGCGCTACTCCGCTGTTTCAGTCAACTACGTGTACGCCCAGTACACCATGGGCTGGATCATCCCACGCAGCGTTGTGGTTGGAAAGAGCGCCGTTGACTTGGCGCGGCTGTACGGAGCGGCCGAGACCACCATCGCCAGGTGACCGCTGGTCCGGGGCGCGCCGCCGTCGCTGGGGGCGCCAGCTGCGATGGTCTGCTCTGCGGTCAGGCACCGGCGCATGCAAGGCTTTGGTCGCTTCTGCTCGGGTCCACGGGTGTCGGCTCTGTCCGCTCTGTTCACGACTGGTAATGTCCGGTCGGCAGCATCCAAAGCCTTGCACGCCTGGGCTGGCTGACTGGTTTTGAGCCGCAGGCCCCGAGCCCATAGTAGTAGGAGCTTCCCACCGCCGATGATCCCGACCACGCTGCGTCTAAGTCTTACCGGTTCCTTCACCCGTCCTGACATCATCCTCATCGCCTTGTGATCCTTTCCCACGTCACTACGGTTCATGGCAGCTATTCTATGAGGGCCTCGTAGCGGGCAGTGTCCAGCGATCGGCTATTGGCAGCGCCTAAACGGAGTACGGCGCTCCCTCTTCCACGACAGCCTGAGAGTCATGACACTCCAAGTCGGCGTCAGGAGTGATGAAACTCGGGGCAGGCGTCAAGCATGCTGGCTGGACCGGGCTGAGGCGGCTTCCGACGTCAGCCTGCCACGCACCAGTGACAACCGAGGCCGTGCCCGACACTGCACGTTGACACGCGGTCTTCCATAGCCGGGCCCCAACCGTGAGCATGCGGTGTCTCTGTTCCGCAGTCTACCTCGTTCAGCTGCCTGTCAAGCTCAGGTGGAGGCTGCCGGTGAACACCAACACGTCCCTGGGCCTGGGCAGGACAGACGGCCTGAGCGGCGACCGCGGCGGCATCTTCCAAGTGGCCGCGCGCGGTCTGGATAAGTAAGAACGCGGCCGAGCAGACTGCGACACCTAGCAGCTTACTTCACAACCACAGCTTAGCAGTGAAGCCACCGTACCGACCAGCGATGGCCACTCAGTCCTGGAAAGCGAGGGACAGGCGACCTCTGTCACGAAACCCCAGGCCAGAATTCCATCACTGGCGCAAGGCAGCCGGTGACGTTGTTTAACGTTATTGGGGAAATATCATCAGATGGACGTCAAGTGCGTGATGGACACGCCAAGTGCATCAAGTTACCGGGCATCCCGCTGGCTTTTGAGCTGGAGCTCCCATTCCAGCATCCCCCTCACGCTGTTTTGGAGCTTGCTTGCATTGCTGCCTCCTCCTTTTGCATGCAGGCTTTTATGGCTGTCGGTGCCTGCTGAGCTTGTGCACGGTAGTAAAGGTAGGCCACGAGTATTGTATTGTCATATTTCTAGTTTAGAATAGTTTAGTTTTCTAGTTTAGTAGTTCCTCATAACGTTCCACAGCATTGTCAACAGCATCAGGAACAAGATATGATGAAAACTCACTTGCTTTCACTGTTGTTAGGTTCATACTCATACCTTGTGTTTTATTATTGCTGTTTTGCTCATAGCGCCGGATGTGCCTCTGACAGGACCTGTCTTCGCTCTGTCCGTGCGGCACGCGTGGTCGAGCCGCGTGCTATGTTCCCAGGTTCGGTATGGACGGCAAGGCCTGTCTTCTGCGAGCCATATGCGAGGTGGCGGCTTACCCCATGGACCACGACGGACTTCTGGGAGAGATCATGAGTATAGTGCTCAGGTGCGGCTGCCAAAGCACCTGCGACAACTCACGCAGCTGATCACAGGACTCGGCGTGCTATTTGGCTTTGTCAAGTGTTGCCACTGACAGGCCATAGCTCCCAGTGGTATACCATGATGCTGCTTGAGCTGGATAAATATCCGGTGCTTATACCTATGCACAGTTGGTAGCAAACCTATTAAATGTCAATCAATGTTTAAGGTAGCATACCATAGTAGAGCAATTTGATGTACTGTAATGCATTGTCAGCATCCTACACGTGAGTTGACCCTCTGAGGGGCTATTTGCACCCGTTTCCGCTCCCTCACCCTGAACGGGCCTATCCCTGTGCGGTGAGCCGGCTGACTTGTCAATGCTGGCGCGTCACAGCGCTTCCCGCGGCGCCACGGACGACGGCGAGCTGGACCCATACGTCTCGGCCGAGTACCAGGGTCGCTCGCAGGGCGACTGCCACGCCACCTACTCCGGCTGTCCCGTCTCCATGTTCAACCTGCTCTGAGGCGGCGCCACCAGCGGCTGCCGAACGATGCGGCGCCGCCCAGCGCAGCACGCGCCAAAACGGCCCGGCCCGCACCACCACCGGAGGACGGAGCGGGTCGGGCCGCACCACCACCGGAGGACGGAGTGGGTCGGTCCGCGCCACCACCGGAGACGGAGCGGACCGGGCTGCACCACCGCCGGAGGACGGAACGGGTCGGGCCGCACCACCACCGGAGGACGGAGCGGGCCGGGCCGCACCACCACCGGAGATGGAGCAGGCCGGGCCGCACCACCACCGGAGACGGAGCGGGCCGGACCGCACCACCACCGGAGGACGGAGCGGGTCGGCCGCACCACCACCAGAGGACGGAACGGGTCGGGCCGCACCACCACCGGAGGACGGAACGGGTCGGGCCGCACCACCACCGGAGGACGGAGTGGGTCGGTCCGCACCACCACCGGAGACGGAGCGGACTGGGCTGCACCACCGCCGGAGGACGGAACGGGTCGGGCCGCACCACCACCGGAGGACGGAGCGGGCCACCAGCTCGCTCGGCAGCCCAACGGCACCGCCTTCAGATAGGGGCTAGGGAGGGGCGCTGGTGTCCTCTCCACGTGCACTGGGGAAAGATGCCGTTGTCTGCTCGGTGTGGGCTGGAGAAGGACGCTGGAGTCTGCTACACGTTCGCCGGCTTATGGTGTCTGCTTCACTTGTGCTGCTTGCGCTGATGTCCCGGCGTCTGCTCCGAGTGTGCTTGGTCAGTACGCCGGTGTCTGTTCCGTGGTACAGGTTTGGGATGCCCAAATATCGAGAGAAGTGCGGCGTCACCTTGACACGTAGGAGCGATGGGGGCGATCGTGTGGCCCCCTCGTTTAACTGAATCATTTTTAACCTTGCTTTCCTCTCATTGGCGTATATATCTAAGATTTTCATACCATTGTTAACGCTTCGCTCGCATGAATACGTGTAGTTTATTCGTTAGTTGTTACGCAGATTTATTTCGGAGAGCTGCTATATACAATTTAGATCCGAAAAAAATCCTGGTCGATTTTTTCCCATAATTCATGCGGTCCGTCGCAGAAGAGAAGGTGATGTTTACGACGCGCTGTCTGAGCTTAATTATGCTTAGACCATGGAACCATGTATGTAGACCATGGAAATCGGGATAAGCATTTTTCTTCCACGCAACTGATCGGAACAAAACGGGAGAAGGACAATTCTGATTCTTCGGTGCAGATGTCTGAACCCTTGTGCTTCGTTAGCATCTGAAGAACACATCGCATACGCAGTGGAAAAGAAAATAATACCTCAATTGCTTTGAGTGTTTACCTAGTGTCCGAAGCACCTTTTATTGGCACAGCGAACCAGTTTATAGGCTGGTGGTCATTTGGCGAGTTCGGCGGGGGGTGGGGAACTCAAGGATTGGGGGAAGTGGGCGGAAAGGTAAGAAGAGGGAGAGGAGAAAGGAAAAAAGGTGGCGTAGGTGACAGGGCAACTCCCAAGCACCAAATTGATATATGTTTCAGCCCACAAAGTCGTCCGCGTCACCTTGGCTTTGCTGTTTGAAATCGCGTGTATGACTGGCAGGTATCGGGCCCTGACGCGGCCGGCGATTTCAACTGAACTCCATGGCACAGGCCGCTAACTGAATTCGAGTTTCTTGTTCACGGGTAGGCACGGGGGGAGGGCGAGCTTTGCAATTACCGACGGCGGCAGGCATGTGATACTGCGCCGGTAACAGAGAAACTCGACCGCGGGGCTAGTCCTGCAGCGACATAAGCTCATGCAAGAAAGACGGTTCCGGCGGTCCCGCCCTTTGACAATTGCGATGAACGCTCTTTCCGTTGGAGGCGTTGCATACACCACTACACATCAATCCTGCACACGGTCCATCTACAGGACCGTCATTTAGCCATAGCTCCCAAAGCAGTTGTAACTTAAGTTGACTCGGTGTTATGGCATGACATTGAGCCAGCCAGTATCCTAGAATTGCCGACTTTGGGTGTAAAGCAACACACTATGACGAGAAATTTTTCACTCCTTTTCCCAAAATTCTAGTTTAATTTTTCCCTCCTGCCTAACATTGTCTAATCGTACATGCCAAAACCATATTCTCCTTTTTGAGCTTTTCAGATGTCATAAAAAACCGAGCTCGCTTGAAACCACCAGGCATAAACGAGGCTCCACAGAACCTGGACACCTATAAATATGTTCTGCCTCGCCTAAATCTGAATCACGTCTATGTATGTATAGAGCAAGGGCGCCAGGCACCTCCAAGTCCAAGACCCCCCTTCGACTCCAGCCTCTTGCACGCATCAAGTTTGGTTTGTTTACAAAATGCATCACTACCGGCGGCATTGTGTCAAATGCAAGGTTTTCACGCATCCCCTTTTTTTGGTCTCACCACCACACCACGAAAGCAGAGCCGGGTGCAAACACCAGCAAGGCCTGGTAGATAACTTTGTTCCAGGTATTTCTTTAACCCGAAGAAACTTGACCACTTAATTGCATCACTCCCGAAATGCAGCGGTGAAAAATTCAAGAAATGTCTTCTACATACAATTTACAAGATAAACATCACAATTTGAGCACTTATTGTAATATATTTTGAGTCAAATCAGCTGATAACAAAACTTTTCCCTAAAAGCACCACTTTTTATATTTATCGAACTACTTTTGTTTTTTTTTTTGGTATCATACAAGTGCGATACCATTTTATTCGTACTTCCATTCCAATTGCCTTTAGAGGTGCCATCTGTTGCTGAAAATGTTGACCAACTTCTGTGCAAGATGCTCTAACCGCAAACTTGCACATATTTTGTACATAAATTGGATTAATTCCACAGCCGCCCAAGCATGTTTTATATGCACCCAAGAGTGAACAATTCAAAGAGAATGAAGGAGACAATTTGAAGCACAAAATTTATTTTACCGCCATTTTTGGGCTGTTAAACCCTCGGTAGTAAATGACAAAAGAAGTAACTACTGTGTACATCACATGATATCAATGTCAGGAGTACAGCATTGCAGGCAAGGATAAGTCGACAATACAGTACTGACATCCTCAACAGTCCTTCACAGGTTTCGGTAAGAGATTCATGACGCTATGTGACAGTCTTCACGACATATCGCGCTTCGATATTGAAATCCTCCCTTAAAAGCTGGAGATCGCTACGTTGCGTTTTTTCAAAGAGTCCCAAAAGCTTCTGTTACGACCAGTGCCAAGACAAAAAAATCCACATACAGGCCATTCACTAATCCGCCACCCAACACAGCGCCCACGACGAGGATGGCCGATTGGCGTCGGCTTTCGTATGTTTCGAGATATTCTTTGGGTCCGGCTGCCAGATGCTGCCAGGTATTGCTGTCGTCACAAAACCATTCCACAACGCCATTAAACAATTACGCAACGGGGCGCATTTTTACCAAATTTGAAATTTTGACACTTTTTTAAGCCTTTAAGGTTTTTTAGCCTTGAAAGTTAACCAATAGTTGCAAGCAAGCTTTTCCTATCATATCTGATGCTTGTCTCAATATCTTCCAATGTAGAACATTCTCTTTAATCCCCTGCATGTTGGTGATCTGTAAAAACCGTGGTTTGCTGCTTTGGAAAAAAGACTGAAAAGTCGAGTAGGATCGGCAGGCAATTTTGAATTTGCCACCGATATTTTTTTCGAAATGCATCTAGCCACATCAATCACTCTATTCTCCTCTTTTTTGTGCGAGGAATAAATCTATTAATACTGCTTCATCGGTATGCATAATGCTCCTCGCAAGCGTACTTTACAAATTGCGTAGTCTTGCCATTATGTCAATAATGATGGCAGGATGCCTTCTACATAACGATTTCAACGTGATACAAAGAACCTGTCTGGTCAATAAGGTCAGTCTGCATCAGTGAGCTAGAATTGCTCTTGAAATAGTGTGGGAGTGAAAATTCCATCGCAAAAAGACCGTCCGGAAGTGAAAAATTCAGTTTACAAAAGATGGAACTCATGAGCTAGTGAATGATGCTTCACCAAACAGACATCTATTTCAAGTTGGCATGGACATAATATCAAAAACCTGACAAAGCTCTTTTGTTCCTTAACAACTTCGGCCATGAAAGTGAAACAGAATACATTAAAGCATAGCGACGTCATGGCAATGTAATGAACATAAAAAATTCGGTAACACCAATAATTTGATCCTGCACTTTGCACTTCCCATTCACAGCATTTTATACACAAAACAAAGCAAAGGAACTCAACAACAAAGTAACAATATACAATTCAACATGGATAAAGCGCTAAAAACAACAACAAACCTTGGACCCCAACACATCAGGTCATCACCAAGTCAAGCACAATACACATACCTCTGGCTTCTGTTGAGATGGGGTCAAGGAAAACAAACATTTTGTCACTTTTTCTTACAAAATACCAATGCTTCTTTCCATGAAAGTAGCCTAACTATGCCTTACCTAAAGAGGCCTCACTTCATCTCATCCTGTCTAACCTGTTGGTATCACAGCAGCAGTTGTGAGTTACCGATTCCTGCACAATTTCTATTGTCACTTGTCATGCACTAAACCAACTTAACCCAACTTAGAGTGGCCCATATGTTGAACGTCATCTCAACTCACCTATCTGTTGACAGCAGCACCTATGATAAAAACATGATAGAGCTCATTTTGGCTGGTTTCAGCTTGAATTTTTATTCATTTCATTTGTGTATGCTTGTTGACATCAGACAAAGTTGACAACACACAAATGAAAACACTTTAAATCACTTTGAACAACTTATTCGCATCAAACATCAAATCAGTTTTGAATCACATCAAACACTTATGTATTAGCTGCGTCAGGTCGGTCCCAAAGCTCTATATGGCAGCATAAGGATAGCCTTGTCAGGTAGCCTGGTGAGCAAGACATTTGAAAGGCTTAGATTTGCCATTATCGAGCACCGCCGTATACCAAAAACGGCTAACCGAGGGTTTAACAGCCCAAAAATGGTGGTAACATAAATTTTGTGCTTCAAATTGTCTCCCTCATTCCTTCTGAATTGTTCACTCTTGGGCGCATATGAAACATGCTTGGGCGGCTGTCGAATTAATCCAATTTATGCACAAAATACGTACAAGTTTGCGGTAAGAGCATCTTGCACAGAAGTTGGTCAACATTTTAAGCAACAGATGGCACCTCTAAAGACAATGGGAAAGGAAGAAAGAATAAAGTGGTATCGCACTTGTCTGATACCAAGAAAAACAAAAGTAGTTAGATAAATATAAAAAGTGATGCTTTTTGGGAAAAGTTTTGTTATCAGCTGATTTGACTCAAAAGATATTAAAATAAGTGCTCAAATTGTGATATTCATCTTGTAAATTGTATTTAGAAGACATTTCTTAAATATTTCACTGCTGCATTTCGGGAGTGATGCAAATTAGTGATCACGTTTCTTCGGGTAAAAGAAATACCTGGAGCAAAATTATCTACCAGGCCTTGCTGGTGTTTGCACCACGCTATGTTTTCGTGGTGTGGTGGTGTGACCAAAAAATTGGGAATGCGTGGAAACCTTGCATTTGGCACACTGCCGCCGATTGTGATGCATTTTGTAAACAAACCACCAGCTGCATGGGACGCTTCAGAACGCGTGGCTGGCAAACCTCTTACATGGATAATAGATCGCCACAAACTCATATCGGATGAGCAATATAACTCCCAAAACGCCAAGTCACTCCTGTGCTTCTAGATATTGCTCGCGCTTGTGATATGGTACATAAACCTGCTCTAATTTGCAAATCTTATAAGCTTAGATTTAAGGTACATTCGGCATACTATTCCGTGGGCTTTCTCTCGGGAACTCGGCCTTTGCTTGTAAGATGCTGATCGGCTGTCTCTGATGTGCACATCCAAGTGGTCTTCCACAGGGTAGCTGTATATATTTTACAGTTCCTCAACCTAGTGATAAACATTTATTTGACGACCTTCCTTCGGAGACATCCTCGTTCTATGTCGTGGATGGCAGCATAATTTGACACTCAAATGTAGAATCCTCGATCATTCCCACTCTTCCAGGGCACGCTCCAGAGGTAACGGCAGAAGTCAAAACATTACAGTCTCCAATTTCCGTTCTTGACCCGACATTATCGATATTTCAACACATCGAGCATGTCCACACCAAGTGCATGACATGTATGAATTTGTTTAGGCGCATTTGACGGTCAGGATACGGTGCTGACCGACATACGCTACATTATTGTATAAATCCTCGGTTCTTCCACTTATCAAATATGTATCCGTGGCGTAGGCGGGTGGAACGGAAGGCAGCCTAAAATTCCCTAACTGTTATTCAAAATATGCTCTTGCGACTTGCACAGGGAGCACTACACACATCCCCTCTTTCAGCACTCGATGTAGATGCGTTCACTGCCTCTAGCCCTCCGACGTACTGATCACACTATGAGGCATGTCACGAGGATACCTCTTGGGACCAGCAGAACATCGCTCGGGCCTGACAATCGCGTCTCAAGTCACTCTAGCCCTCCGACGTACCGATCACACTATGAGGCATGTCACGAGGATACTTCTTGGGACCAGCAGAACATCGCTCGGGCCTGACAATCGCGTCTCAAGTCACTCTAGCCCTCCGACGTACCGATCACACTATGAGGCATGTCACGAGGATACTTCTTGGGACCAGCAGAACATCGTTCGGGCCTGACAATCGCGTCTCAAGTCACTCTAGCCCTCCGACGTACTGATCACACTATGAGGCATGTCACGAGGATACTTCTTGGGACCAGCGGAACATCGCTCGGGCCTGACAATCGCGTCTCAAGTCACTCTAGCCCTCCGACGTACTGATCACACTATGAGGCATGTCACGAGGATACCTCTTGGGACCAGCAGAACATCGCTCGGGCCTGACAATCGCGTCTCAAGTCACTGATGGTAGCTTAAACTATGTTTTCCGCGAGCCTGCGTGCTATCTGATTTAGTAGTGCCCCTATGGCAATGGCACCTCGAACAGCTTTGGTTCTCTTTGTTGAAGTTAAACGCACCGTGAAAACATGTAGTGTACAACAAAGTTCAATCACATGGTCGCAAAAATATTCACACTGTTGCTTCATTTATATTGATGGTTTCAGGGCTGAAAATGACACTGGATGTGCGGTACTCTTTCACACACTTTTCCCTCAAAAATGCAATTACCGGATGGAACATCCGTGTATCTTGCAGAACTACTACCTTCATTTCTTTCCTTGCAGCACATCGAGGGACAAAATCAAAGGATCAATTTTTGGTGATTTGATCGGATTCGGAGCCGGCACAGCTGTTACTGACCATGACTGAAAGGGAATATGTCACATTTTAAGATTTTAAAGCAGGCATCTGTATATCAAAACTTAAAAGACAGCTCTAGACAACACAATTTCTCTGTTTAGTAAATGTTTCACTAGAAACCTCATTTTTTTATTACGTCATCGCACCTTGCGCAACATTGATTGGCAGGTAATTGTGGCCGTTATGCCTGGAAATCATGCCCACAAACACCAGATATGAACGACTCAAACATTATAATTTTATTGGGGTTGATCGCCAGGTGGTTTATGGAATGACAGGATTTGTATGACGTGATTACGACGCCATGGATGTCAAGGTAACGTTGAAATAATCTCCCAGAAATCGCCTTTCCATCTTTGCGGGCGTGTAGTCCAAAGCCTATCAGGGTTTAGGTCTCAAGAACGACTGTGAACTGCAACGAATGATTTTCACGATGGCTATTTTCGTTCAAAACCCCTTAGAAAAAAAGACCACTCCCTTTAGCTTACCACCTCCTTGCCAATATTACATATATATCTCATTGTTCACGCGCACAAGACAAAATATATTAAATTGCTGTGGGGGCTGGGCCATAGGCGTATCACAGGAGATGAGCGGGCCTACCAACTGGCGAATTAAGCATTGGCGTCCCCTCCCATCGCACTCACCCTTGTTGACCATGCTTTTATAAAAATGGCGATTCACAACTGGAGAAAATAAGGTTGGCAACGACGATGGCGGATAACGCTAAGACCCAATTTCATTACACATAACCAGAAGCTACATCTCGGCCATCAGTAAACCGTACAGACCGATTGGAAGGAAAGACATCGACACGTCTCCGCAATGGACACACAAAGTTGGGCAAAATGGACACGCATAGTTGTATTTGAAACATCATAGTCCCTTACATTATCTGTGTGATCGCTCCCTGGCTGTTAAGCATATTTTACCTTAAAGGAAATGTTACACATTGGAAGGCATTAAGGTAGGCATCAGATATGGTGTAGAAAGCTCACTTGTAACTAATGGTAAGATTTTAAGGTTCAAAAACGGCGCTAAGAAGCAAAATTTCAAAGTTTGTAAAAACGCGCCCAATTACGTCATTGTTTGATAGCGTCATGGAATGGTTTTTGTGACGACAGCAGTACCTGGCAGCATCTGGCAGCCAGACTTTAAGAACACCTCAAAACATGAAACGAAACGAAAACTGACGCTAGTCAACCATTCTCGCCGCGGGGCTGTGTCGGGTGGCGTATTAGTGGGTTGTTGGTGAACTGTTTGACATACGCTACGTAGCGATCGCCAGCTTCTATGCCAGCTTATTAATATCAAAGCACGACATGATTTGCTGCTGCTGTTGCTGATGAGTTACTAATGATTTTGTCAATACTTTATTGTCGACTCACCGTTGCCTGCAGTGTTGTAGTCCTGACATTGATATCGGGTGATGTGAACGGTACTTCTTTATTGTTTGTACCTGGAAATGCGGTGTCATACGAAAATAAATAAATTTAACGTTGCCAGGAATTCATCGCCAAAGCATTGCTATTGCTATGGTAAAGATGGTAAGGCTGGTAAGGATGGTAAAGGTGGATGGTACCGAGAACTGTTTTGCTTGGAATTGTATATGCAATTTATAGTTAACCCTGATATAATCACTGTGGTGCAATCACATTCTCGCTATTGATAGTCCTTTGGCATTGTTAAGCTAGTTGTTATTAGTCAGTCATAAATTATGAGATGTCTCATAGACTTGAAAGAGTAGTCAAACAATGTGATGCATTGTGTAATGGCGCAGGTCGACAGCGGTGGCACTACCTCAATGCTGTACTGTGGCATGACATAATGAACAATGAAATAGTTTTTGCACTGCAATCTATGCAGCTTTCATAATAAACTAAATCATGCAAAGATGGGTGAAGTGTCCTCTCCTGTATTGACTCTTCGTCTGACATGTGAATGACCAAAAACACATGATACAACATACAAATCACTCTCAGCAAACAGACAACCCATAAGTGGCATCGCTTGCTCAGCCTGTTTTGGGAATCCACAAAACATAGGTGAGAAAGATGCAAACACATCTTCCACTTTCACAGCCATACAACATACTGCAGCCATCAGGGCGCTTTACCAAAAAATAACAGGAAAGTTTTACATGTGATATAATGGCACCACAAACACGCTGATCTTGCACAAGGCTGGAAACCTGAAGTGCTTGTAGTTACAGCTGGATGGGCAAAATGCAAGGAAGTGATGAAGCTGCCAGGGCACAAAAGGCTCATGAAAACGATATTATAAAGTGCTATCCAAGACACCAACAGCAATATTTTTCCACCTTTCTCAGCACCCAGCATCTCACGCAAGTTGCAGTCACTATGCCATTGATGGCTCACGAGCAATGCTCGCCTGCATACAAAATTTGTGAGGATTATGTGCATCAGAAGTAAGACAGCTCTATATTTTCAGAATTCTTTAGGGAAAGACAATTTTGTCGAGCCATATGATGTGAGCCTGTATTGAGCATGTGCATTCATGAGCTGCACGCACCAGCCCCTACTGCCAAAATGAGTTACTGATATCATGACACGCAATGGATTAATTACATTCCGTAATGTCTCAACAGGTTCAAAATGTTTGCAAGGTCATAATAAAGTACCAGCTTGCATTTGTACACACCTGCAACATAAGTGCTAGTGCTTCTCTTAGTTTGCCAGCGTTCCTTCGTCATGTTCAAACACAAAGGTAGAGGCATGTATCAATATATCCCATTTTATTGGGAGTCAGTAGACTTAAAGAATACCAAAACAATGTTTTACCAGAGGTACAAACCTCGCACGCTCACTCCTCATCGCATCAAGATCACCACAGACCACTGGCACGCTCCACCAGTGTACATAAACTAAATATCTTAGTTTGCCAGGGTTCCTATGTCATGTTTAAACACAAACATAAGGGTAGAGGCAGGTATCAATTTATCACATTTTAGTTGGAGCCAGTAGACTCAAATAATACCGAAACAATGTTCCCTCTCAGAAGTACAAACCTTGCGCGCATACTCCGCATCACATCAAGATCACCACAGGCCACTGGCACGCACCACCAACGATCACACGCATTCCATGCCCCCGATTGACACTATTTTGTCAAATAAATGTGATATCACACTTCCACAGCTTGCAGAACTAGCAAATTGCAGGTTTTCTCGCAATTTCCGCATCGATTTTCAGTCATAACACCATATTGCAGCGCGACCTCCCTTTAAAACAAAGTCCCAGCTGGGGTTCATGGTAATGCGTCTCAACAGGTTTCTTCAGGAAGTAGAAAAAACGCTAAGGGGGGGGGGGGCGGGGTAAAGACAGATTTGCCGTCGCGTCTTCGTTTTTATAACTCTCGGAAAAGTGCCCGTTTTTTGGTTGCCGTACTTTTTTGCAGGCAGTGGCGTTTTTTATAACGTTGACCTTTGGTCTAGAAATAAGAAAAAATGACCCGTTCACGAGGGGTGCCGCACAACCCGAAAATGCTCACGCTTACGTTCGCGAAGCGCATTCAGCAGCGAAATCTTGCTAATAGCGAATGATCTTCCGCACATTGCATCATACGTGCCGCATCATCGCTTTTGCGAACGTACCAGCGGTCATGCTGTTTTGACCATAAGCAGAAAACGGCATGTAGTATGGCTGCGATCGCATGACGTTTCTATGACGTCACTAATGCCGAGGCAACTTTGAAATAAGCTCCAAATAGACGTTTCCCACTTTTGCGGGCGTGTAACTCAGAAACCAGATCCTTTTTCGTCTTAAAAATGACGTGACCGTGAACTGTGTGAAAATGTCCTCAAGATGGCAATTTCAGTTCAAAACGCCATACAAATGTGGAACATTTCCTTTAATGTGACGACTTTCAACAGCAGCGAAGGGCACTGGGGGCATATCGTCGTCACCAAAGTGCTGCGCTATCGTCGAAAGTCTCCCCCAAGTATTGACCAACCACATTTTCTTGATTTTCTGTTCAGTTTTGTTAGACGTGCCGATATGCTTAAAGCCTTGTGAACTTAATAGCATTACTTCCTTCTTCAACCATGTAGTAGAAACTAGAGGGTTTAGTTCTTGAGAAGTGCAGGGCTGTGAATTGCATCGAGTAATCTTCAAAAGGTATATCAGACCAAAACTCCATACAAGGGTGGAAAACGTCCTTTAAAATCATGAAGTCAGCAACAAGTACGAGCATACCTGCCTGGTGCAGTTTCGTAGAAGCTATCAACGCCAAATCCGCACTCGTCTGTATGCTATAACAGCATGTTCGTACCGCTATCCTTAGTTAACATAAAGATTATTATCAGCCAATGTGATCAAGTGCCTTACTTCCAGCCACCTCCACAAAGCATGTTTCATTTCCACTGATGCTTGCAAGTTACCAGCTATTGCATTTCTGTCCACACCATTCCAGGTGATGGTTCGGCCTTAGTACCTTACGCTAGGAGCAATAACAGAAAACCATGCCGTGTCGGCCATGAAGCACTCTACCCCTGTAACCTGTCCGCTGCCGGGGAGTGCGCCTGGGCCAGCTCCGCTGCGCCGAGTAGCTACGTGTTACGACACCGCCTAAGCTTATGCTAGTCGTAACGTTATGTTATGCTATCATGCTTTTATCGTATGTTAGCCAGATTTACCGTACTTTTATCGTAAACTGTTACCTAAAGAGCAGGACAAGGAGCCTGCTGAGAATCCGGTGTGCCAATGGGGCGATGCCGACGTTTTCCGCTGGCTCATGGCCGAGTTCCTTGGCAGTCGTCTTTGAACTGTAGCGTGCCATCCTCCCGCAGAAGAAACAGACAAAGCGATCTTCGAGAGACCATCTAGGTCGATGCTGTCGTCACACATTATGTTGCATTGGTGCTTTGGTGGGAAAACTATCTCGTACCAAACCCATTGCACCAAAGGAAAGTGGTTGACAGTTGGTCTTACAAGCGAGAACGATTGCACCAAATGTAGGGGCAACATTCAGGGCGGCCCCTGCTATTCGTTGTGAGGTGGTTTACCTACGTGATGCAGTGAGGTGGTTGATTCATAGGCAAACGTGAGTCAAATAGCCGCAGCAAGTCTGCGTGCATACGAATCGTCCGATCATTGCTTCGGACACAGATTCTTCCACAGATTCTGGTGGCATTTTATATTTACTACGATATTCAACATCTATAAGAACATACTAATGCGCTTGTATTTTCTCATTTCCATGCTTTCGTCCTTGTGGAAGAAGTATGTTTCGTCGTAGTTCACCACTCGTCTCTCCACAAGTTCTAGCCGAAACAACCTTGCGAAGGGAGCTGCCGAAAAGAAACAGGTCAGGTGGATCATGCAACGCCGAGAAGATATTATGAACAGGCGCAGGATATTATGGCATACTTTTATTGTGTGCAAGATACCGTAAACGAACGCAGTGTGCAGTATGCCAGACACGTAAACGTGAGGTGATTTGATACCTGATGAAAATGCGCCATGTCATCTCGTCATCCCTTGCGATTATACAGGTGACTTAACACTCAAAAAACTTACTAGGATAAAGGTGAGACCATCTGCCTTCAATCATAGTTCCGTTTTTTGCATGCTTCTTGTGCATGGAAGTCGCTCTATTTAAAACTGAACGTGAGGTGTGCATAGCTGAAACGGAAAAGGGTTATGTTATAGGTAAAAGGCGTGCTAGACTTCATACGAATCTACTTAAAGCAAGTGTTTTCGCACATGGTGTAAAAACAGGAGTGGGGCAGTGGGCATGTCCCCCCCCCCCCCCCCACACACACACACTTGAGTGTTTAATATTAACCTGATCGCGATGTACGGAAAGAATCGACTTAAACATTGGCGTGCCCCCCCCCCCCCCCCCCGTTCTTTCTGAGACGTTACTGTGCCAGTTTACAATGATCTGTACGTAAATATTCAACACAACTTTTCATTTTTACATTGCTCGCGCATCTTATCCAAGGTTCCAAGACTTATTTCACAGTACAGTCATTTTGAGCAAACATCGGCTCCGCGTCAAAGAACTATTTGCTTTTCACGCGACTTCGCCGGCGTGTGGAGCTGTTGTTCTCATTTGCTCTTCCATCCACGCACGCTTCTCAGTATTTCTCAAGTCGCTCTCACGGCTCGCTAGTCCAGATTTATTTACCATGGATTCACGATTCACTTAATTATAAACAAAGGCCATTCCTTCCAGTCAGCCCACCTGTGTTTCTTCCGCCACTTCTCTCAGTGACCGCTACACACAGCACGTAACCGACTGACGCACAGATGTTTTATTACCCCAGGAGCATTGTTAAACTGTCGCCATCAATACCAGTGCTTGTGCTCTCCGGTAACGAATGCCAGAATGCACCCTCTACACTCTCCCGTGCCAATAGTTCTTCACGCTGTGTTTGAGCCGGCGACAAAACGCAGGGTGGGATGACGAGTCCAGTCTGGCCACCGTTCCTCGACGTGGGGGATAACGGCTGATGCTATTCGCCACAACAAAGTCGAAGACTGAACTATTAAAGATTCATCAACCTTGTGGGGATCATTTTACCTTTTCTTATTATTACAAGTTCCAATTTATTTGTGATGACAGCACATCTGCACACATCACTGGAGACCAGTTCCACTCCCATAAAGTAAAGATTACTTGCGTCGAATAGAGATGAGCGAAGTGATGCAGTATTCGATTCAGCGTTCTGTGAATCATGACTGGGCTCCATTCAGCATTCTGCCAATGATGACTGGACAACAGGCGGCCGTCGACGAGCGCAAAGCGAACACCGAAGGCCGGTGGATCTGGCTAATCGAAAAATAAATGAAACCTTGAGGTGGTTGAGTTTTAACCACTGGCGTAGGTACTGAGCACGAAGCCATGACACCTATTTAGAGAGGGGGTGGGTATCAGGACCCACCCTCTATTTTCGAAGTTTGATGTTCACCATTTGGGATAATGTCATCCAAAGAGTTTGCTCCATAAGTGTTGCTATTTTCTCTCGCAATTCTAACGCCCGTTGTCCGTACCCTCTGCGTTAAATCTCGTCACGGTATGTCCTAATTTTGCCTTGTTACAGATGATCTAATTTTTTAAACTTCTTCACATATCAAGCCAGCGTGCTGTGTTCCATTTTGAAAGCAGCGAAAAGGAAAAAAACTGGAAATCAGTACATTGCCTGTTTGCACGCAATCCCGTTTGCATATATATATATATATATATATATATATATATATATATATATATATATATATATATATATATATATCTATATCTATATCTATATATATATATACAGACTGCGTTAACTGGTGACGGTTCATTCCTGCCAGCTGAACCAGCAAACAAACACCACTGCCCCACATTACAAACAGCCTGATAGCCGCTCGCACGGGCAGCAATCCCGTCAGCCTGAGTGCAGGCGAGCACTCGTGCGGCCAGCAGTGCCGTCAGCTTCTTAGTGCAAGCAAGCACTCGTACGGCCAGCAGTGCCGTCAGCCTCTTAGTGTAGGCAAGCGCTCGTACGGCCAGCAGTGCCGTCAGCCTCTTATTGCAAGCAAGCACTCGTACGGCCAGCAGTGCCGTCAGCCTCTTAGTGTAGGCAAGCGCTCGTACGGCCAGCAGTGCCGTCAGCTTCTTAGTGTAGGCAAGCACTCGTACGGCCAGCGGTGCCATCAGCCTCTTAGTGTAGGCAAGCACTCGTACGGCCAGCAGTACCGTCAGCCACTGTGTGTAGGCGAGCACTCGTAAGCCAGCGGCGCGGAAAGCCATTGAGTGTAAGCGAGCACTCGTGCGGCCAGCCGTGCAGTAAGCCACTGAGTGTAAGCGAGCACTCTCACGGCCAGCGGTGCAGTAAGCCACTGAGTGTAGGCGCGCACTCGCACGGCCAGCGGTGCAGTAAGCCACTGAGTGTAGGCGCGCACTCTCACGGCCAGCGGTGCAGTAAGCTCCTGAGTGCAGGCGGATACAAACTGCCCACCTGACAGGCCGTCCTCGGACGAGATCATTCTCCGAATCCCTCGGCTGTGGAACAACACAAGCCGAGTGCGTCGGTGCTGACCTGTTTCGCCGATCCGTATTGACTCTGCGAAGAAAATAGAGTCGATGATTTTTCAACCCGCGTTTTGAATGGTGCCGCAAACGCATGTGCGGTCCCCACGGTACAGGCCCGAATACCTTTGATCATCAGTTTTCATTTATTTGCGTTTGTTAGTGGGTTAATCAGTGAGTAGACAGGGACATTGATAACCTTGGTGCCTAATTGTGAATATACGGGGTCACATGCACGTATGCTGGCCATTATCAGTTTTACTTGCATTTGGTACGCTTGTTCAATATCTCAAGGTTTCCAAACACCACCTCTGTCACTTGCGGAACCATCCCAGAAAAAGTAGACCACTGGCGATCACAGTTTGACGGTGGTCAAAGTTATATTGCTTGGCTGACCTGAAGAATTGGCGTGTTTGCAGTACTGCAGGAGGGGCTGAACAGACCCGGTGACACTGAAGGTCGTGCGTTCAGTGCCCTTGGGGCATGCAGCAGGCGGCAACGCACCTGACGTGACGTTCCCCATCTGGTCACTGTTAAGACCACAGAAGCAGCTCCCACTGTGGAACACAAAGCATGTGTATAGCGCGTAAAAACATGAAACCAACCTTGTCCAAAACAACGCTAAAAATTTAGATATCATAAATATCGATACAGTAAGATTGATACACATACATATATACATATATATATATATATATATATATATATATATATGTATATATTGTGTCTTTGTGGTGTTCCCATTAGGAGTGTTTCTTACATGTACGAAAATGAAAATAGGATTCCGTCCTACTTCAATTAGTCATGCTTCATTTATGTTCTCCGTACCAAAAGATGCTTTCCAACAGTAGTGCACAATTTTTCGTCCTTTAAAACTCAAAACTTATTTCTGGTGCAATTTAGTCTTCTCCGACGATGAGATAGGATCTCGAAACGTTAGAATGGAATGAGTGATGAATATATGAGTAATTTTGTGCGAACCATACTTAATCTAAGCGATGACGCCAAGTCAAAGGCCCGGAAACTAGAACGATGCATCAAAACGCTCGTCAATGCTGAGTCAGCAGTTATTTTTTAATCAAACATATATATATATATATATATATATATATATATATATATATATATATATATATATACATATATATATATATACATATATATATATATATATATATACAGATATCCCATTGCCTCGACTAGACATGCCATGTACAAATGGTACCGTGAGCGATTGGAAATTTATAGCGTTGTTTTGGATACGGTTCATTTAACTTACATATTTTGACACCGTCCTCGCTCAGCAAAGGCCATCAACTGTGCAAGAATTGCACCAAAATGACATCATATGAACCATTCTAAGTTGCTTGCTAACGCCCTTGAAGTTTCAACTACGTATGACAGGGGAAGTTCCGTATCTCAAACCGCTTTGATTGGGTTGAGTCGATTTTGGTCTCAAATTAAGTGCTACATATGCTTGGTACCATGAGGATAAAGCAATTTAACGCGCGCAAAATGTGTCAGAGATCTGCAAACTGTCTCAAATACGCATGTTTCTTCTTCCATCGCCACATTAAGGCATCCACTACATTTTACGCTGCTTATCATATTTGTTATGGCGAACTGGTAGGTTTCAACCGCTAGTCGTTTTCGCGATAAAATAAACTTCATTCCACTACAGCCCCTATGATCCCTCATGGTTGTCAGTTTGCTAAACAGTGTCTAAATGTCTTTACTTATGATCATCAGGAACGTCTAGATTGCGTTTCTAGCTGCAGGCAGGGAAGTGATCATGATTTTCTACTGAGATGATATCCCAGCTTGGCTTCTTTGCTACAGGATTCATGATGTCAAACGTTCATTTTTGTTGTAGCATCGATCCATGCAAATCGTGATAGTTATTTGTGCAGTTATTCGACTAGCAGTAAACGGCCCCTATTAACAGTCTGCGTTGGTAATTGTTGTGTAAATGCATTTCAGTTTAGTTATCAGCGTCTTTCCCGCCTCACCCCGCCGTGTCGTTCACAATTTTCACCTTTATCTCTACCTTTAGCTTCTTTCCTTCGTACCTATATTTACCTTTACGTTTACAACCTTCACCTTTACCTTTATCTAGTGTTGGGCTGCCCAAAGCTCCATGACGGAGGTTAAAGCGAGTGTTTCACATTTGTAGGGGGTTTTGAGCTGAACTAGCTATCTCAAACATCATTTGGTACAGTTCGCGGCCCTGTCCTTCTTCTGCCCTAAACCCTTCAAGTTTCTGAACTAGGCACCCACGAAGATGTGCAGACTGTTTCGGGGAGACCATTTCAAGGTCGCTAAGGCATCTATGACGCCATAATAACCCATCGAAATCGTGCCATTTCATTAGTCATGCGGCGATCAAAGCCAAGAAAAAGTATAATTGTCAAGTCGTTCATATCTGGCGTTCGTGGCGCAAATTTCAGATATAACGGCCGTCAGTTGGCTCTCAACAGTTGTTGTGTAGGGTACCATGGCTTAATCAAATAATGACGTATTGAGGAACTTTCTTATTTAACAGAGAAATTGTATTGTCCAGGACGATCTCTTCCTCATAAAAGTATACCAATAGTTATAGATGGGCTTATTTAATCATATCTAATGCTTGCTCCAATATTTTCAAGTGCGGAACATTCGCCTTAATTTACGAGCTGGCTAACATTTAAATTTCACCAGCGTTCGCCGAGTTCTCAACATTTACATAGCATTCCTCAAGGGAGTATCCCAGTTACGCACGATTTGATCAGTAACACCAGTTCTCTCAAAATCCTTCTAAATGGCTTAGACTTCCGGTTTGAAACAGCCGACCCTGCGTGAGAAATCTCATCTGACTCACTGCTCACCACTATGAATGTCATGCACTTCATTTGCCTTGCTGTTGCCAACGTGCGTACTTTGTAATGTTTGCAACAGCCCAATGTTTTCAAATGTTTGCACAATAAATTAGACGAGCTATAAAAGCTTGGAACGCTGCTAAGACCAGAAGATATGCGAACGTGAAGCTTTTATCCCGCCAATTCAAGAAACGTCGTACTGTGGCTTTTGGTTTCTCCCCAACGGCGTTTACTACAGTGACTATTTTCGAGGCGCACTTTAACTTTGGAAATGGGAGTATGCATGATCCGTGTGACGGAATGTTTCAGATTTCAACCTATGTGCTCTTCGGTAACAGGCCCTTGCACGCTGGGCCAACCACAAACGGTCTGTTATTCGCACCACTAGAGGTGCGCACGGCCATTGTCATGAAGACGGTGGTCGCGGCTGCAGGGAGGAAGGGAAGTGCTGCAACAAAGCACTGACGGCTCAATTTAGGCTCGAAGAATAATTGAAATTGGCATCTTTGTTATGTTTTGACGGTGCTGCTTTACCACTTCCCAGTGCTATTTTTAGACGCAGCTAGTCCTGAGGTTTCGATAGAATATTGTTTTGAAATACGCCCGAAATGTGGGACACCCCTTTCACTGGTTTCTGCATCCGGAGGGAAAAAAACGTTAGAATATGAAACATTTGGTGTTGGCGATCCGGCTAAATTACACTACACATGCATAGTTCACTTATCCAAACAGGCCGCATTGACGGTGTGCCAAAAAGAATAGTATCATGATACGACATTGATTAGCCTGTTAGCGAAATAATGCGATATCATCCCAGATAAGTTATTTTTGCGATAATTATTGTAGTTGCGTCGGCAGATGCATACGTAATTCGATTCAAAACCCAGTCAAATGCCTTACAAAATTAACGGCTGGGGAAATATTCTTAAAATCTGAAATGTGTTCGGAATCTTCGTCCTAGGCTGGACGTACAAACTCCGTAGGTCCTGGTTCAAACATTTTTATGTTATGTACGTTCCTGAGACTCAGTCGGTGTTCATGGTGCCTGATGATCGCGGTGAGTAGTTTTCTAAGATAGTGTCCGGTGCGGGTCATCGTTAACATCCGGCGTAATCAATTTACGTCGAGTCAAATCGGGAACAGACGGAACGGGAGACAAGACCAGAGCATGACAGGACGGGTAGGCTGGGCTGGCGAAGCAGTCGGATGAAACAACTCGTTCCTCCCCTGCCGAGGAATTATGAAGGATGGTGCCGGATGTCAGAATTCAGGCAGTACATCATCGTGGAGGGGCGGCAGTGTCCAGCCTGGTGCTGCTGATAGCCGCGTGGGAAAAACCCGTGAACGCTCTTCACGGGACGCTCACCAGTGGTTACGATCATGAGAGACGACATTGGCTGCTTTACATCTGCACACCGTTCTGCCTACCTATTATGCCGTTCCTCCAAGCAGATCAAGCGGGTTCAAAGCTCTTTCCTCACCCTTCTAAGATGGCCACAAAGAGCTGCTCCTTATCCAGACAGTGGCAGAGACATTTCAGGTGGTTGTCGGCGCTGACGTTGGCGGATTTCCAGTAGGTTTTGTTCGCCGGTCCCACGTAGCACGTTCCATTCACTGCGGGCTTTACTACAGCGCGGGCGCAATGCATCCCAGTTATGACAAGTCGCCGGGACATCGTATTCTCGACGCGCCAAGTGACGTCCCGGCGTCTCCGGGGCAGGCAGGTGTTACAACTACTCAGCACCTCGCGACTGGCTACAGCTGGACGGGAAGCGTTCAGGCCGTCCCAGCAGGCGTGAAGAGCGTGTCATGTCGGTGGCTGCGCTCTCTGAGTGCCGTGACACGTGCGGAAAATGACACGCATTTTGGGGAGGGGCGAACCCAGATTGTTTCAACTACTCAACACGAGCCCAGCGTCTTTTGTTTGGAACGAACTGGTACCAAGTCCCGATGTAACCCCGCCACAGTGCTTTCCCAACAGGTCCACCTGTGATCACGTCACGCGCAGACGCGCTTACTCAGAAGTATCGTGCCGTTGAAGTACTCAGTCACGCGGCGCCGTCTCTCTTGGCCGCCGTCAAGCACCGCCCTGGCCACCCGCGACTGCACGCCAGACTGCTTGGCTGGATCACGGAGGACAAGGGTCAGTCGCTTCTCCTCTTGCAGACCTGGTAAGTTACCGCATTTGATATGCATTGTTACCAGATCGAATGGGCCCAAGAACAATGTTGTGGATAATTAACTTAACGGTTTATTGGGAGACATGAGGCCATGACCATAAGGCTCAACCAATTAGCGATGCGTCCATTTGGCTGCGTGTTATGTGAGTGTATACATTTAAGTACGGTACAGCAGTGTGCAGACTTCACCAGATGTGCGTGAACAGAGAATGCCAGAACAGTATTGAGCACTTACCGACCACTCGGGTATGAACGAGTTGCCGCTTCTTAATTCGTCGGTATGTTGCAGGATACATTGAACGGCCAAGGAATTCGGTAACTGCGCTGGAACTACTGTTCTGGGCCGCTGGAACGAAAGAGCTGTTTCAATTGACAACACCCAACGCAAGTATTGCAGGCCATCGCAACTATGACAAATTACAAGTAGTTGTAAGCCGCATAAAAACATAATCTGTCGCGGATCTGCAACTTAGATATGTAGGAAATGCTCGGAGTACGCAATCGGAGATCGCGGATTGAATTGGAGAGCTTTCGAATCATGGGTTGGATTGATGCACTGTCAAATAATTGGTATTGATGAACTGTGGCCATTGACATTGATAAATAAATCCATGGATTTGACAGAACCAGAAAACACAATTTTTGCTTGGTGAATAAGCCATTTTAAATGCACACACAAGTTTACTCAATTTTACAAATTTAAACGGGCTAAGCACCTGAATGTCACTTTCTTGAATGTGCTCATGTTTGCTATTTTCACATGCTCTCCTGCACTAGGCTGAAGCGGGGCTTGTACAGATGGGGCGGAACTATTTTATTTATGTCGTATTACGCAAACTAGACAACTCATAATTTCCAAAAAAAAAACATGGAAGGTGAAAACAGTTCATAACGAAATGCTTGGAAGTTAGTTTTAGTGGTCTCCGGGTATGTGTTCGTGTCTGGGCGGGATCTGAACAAACAACTGTTTGGTCTCAAAATCGCGAGCCTTCAATTACGAGGCCAGCCACTCGCATACAAACATAATTATCTAGGAAAGAGCCTGCTGGAATTCTACCTATGACGGAGAATGCCTACGTAGCTGCGAAAAAGCTTCCTTTCTGGCCATTACTTCTTCCAGTATAATTTATACCAAACCATGTTAAGGCGCCACACGGCACCATGCATAGGAGATAAGTATCCTTGGAGATAAATATCCCATCGTGGTAGACTAAAAAGCCTCATAACTGAACTAAATGAACACTTAGATGGAGAAAGTGCGAGGGATACGAAAGGCTTGCCCGCATAAAGGTCAATGGACAGACACGCACAGGCAAGGATACATGTTGTGAGGAGGAATGACGTCAGTTGCTTACGCAGCTCTACACACGGAGCGATTGAGAACTAGAATCCAAATGCTATGCCCCGATACCGCCTGGAGTATTCCGCAGGCGTCGAGGGTTTTGGCTTGGTAAAAGCAGCCCTGCTACCTCAGAACCTTGCTGACAGTCAGGAAAAATCGAACGGTAGTGGCCAGTCCTCTGCTGTCTGCTTGCAGGAGCTGTTTAGTTGAATATCACATATGGATGACATCACGAGCCGCCGATTATGTATCCCGCCATGGTGTTCAGAAAGGTGAAACATGAAATGTCGGAATGGGTCAAAGTGAAATCACACACGGCCGGCTCACGACAACGATGGGATTTCTCTGATATTATGGCTCATCTAACTTAAGCATAGTAGCAACTGTTTTGAAAGTAAGTGAGCTGTGTTGACCCGTCTATTTACGAAAGGTGCGAGCTCTTTTAGCCTGAAGTTTGTAACTCACGTGACAACAGGTGGTGAGCTGGTGTGACATGTCCTGTCACTGATCCCCACCGACAAGCGGTTAAGCCAAGTGATGGCTTATCTCAAGCAGTTCCAAACGGTGAAGTTTGTTGCAAGACACTAGCTGTCTAAGCTAAACTAGATGTGTAGGCATTCACTGCTGGCGTCAAACTTCGGTACCTGACCTTGCGTCAAATTGTGTTGGTTCAGAATGCATAATTTTTTCGTTTCACACGTACAGGAAATATGGTGGAAGCCTTGGCCCCATGGTTCAGGAGTTATATCAAAAGCTTGGTGGGGTTACTTTAAACGAGTGGTACGGAATGCAATATTTGGTTCTAAAGTTATTACAGGTACTGGAAAAAGCGTTAGGCAGCAATGCAAGCCTTTGGCGATAGCCACTTGTATGTTTGAAACATATTGATAGAATTTTGTGCGACACTAACTCGACATAGGTGCATGTGACTGCCGCTAACATTTGCGGTAACGTCAGCCAGCGTTTAATGCCGCTAGCGCTATTGAATTCCACGAGCAACTCCCACTTGCACACTTTCTTACTACCGCAATAGCGTCAACAATCTACCAAAACCTAGTTAGTTACATTGAAGACGTGGGCTTTATTTATAACAGCAATGCGCTTTGATTTGTTGACCAGTCTTGTGTACTTCGTTTTTACTCACCGGTTTCTCTGTTCAGCGACTTGTCTGGTTCCGTCAAAAAAGCCTTTGCCATGATGTAGTGGGTTCGTTTGTTGGAGGTGATGGTGATATTTTCTCCTGTAACTTTTTAAAACATTTCGACTTGTTAACTAAGCAATGTGAAAGACATGACACTTCTAAAACCACCGCTTAAATGCGCGTTTAAGAAAACAAATGCTCGTAAAGGAGGGACTTCATGAAAAATGAAAGTTAAAGTCCTTGTAAAAAACAAGGGTGGGTGTATCTTGCAACTGGGGATGAATATTGAACAGAAAGAAGCTGGAAATGGTAAATTAAGACAAACGTAATTGTAGGGCTGATGGCGGGCAACAACACAATAGAGCGTCCAGGCAGGCAATGCAAACGCCCATTGTATGCCCATAGGTACAATCCGTAAGGATCTTATCTTTGTCATACGTACGCGCGTGCATACATCACGGCATATAAAGATTCCTTAGCTCTGAATAAAAGGGCTGCAAACATATATATTTAATTGTGACAAACCTGTAAGGGAGCGCTGACGATGGGTTTCTTTACTGTCAGTATTTTCACCGTTGTAGGTCACATTTTGGGATGATTCCGGATGTTCAGAGCTGTTGGTAGCTGGTCCTAGAACAGAACATCATTACTTTGTCAAGCAACAGCCATATGTGGCAATTTTTCATCGAGTTGCTTTGCTCTTGGTAAGTGCTATTCTGAGTGGAAAAAGCATTGACACGACCGATAGTTAACCTACCTGGCATCCATGCTTGTTTCACGTTCTTGCCAGTGGTGTTCTCGAATTTTGCCTCTTTTACGTCATGGTTCCATTCAAAGGTCCGAGGCCGGAAACCTGAAAAGCGAATATTTGTGATTAGTTTAAGGTGACGCCTGTACTTTTATTTTTAAAACGGGCTTCTCCAGCTACACGTACGGGCTGACAACTTAACATTCCAATTCGGTTGCGTGAGCAACCTAGAGTGACTATGTAATCCATCCTTCACAACGTGCTGGATGCTGCCCACATTTAATTATCATTATTTGTTACCAGGGAAACAACTATACCAAATACATGAAATGCATGAAGGGCATTGCTACAAGAAGGCTGATCATGCATGAAGCTGTTCTCGGACGCAGCGTGCTTTTTTCTAGCTTCTTGGACGAGAGGGAGTGTAGTAGTCCCAGAGCGCTACCTACCTTCCGATAAGAAGTACTACTTAATTTCAGGAGTGCAAGAAAAATAATTATTGTCGGGCAGGTAAGTTACTGAACGGCGTCTCTTTATTTTGGAGGCGTGCAACACGAATAAGTCATTCCTTCCAGATACTGTACGGTTGTAAAGCTAGGTTAACTCATTAAATTTTCAGTTTTACAGCTTCCAGCTCAGTTTCATCTTCATCTTTGCCATTCCGCTCTCATCTGCAATTTCATTAGGTGGGAGCAAACGTTATGGTTATTTGGTAGTTTGTATTAACCCTCCAAAAACACAAATTAAAGTAAAGAATTAACGAAGACATAGGGAGTTCATACTCTTTCAGCAAATGATGTAATGTATCTGACCCTTGATAAGCTGTTGATGCTCCAGACGGCGCAAAAAAGATAAATTCAGGACATTATGTCGTGAGCTGGATTTTGTGATCAGTACAACTTTAAGAGTTAACATTAACGCCGAAATCTGAATCGTGTCTATGTATGCACAGAGCAAGGGCACCAGGTACCTTAAAGTCCAAGACACCCCCGCGACTCCAGCCGCTTGCACGCGTCGAGTTTGGTTTGTTTACAAGATGCATCACGATCGGCGCCAGTGTGCCAAATGCAAGGTTTTCACACATCCCCAATTTTTCGGTCTCGCCACCACATCACGAAAGGAGAGCCTGGTGCAAACACCAGCAAGGCCTGGTAGAGAATTTTGCTTCAGGTATTTCTTTTATCCGAAGAAACTTGACGACCAAATTGCATCACTCCCGAAATGCAGCAGTGAAAAATTCAATACGGGTCTTCTGAATAGAATTTACAAGATGAATATCACAATTTGAGCACTTATTTTAACATATTTTAAGCCAAATCGGCTGATAACAAAACTTTTCCAAAAAAGTTTCAGTCTTTATATTCATCTCACTACTTTTGTTTTTCCTGGTATCATACGAGTGTGATACCACTTTAATTTTCCTTCCTTTCCCCACTGCCTTTAGAGGTACCATCTGTTGCTTAAATTGTTGACCAATTCATGTGCAAGATGCTCCAACTGCAAATGTGCACGTATTTTGTACATAAATCGGATTAATTCGCCAGCCGCCCAAACATGTTTGATATGCAAGTGAACAATTCACCGGGAATGAAAGAGACAATTTACAAAACTTATTTTTACCGCCATTTTTGCCCTCTTAAACCCTCGGTTAGCCATCTTTGGCTCATGGCGGTGCTCGATAATGATAAATCTAAGCCTTTCGAGTGTCTCACCAGGCTCCCTGACAAGGCTATCCTTATGCTGCCATGTATGCTGCTTTGGGACAGACCTGACGCAGCTAACACAGAAGTGTTTGATGGCGAAATTCTGCCTTCCGGAAATGTTTATCATGCACGCTTCTTACTTATTTCGCATTTTAATCTCTTAGATTGGTGGACGTGATTGCTATTTATGTTTGGGGGGGTGGGTGGGATGACTCTGTTTGTCAGCAAACTGTGCAAAGTGTGGTACTGACTTTTTGTTTTGGGGGGCCAGGGAGAAGCGCGCCCTGAAAAAAGCCAGTAAGTCTCCCGTGGACCAAGTAATTGCTTACCTCAAACCGCTGTCAACGCATGATTTGTAACCATAACTAGCCATTTGCTGTCCTAATGCATCGAACTTTGTCTAAGACACGTTGTGATGCCACAAGCATGCAATGGGCTTATTTCGTTCCACATTCTTGATTATTTGTCCCAAATTTCTTGAAGTGGTCCCTCATGGTTGCTTTAACCAGATTTTTTCCATAGTCGTCATGGTTTGGTGACTGACAAATGACTACTATATATATGCACTATATTTTTAACACTGATGCTGTAAGGTGCAGAGCAAATATAATATGAGGTAAATATCGACATTAAGCAAATAGACCATTGCATTGAAAATGTGAAGCCAACATCACAATTACGTCATTATATATGAGTTAACAGGTCTAAATAGATGCCTTTGCTGCAGCTGAAAATGCAAGCACCAAATTGGCATGGTCATCTGAAAGTTATGTTACTTTTGGAGAAGAGCGATTGTTTTGTGGAGCATACCCATTGTTGCTCTTGACAGAGGTTAACCATGGCGATCAGAATAGGTTGTTCAAGTTATTTGAAGTGTTTTCATTTGTGTGTTGTCAACTTTGTCTGATGTCAACAAGCATACACAAATGAACTGAATACAAAGGCAAGCTGAAACCAGCCAAAAAATGAGCTTTATCATGTTGTTATCATAAGTGCTGCTCTCAACAGGTAGGTGAGTTGAGATGGCGTTCAACATATAGGCTACTCTAAGTAAGGTTAAGTTGGTTAAGTGCATGGCAAGTGACAATAGGAATTGCGCAGGTATCAGTAACTCGCAACTGCTGTTGTGATACCAACAGGTTAGACAGGATGAGATGAAGTAAGACCTCCCTAGGTTAGACATAGTTAGGCTACTTTCATGGAAATAAACATTGGTATTTTGTAAGCCACACTGACAAAATGTTTGTTTTCCCTGACCCTATCTTAACAGAAGCCAAAGGTATGTGTGTTGTGCTTGACTTGGTGATGACTTGATGTTTAGGAGTCCAAGGTTTTTTTTTGTTTAAGAGCTTTATGCTTGTTGAATTTTCTGTTGTTGTTGAATTCCTTTGCTTTGTATTGTGTTTAAAACGCTGCGGAAGGGAAGTGCAAAGTGCAGCATCAAATTATTGGTGTTACTGAATTGCGTTATGCTTATTACACTGTCATGAAGTTGCTATGCTTTAATGTATTCTGCTTCACGTTAATGGCCTAAGATGTTAAGAAACAAAACAGTTTGTCAGGTTTATGATATTACGTCCACGCCACCCTGAAATTGATGTCTGCTGAAGCATCATTCACTAGCTCATAAGTTTCATCTTTTGTAACTTGAATTTTTCACTCCCGGGCAGCCTTTTTGCGATGAAATTTTTTGCTCCCACCCTAGTTCAAAAGCACTTCTGGCTCAATGGGATCCATTGCTGTTGAATAGAAACGCGCCGTGTAACGAGTACTTTTCATCAATATAGCTGAATTACGTCGTTGCCACACAACAACACGCTGAGAAAGTATAAAATTTTGACTCTTACCGGCAGACTTTTCATTCTTCTCAACAAGGAGGAATCCTTGCGCTGCTTTTCCTTGTGAAGAATCCATTTTCCACTCGCGAACAGTCACGTTGCCAGCTGTGTCAGTTGATCCGCACTCACATCCATTTCTGTGAAAAACAACCCCGATAAATGGATTCGCCAAGGCATTGTTAACATCTACAGCAGAACCGTCCGAGACCACGCAGCATCTCGATCACAACACATGTGCTCAGTATTTCTTAAGGTTAAAAATGTTTTTTTCAAGTCGCATTTCCCGGCTTGCTCTGAGTGAATAAGATCATAAAGTTTTGTAATAAATTTATCTCTGGGAAATATTTCATTTATGAAGATATTCAAGGAACCATCAAATGAGATGATATAAGATGAATATACACACACACACACACATATATATATATATACCACTTCTGGTGTACTTTTTAAGTGGAAAAGATCGCTCCAGACAGCACAGATGTCTGTTAAGAAAATATGCTTCTCAAGACGTCATGGTTTGATTACGTCATCGTAAATAATACAATTTTGATTGAGAACCAACTGACGGTCGTTGTATTTAGAAACCGCCATCACGAACGCCAGATTAATTAGATTTTCTTAGCCTGGCTCGCCGCATGGCTTATAGGATGGCAGGAGTTGAAAGACGTTATTATGACGTCATGAATGTCAAGGTGACTCTGAAATACCCTCCCCGATATACCTTTTCCCATCTTCTCGGCCATTTAGCTCAAAAACTAGAGGGGCTTTAGTCTATGGAGGGCTGGATTGTACACAGCGCCGAAAGCTCTTCAAGATGGCTATTTCCGTTCAAAGCCACATATAAATGTAGAACACTCCCTCTAACGTGTAGCAGATAAATCGGGCCACACGTATATATATATGTACGGTGCAGCCCAGGCACGCCCACAAGCAGCTTTGTTGTAATGCAAACACGAATTTTAGACGGCGACACTACTGTGGCATGCTTTTTAAATAAATAAAAAATGTTCAAACACCGCCTGGGGTATTTCACGAACCGCCGCAAGCGGTCTCAGTATTTCAATGTCCAATCACCGGTTAAAGAAATTGAAACGTTAATCGATAGCCTTAGTCCTATAGTTTGCGGTTATCGTATAGGTCATGACATCATAGACTAAGACAAATATATTTTTTTGAAATTGGACGGTCTTCATACATCCGCAAGATCATCAGCAACCGCAGTAATTGTTTTCAGAAAGCCCCAATATTACGACATTTGGGTGCTTGTAGTTGTAGCACGTCGCATACTTCACAGCTTGCTGGCAACGGAGAGGCCTTCGACTTATGCGTTAAAAGCGTACCATATTGTTAACGATCCAACGGTGAAGGCCCCTAGCAGAGTTAACGGAACCGTTCCACCTTTGAAGATATTGAAGCAAGCGTCAGATAAAATGCAATAATCTCGCTTATAACCATTGATATACTTCTAGGTGGAGAAGACTACTCTAGACACTGCAGTTGCTCTACTTGGTAAATATGCTCCTCAATGCGTCATTGTTTGATTACGTAGTCGTATCTTGCAGAACATTGATTTAGAGGCAATTGGCGGCAGTCGTGCTCACGAACGTGCACACTAACGCCATATTTGAATGATTCAACAATCATATTTTCTTGGTCTGGATTGCCGCATAGCAAAGGAATGACGCGATCTAAATGACGTTATTATGGCGTCGTAGACGCCTGGATGACTGAAAGAGTTCTCCCGAAATGGTCTGCACATCTTTGCAGACGTAAAGCTAAGAAACTTGATGGGTTTAGGTCTTAGAAAGGACAGGACTGTTAACAGCACCGCATGATCTTCAAGATAGCTATTTTAGTTCAAAAGCCATATAAATGTGGAACACTCCCTTTAAGTCAGGTGGGGCTCCGGTCAGGTCATCGGCTATGGTTGACTGCGGTAGGGGATATGGATTCCGGGCAATATGACCTGTTGAACCCAAATTGGCCTGCTCAGAAGTTTTCAGTTTGCTAAATGCATTGGATTACTAAGCAATTTGCCACAGCCTAAGACACCGCGAACAATTCTGCTTTGTCATTAATAAGTGGACCTGACATGACCTTTGTTAGCGATTAAATACGTTCCCGTATAACTTCCCGGACTCTGAATAAGGTGAAGCTAAACCGGTCGATGCAACATATTTTAACACAACACAGTTGTCAAATTTAAGTCTAAGCAGTCAGCCAAACTCCAACACATTGGATGAATGCAGTCAAATTGACATTAATGTCGAACACGTTGATGTGATCCCAGCGTCGTTAGTCAGCTCCCAGTGACGCCTTGGTAGATGCAGATGCAGCGCTCCTCCAGCTCGCGCGCGTCAGTGAGATGTCCACCAATCTTCGACTCACACTCCGAGCAGCATGAGTCGCGTGCCTGCCAGGTCGCGACAGGCGACGAAGCAGTCGACCAGGCTGGTGCGGCCCGGCTGCGCGCGCCAGCGCACCGACGCCGGACGCTCCGCCACCCAGAGCACGCGGTGGCCAGCTGGCGGCGCAGCAGACACCGGACGTCAGTGACTGAGGACCCTCCTCCCCGGGCTAACTCGACTGGGTCGGGCCGGACGTGTTACACGCTAGACATTGTGTGGAGGCTGCGATGGCATGAGGTAGCTCGGAATACGGATTGTCTTAGCGATGCTATGAACGGTAGATGTGAGAGCGAATGCGTTACAGTGGCAGGGAAACGTAGGAAGTGGAGCGGGAAAATGACGGCAAGTTTTTAGATACATCACACATAGTTGCAGGCATGAAATATTTGGAATATCTACAACATAAGCCTTGAATGACATTTGGGACATACTTAAAAGCATACTGTGTTGAAATAAAATAAGTGAAAGTGAAATAAAAAAAACATACTCATGCCCAGCTATGTACTTTGATATCATCAGTAAGTGACATAGCACCAAAAGGGTATGGTAATAAATACATTTTGACCATTAGCGGTGTGAATCACACGTTTCACGTTTTGGCACAGCACTTTGTTTTCATTGTAGCCCCAGATATCATTTCCGGAATGCAATATATTGGTGGGACACTTAATACGATATCTTGGGACTTCCCCGACTGGGTGATGATTCAACCTGTCAGATAATTGCGGTAACTAGCACGGTACGGATTCAAGGCCTCTGAAGTGCAATGTAGAAATTGCAAGTGATACGCTTGCCGTGAACACTTTCAGAAGTCAATTTTGTACCGTCATTATGGCCGTAAAAACATTACACGTTCAATGACCGCATGTCCTGCTGCTCTGGTGTCATCGCCACTCGTTCACAGCCCGTGCGAGGAGATGGAAAAATATGCTGCTGAGCTATCAGTACTGGACACACGTTTGGCCCACCATCTGGCCGCTAGCCGGTCATACCTCCGGCCCTTCATCTCACCACTAGCCGGCCACACCCCTGGCCCGTCACCTGACCGCTAGCGGGCCACACCTCCGGCCCGTCATCTGACCTCTGGTCGGCCACACCCTGACACGTTATCTGACCGCTAGCCGGCCACACACCCCCGGTCCGTCATCTGACCTCTGGTCGGCCACACCCTGACACGTTATCTGACCGCTAGCCGGCCACACCCCCGGTCCGCCATCTGACCTCCGGTCGGCCACAACCCCAGCCCGTTACCTGACCGCTAGCCGGCCAGACCCCCGGCCCGTTATCTGACCTCCGGTCGGCCACACCCCCGGCCCCTTATCTGACCTCCAGCCAGCCACAACCCCGGCCCGTTATCTGACCTCCGGTCGGTCACACCCCGGCCCGTTATCTAACCTCTGTTCTTCAGGGAGTCCAGGTTACGTCTCCACACACTGACGGTCAGGACCGAGTAGGAGTCCGTCGCTGCCGTGGCCCCTCTGGCAATGGGACATCGGCAGGCTTCGGAAAGTGTCACCAGCGCCGCCGGCATCGCCACACACCGACACCCATCTCTGCGGGACATTGGAAACTCCATCACTTCCTGGCTTTCAGCGTTCAGCGTTCTTGTACATCGTAGCACAAAAGCTGAAAGCTTTTTCGTTATGATATGACATTCTTGGTATGCGTTGATACCTTTGCAGTTACAACTTTTACTATGTTCACATAATACACAAAAGTATATATAGATATATAAGCACATACATATATATCATACACATAAGCATATACATAGCATACATAAGCAAAAGCATATACATATACATCATTAGATACATGGAATCAGATATTTGCGCATACATGCATATGTACACACACACACACACATATATACATATATATATATATATATATATATATATATATATACATATGTGTGTGTGTGTGTGTGTGTGTACAGAATCGGACAGATCTTGGTTAACAACGGTTTTCCAAATTCTGACGTTGAAAACAAAATACCATGACATATGACAAGACACTTTGACAGCAAACCATGACAAGACATCCAACCAACCGTCGAACTCTATTGTCAAAATCAAATGACATCTGCCCACGAACAAGGCGAAAAAGCTTTACAGGAAATAATCTCTCGACATAATGAGAGGATCCCTAACTTTCTTATGAGACACAGCCCAGACAAACCCTACAAACTAAAATGTACCCATGTAGTGTATCAATCAAAATGCAACATCGAAGGCTGCAAACATCGTTCGATGCACTACCTTGGTGTGACCACAACGGCACTCTCACGACCCCTAACAATGCACTTACATGACGGGGCACCTCTGGACCACATGCGACACGAACACGACCGGACATTGACACAACAACTAGCAGACAACACTGACATTTTACGGGCGTGCAATGACAGAAGACGCCTTCAAATTTGGGAAAGGATATGCATTAACGAACAACCCTAAACAGACAAACAACTTCTTGCACAACTCGTGAACTATTTGGTGGTGGCGGTCACCAGTATTGATGTGATTGTGGCCATAGTGTTCTCATTGCGTCTTTGAAGTGTTCCTGCTATGAGTGTATCTTATATGCATTAAAGTGAAAATAGGATTCTGTCTTACTTCAATGAGACCTGCTGCATTTGTGTTCTCTGGACCAACAGATGTTTTCCAATAGAAGTGCACGATTGTTGTCTTTTCCAACTCGAAACCTATTTCTTGTGCTATTCAGTCTTCTCCGACGATGAGATATGATTTTGAAACCTTAGAATGTAAAGATCGACGAATATCTGAGAAATTTTGTGCGAACCATCTTTAATCTAAGCGATGATGCCAAGTCAAAAGCCCGGAAACCACAACGATGCGTCAAAAAGCTCGCCAATGCTGAGTCAGCAATGGTATTTAATCAAACAGGTATAAAAGAAAGGATTCTGCCAAAATATTCCAACCTATCTATCTATCTATCTATCTATCTATCTATCTATCTATATATCTATCTATCTATATATATATAGATATAGATATAGATATAGATATAGATATAGATATATATATATATATATATATATATATATATATCTATCTATCTATATCTATCTATCTATCTATCTATCTAGATATATATATATATATTCCTCTCTCTCTCTCTCTCTC
>NW_023596746.1:43557408-43603716 GCF_011947565.3 Pollicipes pollicipes
TTAAACAGCCATCAACTGGCTCTCAATCAATGTTATGCAATTTACGATGACGTAATAAAACAATGACGTGTCGCGGAGCTTATATACGTAACAGAGAAATTGTGCTGTCTAGAGCAGTCTTTCCTGTATAAAAGTACACCAATAGCCATAAGTGAGCTTGTTGTATGGCATTTGATGCTTGCTTCAATATCTTCAAGTGTGAAACATTCCCTTTGATGATGAGATATCGTTTGCCGGGGTTCAACGTTCAGATCAGACGCACCGCAAATGGCCAGATTTGTGTGTTCAGCCAGAAAACATTGGCTTTTCGGAAGGAAATGTTCTCATCGGGTTTGGAATGAAAACTCGGACCGAGTAGCGAAGATGGGCAGCAATGTGAGTTTTAGTCAGCTGATTTGTTCGGAAAGTGAGGACAAACAGGCTTGTCTCATAGTCATCCTTCAATGTCGTCAGACGACGGACTTGACAGACTTTCTCAGCGCGAAGCCCATCAAGAACTCCGTCATCGGTCATTAACTGCATTTCAGGAGCGTAAACTACCTCTTTGGTGGTGTTCACTCGCGTGGTGGGGCGAGACGCTAACAGTTCCGCAGAATTCGGTACTTTTCAAGATGGCCTTTGTCTGAGGGCGGGCTTTTGTTTTGAAGGAAATGCTCCACATTTGTATGGGGTTTTCAGATGAAATAGCCATCTTGAAGATTATTCGGAGCAGTTCACAGCGCTGCCCTCCTTAAGACCAAAACCTTTCTAGTTTCCGAGCAATACGTCCGCGAAGATGTGTAGACCATTTCGTGCAAATTATTACAAGGTCACCTACGCATTCGTGGCTCCATAATAACGTCATTCAAATTATGTCATTCCATTAGCTATGCGGCAATCAAGGTCAAGTAAAACATAATTGTCGAGTCGTTCATATCTGGCGCTTATGAGCATGACTTCCAAATATGCCGGCCATCAATGGGATCTTAACCAATGCTGTACAAGCCATGAGAGATCGTAATATGACTTATTTTTTGTGCTACACAACACAAGACGCTATGCCTTCTTCCTGTGTATTGCAGAAATAAGACTTGTAACAAATTACTTAGCAGTACCGCTATAACAACACGAAACAGGGTAAAAACAACGGAGCACCTAACGATATTGGGTTCATCTGCACATCCAGCCACCGCCGCGGGCCCTCTCGGGAGATTAAAGAACTGCGAGTGAATGCTGTCCTACAAACGTTCCATGACGCAAGTCAAACAATGATGTATTGAGTAGATTATTTATGAAATAGAGAAATTGTATCGTCTGGAGCATTCCTTCTACTTTAAAGCGGACCACTAGTTGTAAGCGAGCTGATTGCATCGTAGCTGATGTTAGCATTCAATATCTTCAAATCTTAAACATTTCCTTCTATGCGCAGTTGTGCACATAAAGGATATTGTTTGTGCAAAAATGCGCCTTGATAGTCGGCGAAAGATTCTTCTTTTGCTTTGAGAACCTGATTACTGTGGTGTAAACCGATTAAACGTGAAAGCGTTAAGGCCGTTTACCCCGATGTCGTTTAGGCTGTTTTGGACAAAATATATATTTTGGGTAACTAATCTCCTCAATACGTCATCATTTGATGACGTCATGGAACGTTTCTATGACGTCAGACCTGGCTGTCAGATTGGCGTGCCTGAATGGTCACTGTACCGGATGAACTGACTCACTTCTAGTACTTCAACCTGCCGAGAGGTGGTGCGTATGCTGGCGCGTGTTTACGAGCTCCTTATAGTGTGACGTGTGCGCGTTTATGCCCTTTTTCGTGGTTGTTTTGCGTATTTGGTAGTAGTTCTGTATTGTTGGTTTACATGCATATACCACTATATGGCACTATTCTTAAGTTGCTCAATTCCCGGTCTTACCCTCGTAAATGCTCAAACTCCTGCATTATTCGCACAAAACGTGATGTGTGTTCAAAACTTGTATTCAATGCATCAAAATGACTGAACTCTGAATGGCGGGCCGCTGATGCTAGGACTTAATCGATTATCATAGCTGTTCTTGACCTTACGCACTACATGGCCAGGAGGAGACGGTATTTGGGTGATGTTTGTATGGTGGTCATGAATGTCTGGGTGACCTTAAATAGTATGCAAAAGTTTGCGGGTGTCAGGTATGGAAAAAAGAGAGTTGAAAAAGAAAACACTGAAAAAGAGAGCTCACAGGCTTCGTATATCTTTTGACAATAAAAACCTTTAGGTTTAACCCTTAAACATCTTTTAGGGCCTTTTAAGCCTTTTTCTTTTTCCTTGTTCCTTTTTTTGGTCTTTTAGATAAAATCTTGAGGTTTAAATGTTAAACCCTTCAAAAGACTTACAAAGCCTGCGAGCCACATTGAGAGATCTTCAAAGCGGCTGTCTCAGTTCAAAATCCCATACCAATTTGGATCACTCCCTTTACACTCGTGATGTTGAGCACTGTGTGTGCCTGCAAGCGGATTTGACCGCGGCTGACTGCATGTCACGCAGGCTCGGACTGGAGGGCAAGGCCTGCCTGCTAAAGACTGTCTGCGAGATCGCCGGCAGTCCGCTCCTCTATGACGGCCTGATCGGCGAGCTGCTCAACATAGCACTGATGTGAGTGACGCTCCGGCTCCGCGCGCATGTCATGCTCCGGCTCCGCCTGCATGTCATGCTCCGGCTCCGCGAGCATGCCATGCTCCGGCTCCGCGCGCATGTCATGCTCCTGCTCCGCCCGCATGTCATGCTTCGACTCCGCCTGCACGCCATGGCGTCATGCCAGGGCACAGGGTCCGTACAGACTCAGTGCGAATGTCATGTCAGGAGGTTTAAGATCGGCCAGTCTCCCAGCTAGGACGGAGCCAGCCTCCCAGCTGGGACGGAGCCTTCCAGCTAGGACGGAGCCAGCCTCCCAGCTAGGACGGAGCCAGCCTCCCAGCTAGGACGGAGCCAGCCTCCCAGCTAGGACGGAGCCAGCCTCCCAGCTAGGACGGAGCCAGCCTCCCAGCTAGGACGGAGCCAGCCTCCCAGCTAGGACGGAGCCAGCCTCCAGCTAGGACAGAGCCAGCCTCCCAGCTAGGACGGAGGCAGCCTCCCAGCTAGGACGGAGCCAGCCTCCCAGCTGGGACGGAGCCAGCCCCCCAGCTGGGACGGAGGGCCAGTGCCGATCGCTGGGCTGTGTGTCACCAAACTATTTCGATACCGCAATAGCTTTAGAGACAACCAGATAAGAACTCGTCTCGGTCCCCTGAGTGCCGGAAGTCGAATCGTTGCATAGCAACTGACAACGCCGCTTGTATGGTTACAAGTCAAGTCACGTGGTTGCGGGTGGCGTCACAGACCCAGTCACACGGTGGACTATATCGCTACGGACCCAGTCACAGGGTGGAGTATGTTGTCACGGACTCAGTCACAGACTGGACTGAATTGTTTCAGACTCAGTCACAAACTAAACTGTATTATAACAGAACCAGCCGCATGGTCGACTATATTATTACAGACTCAGTCATACGGTGGCTGCGTCGTTACAAAACCGGTCACACGGCAAACTGTATTTTACAGATTCAGTCACACGGTAGACTTATTGTTACAGACCAAGGCACAGACCGGATTGTACTGTTGCAGACCCAGTCACAGACCGCACTGCATCGTTACAGACCCAGTCACACGGTGGACGGGACGCCAGACGAGCTCGACGAGTATCGTCAGGCCGAGCAGCTGGGCTCGTCGGGCCGCGACTGCCGAGCCGCCTTCAGCCCCTTGCCCCATCTCCCTCTTCCGGCAGATCGGCGCTTGACCACTCGTCGGCACCAGCCGGCTCGTCGTGTTACCCCTGTTGGGTGTTGTTACGCTGTTACGTGATGGTGTGGTATGGTGTTTGTGATGCGATGTGATGGCGTGATCCCATGGCAAGATGATTGGGCAATTTGTTACTGCCCGGGATTGTAGGATTCAATAAATATCACTGGTGTCTTGTGAGGAAAGTGCCGAGGGCGATTAGGTCTTAAATGTTTTGTAAAAGAGGCGGTGAAATTTATTCGAATTTCCGTCCAAGGGCAGCAAGATAACTTTCACACATGTTTAATTAACAAAATGGAATGAAGCTATCAGGGACAAGATACTTATAAGAGTGCAGGAAAACGTTGTCAAACGGCAGGGCAACACATCACACCACGCGCCTCAAAACCTGGATGCCAGGCCTCTGTTTGCTCGCAAAGGTGTGGTACAACGCACGTGCCATTTTAATGCCGGGTTTTCCCCACTTGCTCGCGTACTGTTGCATGCAGCGGAAGTATAGTGAAACATGATTAAACCAGGTCGATGGGATCAGATGATTACGCACTTGATCGACGCCGAGTCCGTGTCAGAGTGCTGTGACCTGACAGTGTCATGATGCGATGCCGGATGAGTGATGCTGCCGCAGCCCATGCCGGCCACTCTGACGCCTATGTTGAATACCGAGCAGGAGGGAGTTCCAGGACTGATGTTGCAAATGCCACGTTGCATGAGGACTGAGTTCCAGGAAATGATGAAACGGTGCTTGGTATATGGAATCGTCGTAGCCGTTTATTTTTATTTGTGTATTCATGACTGCTGTTACTGTTATTCTATAAATATATTAACACTTAACGGAAACTTTCTAATAGGACGCATTGTTGCCTAACTGCGATATCCCCTCTGTTTTGGCTCTGATTTGGTTCATGTCCTTTGAACCATCGGCGCCAGATGAGTTAATAACTGCATAGTCAATAACTGCACTGTCAACACTCCATAACCGTCTTCGGCGCCATGCGCGTGCTTGAGGCAGATTTCGTTAAGCTTTCCTACATTGGCTCATTCTTGCGTGTTTGATTCGCTTGATAACGGTAATTGGTAATTGAGATGTATTCTCGTGTTCATGGAATGCAAAAATGTGCATTTCTGTCCTTTCCATTAATATGCAGTGCAATAATGTGCAACGCATATTTATTGCGGGTGCCGGCAGCCTCGCGGCCTAATGTGCGGAAATAAACTGTCGAATATCTCGGCAACGTAGATCATGAAATTAGACTTCAAGAGAGGTAATATTCTCAAAAAGAGACGGTAAACGTGTTTTGCCTCCAGTGATAGTATCCACGTGGTTAGAATGCTTTAAAACACATAACGGAGTTCAGTAACGTGCCAATAACCTAGCTGAAAGACTTAGCTAGACTTGCACTAATCACAGTGGTTAGTTCAGCTGTGCTTAATCAAAAAGCCAGCTGCGGCCATTCTGATTTTTGACCGAAGTAACGAAAGAAAATGTCTTATAATTATCTGTGGCTTTTTATTTGCGATAGCTAGATAAGTACCCACACGTTAATATCAACTTTTCGTTTTTTTTTCTTCTCAGGATCGCGTACGATTCTCTCTTAATTGAATGCATTTTTGGGACCAGGGTACAGCCGCTGAAAGGCGGCTGTACCCTGGTCCCACCACCACATCATGCAAATCCAGTTCAAAGACGGAACTTTGGGGCGAGAGGTTGACGTGCCGTAATGCTCGGCACTGTCTGCTCTACCCCCTAACGTCACCCAACCCCTACCTCAGCCGCTGCCACTGGCCACAGAGCATCTCAGTTGGTGAGAGCGGCCGCAGCGGTGGCTAGAGTCCACCCTGCCACCGCCTGGTAGCGTGGCTACACCCACCAGTGTCCTACCGAGCACTTGAGCTGTTGTGACGGCAAGAGCTCCTTTTAAAACGCACCTGAAAATTGGAAACACAAAAGCCTCGCTTTCTAACGTCGCAGCATTTGCAGTGACACGTGGCGGTCTATTGTATCGGATCGAGACGGAAACCGGTGTCATAATCCCAATTTGCACATCAGGCGCTGTCACCGGAAGAGGCTGTTCCACTCCCTGCCCGCGTATCACGCACGCTGGCCTGGCGTTTCCCGAAATAACGCTGCGCCGTTCCGAGCTGCTAGCCGCAGCTGAGCCTCAGCTATAAATAGTCATTCACGCACCTAGACTATCGTCATCTGTACCGTCAGCCTATGTTTTTTTTTTAGGACGAAATTCGCTGTCCCAGTTGTCATGTCACGCTGCAATAGCCTCGCAGACGCTTTCCGTGAAAAAGAGCTTGGTCCATGCTAAGTCTGACGCACGGCGGGTCTTGGGCGCACTTGCCCCTTCATCTGTTCCGGGGATTCATTTGTTCCGTGCCTGGTGCTGCTGCTCCGCCGCACTAGGCACGGATGACGTCACACTCCATCCGTCAATGCTGGCACCCATGACCTCACGCCCATTAGGCCGCACCAGGTGCCGACGACGTCACGCTTCCTCCGCCACTCCAGGCATCCATGACCTCACGCCCATTAGGCCGCACCAGGCGCCGATGACGTCACGTTCGTTCCGCCACTCCAGGCACCCATGACCTCACGCCCATTAGGCCGCACCAGGTGCTGATGACGTCACGCTCCCTCCGCCGCTCCAGGCACAAATAGCATGCTCCGTCAGTCGACGGCCGTCCTTAGCCCCAAGGGTACACAGGGTCTTGTCCCCATGGTACGGCCGACAGCTGGCCCGCATACGGCCCGAGCCCGCAACAATCCAATACGCCTGGACGTGGCTTCTCCGCGTCATGTATAAACTAGCACGCGTTCGCCAGGCCATGTCAGCTGACGCTCACCCTCGCTGGTTGACTCGGCCTTCGCAGCGCCGTAGCGCCGGCGATTGGACTCGCTGCCGCCGGCCCTGAGCCAGGACGAGCTGGCTCGGTGTCTGGCGTACCAGCCGAGGGGCCAGGACGAGCTGGCTCGGTGTCTGGCGTACCAGCCGCGGAGCCAGGACGAGCTGGCCCGGTGTCTGGCGTACCAGCCGAGGAGCCAGGACGAGCTGGTTCGGTGTCTGGCGTCACCAGCCGCGGAGCCAGGACGAGCTGGTTCGGTGTCTGGCGTACCAGTCGCGGAGTCAGGAGGAGCTGGCCCGGTGTCTGGCGTACCAGCCGCGGAGCCAGACGAGCTGGCCCGGTGTCTGGCGTACCAGCCGCGGAGCCAAGACGAGCTGGGCCGGTGTCTGGCGTCACAAGCCGCGGAGCCAAGACGAGCTTGGCTCGGTGTCTGGCGTCATCAGCCGCGGAGCCACAAGCTGGCTCGGTGTCTGGCGTCACCAGCCGCGGAGCCAGGACGAGCTGTCCCGGTGTCTGGCGTACCAGCCGCGGAGCCAGGAACGAGCTGGTCCGCCGTCTGGCGTCACCAGCCGCGGAGCCAGGACGAGCTGGCCCGCCGTCTGGTGTCACCAGCCGCGGCTGTCAGTGATAGTGAGCCGGCCCGGGGGAGCGAGTGTCCGGCACCCGGGCCAGACCCGGCACGCTAACCGGCTAACTACAGGGTTCTGTCGGACTGGTGTCCGGCTCGCACGGTGCCTGACCTGGCACGCGGCCGGCTACTGCTGATATAAGCTCCAGCAGCCGAGCAAGGCGCCCAGTCCGCCTCGCACCCGTCGCTGAGGTAACGCCCTGCGGCGATCACGTGACCTCGGCTCTCAGCACCCGGAGCGGTCGGCGTGCGGTAACGCTTACCCGTCGGCATTGTGTGACCAGCGGGTCGGTACGGAGGCCAGCGCTGACGACTGGCGGCAATGCGGTGAGCTCACATGCCGTGCCACTCTAACTCAGGCACTGTCAACGACCAACGCTTCGCCATGGCGCCAATTTCTGATACTTAAAAAACCGATTTCTTCAAATCTTCGTTATGCTCTCTAAAGGAAGCATAACGGAGATTTGAATAGGTCGCACAGAAGTTAAAAGTTGCCACAACAGACCCTACCACCATAATGGAACTGGTCCGGCCTAAATTTTTTGAATCAATCAGAGTTTCTGTATTGACCAAACGCCTAGGCAATTGAAAACACTGTACAGATGCCTATGGCAGATGGGCCGGAACATAGCTCCATCCAGCCCACCATCGGTACCGAAGCGGGCCTGAGACGAGACCGACGCGGCATTCAGCCGTAATGACGCGACCTCAAGAGGGGTCAGTCGCATTATGCGTGCACCAGTGCTCAGCTGTGATGGCAAGCCATGTAATAAGCATAACGGCTGTCGATTTCCTTGTGCTGCGATATGTAAGACAAGTGATTATTTGCAGTCCGATTATACAAGATTTTTCTCTAAAAAATGTTTGCACGACCCACTATGATTATGCCTCTCCCTTTTGTGCCCTGGGTCTGGTGTGCGCCAGTAAATAATTAAGAGCCCACAGAGCATAAGAGCCATGTCAGAGCTTGTACCACTTAGTCACATGCCACCGACATGGCGTGAGTAACATGCGTGACATGGTTTTATGCACAGGCCCCAGTGGCGGACCATTTAAAAGTGACACATTGTTGACCGGAAGAAAGTGATATCATGCAAGTGTTCCATTATGCAACGACACACTGCATTAGTAGCACTTTTCACTGCAGTTTAGTGTTGCGCACGCCACCAGAACCCGTAAAATATTGTGCTATCAGAGTAGTAGGTCATAATAGTCAACCCAAGCTGACGTTTCGCGGCATGCCGCGGCAAATATCACCTGTTGACTTCGATGACCCCCGCTGATGCTGTCAAATGCCTTAGTTGTATATTTATACGCTCACAATCACAGCCCAAACATGATCAAAATCACAACGCAAACATGATCAGATGGGTGCGCCGTCACGGTGGCACATGGGCGTCACTGCCCTGGGCAGCAGCATTTCGGGGTGTGGTGAAATCGGCGGCTCGCCTGTCCGGGTAAGTGCGCTGGGAAGGGGTGGGCTACAGGAGATACTCGACTTGAAAACATATCCTAATGCCGTACGATTCCTCGTCATTTCATCGCAAACAAATACATACAAGCATAAAGGACATACACGTTACTCTACCAGGCTCGGTCGCAACACGACAGCCTGACGTTCCGGGTCATCGTGCAGCCTTGACTTAGCACCCACGTCATCCTTCGCAGACGCCTTCTTTCGAATCTGATGGCGATGCTGTTAGGTGGCTTGGCCAAGGCCGGCAGCCTGGACGAGGCCGGCATTCTGGCCGGTGCCGGTGAACTTCCCGGGGCCAGCGACCTCGCCAGTGACCTGACCGGTGACCTGGCCGTGGGGGCAGCGCGGCGGACGGTTGGCGCCTCCGGCCGTTCGCTGCCCGAGGGCCTCGTCCAACGCGGCAACCCGTACGAGACGTGGAGCTCCTACCATCAGAGGGTGGAGGGCGACCGAAGGAGCAGGCTGGTGCGGCAGAAGAGGTCGGCTGACGGCGCCCACTCCCGCCAGAAACGCTACCTCAGCTTCCCGGTCGGCTCCCTGCTCTACCTGGAGCCCAACATCTACCTCCCCATCTATCGCTCCACACAGCTCTGTGAGTAATCCGAAATGGCACGGGCCTTTCAACTGAGCACATGTATCCAATCTCGGCGGTATTGTTGCAAGCGTATCTGTCCCAGTAGTGTATCGCATCAGTCTCCCCGTCCCGCGCCGCTTGAGGCGTCACACTGGTAGTCACAACACGGTACATCTTGAAATTGTAACCTACCTTCGCCAAAATGTCGCCACTTTACACTGAAATTGTCATTGCTAACACTGTTACGCCTCAAGTACTTTTTCGCCTGGGGTGCCACTTAACACGCGCAAGTCAACCAATTTGAGCCTATCCAGCGGTGTAACGCCCAAACAGTGCGACATGGAAAGCGACGCTACATTTTGCATAGCTGTAAACATTTATCAGCGTGTTTTACGGTGTAACGAAATAAGGTATGTCTTCAGGGCTACTGACCGCTAGCGGACCAATGTAGGGGCATGGTTGTCAGAAAAGGCAATTCTTCAGGCTTTTTTCAAGCTGGTGCGACAACAGAGTTTACACAAAGCCAAACGGCTTTGAGATGGTTCCTGAGGCAGTCAAGTTAAGATAACAGCTGCTGCTCGACCATTTTTCAACGTCGGGACCCAACAATGTGAATTGCCCCCCTCCCCACTTGTTTATATTTAGGCTGCGTCTAGCTTACTTTAGTGCTACCTTTAATATGCTGATGTACCTAATTCCCCAGCCATCTTCCTCGGGATACGTCATCTCTTTAGTCTGCCCATTGGCCATCAATGTCAGCGGCGGGCCGACGCCCCGACGCCCGGGGAGACTGCCAGGCCGGGCGTCGGGGCTGTTCTTGCTAAGGTTTGCGAGCTGATATGCTCAAAACCATGTTGCATAATTTTTATCGCCATCATATACTGACGAAAATTTTAAAACGATTATTGGTTAGCCATGCCGATACGAATTTGGACCTCATTTCTATTTCAAATCCACGATCAGAGATCTCCAATACTGTGAGGAACACATTAAAAAATCTGGGACATCTGCGTTCTATCGGATTAGAAGAATCCACTGAACTAGTGTAAAATGAAAAGCGCCAATGCTGTATTCCATGCAGTCGTTCAACGCCTGATTTCTGCGGTCTATTGACTTTAAGATACAAACAAGATTGATCTCGCGGTAGCTCCTGGTTTCTGTTTCTCTTCTGTTTCTCTGCTGCTTAGGTAAGAATGACTGTGAAATGAGGAAAACCGTGCTTCTTGTTAACAAATGAGCTATATCCGGCCACTTGGGGAGGGGTTACCATCAGGGGTCTTGCCAACCCTGTGCTCCCCCTTGGCAAGGCTCTGGCTTCACACCTGCCTGCGTACAAGAGCAAATTAAGTCGGCTGTGTTGAATGAGGGGCAAATGAATGTCCGGTGGACCAGTTCATGCTGAAGGCAGGCGGCTCCCGTCAGCTTATTCTTTGCTGCGGCGCAGTGTAAGGAGAGATACATACTGTGCCCAACATATGTTTAACATATCAGTAAGCGGCAACACTGATCCGTAAATATGCAGCAAGGCAGTCATACGATTAGTTCGCGATCAGTCATGCGGGGACAGCCGGGCCAGGGCAGTGGTCACCCACGGCGGACGGGAGGGGGTTCAGATAAGGAATATATGACAAAAAGAACCTTCATTTCCTGGCTTGGGTTTTTTACAGGAAAGGCTCCAGTTTTGTGGATTTTGTCACGTGGTCTTTGGCAGTTAGTATCTGAAGCTTCCGAAATTGTTTCCGCCCAAAATGCTGCGACAAATCTAATCTCATGAAAAGCAGTCGGCGAAATCTAGGCACATGCAAACTCCGGCGCATTGCGGGCCATTGATTCGCATTCAAAACTCTGACGAGTCTATGTCCAGGTCGTATTTTGACATCTACCCTAAAGAGGCAGATGTTTTCTCACTGACCCAAAATGCCTTTCCGCTAATGGGATTTTGCGTCCCCAGGGAAAGCAATGCTGAAATGGAAGAATAACCTTAAGAAACCGCATATTCGTATTTGTCAAATGGCATGAATGAGCTGAAAAGGCAAGATTGTGTGCCAGTGGGAAACAGCTGTAGGTGCATAGCTAGCATAGTAACAATGACATTTAACCATTTTCAAAATGTGCCATGGGAATTACGAGCCGAAAATACCCCCTCCCCTCCCCCCCCCCCCCCCCCCCCACACTTGTAGTCAGCAGTCAGTCAGTGACTGCAGTCAACTATAAGCCTATGCGGTCTGCATCCGTCGGTGGCGAGACGGCCAGCGGCGCGAAGGGGCACGATTTCAATACCTTTAAATGTGGAATAAATGCGGCACAGCGGCTGAAGCGACTACGTCGCGGCCGTCACGCGCTACTCCGCTGTTTCAGTCAACTACGTGTACGCCCAGTACACCATGGGCTGGATCATCCCACGCAGCGTTGTGGTTGGAAAGAGCGCCGTTGACTTGGCGCGGCTGTACGGGGCGGCCGAGACCACCATCGCCAGGTGACCGCTGGTCCGGGGCGCGCCGCCGTCGCTGGGGGCGCCAGCTGCGATGGTCTGCTCTGCGGTCAGGCACCGGCGCATGCAAGGCTTTGGTCGCTTCTGCTCGGGTCCACGGGTGTCGGCTCTGTCCGCTCTGTTCACGACTGGTAATGTCCGGTCGGCAGCATCCAAAGCCTTGCACGCCTGGGCTGGCTGACTGGTTTTGAGCCGCAGGCCCCGAGCCCATAGTAGTAGGAGCTTCCCACCGCCGATGATCTCGACCACGCTGCGTCTAAGTCCTTACCGGTTCCTTCACCCGTCCTGACATCATCCTCATCGCCTTGTGATCCTTTCCCACGTCACTACGGTTCATGGCAGCTATTCTATGAGGGCCTCGTAGCGGGCAGTGTCCAGCGATCGGCTATTGGCAGCGCCTAAACGGAGTACGGCGCTCCCTCTTCCACGACAGCCTGAGAGTCATGACACTCCAAGTCGGCGTCAGGAGTGATGAAACTCGGGGCAGGCGTCAAGCATGCTGGCTGGACCGGGCTGAGGCGGCTTCCGACGTCAGCCTGCCACGCACCAGTGACAACCGAGGCCGTGCCCGACACTGCACGTTGACACGCGGTCTTCCATAGCCGGGCCCCAACCGTGAGCATGCGGTGTCTCTGTTCCGCAGTCTACCTCGTTCAGCTGCCTGTCAAGCTCAGGTGGAGGCTGCCGGTGAACACCAACACGTCCCTGGGCCTGGGCAGGACAGACGGCCTGAGCGGCGACCGCGGCGGCATCTTCCAAGTGGCCGCGCGCGGTCTGGATATGTAAGAACGCGGCCGAGCAGACTGCGACACCTAGCAGCTTACTTCACAACCACAGCTTAGCAGTGAAGCCACCGTACCGACCAGCGATGGCCACTCAGTCCTGGAAAGCGAGGGACAGGCGACCTCTGTCACGAAACCCCAGGCCAGAATTCCATCACTGGCGCAAGGCAGCCGGTGACGTTGTTTAACGTTATTGGGGAAATATCATCAGATGGACGTCAAGTGCGTGATGGACACGCCAAGTGCATCAAGTTACCGGGCATCCCGCTGGCTTTTGAGCTGGAGCTCCCATTCCAGCATCCCCCTCACGCTGTTTTGGAGCTTGCTTGCATTGCTGCCTCCTCCTTTTGCATGCAGGCTTTTATGGCTGTCGGTGCCTGCTGAGCTTGTGCACGGTAGTAAAGGTAGGCCACGAGTATTGTATTGTCATATTTCTAGTTTAGAATAGTTTAGTTTTCTAGTTTAGTAGTTCCTCATAACGTTCCACAGCATTGTCAACAGCATCAGGAACAAGATATGATGAAAACTCACTTGCTTTCACTGTTGTTAGGTTCATACTCATACCCTGTGTTTTATTATTGCTGTTTTGCTCATAGCGCCGGATGTGCCTCTGACAGGACCTGTCTTCGCTCTGTCCGTGCGGCACGCGTGGTCGAGCCGCGTGCTATGTTCCCAGGTTCGGTATGGACGGCAAGGCCTGTCTTCTGCGAGCCATATGCGAGGTGGCGGCTTACCCCATGGACCACGACGGACTTCTGGGAGAGATCATGAGTATAGTACTCAGGTGCGGCTGCCAAAGCACCTGCGACAACTCACGCAGCTGATCACAGGACTCGGCGTGCTATTTGGCTTTGTCAAGTGTTGCCACTGACAGGCCATAGCTCCCAGTGGTATATCATGATGCTGCTTGAGCTGGATAAATATCCGGTGCTTATACCTATGCACAGTTGGTAGCAAACCTATTAAATGGCAATCAATGTTTAAGGTAGCATACCATAGTAGAGCAATTTGATGTACTGTAATGCATTGTCAGCATCCTACACGTGAGTTGACCCTCTGAGGGGCTATTTGCACCCGTTTCCGCTCCCCCACCCTGAACGGGCCCATCCCTGTGCGGTGAGCCGGCTGACTTGTCAATGCTGGCGCGTCGCAGCGCTTCCCGCGGCGCCACGGACGACGGCGAGCTGGACCCATACGTCTCGGCCGAGTACCAGGGTCGCTCGCAGGGCGACTGCCACGCCACCTACTCCGGCTGTCCCGTCTCCATGTTCAACCTGCTCTGAGGCGGCGCCACCAGCGGCTGCCGAACGATGCGGCGCCGCCCAGCGCAGCACGCGCCAAAACGGCCCGGCCCGCACCACCACCGGAGGACGGAGCGGGTCGGGCCGCACCACCACCGGAGGACGGAGTGGGTCGGTCCGCGCCACCACCGGAGACGGAGCGGACCGGGCTGCACCACCGCCGGAGGAAGGAACGGGTCGGGCCGCACCACCACCGGAGGACGGAGCGGGCCGGGCCGCACCACCACCGGAGATGGAGCAGGCCGGGCCGCACCACCACCGGAGACGGAGCGGGCCGGACCGCACCACCACCGGAGGACGGAGCGGGTCGGCCGCACCACCACCAGAGGACGGAACGGGTCGGGCCGCACCACCACCGGAGGACGGAACGGGTCGGGCCGCACCACCACCGGAGGACGGAGAGGGCCACCAGCTTGCTCGGCAGCCCAACGGCACCGCCTTCAGATAGGGGCTAGGGAGGGGCGCTGGTGTCCTCTCCACGTGCACTGGGGAAAGATGCCGTTGTCTGCTCGGTGTGGGCTGGAGAAGGACGCTGGAGTCTGCTACACGTTCGCCGGCTTATGGTGTCTGCTTCACTTGTGCTGCTTGCGCTGATGTCCCGGCGTCTGCTCCGAGTGTGCTTGGTCAGTACGCCGGTGTCTGTTCCGTGGTACAGGTTTGGGATGCCCAAATATCGAGAGAAGTGCGGCGTCACCTTGACACGTAGGAGCGATGGGGGCGATCGTGTGGCACCCTCGTTTAACTGAATCATTTTTAACCTTGCTTTCCTCTCATTGGCGTATATATCTAAGATTTTCATACCATTGTTAACGCTTCGCTCGCATGAATAAGTGTAGTTTATTCGTTAGTTGTTACGCAGATTTATTTCGGAGAGCTTCTATATACAATTTAGATCCGAAAAAAATCCTGGTCGATTTTTTCCCATAATTCATGCGGTCCGTCGCAGAAGAGAAGATGATGTTTACGACGCGCTGTCTGAGCTTAATTATGCTTGGACCATGGAACCATGTATGTAGACCATGGAAATCGGGATAAGCATTTTTCTTCTACGCAACTGATCGGCACAAAACGGGAGAAGGACAATTCTGATTCTTCGGTGCAGATGTCTGAACCCTTGTGCTTCGTTAGCATCTGAAGAACACGACGCATACGCAGTGGAAAAGGAAATAATACCTCAATTGCTTTGAGTGTTTACCTAGTGTCCGAAGCACCTTTTATTGGCACAGCGAACCAGTTTATAGGCTGGTGGTCATTTGGCGAGTTCGGCGGGGGGTGGGGAACTCAAGGATTGGGGGAAGTGGGCGGAAAGGTAAGAAGAGGGAGAGGAGAAAGGAAAAAAGGTGGCGTAGGTGACAGGGCAACTCCCAAGCACCAAATTGATATATGTTTCAGCCCACAAAGTCGTCCGCGTCACCTTGGCTTTGCTGTTTGAAATCGCGTGTATGACTGGCAGGTATCGGGCCCTGACGCGGCCGGCGATTTCAACTGAACTCCATGGCACAGGCCGCTAACTGAATTCGAGTTTCTTTCTTGTTCACGGGTAGGCACGGGGGGAGGGCGAGCTTTGCAATTACCGACGGCGGCAGGCATGTGATACTGCGCCGGTAACAGAGAAACTCGACCGCGGGGCTAGTCCTGCAGCGACATAAGCTCATGCAAGAAAGACGGTTCCGGCGGTCCCGCCCTTTGACAATTGCGATGAACGCTCTTTCCGTTGGAGGCGTTGCATACACCACTACACATCAATCCTGCACACGGTCCATCTACAGGACCGTCATTTAGCCATAGCTCCCAAAGCAGTTGTAACTTAAGTTGACTCGGTGTTATGGCATGACATTGAGCCAGCCAGTATCCTAGAATTGCCGACTTTGGGTGTAAAGCAACACACTATGACGAGAAATTTTTCACTCCTTTTCCCCAAATTCTAGTTTAATTTTTCCCTCCTGCCTAACATTGTCTAATCGTACATGCCAAAACCATATTCTCCTTTTTGAGCTTTTCAGATGTCATAAAAAACCGAGCTCGCTTGAAACCACCAGGCATAAACGAGGCTCCACAGAACCTGGACACCTATAAATATGTTCCGCCTCGCCTAAATCTGAATCACGTCTATGTATGTATAGAGCAAGGGCGCCAGGCACCTCCAAGTCCAAGACCCCCCTTCGACTCCAGCCTCTTGCACGCATCAAGTTTGGTTTGTTTACAAACTGCATCACTACCGGCGGCATTGTGTCAAATGCAAGGTTTTCACGCATCCCCTTTTTTTGGTCTCACCACCACACCACGAAAGCAGAGCCGGGTGCAAACACCAGCAAGGCCTGGTAGATAACTTTGTTCCAGGTATTTCTTTAACCCGAAGAAACTTGACCACTTAATTGCATCACTCCCGAAATGCAGCGGTGAAAAATTCAAGAAATGTCTTCTACATACAATTTACAAGATAAACATCACAATTTGAGCACTTATTGTAATATATTTTGAGTCAAATCAGCTGATAACAAAACTTTTCCCAAAAAGCACCACTTTTTATATTTATCGAACTACTTTTGTTTTTTTTTGGTATCATACAAGTGCGATACCATTTTATTCGTACTTCCATTCCAATTGCCTTTAGAGGTGCCATCTGTTGCTGAAAATGTTGACCAACTTCTGTGCAAGATGCTCTAACCGCAAACTTGCACATATTTTGTACATAAATTGGATTAATTCCACAGCCGCCCAAGCATGTTTTATATGCACCCAAGAGTGAACAATTCAAAGAGAATGAAGGAGACAATTTGAAGCACAAAATTTATTTTACCGCCATTTTTGGGCTGTTAAACCCTCGGTAGTAAATGACAAAAGAAGTAACTACTGTGTACATCACATGATATTAATGTCAGGAGTACAGCATTGCAGGCAAGGATAAGTCGACAATACAGTACTGACATCCTCAACAGTCCTTCACAGGTTTCGGTAAGAGATTCATGACGCTATGTGACAGTCTTCACGACATATCGCGCTTCGATATTGATATCCTCCCTTAAAAGCTGGAGATCGCTACGTTGCGTTTTTTTCAAAGAGTCCCAAAAGCTTCTGTTACGACCAGTTCCAAGACAAAAAATCCACATACAGGCCATTCACTAATCCGCCACCAAACACAGCGCCCACGACGAGGATGGCCGATTGGCGTCGGCTTTCGTATGTTTCGAGATATTCTTTGGGTCCGGCTGCCAGATGCTGCCAGGTATTGCTGTCGTCACAAAACCATTCCACAACGCCATTAAACAATTACGCAACGGGGCGCATTTTTACCAAATTTGAAATTTTGACACTTTTTTAAGCCTTTAAGGTTTTTTAGCCTTGAAAGTTAACCAATAGTTGCAAGCAAGCTTTTCCTATCATATCTGATGCTTGTCTCAATATCTTCCAATGTAGAACATTCTCTTTAATCCCCTGCATGTTGGTGATCTGTAAAAACCGTGGTTTGCTGCTTTGGAAAAAAGACTGAAAAGTCGAGTAGGATCGGCAGGCAATTTTGAATTTGCCACCGATATTTTTTCGAAATGCATCTAGCCACATCAATCACTCTATTCTCCTCTTTTTTGTGCGAGGAATAAATCTATTAATACTGCTTCATCGGTATGCATAATGCTCCTCGCAAGCGTACTTTACAAATTGCGTAGTCTTGCCATTATGTCAATAATGATGGCAGGATGCCTTCTACATAACGATTTCAACGTGATACAAAGAACCTGTCTGGTCAATAAGGTCAGTCTGCATCAGTGAGCTAGAATTGCTCTTGAAATAGTGTGGGAGTGAAAATTCCATCGCAAAAAGACCGTCCGGAAGTGAAAAATTCAATTTACAAAAGATGGAACTTATGAGCTAGTGAATGATGCTTCACCAAACAGACATCTATTTCAAGTTGGCATGGACATAATATCAAAAACCTGACAAAGCTCTTTTGTTCCTTAACAACTTCGGCCATGAAAGTGAAACAGAATACATTAAAGCATAGCGACGTCATGGCAATGTAATGAACATAAAAAATTCGGTAACACCAATAATTTGATCCTGCACTTTGCACTTCCCATTCACAGCATTTTATACACAAAACAAAGCAAAGAAACTCAACAACAAAATAACAATATACAATTCAACATGGATAAAGCGCTAAAAACAACAACAAACCTTGGACCCCAACACATCAGGTCATCACCAAGTCAACCACAATACACGTACCTCTGGCTTCTGTTAAGATGGGGTCAAGGAAAACAAACATTTTGTCACTTTTTCTTACAAAATACCAATGCTTCTTTCCATGAAAGTAGCCTAACTATGCCTTACCTAAAGAGGCCTCACTTCATCTCATCCTGTCTAACCTGTTGGTATCACAGCAGCAGTTGTGAGTTACCGATTCCTGCACAATTTCTATTGTCACTTGTCATGCACTAAACCAACTTAACCCAACTTAGAGTGGCCCATGTGTTGAACGTCATCTCAACTCACCTATCTGTTGACAGCAGCACCTATGATAAAAACATGATAGAGCTCATTTTGGCTGGTTTCAGCTTGAATTTTTATTCATTTCATTTGTGTATGCTTGTTGACATCAGACAAAGTTGACAACACACAAATGAAAACACTTTAAATCACTTTGAACAACTTATTCGCATCAAACATCAAATCAGTTTTGAATCACATCAAACACTTATGTATTAGCTGCGTCAGGTCGGTCCCAAAGCTCTATATGGCAGCATAAGGATAGCCTTGTCAGGTAGCCTGGTGAGCAAGACATTTGAAAGGCTTGGATTTGTCATTATCGAGCACCGCCGTATACCAAAAACGGCTAACCGAGGGTTTAACAGCCCAAAAATGGTGGTAACATAAATTTTGTGCTTCAAATTGTCTCCCTCATTCCTTCTGAATTGTTCACTCTTGGGCGCATATGAAACATGCTTGGGCGGCTGTCGAATTAATCCAATTTATGCACAAAATACGTACAAGCTTGCGGTAAGAGCATCTTGCACAGAAGTTGGTCAACATTTTAAGCAACAGATGGCACCTCTAAAGACAATGGGAAAGGAAGAAAGAATAAAGTGCTATCGCACTTGTCTGATACCAAGAAAAACAAAAGTAGTTAGATAAATATAAAAAGTGATGCTTTTTGGGAAAAGTTTTGTTATCAGCTGATTTGACTCAAAAGATATTAAAATAAGTGCTCAAATTGTGATATTCATCTTGTAAATTGTATTTAGAAGACATTTCTTAAATTTTTCACTGCTGCATTTCGGGAGTGATGCAAATTAGTGATCACGTTTCTTCGGGTAAAAGAAATACCTGGAGCAAAATTATCTACCAGGCCTTGCTGGTGTTTGCACCACGCTATGTTTTCGTGGTGTGGTGGTGTGACCAAAAAATTGGGAATGCGTGGAAACCTTGCATTTGGCACACTGCCGCCGATTGTGATGCATTTTGTAAACAAACCACCAGCTGCATGGGACGCTTCAGAACGTGTGGCTGGCAAACCTCTTACATGGATAATAGATCGCCACAAACTCATATCGGATGAGCAATATAACTCCCAAAACGCCAAGTCACTACTGTGCTTCTAGATATTGCTCGCGCTTGTGATATGGTACATAAACCTGCTCTAATTTGCAAATCTTATAAGCTTAGATTTAAGGTACATTCGGCATACTATTCCGTTGGCTTTCTCTCGGGAACTCGGCCTTTGCTTGTAAGATGCTGATCGGCTGTCTCTGATGTGCACATCCAAGTGGTCTTCCACAGGGTAGCTGTATATATTTTACAGTTCCTCAACCTAGTGATAAACGTTTATTTGACGACCTTCCTTCGGAGACATCCTCGTTCTATGTCGTGGATGGCAGCATAATTTGACACTCAAATGTAGAATCCTCGATCATTCCCACTCTTCCAGGGCACGCTCCAGAGGTAACGGCAGAAGTCAAAACATTACAGTCTCCAATTTCCGTTCTTGACCCGACATAATCGATATTTCAACACATCGGGCATGTCCACACCAAGTGCACTGACATGTATGAATTTGTTTAGGCGCATTTGACGGTCAGGATACGGTGCTGACCGACATACGCTACATTACTTGTATAAATCCTCGGTTCTTCCACTTATCAAATATGTATCCGTGGCGTAGGCGGGTGGAACGGAAGGCAGCCTAAAATTCCCTAACTGTTATTCGAAATATGCTCTTGCGACTTGCACAGGGAGCACTACACACATCCCCTCTTTCAGCACTCCAGGTAGATGCGTTCACTGCCTCTAGCCCTCCGACGTACCGATCACACTATGAGGCATGTCACGAGGATACTTCTTGGGACCAGCAGAACATCGCTCGGGCCTGACAATCGCGTCTCAAGTCACTCTAGCCCTCCGACGTACCGATCACACTATGAGGCATGTCACGAGGATACTTCTTGGGACCAGCAGAACATCGCTCGGGCCTGACAATCGCGTCTCAAGTCACTCTAGCCCTCCGACGTACTGATCACACTACGAGGCATGTCACGAGGATACTTCTTGGGACCAGCAGAACATCGCTCGGGCCTGACAATCGCGTCTCAAGTCACTGATGGTAGCTTAAACTATGTTTTCCGCGAGCCTGCGTGCTATCTGATTTAGTAGTGCCTCTATGGCAATGGCACCTCGAACAGCTTTGGTTCTCTTTGTTGAAGTTAAACGCACCGTAAAAACATGTAGTGTACAACAAAGTTCAATCACATGGTCGCAAAAATATTCACACTGTTGCTTCATTTATATTGATGGTTTCAGGGCTGAAAATGACACTGGATGTGCGGTACTCTTTCACACACTTTTCCCTCAAAAATGCAATTACCGGATGGAACATCCGTGTATCTTGCAGAACTACTACCTTCATTTCATTCCTTGCAGCACATCGAGGGACAAAATCAAAGGATCAATTTTTGGTGATTTGATCGGATTCGGAGCCGGCACAGCTGTTACTGACCATGACTGAAAGGGAATATGTCACATTTTAAGATTTTAAAGCAGGCATCTGTATATCAAAACTTAAAAGACAGCTCTAGACCACACAATTTCTCTGTTTAGTAAATGTTTCACTAGAAACCTCATTTTTTTATTACGTCATCGCACCTTGCGCAACATTGATTGGCAGGTAATTGTGGCCGTTATGCCTGGAAATCATGCCCACAAACACCAGATATGAACGACTCAAACATTATAATTTTATTGGGGTTGATCGCCAGGTGGTTTATGGAATGACAGGATTTGTATGACGTGATTGCGACGCCATGGATGTCAAGGTAACGTTGAAATAATCTCCCCGAAATCGCCTTTCCATCTTTGCGGGCGTGTAGTCCAAAGCCTATCAGGGTTTAGGTCTCAAGAACGACTGTGAACTGCAACGAATGATTTTCACGATGGCTATTTTCGTTCAAAACCCCTTAGAAAAGAAGACCACTCCCTTTAGCTTACCACCTCCTTGCCAATATTACATATATATCTCATTGTTTACGCGCACAAGACAAAATATATTAAATTGCTGTGGGGGCTAGGCCATAGGCGTATCACAGGAGATGAGCGGGCCGACCAACTGGCGAATTAAGCATTGGCGTCCCCTCCCATCGCACTCACCCTTGTTGACCATGCTTTTATAAAAATGGCGATTCACAACTGGAGAAAATAAGGTTGGCAACGACGATGGCGGATAACGCTAAGACCCAATTTCATTACACATAACCAGAAGCTACATCTCGGCCATCAGTAAACCGTACAGACCGATTGGAAGGAAAGACATCGACACGTCTCCGCAATGGACACACAAAGTTGGGCAAAATGGACACGCATAGTTGTATTTGAAACATCATAGTCCCTTACATTATCTGTGTGATCGCTCCCTGGCTGTTAAGCATATTTTACCTTAAAGGAAATGTTACACATTGGAAGGCATTAAGGTAGGCATCAGATATGGTGTAGAAAGCTCACTTGTAACTAATGGTAAGATTTTAAGGTTCAAAAACGGCGCTAAGAAGCAAAATTTCAAAGTTTGTAAAAACGCGCCCAATTACGTCATTGTTTGATAGCGTCATGGAATGGTTTTTGTGACGACAGCAGTACCTGGCAGCATCTGGCAGCCAGACTTTAAGAACACCTCAAAACATGAAACGAAACGAAAACTGACGCTAGTCAACCATTCTCGCCGCGGGGCTGTGTCGGGTGGCGTATTAGTGGGTTGTTGGTGAACTGTTTGACATACGCTACGTAGCGATCGCCAGCTTCTATGCCAGCTTATTAATATCAAAGCACGACATGATTTGCTGCTGCTGTTGCTGATGAGTTACTAATGATTTTGTCAATACTTTATTGTCGACTCACCGTTGCCTGCAGTGTTGTAGTCCTGACATTGATATCGGGTGATGTGAACGGTACTTCTTTATTGTTTGTACCTGGAAATGCGGTGTCATACGAAAATAAATAAATTTAACGTTGCCAGGAATTCATCGCCAAAGCATTGCTATTGCTATGGTAAAGATGGTAAGGCTGGTAAGGATGGTAAAGGTGGATGGTACCGAGAACTGTTTTGCTTGGAATTGTATATGCAATTTATAGTTAACCCTGATATAATCACTGTGGTGCAATCACATTCTCGCTATTGATAGTCCTTTGGCATTGTTAAGCTAGTTGTTATTAGTCAGTCATAAATTATGAGATGTCTCATAGACTTGAAAGAGTAGTCAAACAATGTGATGCATTGTGTAATGGCGCAGGTCGACAGCGGTGGCACTACCTCAATGCTGTACTGTGGCATGACATAATGAACAATGAAATAGTTTTTGCACTGCAATCTATGCAGCTTTCATAATAAACTAAATCATGCAAAGATGGGTGAAGTGTCCTCTCCTGTATTGACTCTTCGTCTGACATGTGAATGACCAAAAACACATGATACAACATACAAATCACTCTCAGCAAACAGACAACCCATAAGTGGCATCGCTTGCTCAGCCTGTTTTGGGAATCCACAAAACATAGGTGAGAAAGATGCAAACACATCTTCCACTTTCACAGCCATACAACATACTGCAGCCATCAGGGCGCTTTACCAAAAAATAACAGGAAAGTTTTACATGTGATATAATGGCACCACAAACACGCTGATCTTGCACAAGGCTGGAAACCTGAAGTGCTTGTAGTTACAGCTGGATGGGCAAAATGCAAGGAAGTGATGAAGCTGCCAGGGCACAAAAGGCTCATGAAAACGATATTATAAAGTGCTATCCAAGACACCAACAGCAATATTTTTCCACCTTTCTCAGCACCCAGCATCTCACGCAAGTTGCAGTCACTATGCCATTGATGGCTCACGAGCAATGCTCGCCTGCATACAAAATTTGTGAGGATTATGTGCATCAGAAGTAAGACAGCTCTATATTTTCAGAATTCTTTAGGGAAAGACAATTTTGTCGAGCCATATGATGTGAGCCTGTATTGAGCATGTGCATTCATGAGCTGCACGCACCAGCCCCTACTGCCAAAATGAGTTACTGATATCATGACACGCAATGGATTAATTACATTCCGTAATGTCTCAACAGGTTCAAAATGTTTGCAAGGTCATAATAAAGTACCAGCTTGCATTTGTACACACCTGCAACATAAGTGCTAGTGCTTCTCTTAGTTTGCCAGCGTTCCTTCGTCATGTTCAAACACAAAGGTAGAGGCATGTATCAATATATCCCATTTTATTGGGAGTCAGTAGACTTAAAGAATACCAAAACAATGTTTTACCAGAGGTACAAACCTCGCACGCTCACTCCTCATCGCATCAAGATCACCACAGACCACTGGCACGCTCCACCAGTGTACATAAACTAAATATCTTAGTTTGCCAGGGTTCCTATGTCATGTTTAAACACAAACATAAGGGTAGAGGCAGGTATCAATTTATCACATTTTAGTTGGAGCCAGTAGACTCAAATAATACCGAAACAATGTTCCCTCTCAGAAGTACAAACCTTGCGCGCATACTCCGCATCACATCAAGATCACCACAGGCCACTGGCACGCACCACCAACGATCACACGCATTCCATGCCCCCGATTGACACTATTTTGTCAAATAAATGTGATATCACACTTCCACAGCTCGCAGAACTAGCAAATTGCAGGTTTTCTCGCAATTTCCGCATCGATTTTCAGTCATAACACCATATTGCAGCGCGACCTCCCTTTAAAACAAAGTCCCAGCTGGGGTTCATGGTAATGCGTCTCAACAGGTTTCTTCAGGAAGTAGAAAAAACGCTAAGGGGGGGGGGGGCGGGGTAAAGACAGATTTGCCGTCGCGTCTTCGTTTTTATAACTCTCGGAAAAGTGCCCGTTTTTTGGTTGCCGTACTTTTTTGCAGGCAGTGGCGTTTTTTATAACGTTGACCTTTGGTCTAGAAATAAGAAAAAATGACCCGTTCACGAGGGGTGCCGCACAACCCGAAAATGCTCACGCTTACGTTCGCGAAGCGCATTCAGCAGCGAAATCTTGCTAATAGCGAATGATCTTCCGCACATTGCATCATACGTGCCGCATCATCGCTTTTGCGAACGTACCAGCGGTCATGCTGTTTTGACCATAAGCAGAAAACGGCATGTAGTATGGCTGCGATCGCATGACGTTTCTATGACGTCACTAATGCCGAGGCAACTTTGAAATAAGCTCCAAATAGACGTTTCCCACTTTTGCGGGCGTGTAACTCAGAAACCAGATCCTTTTTCGTCTTAAAAATGACGTGACCGTGAACTGTGTGAAAATGTCCTCAAGATGGCAATTTCAGTTCAAAACGCCATACAAATGTGGAACATTTCCTTTAATGTGACGACTTTCAACAGCAGCGAAGGGCACTGGGGGCATATCGTCGTCACCAAAGTGCTGCGCTATCGTCGAAAGTCTCCCCAAGTATTGACCAACCACATTTTCTTGATTTTCTGTTCAGTTTTGTTAGACGTGCCGATATGCTTAAAGCCTTGTGAACTTAATAGCATTACTTCCTTCTTCAACCATGTAGTAGAAACTAGAGGGTTTAGTTCTTGAGAAGTGCAGGGCTGTGAATTGCATCGAGTAATCTTCAAAAGGTATATCAGACCAAAACTCCATACAAGGGTGGAAAACGTCCTTTAAAATCATGAAGTCAGCAACAAGTACGAGCATACCTGCCTGGTGCAGTTTCGTAGAAGCTATCAACGCCAAATCCGCACTCGTCTGTATGCTATAACAGCATGTTCGTACCGCTATCCTTAGTTAACATAAAGATTATTATCAGCCAATGTGATCAAGTGCCTTACTTCCAGCCACCTCCACAAAGCATGTTTCATTTCCACTGATGCTTGCAAGTTACCAGCTATTGCATTTCTGTCCACACCATTCCAGGTGATGGTTCGGCCTTAGTACCTTACGCTAGGAGCAATAACAGAAAACCATGCCGTGTCGGCCATGAAGCACTCTACCCCTGTAACCTGTCCGCTGCCGGGGAGTGCGCCTGGGCCAGCTCCGCTGCGCCGAGTAGCTACGTGTTACGACACCGCCTAAGCTTATGCTAGTCGTAACGTTATGTTATGCTATCATGCTTTTATCGTATGTTAGCCAGATTTACCGTACTTTTATCGTAAACTGTTACCTAAAGAGCAGGACAAGGAGCCTGCTGAGAATCCGGTGTGCCAATGGGGCGATGCCGACGTTTTCCGCTGGCTCATGGCCGAGTTCCTTGGCAGTCGTCTTTGAACTGTAGCGTGCCATCCTCCCGCAGAAGAAACAGACAAAGCGATCTTCGAGAGACCATCTAGGTCGATGCTGTCGTCACACATTATGTTGCATTGGTGCTTTGGTGGGAAAACTATCTCGTACCAAACCCATTGCACCAAAGGAAAGTGGTTGACAGTTGGTCTTACAAGCGAGAACGATTGCACCAAATGTAAGGGCAACATTCAGGGCGGCCCCTGCTATTCGTTGTGAGGTGGTTTACCTACGTGATGCAGTGAGGTGGTTGATTCATAGGCAAACGTGAGTCAAATAGCCGCAGCAAGTCTGCGTGCATACGAATCGTCCGATCATTGCTTCGGACACAGATTCTTCCACAGATTCTGGTGGCATTTTATATTTACTACGATATTCAACATCTATAAGAACATACTAATGCGCTTGTATTTTCTCATTTCCATGCTTTCGTCCTTGTGGAAGAAGTATGTTTCGTCGTAGTTCACCACTCGTCTCTCCACAAGTTCTAGCCGAAACAACCTTGCGAAGGGAGCTGCCGAAAAGAAACAGGTCAGGTGGATCATGCAACGCCGAGAAGATATTATGAACAGGCGCAGGATATTATGGCATACTTTTATTGTGTGCAAGATACCGTAAACGAACGCAGTGTGCAGTATGCCAGACACGTAAACGTGAGGTGATTTGATACCTGATGAAAATGCGCCATGTCATCTCGTCATCCCTTGCGATTATACAGGTGACTTAACACTCAAAAAACTTACTAGGATAAAGGTGAGACCATCTGCCTTCAATCATAGTTCCGTTTTTTGCATGCTTCTTGTGCATGGAAGTCGCTCTATTTAAAACTGAACGTGAGGTGTGCATAGCTGAAACGGAAAAGGGTTATGTTATAGGTAAAAGGCGTGCTAGACTTCATACGAATCTACTTAAAGCAAGTGTTTTCGCACATGGTGTAAAAACAGGAGTGGGGCAGTGGGCATGTCCCCCCCCCCCCCCCACACACACACACTTGAGTGTTTAATATTAACCTGATCGCGATGTACGGAAAGAATCGACTTAAACATTGGCGTGCCCCCCCCCCCCCCCCCCCCCCGTTCTTTCTGAGACGTTACTGTGCCAGTTTACAATGATCTGTACGTAAATATTCAACACAACTTTTCATTTTTACATTGCTCGCGCATCTTATCCAAGGTTCCAAGACTTATTTCACAGTACAGTCATTTTGAGCAAACATCGGCTCCGCGTCAAAGAACTATTTGCTTTTCACGCGACTTCGCCGGCGTGTGGAGCTGTTGTTCTCATTTGCTCTTCCATCCACGCACGCTTCTCAGTATTTCTCAAGTCGCTCTCACGGCTCGCTAGTTCAGATTTATTTACCATGGATTCACGATTCACTTAATTATAAACAAAGGCCATTCCTTCCAGTCAGCCCACCTGTGTTTCTTCCGCCACTTCTCTCAGTGACCGCTACACACAGCACGTAACCGACTGACGCACAGATGTTTTATTACCCCAGGAGCATTGTTAAACTGTCGCCATCAATACCAGTGCTTGTGCTCTCCGGTAACGAATGCCAGAATGCACCCTCTACACTCTCCCGTGCCAATAGTTCTTCCCGCTGTGTTTGAGCCGGCGACAAAACGCAGGGTGGGATGACGAGTCCAGTCTGGCCACCGTTCCTCGACGTGGGGGATAACGGCTGATGCTATTCGCCACAACAAAGTCGAAGACTGAACTATTAAAGATTCATCAACCTTGTGGGGATCATTTTACCTTTTCTTATTATTACAAGTTCCAATTTATTTGTGATGACAGCACATCTGCACACATCACTGGAGACCAGTTCCACTCCCATAAAGTAAAGATTACTTGCGTCGAATAGAGATGAGCGAAGTGATGCAGTATTCGATTCAGCGTTCTGTGAATCATGACTGGGCTCCATTCAGCATTCTGCCAATGATGACTGGACAACAGGCGGCCGTCGACGAGCGCAAAGCGAACAGAAACCACCCGGGGCGAGGACCAGGTCACCGTCCAACTGTACAGCCGGAGAACCTAGCAGGAAGAACTCATCCGAAGGCCGGTGGATCTGGCTAATCGAAAAATAAATGAAACCTTGAGGTGGTTGAGTTTTAACCACTGGCGTAGGTACTGAGCACGAAGCCATGACACCTATTTAGAGAGGGGGTGGGTATCAGGACCCACCCTCTATTTTCGAAGTTTGATGTTCACCATTTGGGATAATGTCATCCAAAGAGTTTGCTCCATAAGTGTTGCTATTTTCTCTCGCAATTCTAACGCCCGTTGTCCGTACCCTCTGCGTTAAATCTCGTCACGGTATGTCCTAATTTTGCCTTGTTACAGATGATCTAATTTTTTAAACTTCTTCACATATCAAGCCAGCGTGTTGTGTTCCATTTTGAAAGCAGCGAAAAGGAAAAAACTGGAAATCAGTACATTGCCTGTTTGCACGCAATCCCGTTTGCATATATATATATATATATATATATATATATATATATATATATATATATATATACAGACTGCGTTAACTGGTGACGGTTCATTCCTGCCAGCTGAACCAGCAAACAAACACCACTGCCCCACATTACAAACAGCCTGATAGCCGCTCGCACGGGCAGCAATCCCGTCAGCCTGAGTGCAGGCGAGCACTCGTGCGGCCAGCAGTGCCGTCAGCTTCTTAGTGCAAGCAAGCACTCGTACGGCCAGCAGTGCCGTCAGCCTCTTAGTGTAGGCAAGCGCTCGTACGGCCAGCAGTGCCGTCAGCCTCTTATTGCAAGCAAGCACTCGTACGGCCAGCAGTGCCGTCAGCCTCTTAGTGTAGGCAAGCGCTCGTACGGCCAGCAGTGCCGTCAGCTTCTTAGTGTAGGCAAGCACTCGTACGGCCAGCGGTGCCATCAGCCTCTTAGTGTAGGCAAGCACTCGTACGGCCAGCAGTACCGTCAGCCACTGTGTGTAGGCGAGCACTCGTAAGCCAGCGGCGCGGAAAGCCATTGAGTGTAAGCGAGCACTCGTGCGGCCAGCCGTGCAGTAAGCCACTGAGTGTAAGCGAGCACTCTCACGGCCAGCGGTGCAGTAAGCCACTGAGTGTAGGCGCGCACTCTCACGGCCAGCGGTGCAGTAAGCCACTGAGTGTAGGCGCGCACTCTCACGGCCAGCGGTGCAGTAAGCTCCTGAGTGCAGGCGGATACAAACTGCCCACCTGACAGGCCGTCCTCGGACGAGATCATTCTCCGAATCCCTCGGCTGTGGAACAACACAAGCCGAGTGCGTCGGTGCTGACCTGTTTCGCCGATCCGTATTGACTCTGCGAAGAAAATAGAGTCGATGATTTTTCAACCCGCGTTTTGAATGGTGCCGCAAACGCATGTGCGGTCCCCACGGTACAGGCCCGAATACCTTTGATCATCAGTTTTCATTTATTTGCGTTTGTTAGTGGGTTAATCAGTGAGTAGACAGGGGCATTGATAACCTTGGTGCCTAATTGTGAATATACGGGGTCACATGCACGTATGCTGGCCATTATCAGTTTTACTTGCATTTGGTACGCTTGTTCAATATCTCAAGGTTTCCAAACACCACCTCTGTCACTTGCGGAACCATCCCAGAAAAAGTAGACCACTGGCGATCACAGTTTGACGGTGGTCAAAGTTATATTGCTTGGCTGACCTGAAGAATTGGCGTGTTTGCAGTACTGCAGGAGGGGCTGAACAGACCCGGTGACACTGAAGGTCGTGCGTTCAGTGCCCTTGGGGCATGCAGCAGGCGGCAACGCACCTGACGTGACGTTCCCCATCTGGTCACTGTTAAGACCACAGAAGCAGCTCCCACTGTGGAACACAAAGCATGTGTATAGCGCGTAAAAACATGAAACCAACCTTGTCCAAAACAACGCTAAAAATTTAGATATCATAAATATCGATACAGTAAGATTGATACACATACATATATACATATATATATATATATATATATATATATATATATATATATATATATATATATATGTATGTATATATTGTGTCTTTGTGGTGTTCCCATTAGGAGTGTTTCTTACATGTACGAAAATGAAAATAGGATTCCGTCCTACTTCAATTAGTCATGCTTCATTTATGTTCTCCGTACCAAAAGATGCTTTCCAACAGTAGTGCACAATTTTTCGTCCTTTAAAACTCAAAACTTATTTCTGGTGCAATTTAGTCTTCTCCGACGATGAGATAGGATCTCGAAACGTTAGAATGGAATGAGTGATGAATATATGAGTAATTTTGTGCGAACCATACTTAATCTAAGCGATGACGCCAAGTCAAAGGCCCGGAAAATAGAACGATGCATCAAAACGCTCGTCAATGCTGAGTCAGCAGTTATTTTTTAATCAAACATATATATATATATATATATACATATATATATATATATATATATATATATATACATATATATATATATATATATACAGATATCCCATTGCCTCGACTAGACATGCCATGTACAAATGGTACCGTGAGCGATTGGAAATTTATAGCGTTGTTTTGGATACGGTTCATTTAACTTACATATTTTGACACCGTCCTCGCTCAGCAAAGGCCATCAACTGTGCAAGAATTGCACCAAAATGACATCATATGAACCATTCTAAGTTGCTTGCTAACGCCCTTGAAGTTTCAACTACGTATGACAGGGGAAAGTTCCGTATCTCAAACCGCTTTGATTGGGTTGAGTCGATTTTGGTCTCAAATTAAGTGCTACATATGCTTGGTACCATGAGGATAAAGCAATTTAACGCGCGCAAAATGTGTCAGAGATCTGCAAACTGTCTCAAATACGCATGTTTCTTCTTCCATCGCCACATTAAGGCATCCACTACATTTTACGCTGCTTATCATATTTGTTATGGCGAACTGGTAGGTTTCAACCGCTAGTCGTTTTCGCGATAAAATAAACTTCATTCCACTACAGCCCCTATGATCCCTCATGGTTGTCAGTTTGCTAAACAGTGTCTAAATGTCTTTACTTATGATCATCAGGAACGTCTAGATTGCGTTTCTAGCTGCAGGCAGGGAAGTGATCATGATTTTCTACTGAGATGATATCCCAGCTTGGCTTCTTTGCTACAGGATTCATGATGTCAAACGTTCATTTTTGTTGTAGCATCGATCCATGCAAATCGTGATAGTTATTTGTGCAGTTATTCGACTAGCAGTAAACGGCCCCTATTAACAGTCTGCGTTGGTAATTGTTGTGTAAATGCATTTCAGTTTAGTTATCAGCGTCTTTCCCGCCTCACCCCGCCGTGTCGTTCACAATTTTCACCTTTATCTCTACCTTTAGCTTCTTTCCTTCGTACCTATATTTACCTTTACGTTTACAACCTTCACCTTTACCTTTATCTAGTGTTGGGCTGCCCAAAGCTCCATGACGGAGGTTAAAGCGAGTGTTTCACATTTGTAGGGGGTTTTGAGCTGAACTAGCTATCTCAAACATCATTTGGTACAGTTCGCGGCCCTGTCCTTCTTCTGCCCTAAACCCTTCAAGTTTCTGAACTAGGCACCCACGAAGATGTGCAGACTGTTTCGGGGAGACCATTTCAAGGTCGCTAAGGCATCTATGACGCCATAATAACCCATCGAAATCGTGCCATTTCATTAGTCATGCGGCGATCAAAGCCAAGAAAAAGTATAATTGTCAAGTCGTTCATATCTGGCGTTCGTGGCGCAAATTTCAGATATAACGGCCGTCAGTTGGCTCTCAACAGTTGTTGTGTAGGGTACCATGGCTTAATCAAATAATGACGTATTGAGGAACTTTCTTATTTAACAGAGAAATTGTATTGTCCAGGACGATCTCTTCCTCATAAAAGTATACCAATAGTTATAGATGGGCTTATTTAATCATATCTAATGCTTGCTCCAATATTTTCAAGTGCGGAACATTCGCCTTAATTTACGAGCTGGCTAACATTTAAATTTCACCAGCGTTCGCCGAGTTCTCAACATTTACATAGCATTCCTCAAGGGAGTATCCCAGTTACGCACGATTTGATCAGTAACACCAGTTCTCTCAAAATCCTTCTAAATGGCTTAGACTTCCGGTTTGAAGCAGCCGACCCTGCGTGAGAAATCTCATCTGACTCACTGCTCACCACTATGAATGTCATGCACTTCATTTGCCTTGCTGTTGCCAACGTGCGTACTTTGTAATGTTTGCAACAGCTCAATGTTTTCAAATGTTTGCACAATAAATTAGACGAGCTATAAAAGCTTGGAACGCTGCTAAGACCAGAAGATATGCGAACGTGAAGCTTTTATCCCGCCAATTCAAGAAACGTCGTACTGTGGCTTTTGGTTTCTCCCCAACGGCGTTTACTACAGTGACTATTTTCGAGGCGCACTTTAACTTTGGAAATGGGAGTATGCATGATCCGTGTGACGGAATGTTTCAGATTTCAACCTATGTGCTCTTCGGTAACAGGCCCTTGCACGCTGGGCCAACCACAAACGGTCTGTTATTCGCACCACTAGAGGTGCGCACGGCCATTGTCATGACGACGGTGGTCGCGGCTGCAGGGAGGAAGGGAAGTGCTGCAACAAAGCACTGACGGCTCAATTTAGGCTCGAAGAATAATTGAAATTGGCATCTTTGTTATGTTTTGACGGTGCTGCTTTACCACTTCCCAGTGCTATTTTTAGACGCAGCTAGTCCTGAGGTTTCGATAGAATATTGTTTTGAAATACGCCCGAAATGTGGGACACCCCTTTCACTGGTTTCTGCATCCGGAGGGAAAAAAACGTTAGAATATGAAACATTTGGTGTTGGCGATCCGGCTAAATTACACTACACATGCATAGTTCACTTATCCAAACAGGCCGCATTGACGGTGTGCCAAAAAGAATAGTATCATGATACGACATTGATTAGCCTGTTAGCGAAATAATGCGATATCATCCCAGATAAGTTATTTTTGCGATAATTATTGTAGTTGCGTCGGCAGATGCATACGTAATTCGATTCAAAACCCAGTCAAATGCCTTACAAAATTAACGGCTGGGGAAATATTCTTAAAATCTGAAATGTGTTCGGAATCTTCGTCCTAGGCTGGACGTACAAACTCCGTAGGTCCTGGTTCAAACATTTTTATGTTATGTACGTTCCTGAGACTCAGTCGGTGTTCATGGTGCCTGATGATCGCGGTGAGTAGTTTTCTAAGATAGTGTCCGGTGCGGGTCATCGTTAACATCCGGCGCAATCAATTTACGTCGAGTCAAATCGGGAACAGACGGAACGGGAGACAAGACCAGAGCATGACAGGACGGGTAGGCTGGGCTGGCGAAGCAGTCGGATGAAACAACTCGTTCCTCCCCTGCCGAGGAATTATGAAGGATGGTGCCGGATGTCAGAATTCAGGCAGTACATCATCGTGGAGGGGCGGCAGTGTCCAGCCTGGTGCTGCTGATAGCCGCGTGGGAAAAACCCGTGAACGCTCTTCACGGGACGCTCACCAGTGGTTACGATCATGAGAGACGACATTGGCTGCTTTACATCTGCACACCGTTCTGCCTACCTATTATGCCGTTCCTCCAAGCAGATCAAGCGGGTTCAAAGCTCTTTCCTCACCCTTCTAAGATGGCCACGAAGAGCTGCTCCTTATCCAGACAGTGGCAGAGACATTTCAGGTGGTTGTCGGCGCTGACGTTGGCGGATTTCCAGTAGGTTTTGTTCGCCGGTCCCACGTAGCACGTTCCATTCACTGCGGGCTTTACTACAGCGCGGGCGCAATGCATCCCAGTTATGACAAGTCGCCGGGACATCGTATTCTCGACGCGCCAAGTGACGTCCCGGCGTCTCCGGGGCAGGCAGGTGTTACAACTACTCAGCACCTCGCGACTGGCTACAGCTGGACGGGAAGCGTTCAGGCCGTCCCAGCAGGCGTGAAGAGCGTGTCATGTCGGTGGCTGCGCTCTCTGAGTGCCGTGACACGTGCGGAAAATGACACGCATTTTGGGGAGGGGCGAACCCAGATTGTTTCAACTACTCAACACGAGCCCAGCGTCTTTTGTTTGGAACGAACTGGTACCAAGTCCCGATGTAACCCCGCCACAGTGATTTCCCAACAGGTCCACCTGTGATCACGTCACGCGCAGACGCGCTTACTCAGAAGTATCGTGCCGTTGAAGTACTCAGTCACGCGGCGCCGTCTCTCTTGGCCGCCGTCAAGCACCGCCCTGGCCACCCGCGACTGCACGCCAGACTGCTTGGCTGGATCACGGAGGACAAGGGTCAGTCGCTTCTCCTCTTGCAGACCTGGTAAGTTACCGCATTTGATATGCATTGTTACCAGATCGAATGGGCCCAAGAACAATGTTGTGGATAATTAACTTAACGGTTTATTGGGAGACATGAGGCCATGACCATAAGGCTCAACCAATTAGCGATGCGTCCATTTGGCTGCGTGTTATGTGAGTGTATACATTTAAGTACGGTACAGCAGTGTGCAGACTTCACCAGATGTGCGTGAACAGAGAATGCCAGAACAGTATTGAGCACTTACCGACCACTCGGGTATGAACGAGTTGCCGCTTCTTAATTCGTCGGTATGTTGCAGGATACATTGAACGGCCAAGGAATTCGGTAACTGCGCTGGAACTACTGTTCTGGGCCGCTGGAACGAAAGAGCTGTTTCAATTGACAACACCCAACGCAAGTATTGCAGGCCATCGCAACTATGACAAATTACAAGTAGTTGTAAGCCGCATAAAAACATAATCTGTCGCGGATCTGCAACTTATATATGTAGGAAATGCTCGGAGTACGCAATCGGAGATCGCGGATTGAATTGGAGAGCTTTCGAATCATGGGTTGGATTGATGCACTGTCAAATAATTGGTATTGATGAACTGTGGCCATTGACATTGATAAATAAATCCATGGATTTGACAGAACCAGAAAACACAATTTTTGTTTGGTGAATAAGCCATTTTAAATGCACACACAAGTTTACTCAATTTTACAAATTTAAACGGGCTAAGCACCTGAATGTCACTTTCTTGAATGTGCTCATGTTTGCTATTTTCACATGCTCTCCTGCACTAGGCTGAAGCGGGGCTTGTACAGATGGGGCGGAACTATTTTATTTATGTCGTATTACGCAAACTAGACAACTCATAATTTCCAAAAAAAAACATGGAAGGTGAAAACAGTTCATAACGAAATGCTTGGAAGTTAGTTTAGTGGTCTCCGGGTATGTGTTCGTGTCTGGGCGGGATCTGAACAAACAACTGTTTGGTCTCAAAATCGCGAGCCTTCAATTACGAGGCCAGCCACTCGCATACAAACATAATTATCTAGGAAAGAGCCTGCTGGAATTCTACCTATGACGGAGAATGCCTACGTAGCTGCGAAAAAGCTTCCTTTCTGGCCATTACTTCTTCCAGTATAATTTATACCAAACCATGTTAAGGCGCCACACGGCACCATGCATAGGAGATAAGTATCCTTGGAGATAAATATCCCATCGTGGTAGACTAAAAAGCCTCATAACTGAACTAAATGAACACTTAGATGGAGAAAGTGCGAGGGATACGAAAGGCTTGCCCGCATAAAGGTCAATGGACAGACACGCACAGGCAAGGATACATGTTGTGAGGAGGAATGACGTCAGTTGCTTACGCAGCTCTACACACGGAGCGATTGAGAACTAGAATCCAAATGCTATGCCCCGATACCGCCTGGAGTATTCCGCAGGCGTCGAGGGTTTTGGCTTGGTAAAAGCAGCCCTGCTACCTCAGAACCTTGCTGACAGTCAGGAAAAATCGAACGGTAGTGGCCAGTCCTCTGCTGTCTGCTTGCAGGAGCTGTTTAGTTGAATATCACATATGGATGACATCACGAGCCGCCGATTATGTATCCCGCCATGGTGTTCAGAAAGGTGAAACATGAAATGTCGGAATGGGTCAAAGTGAAATCACACACGGCCGGCTCACGACAACGATGGGATTTCTCTGATATTATGGCTCATCTAACTTAAGCATAGTAGCAACTGTTTTGAAAGTAAGTGAGCTGTGTTGACCCGTCTATTTACGAAAGGTGCGAGCTCTTTTAGCCTGAAGTTTGTAACTCACGTGACAACAGGTGGTGAGCTGGTGTGACATGTCCTGTCACTGATCCCCACCGACAAGCGGTTAAGCCAAGTGATGGCTTATCTCAAGCAGTTCCAAACGGTGAAGTTTGTTGCAAGACACTAGCTGTCTAAGCTAAACTAGATGTGTAGGCATTCACTGCTGGCGTCAAACTTCGGTACCTGACCTTGCGTCAAATTGTGTTGGTTCAGAATGCATAATTTTTTCGTTTCACACGTACAGGAAATATGGTGGAAGCCTTGGCCCCATGGTTCAGGAGTTATATCAAAAGCTTGGTGGGGTTACTTTAAACGAGTGGTACGGAATGCAATATTTGGTTCTAAAGTTATTACAGGTACTGGAAAAAGCGTTAGGCAGCAATGCAAGCCTTTGGCGATAGCCACTTGTATGTTTGAAACATATTGATAGAATTTTGTGCGACACTAACTCGACATAGGTGCATGTGACTGCCGCTAACATTTGCGGTAACGTCAGCCAGCGTTTAATGCCGCTAGCGCTATTGAATTCCACGAGCAACTCCCACTTGCACACTTTCTTACTACCGCAATAGCGTCAACAATCTACCAAAACCTAGTTAGTTACATTGAAGACGTGGGCTTTATTTATAACAGCAATGCGCTTTGATTTGTTGACCAGTCTTGTGTACTTCGTTTTTACTCACCGGTTTCTCTGTTCAGCGACTTGTCTGGTTCCGTCAAAAAAGCCTTTGCCATGATGTAGTGGGTTCGTTTGTTGGAGGTGATGGTGATATTTTCTCCTGTAACTTTTTAAAACATTTCGACTTGTTAACTAAGCAATGTGAAAGACATGACACTTCTAAAACCACCGCTTAAATGCGCGTTTAAGAAAACAAATGCTCGTAAAGGAGGGACTTCATGAAAAATGAAAGTTAAAGTCCTTGTAAAAAACAAGGGTGGGTGTATCTTGCAACTGGGGATGAATATTGAACAGAAAGAAGCTGGAAATGGTAAATTAAGACAAACGTAATTGTAGGGCTGATGGCGGGCAACAACACAATAGAGCGTCCAGGCAGGCAATGCAAACGCCCATTGTATGCCCATAGGTACAATCCGTAAGGATCTTATCTTTGTCATACGTACGCGCGTGCATACATCACGGCATATAAAGATTCCTTAGCTCTGAATAAAAGGGCTGCAAACATATATATTTAATTGTGACAAACCTGTAAGGGAGCGCTGACGATGGGTTTCTTTACTGTCAGTATTTTCACCGTTGTAGGTCACATTTTGGGATGATTCCGGATGTTCAGAGCTGTTGGTAGCTGGTCCTAGAACAGAACATCATTACTTTGTCAAGCAACAGCCATATGTGGCAATTTTTCATCGAGTTGCTTTGCTCTTGGTAAGTGCTATTCTGAGTGGAAAAAGCATTGACACGACCGATAGTTAACCTACCTGGCATCCATGCTTGTTTCACGTTCTTGCCAGTGGTGTTCTCGAATTTTGCCTCTTTTACGTCATGGTTCCATTCAAAGGTCCGAGGCCGGAAACCTGAAAAGCGAATATTTGTGATTAGTTTAAGGTGACGCCTGTACTTTTATTTTTAAAACGGGCTTCTCCAGCTACACGTACGGGCTGACAACTTAACATTCCAATTCGGTTGCGTGAGCAACCTAGAGTGACTATGTAATCCATCCTTCACAACGTGCTGGATGCTGCCCACATTTAATTATCATTATTTGTTACCAGGGAAACAACTATACCAAATACATGAAATGCATGAAGGGCATTGCTACAAGAAGGCTGATCATGCATGAAGCTGTTCTCGGACGCAGCGTGCTTTTTTCTAGCTTCTTGGACGAGAGGGAGTGTAGTAGTCCCAGAGCGCTACCTACCTTCCGATAAGAAGTACTACTTAATTTCAGGAGTGCAAGAAAAATAATTATTGTCGGGCAGGTAAGTTACTGAACGGCGTCTCTTTATTTTGGAGGCGTGCAACACGAATAAGTCATTCCTTCCAGATACTGTACGGTTGTAAAGCTAGGTTAACTCATTCAATTTTCAGTTTTACAGCTTCCAGCTCAGTTTCATCTTCATCTTTGCCATTCCGCTCTCATCTGCAATTTCATTAGGTGGGAGCAAACGTTATGGTTATTTGGTAGTTTGTATTAACCCTCCAAAAACACAAATTAAAGTAAAGAATTAACGAAGACATAGGGAGTTCATACTCTTTCAGCAAATGATGTAATGTATCTGACCCTTGATAAGCTGTTGATGCTCCAGACGGCGCAAAAAAGATAAATTCAGGACATTATGTCGTGAGCTGGATTTTGTGATCAGTACAACTTTAAGAGTTAACATTAACGCCGAAATCTGAATCGTGTCTATGTATGCACAGAGCAAGGGCACCAGGTACCTTAAAGTCCAAGACACCCCCGCGACTCCAGCCGCTTGCACGCGTCGAGTTTGGTTTGTTTACAAGATGCATCACGATCGGCGCCAGTGTGCCAAATGCAAGGTTTTCACACATCCCCAATTTTCGGTCTCGCCACCACATCACGAAAGGAGAGCCTGGTGCAAACACCAGCAAGGCCTGGTAGAGAATTTTGCTTCAGGTATTTCTTTTATCCGAAGAAACTTGACGACCAAATTGCATCACTCCCGAAATGCAGCAGTGAAAAATTCAATACGTGTCTTCTGAATAGAATTTACAAGATGAATATCACAATTTGAGCACTTATTTTAACATATTTTAAGCCAAATCGGCTGATAACAAAACTTTTCCAAAAAAGTTTCAGTCTTTATATTCATCTCACTACTTTTGTTTTTCCTGGTATCATACGAGTGTGATACCACTTTAATTTTCCTTCCTTTCCCACTGCCTTTAGAGGTACCATCTGTTGCTTAAATTGTTGACCAATTCATGTGCAAGATGCTCCAACTGCAAATGTGCACGTATTTTGTACATAAATCGGATTAATTCGCCAGCCGCCCAAACATGTTTGATATGCAAGTGAACAATTCACCGGGAATGAAAGAGACAATTTACAAAACTTATTTTTACCGCCATTTTTGCCCTCTTAAACCCTCGGTTAGCCATCTTTGGCTCATGGCGGTGCTCGATAATGATAAATCTAAGCCTTTCGAGTGTCTCACCAGGCTCCCTGACAAGGCTATCCTTATGCTGCCATGTATGCTGCTTTGGGACAGACCTGACGCAGCTAACACAGAAGTGTTTGATGGCGAAATTCTGCCTTCCGGAAATGTTTATCATGCACGCTTCTTACTTATTTCGCATTTTAATCTCTTAGATTGGTGGACGTGATTGCTATTTATGTTTGGGGGGTGGGTGGGATGACTCTGTTTGTCAGCAAACTGTGCAAAGTGTGGTACTGACTTTTTGTTTTGGGGGGCCAGGGAGAAGCGCGCCCTGAAAAAGCCAGTAAGTCTCCCGTGGACCAAGTAATTGCTTACCTCAACCGCTGTCAACGCATGATTTGTAACCATAACTAGCCATTTGCTGTCCTAATGCATCGAACTTTGTCTAAGACACGTTGTGATGCCACAAGCATGCAATGGGCTTATTTCGTTCCACATTCTTGATTATTTGTCCCAAATTTCTTGAAGTGGTCCCTCATGGTTGCTTTAACCAGATTTTTTCCATAGTCGTCATGGTTTGGTGACTGACAAATGACTACTATATATATGCACTATATTTTTAACACTGATGCTGTAAGGTGCAGAGCAAATATAATATGAGGTAATATCGACATTAAGCAAATAGACCATTGCATTGAAAATGTGAAGCCAACATCACAATTACGTCATTATATATGAGTTAACAGGTCTAAATAGATGACTTTGCTGCAGCTGAAAATGCAAGCACCAAATTGGCATGGTCATCTGAAAGTTATGTTACTTTTGGAGAAGAGCGATTGTTTTGTGGAGCATACCCATTGTTGCTCTTGACAGAGGTTAACCATGGCGATCAGAATAGGTTGTTCAAGTTATTTGAAGTGTTTTCATTTGTGTGTTGTCAACTTTGTCTGATGTCAACAAGCATACACAAATGAACTGAATACAAAGGCAAGCTGAAACCAGCCAAAAAATGAGCTTTATCATGTTGTTATCATAAGTGCTGCTCTCAACAGGTAGGTGAGTTGAGATGGCGTTCAACATATAGGCTACTCTAAGTAAGGTTAAGTTGGTTAAGTGCATGGCAAGTGACAATAGGAATTGCGCAGGTATCAGTAACTCGCAACTGCTGTTGTGATACCAACAGGTTAGACAGGATGAGATGAAGTAAGACCTCCCTAGGTTAGACATAGTTAGGCTACTTTCATGGAAATAAACATTGGTATTTTGTAAGCCACACTGACAAAATGTTTGTTTTCCCTGACCCTATCTTAACAGAAGCCAAAGGTATGTGTGTTGTGCTTGACTTGGTGATGACTTGATGTTTAGGAGTCCAAGGTTTTTTTTGTTTAAGAGCTTTATGCTTGTTGAATTTTCTGTTGTTGTTGAATTCCTTTGCTTTGTATTGTGTTTAAAACGCTGCGGAAGGGAAGTGCAAAGTGCAGCATCAAATTTTTGGTGTTACTGAATTGCGTTATGCTTATTACACTGTCATGAAGTTGCTATGCTTTAATGTATTCTGCTTCACGTTAATGGCCTAAGATGTTAAGAAACAAAACAGTTTTGTCAGGTTTATGATATTACGTCCACGCCACCCTGAAATTGATGTCTGCTGAAGCATCATTCACTAGCTCATAAGTTTCATCTTTTGTAACTTGAATTTTTCACTCCCGGGCAGCCTTTTTGCGATGAAATTTTTTGCTCCCACCCTAGTTCAAAAGCACTTCTGGCTCAATGGGATCCATTGCTGTTGAATAGAAACGCGCCGTGTAACGAGTACTTTTCATCAATATAGCTGAATTACGTCGTTGCCACACGACAACACGCTGAGAAAGTATAAAATTTTGACTCTTACCGGCAGACTTTTCATTCTTCTCAACAAGGAGGAATCCTTGCGCTGCTTTTCCTTGTGAAGAATCCATTTTCCACTCGCGAACAGTCACGTTGCCAGCTGTGTCAGTTGATCCGCACTCACATCCATTTCTGTGAAAAACAAACGCCGATAAATGGATTCGCCAAGGCATTGTTAACATCTACAGCAGAACCGTCCGAGACCACGCAGCATCTCGATCACAACACATGTGCTCAGTATTTCTTAAGGTTGAAAATGTTTTTTTCAAGTCGCATTTCCCGGCTTGCTCTAAGTGAATAAGATCATAAAGTTTTGTAATAAATTTATCTCTGGGAAATATTTCATTTATGAAGATATTCAAGGAACCATCAAATGAGATGATATAAGATGAATATACACACACACACACACATATATATATATATATATACCACTTCTGGTGTACTTTTTAAGTGGAAAAGATCGCTCCAGACAGCACAGATGTCTGTTAAGAAAATATGCTTCTCAAGACGTCATGGTTTGATTACGTCATCGTAAATAATACAATTTTGATTGAGAACCAACTGACGGTCGTTGTATTTAGAAACCGCCATCACGAACGCCAGATTAATTAGATTTTCTTAGCCTGGCTCGCCGCATGGCTTATAGGATGGCAGGAGTTGAAAGACGTTATTATGACGTCATGAATGTCAAGGTGACTCTGAAATACCCTCCCCCGATATACCTTTTCCCATCTTCTCGGCCATTTAGCTCAAAAACTAGAGGGGCTTTAGTCTATGGAGGGCTGGATTGTACACAGCGCCGAAAGCTCTTCAAGATGGCTATTTCCGTTCAAAGCCACATATAAATGTAGAACACTCCCTCTAACGTGTAGCAGATAAATCGGGCCACACGTATATATATATGTACGGTGCAGCCCAGGCACGCCCACAAGCAGCTTTGTTGTAATGCAAACACGAATTTTAGACGGCGACACTACTGTGGCATGCTTTTTAAATAAATAAAAAATGTTCAAACACCGCCTGGGGTATTTCACGAACCGCCGCAAGCGGTCTCAGTATTTCAATGTCCAATCACCGGTTAAAGAAATTGAAACGTTAATCGATAGCCTTAGTCTTATAGTTTGCGGTTATCGTATAGGTCATGACATCATGGACTAAGACAAATATATTTTTTTGAAATTGGACGGTCTTCATACATCCGCAAGATCATCAGCAACCGCAGTAATTGTTTTCAGAAAGCCCCAATATCACGACATTTGGGTGCTTGTAGTTGTAGCACGTCGCATACTTCACAGCTTGCTGGCAACGGAGAGGCCTTCGACTTATGCGTTAAAAGCGTACCATATTGTTAACGATCCAACGGTGAAGGCCCCTGGCAGAGTTAACGGAACCGTTCCACCTTTGAAGATATTGAAGCAAGCGTCAGATAAAATGCAATAATCTCGCTTATAACCATTGATATACTTTTAGGTGGAGAAGACTACTCTAGACACTGCAGTTGCTCTACTTGGTAAATATGCTCCTCAATGCGTCATTGTTTGATTACGTAGTCGTATCTTGCAGAACATTGATTTAGAGGCAATTGGCGGCAGTCGTGCTCACGAACGTGCACACTAACGCCATATTTGAATGATTCAACAATCATATTTTCTTGGTCTGGATTGCCGCATAGCAAAGGAATGACGCGATCTAAATGACGTTATTATGGCGTCGTAGACGCCTGGATGACTGAAAGAGTTCTCCCGAAATGGTCTGCACATCTTTGCAGACGTAAAGCTAAGAAACTTGATGGGTTTAGGTCTTAGAAAGGACAGGACTGTTAACAGCACCGCATGATCTTCAAGATAGCTATTTTAGTTCAAAAGCCATATAAATGTGGAACACTCCCTTTAAGTCAGGTGGGGCTCCGGTCAGGTCATCGGCTATGGTTGACTGCGGTAGGGGATATGGATTCCGGGCAATATGACCTGTTGAACCCAAATTGGCCTGCTCAGAAGTTTTCAGTTTGCTAAATGCATTGGATTACTAAGCAATTTGCCACAGCCTAAGACACCGCGAACAATTCTGCTTTGTCATTAATAAGTGGACCTGACATGACCTTTGTTAGCGATTAAATACGTTCCCGTATAACTTCCCGGACTCTGAATAAGGTAAAGCTAAACCGGTCGATGCAACATATTTTAACACAACACAGTTGTCAAATTTAAGTCTAAGCAGTCAGCCAAACTCCAACACATTGGATGAATGCAGTCAAATTGACATTAATGTCGAACACGTTGATGTGATCCCAGCATCGTTAGTCAGCTCCCAGTGACGCCTTGGTAGATGCAGATGCAGCGCTTCTCCAGCTCGCGCGCGTCAGTGAGATGTCCACCAATCTTCGACTCACACTCCGAGCAGCATGAGTCGCGTGCCTGCCAGGTCGCGACAGGCGACGAAGCAGTCGACCAGGCTGGTGCGGCCCGGCTGCGCGCGCCAGCGCACCGACGCCGGACGCTCCGCCACCCAGAGCACGCGGTGGCCAGCTGGCGGCGCAGCAGACACCGGACGTCAGTGACTGAGGACCCTCCTCCCCGGGCTAACTCGACTGGGTCGGGCCGGACGTGTTACACGCTAGACATTGTGTGGAGGCTGCGATGGCATGAGGTAGCTCGGAATACGGATTGTCTTAGCGATGCTATGAACGGTAGATGTGAGAGCGAATGCGTTACAGTGGCAGGGAAACGTAGGAAGTGGAGCGGGAAAATGACGGCAAGTTTTTAGATACATCACACATAGTTGCAGGCATGAAATATTTGGAATATCTACAACATAAGCCTTGAATGACATTTGGGACATACTTAAAAGCATACTGTGTTGAAATAAAATAAGTGAAAGTGAAATAAAAAAACATACTCATGCCCAGCTATGTACTTTGATATCATCAGTAAGTGACATAGCACCAAAAGGGTATGGTAATAAATACATTTTGACCATTAGCGGTGTGAATCACACGTTTCACGTTTTGGCACAGCACTTTGTTTTCATTGTAGCCCCAGATATCATTTCCGGAATGCAATATATTGGTGGGACACTTAATACGATATCTTGGGACTTCCCCGACTGGGTGATGATTCAACCTGTCAGATAATTGCGGTAACTAGCACGGTACGGATTCAAGGCCTCTGAAGTGCAATGTAGAAATTGCAAGTGATACGCTTGCCGTGAACACTTTCAGAAGTCAATTTTGTACCGTCATTATGGCCGTAAAAACATTACACGTTCAATGACCGCATGTCCTGCTGCTCTGGTGTCATCGCCACTCGTTCACAGCCCGTGCGAGGAGATGGAAAAATATGCTGCTGAGCTATCAGTACTGGACACACGTTTGGCCCACCATCTGGCCGCTAGCCGGTCATACCTCCGGCCCTTCATCTCACCACTAGCCGGCCACACCCCTGGCCCGTCACCTGACCGCTAGCGGGCCACACCTCCGGCCCGTCATCTGACCTCTGGTCGGCCACACCCTGACACGTTATCTGACCGCTAGCCGGCCACACCCCCGGTCCGTCATCTGACCTCTGGTCGGCCACACCCTGACACGTTATCTGACCGCTAGCCGGCCACACCCCCGGTCCGCCATCTGACCTCCGGTCGGCCACACCCCAGCCCGTTACCTGACCGCTAGCCGGCCAGACCCCCGGCCCGTTATCTGACCTCCGGTCGGCCACACCCCCGGCCCCTTATCTGACCTCCAGCCAGCCACAACCCCGGCCCGTTATCTGACCTCCGGTCGGTCACACCCCCGGCCCGTTATCTAACCTCTGTTCTTCAGGGAGTCCAGGTTACGTCTCCACACACTGACGGTCAGGACCGAGTAGGAGTCGTCGCTGCCGTGGCCCCTCTGGCAATGGGACATCGGCAGGCTTCGGAAAGTGTCACCAGCGCCGCCGGCATCGCCACACCGACACCCATCTCTGCGGGACATTGGAAACTCCATCACTTCCTGGCTTTCAGCGTTCAGCGTTCTTGTACATCGTAGCACAAAAGCTGAAAGCTTTTTCGTTATGATATGACATTCTTGGTATGCGTTGATACCTTTGCAGTTACAACTTTTACTATGTTCACATAATACACAAAAGTATATATAGATATATAAGCACATACATATATATCATACACATAAGCATATACATAGCATACATAAGCAAAAGCATATACATATACATCATTAGATACATGGAATCAGATATTTGCGCATACATGCATATGTACACACACACACACACATATATATACATATATATATATATATATATATATATATATATATATATATATATACTACATATGTGTGTGTGTGTGTGTGTGTGTGTACAGAATCGGACAGATCTTGGTTAACAACGGTTTTCCAAATTCTGACGTTGAAAACAAAATACCATGACATATGACAAGACACTTTGACAGCAAACCATGACAAGACATCCAACCAACCGTCGAACTCTATTGTCAAAATCAAATGACATCTGCCCACGAACAAGGCGAAAAAGCTTTACAGGAAATAATCTCTCGACATAATGAGAGGATCCCTAACTTTCTTATGAGACACAGCCCAGACAAACCCTACAAACTAAAATGTACCCATGTAGTGTATCAATCAAAATGCAACATCGAAGGCTGCAAACATCGTTCGATGCACTACCTTGGTGTGACCACAACGGCACTCTCACGACCCCTAACAATGCACTTACATGACGGGGCACCTCTGGACCACATGCGACACGAACACGACCGGACATTGGCACAACAACTAGCAGACAACACTGACATTTTACGGGGCGTGCAATGACAGAAGACGCCTTCAAATTTGGGAAAGGATATGCATTAACGAACAACCCTAAACAGACAAACAACTTCTTGCACAACTCGTGAACTATTTGGTGGTGGCGGTCACCAGTATTGATGTGATTGTGGCCATAGTGTTCTCATTGCGTCTTTGAAGTGTTCCTGCTATGAGTGTATCTTATATGCATTAAAGTGAAAATAGGATTCTGTCTTACTTCAATGAGACCTGCTGCATTTGTGTTCTCTGGACCAACAGATGTTTTCCAATAGAAGTGCACGATTGTTGTCTTTTCCAACTCGAAACCTATTTCTTGTGCTATTCAGTCTTCTCCGACGATGAGATATGATTTTGAAACCTTAGAATGTAAAGATCGACGAATATCTGAGAAATTTTGTGCGAACCATCTTTAATCTAAGCGATGATGCCAAGTCAAAAGCCCGGAAACCACAACGATGCGTCAAAAAGCTCGCCAATGCTGAGTCAGCAATGGTATTTAATCAAACAGGTATAAAAGAAAGGATTCTGCCAAAATATTCCAACCTATCTATCTATCTATCTATCTATCTATCTATCTATCTATCTATCTATCTATATATCTATCTATCTATATATATATAGATATAGATATAGATATAGATATAGATATAGATATAGATATAGATATATATATATATATATATATCTATCGATCTATCTATCTATCTATCTATCTATATATAT
>NW_023596746.1:43604086-43733788 GCF_011947565.3 Pollicipes pollicipes
ATGTATCACATTGGTTGATCACCCTATGTCAAGCCTATGAGATAACAGCTTATATTCTATGAATGACTGGAAACAACCGATTTAACAACGCCAGAGGACTATCGACGGTGAGAATGCTGTTGCATCACAACGGTTATACCAGGGCTCACTAGTAATCGCATAAACAATCTTTAGCAAAAAAAAAACATTTTTGTTGACTCAACCTTACTATATTTACCATAGAAACAGCAATCTTTTGCCAATCAATTCATAGCAATGTTACAGATTTATTCATTTTTGCATGCAACTGTATTTTCAGTTACAAATAATAAAGAGAGTAACCACTGTGCACATCACATGATATCAATGTCAGGACTACAGCACTGCAGGTAAGGATAAGTCGACAATACAGTATTGACATCCTTAACGGCCCTTGGAAGGTTTCGGTATGGGATTCACGACAGTCTTCACAGCATATCGTACTTAGATATTGATAATCTGCCCTTAAAGCTGGCGATCGCTACGTTGCGTATGTCAAACAGCTAACCAAAGCTTTTCTTACGACCAGTACCAAGACAAAAAATCCACAAACAAGCAATTCACCAATCCGTCGTCTAACATAGCGCCCGCGACGGCAACGGCTTGTGGGCGCCAGCCTTGGTACTTTTCGAGTTATTCTTTATGTCTGGCTGCCAGATGCTCCCAGGTATTGCTGTCGTCACAAAACCATTCCATGATGATATCAAACAATGACGTAATGGGGCGCATTTTTACAAACTTTGAAATCTTGTTACTTAGGGTGCTTTTTGAAGTTCGCAAGCTACTAATAGTCACAAGTAAGCTTTTTCGGTCATACCTGAAGCTTATCTCAAAATTTTTAGATGTGGAACATTCCATTTTACCATGTGTGGACAATGGGACCATGGATAGTTCCTTCATATTTATTGGGGGCGGCTTCTGTACCGAAAAAATTCGGGTGCTGAAATTTCAATAGGCTGATATCTAGAGACTATTTCTGTTCCATAATTGCATGGTGTTTTTTTAAACTAAAGCAGCTATATGCAAGACCATTCCCTGCAGTTTGCAGTTATGCTGTTTTCAAGATTTCATTTCACTCTTTTCTGGGCCTGACGCTCACAAACTTGTGCAGTGTTTCGCGCTGCCTAATTTAAAGTCGGCCAAAAGATGTTTGAAAGGATCGCTGAGCACGCCTTTTGAGGAGCATGTCTACAAGTAAAACATTGTTGTCTAGAGCAGTATTTTGCACTTTTAAGCATATCAATAGCTACAAGTGAGTTTTTTGCACCGTATTTGATGCTTGTCGCAATGTCTCCAAACGTGGAGCATTCCTTTTAAGGTCTAATAATATATGGCCATCTACGATCACGTGACCTCAAATTGTTAAAACACATGGATATCTATGGAGACTGCAGCCCATCATGATCTAATTCGACATCTGTAAGGTCACATTAACCGATATCTTATGCCCGTTGACCAGTGCTTTCTAGCGTCGTGTGCTTTGCGGTCGAACCGTATGTAGTTTTCGATATCACCGGCCGAAGTCTACACAAAGCTTGACATGAATGACCGTGATTGCCGTGTGGCAGGTCACAGCCTACGATTGTTGATCTTGGTGTATCTTCACCGCGCCAGAGTATCCGATACCGCTCTTTTACTAGCATGGCGCATGTAGCAACACTGAAGAAAAACGTTTATTTCACCAGTTCCGCCTGGTTGACCAGGCCTAAAGTTTCGCATAACATGCCGAATGTCTTATTTTGGGGGTTTGCTACACATGGCTTTTTGGTTAGCTAGTAAACCTGCGAGACCCACGTTGTGCAGCGAAGGGAAGAGAAGCAGCCGTCGCCTGCGGGTTAAACACGACCGTAGCTGGCCTATTTCAACCCCGTTAACCAGGACAAGGGAACATTCCGCTTTTCAAGACGGAAGCCGATGGACAAATAGCCAAAAGGCAGACAGTGATTTTGGCTTAAAGACAAAGTTGTTGCCTGTATTTGTCTGCTCATGGCATGATCAATATACTGCAAGCTCCACCCACACGCCTAACTGGTGGCCGCACCTTTGCTTGAGCCGGCGTGGGCAGCATCCGCCCGGCTGACGTCGTGGTTGTCGCTGTCCTCCTCAGGCAGCAGTGCCTGTATGTCAGCGTCAGTCGACGACACATCTGTAGAATGAATGACAGTGCTGTAGACGGGGCCATGTGCAGTGAAACAACCCCTGATGCTCACGTAGGCGCCTGCGGCGCCACAGATACCGATACTGACGGAGCTGTCTGCAGCACCGCAGGCAGCGATGCTGACAGAGCCGTCTGCGGTACCACAGACACTGCTACTGACGGAGCTGTCTGCGGCACCGCAGGCAGCGATACCGACAGGGTCGTCTGCAGTACCACAGACTCCGATACTTACAGAGCTGTCTGCGGCACCGCAGGCAACGATGCTGACAGAGCCGTCTGCGGTACCACAGATACCGATACTGACGGAGCTGTCTGCGGCACCGCAGGCAGCGATACCGACAGGGCCGTCTGCGGTACCACAGATAATCGATACTGGCGGAGCTGTCTGCGGCGCCGCAGGCAGCGATACCGACAGGGTTGTCTGCAGTACCACAGACACCGATACTGACGGGGCGTGTGCGGCACCACAGGCACCGATACTGACGGATCCGTCTACTGGTCGTCGCCGTCATTGCTGTACAGAATAAGCTATCCATAGTTGCCAAAGCACTGTCGCGAACGGAGCCATCCAAATGAGCCGCTGTCATCCTGGCTTCATCACGCTGGCATATTGATTTCTCACGTATTTTGGCCGTCTCACCTCTCTCGGATCTGGTCATGCCTCTCAGACGTCCGGCTGTGATCTTCTCAGGAGTTCATTGCACTGCACACGACAACAAACATAATGCGTGCCGAGGAGCGGCAGCCCTGGTCACAATCGCGGCAGCGCACCTTTCTGCGTTATTACCTGGTGTCTTTAAAACGCAGTAATGCTTGACGGAATGGAAGATGTGTCCCTCCCCACAGTCCTCGGCGGCGTATCCTTCTCCGCGGCAACGGTAGAACCTCTGACGATCTTCAGGCATTGGGAAGTCGCCATTTCGAGCAGGACAGCGCTCTGGCGGATAAATGTACCCGATGGTTTTAGCACGCCATTGAAAAAATCTAAAATGGTGTTTGGTGAGGACCATTGGGCTTCCGAAATAGTACGATTGTTCATTTAAAATGAACACCTTTGGAAGCAAAAGGATTTAGTCGGAATATGCCTGTGATTGCACACAGCCATTGGCATGTCAAGGGCTAATATTTAACATTTTGTGCCAAACACTCCAAGGACACTCCGACATTGCAAATTAACAAATAGCATCCTAATTATTATCTATGTGTTCAGATGAACTACAATAGAGCAACGCCCCATCCGGAGACCGCGGACACCTGGCCCCTGAACGGCGCCTGAGCCAGCACGTCGACGGCCAGGGGCGTGGCCCCTCGGCTCAGCCGGACGCCTGGCACCTGACTGATGCCTGAGTCGACGGCCAGGGGCGTGGCCCCCTCGGCTCAGCCGGACGCCTGGCGCCTGACTGATGCCTGAGTCGACGGCCAGGGGCGTGGCCCCTCGGCTCAGCCGGACGCCTGGCACCTGACTGATGCCTGAGTCGACGGCCAGGGGCGTGGCCCCCTCGGCTCAGCCGGACGCCTAGCACCTGACTGATGCCTGAGTCGACGGCCAGGGGCGTGGCCACCTCGGCTCAGCGGACGCCTGGCACCTGACTGATGCCTGAGTCGACGGCCAGGGGCGTGGCCCCCTCGGCTCAGCGGACGCCTGGCCGCGGCCGTCCCTGAACTCGCCTCTGTGGACGTCCGGATGGGTGGCAGCGCTGAAGACCAGCTTCCCACGGTCGGGGAAGGCGACGTCATCTTCCTCGGCCGCGCGGTGCCGAGCAGCGGATACGGACACGACCGACAGGCAGTCGTCCATCACCTGCTCCGGCCCGCCTGAGATGATTCAAGTCAGCAGCGCGTCACAGACGTGGCTCCGGCGTTCATGCGCGCGCGCGTGCGTGCGTGTTTGTGTTGGTGTATAGCTTTGTGTTGGTGCGTCTGTGTGGTTTTGTGCTGTGTTCTGTGTTGTGTTTTGTGGGAGGGCCGAGCAGGCTGTGGTCCTCCCCTCTTCCCTGCCTGCCGGCAGTGGAGAGCAGCAGGATGCTATTGTGCCTAAAAATTTTGGGGGGCCCTTTCAAAGCTAAATGCATTGCAGTTACCCGCAGATAACCGACACGCATATCAAGGAGATCACACTAATTGAGCCAGTGAGTTTTAAATCGGGCTCAGAAGGCCTTTTTCTATATCAAGGAACGCGTTATCTGTGTCATGGGGCCAACGTTATGAATAAGGTGGCCAACCCTGCAGATTAATAGGTCCAATTTTGTGTCAAAGAGACGGCTTCTTTGCTGGTTCAGGAGGCCCTTGAACCAGCAAAGGGGCCGCCTCTTAAATCGGAACAGTTTTTTACGAACTAAAGAGCTGTGTTCCGGGTTAAGGGAACCCTTAATATTCATGAGGCCCCATTCGTGAAACAAGTTATTGCGTCAGATGACCACAGTTCCGGATCAGGGTGCCATGTTTTGGGAAAACAAGGTCCGTTGGCTAGATTTGGAGGTCGCTCGGTGAACCGGACGTATCTTGTTCTGGATAAAGAGGAGGCATTGCTTATATGCGTCCTTATATCATTTTCTGGAGCAGGTGTCCCTGTTTTAAAACAGAGAGACGCTTTGCTGAATAACCAGAATGCCTCATTCTGAATGTCAATTGGCATCGCATGTTTACTCGAAGAAGGCACGTGCACTGGGTCCCCCTGCCCCTTGAATACGACAAGGCCCGAGTGGTCTCGTCTCCTGTGAGAGGGCTCCACTCCGTCCAGGAGGCCCCCTGGAAAATCCTGCCCCAACTCAAAGTTTCAAGCGGTTCATAGCCTCTTGACAAACTCATGTGCATGTTTAATGCTCTGCATACCAATGACTTGTAACAGGTAAATTTCAGTTTTGCCGGGAAGTATGCTCGTTAAGGCTTTAAAAAAATGTATGATGCGCGCTTATGTTGAAAAGCTTGCCTCCTGTAGTGTCAGATATAAAGTTCTTGCACGGCAGCTTTACCAGATAGCACAAGATCTTAAAGATGATTTTGAAGCCAGCAACAGCCACCCCGGCTGGAACTGCATGCTGCTAGACAATACAAATCCAGAACAAGGCCTTCTGTTTGTTCAGTAGAGCGTCATTCTGTTCTAAAATGGGGTCACCTGCTCTAAAAACGGTATTATGGTGCATGCAAGGGCCTCCGAATCCAGAACAAGATGCTTCCGGTTCAGTGAGCGGCCTTCAAACTAGCCAAGGGGCCCCGTTTTCCAAAACAGGGCACCCTGATCCGGAACCGCGGTCATCTGACGCAAAAAAAGGCACCAGATGACCTCGGTTCCCAAAACAGGGCACCCTGACAGGACATCCCTTAACCCGGAACACAGGCTTTTGTTAGTTCGCAACGGGAGCCTCCTGAACCAGCAAGGAGGCCGCCTCCTTTACACAGCGTTGGACCTACTTAACTGTGTGATGGGCTACCTTGTTCATAACGTTGGCCTCATGATACAGATAACGGGACTTTCGATGAAGAGAAGGGCCTTCTGAGTCGAATTATTACTGGCTAGCTTAATTAGTGGGGCTTCCTTTATGTGAATTTTGCTTATCTACCGGCAGCTGCAGTGACACTAGTTTTGCAGAAGGGCCCCCAATGTTTTGAAGGCCAAAAACATACTCTTGCTCCCCGCTGCCGCGCAGGCATGGGGGGGGATGGGTCAGTCGCTCGCAGTCAGTCAGTCACCGCAGTCGCTCTGCCCGCTCCCTGCTGCGCCACCTCTATGCAATCTATAGTTTACGCAGGAGCAGGGGTCGGGACGGCTACAGATAGCGTGCCGCATGGCTGATCGGCCGATAGAGCCCGCCGCCTCGTCTTACGAGGGCGGGTGGCATCGCACTCACAGCCGTCGATTCGAGAGAGCGTCGCGTTGATAGCCGAACGGGCGTGATAAGCATCCTGCAGCAGTTCATGCAGGTCCTCCGACGTCTGACGCCACTTGCTCGCCTCCTTCTTCAGAATCTTCCGCTGTGTTGTTTCATCGGTTACTTCTCCAACGGGTTCGCCCAAGCAAGACGTGGTGAGCAGGCACAGACCTGGCCGCAAACATCCAGATCGGGTTCAGTCGCACTGAAGGTCAGATATTTCAAGGTCAGTCTCGGATTTCCGCAGAGCCGCAGCCACGGCAGCGGTGGCTGAAATGGAAGCATGTGCAATTTGTTTACATAGACGTTTGAAATGGAACATGCTTCGTCGTTATTAACAAGCGGTGTAGGCGTACGCTTGGCCGGACATTTGGCAACATTATCTTCTCTCGACTTCGGTAGCTCCGGTTCCATAGACGAATGTGGTCGTGGCACGGCGGACATACAGTGGGATGACAGGGGTGCGGGAGGTGCGGCGAGACGGACGCGGGTGCCAGCCCGTGTCCCGTGCATCATGCATGAATGAGGTGAATAAGGGCTCGCGGATGGGTGTGCTGCAAATTTATATGGTACAGTGTCGAATGAATAAGCAGCGGGAGGTCTAGTTTCAGGGGTCTTATCGGAGAGGTTCTTAAATTTCAAACGGCCTGCTTGCCGGCCGCACGCGGTCTTAACCACGAGTGTGTGTCAGTCAGGGCAAGGAGGCCCTTCAGCAATGGGTGAACCGGATCGAGTAGTATGGACCTGTTTGCTCCCTGCTTCAATTCCGATCACCGTTAATAAATGGCGGGGGTGGGAGCCACTGTTGAGGACCTACAGAGGTGGACAAGAACTATGCATGGTGCCTGGCTGGTATTATCATTCAGCACTTTGACCAGCCACTTACGTCACTCCAGCTTTTGTGACTCACGTATACTATGATGCCCGGTACAGGGCTGTCACCTTTGTACTCTTCCACTGCCTTTCACCTTCACTTTCACTGTCACTTTCACAGAGCTGTCACGTTTTATACTGGGGGCGCCTGGGCCCCCAGTGCTGACTTAAGCTCCATCTCAATGTTTTTATGAGCCCGCTCTCAATGCATGTGAACCAAAAAGAAAGCTGAGTCAGTGAAGTGCAGCAAGCCTCTGACTGCTGATATACCAGGCACCTAAGAACATCATTTTCAATAACATCATCATGATATCTTACATTATCACTATTCCACCTGCTTCAAAGTGGAGTCGTTCTTCGATACAAAACAATGTTGAAAGCGGTGAAATTCAAATCGATCTCTGTACCTCAGGTGGATGCTAATCAACGTGGCCGAAATACGGGGATAAATCAGGATTTTGGGGTAGGTTAGGTGAACCTGATTGGCTCAGGCCCCACCCCCCAACCTGTTTTTGAAAGTGTCACTCCTGCTCGGGTTTGCCAGCCCCCGCGTCGAACCAGATGGCGTGACACCACCGGGCACATGGACTGACCAGCAGGCCATTCGAACGTAAGTGGACTCGGCCCCTCCGTACATGCTATTTTCAGGATGAGGTGTGCAACCACGCAGTCCTCATTGATATGAGACCGTTTAGACGACCCCACAGCTGCCTAAACGCAAGCCATCACTACTCTGCACACGTAGCAATGCACGTAAATGTTGAAGACAGTCATAGCCTGTACTGCGCGCGTCCAAGCCTCCTGCCAAAGTCCTGCGCCTCGGTCTGAATATCGTGCTGCAGTACGGGTCATTACGCGATAGTGACACACTAATGGTGGCGTTTAAAGACAATTACCGTGCACCAGTTTTGTGAGCATGCCCCTGACCCACCATGACATTGTTTATCGACGGTTGGCTCCGTCACTGACGGGGTGCAGCACGGCGGAGGGGTGTTCAACGAATGATTATCTCAAAGGGCAGCCAGGTCACCAATGCAGCAAACAACGTCGGTATGCTGCGCGTATCTTGAGATAAGCGTTATCGACCTGGCGTCATCCGGTGGGCCCAGAGGAACAATCAGTGTCGCCGAGGTACGCCAACTCCGCAGAGCCTACATAGTCAGCCCACTCCGTCGTGAGGTAAGAAGCAGTTGCGTGCTGGGGACCACTGACAGAGCTACGAGGCATCACGGAATGCTTTGCTGTTCACGGCCGGGAATTTAACTGAGTTTCGCATCGTATATAATATGCAGCAGACTATTAGGGCTTACGGTTCCACATAGAGCAGTGTTATAATCTGACCTGATAATTTTATCTGCAGCTACGTGAAAACGGTCGTCAGCCATTCTCCGGTGGGTGGGATATTCGGCTGCATAACACCACTACACTTTTCTGTGATTTTTTATCTGAAGGGATTTGGGTGCTCAGTATCGTTCTAGATAACTCCACGGACTCGATTTATGTAAAGTACAAGTTCTGCAAGAAAAAATCCGAAGAATGCTTTGCTAACAAGCTCTCCCCTGTTCATTGGTAGTGACGTAGCCAGAGGTTTGCCTGGGTAACATCTCCCTATCCTTAACATTAGCTTATCCTGGAAAATGGACATCATAAATGAGCACAAGCACAGTAGAGCGGGCAAAAGGTTGGCAGAGGGAGCACATGCCCCCCCCCCCCCCCCCCCCACTAGCCTTCCCTTGGATTCCAAGGGGACTTTCGGAACCATCGTGGCCTATAATCAAGAGCCCGAAAGGCCGTCCGGAGGCCGTATTCAGGTGCTCCGGTCAGCAGAGCCGGCACTCCAATGACAGCCAGAGGGCCTTGTGTGCTGATCCACGGCCCCTGAGTAGCTAAGGGCCTATCTGCTGGTCAGACACCGCCAGTAACGCATAGTCGGCTCCTTGGCGACGTGGGCCAGATAACCCATTTCCGAAGCAGGGATAAAGCCGGAGCCAGCGATTTGCATTGGTCGGGTCCCACAGCGTCTGTCAGCGTCCCACAGCGCCTAACAAGGGCTCTGTTTTGGCAAGGAGCCTCAAGTCGGCCAAAGACAATGTTGGAGGAAATCCGGAGAGCTTGGAGGGCCCACCGGATCCGACGATGGGGAGCTCGACTAGAGTGTCCGGGTGTACGAACGGCTGGTCGGAGTCGTACTCAGAGGCCCCCGTCTGCGAGGACGGATCCACAAATGACAGTCAGGTCGCTTTTTGCGCCGATCAGGGTACCCTGAGTCCATATGGGTGTATATGTCGGTTCAGGCACCACCAATAGCGCATGGTCCGTTCCGCATCGGTATGGGTCTGAGGGCCCACTTCTCAACCAGCTACAAAGCCGGGGTCAATGATTTACATTGGTTGGTGCCCCTGTGTCTGTCAGGGGCTCACAGCGCCTAACAGAGGGTTGTGTGCTCACAAGAGGCCCAGAGCCGACCGAGGGCAGTGTTCGATGAGGCCCGAAGATGGGCCAGGGTGGCACAACGGAAACGACTTTCAAAGGCCCGGTTGGAGGGCATAGGGGCCGGAGGGACTGGCTGTAGGTCACATAAAAAATCGTGGCCCGTAGAGTCGTAACCAGAAATATCAGCCAGAGGTCATCTTGCATCGCTAGAGGACCCCCCTGAGACCATGCGCCGTGTTTAAGGCGGTCAGAGACCACGAACACCGAACAGTTGGCCCCCTGTCAGTCTGGAAACCTTGAGAGCACATTTTCCAAGCAGGAGTGAGACTGGAGGGGGGGGGGGGGGGGCATTTGCATTGTCGGAGTCCCTGAAACAATTGTTGGGTCCCCTGAGTCGGTCAGGGGCCTAAAGTGTATCAAAGGGACTTATGTCTCGGTAGTGGGCCCCTAGTCGGTCATGGGCTTTGTTTGAGAAGGTCTGAAGGGGGTTCGGAGAGCCTCTTGGGACCAAAGATCAAGGGCCCGATTGGACTCGGGCCCGTCGCCCCCCCCCCCCCAAACTCGTAAAGCCGTGACCTGAGATGTCATTCGGAAGGCTTCTATAGGACCCCCTTATCAGGGCTCTCTATCCCTATTATAAAGGGCCTCGACGTGGAGCCAAACAGTCAGCTCCATGTCCGTCTGAGCCCTTAAGACCCATTTCCCAAGCAGAAACGACACCGAGGCCCACGATTAGCAATGTTCAGGATCTCTGACAAAATGAGGGGCTCGTGTGTCGGTCTGGGGTCACAGTGCACAACAGAAGTTTTGTGGCGGCAAGTGGCCCGAGTCAGCCGGGAGCGGTGTTTGAGGGGGATAGACGAGGGGCCGAAGGGTCTCTTGAGACCAGAGATTAGGAGCCCGACTGAAAGGCTGAACGGCCCAAAGGGATGCTGTAGGTCACATCAAGGGCCCCGACCCGTGGGGCCGTGATCTCAAATTTCAGTTAGGGGGCCTCTTACACCGATTTTGGAACCCTGAGGCAGAGTATTCCTCTGTTTTGGCTAGAGATCGTAAACACCGAGCAGTCGGCTCCGTGTCGGTCTGAGTTCTGGGAGCTTATTTCCCAAGCAAGGACAAGGCCGGGCCCGCGATTTACAACTGTCGGGCGCTGCAACAGTGTGTGACGCCTATATCGTTCAGGGACCCATGGTGCCTTAAAGGAAATTATGTGCCAGCAAGGAGCCTCGAATCGAACAGGAGAAGATTTGCTTAACAAGACCGGGGCAGGACCCTGAATGACAAAGGGCCTCTTGCGTTGGTTGGGCACTCTGACAATGAAAGGAAACATGAGAGCTTGTGATGATTACTTACATTGAGGCAATGAAAGGGTTCTGTGCCAATCATGGCCCCAAGCACCGAACGATGGGCCCATCAACCCAGTTCCAGGATGCGCCCGTTAAGCCGAACTGGAGTCTGGGTGCCAATTATTGGACCACCTGCGGCAATAAGGGATGCAGGAATGTTGTTGCGTTAATCGTGGTTCCTGCGTCGATCCGGGGTCAACTGCGGTCTGGCCGGGTCAGAAGGCCTCCTGCGTCAGGAAGGGGTCCATTATGATAGGATGTATCCCTCTAAGAGCCTTCGGACCGGCCAGGGGATCTCGCCTCCTGTCAGCAGAATGACAGCCGGAAGACACCCCGCAGTGGGACGGAATGGCTCTTCACCCTTGACTAAGAACAGTAACGTGCACTGTAGTGTTCTTCTCAAGCGGGAGCCGTTCCCCGGAAATAAGCGGTATCATAAGTGTTGAAAAGAGTGGGTCAAAACGAGTTAAAAAACAAACAAGATCGGCCATATTAGCATCATAATTCTCAGGTCCGTCATGGATGGGTCATGAGTACTCATACGGACATGAGAGTTTTTGCGGAAGAATGAACGTTAACGCTTAATCTTTTGCAGAATCGACTACTGAAACAAGTAATCAATAGGCCTGAGCTTGCTCGCTCGCAATCTCCGAATCAAGGTCAGCGATGCCTTGGGTTGCAGTTTCCGTGAAACCGAATGGGGTTGGCCACTGCAAGCAACACCAGGCAGCGAGTGCCGTGCGCGCGAGAGCGACTGTCGTGGAATGCTGCTTCCGAATGTCTAAAAAAAGTAATTCGTACCTTTCAAAGAATAGGCTGGGCGCATCATTTTTGCAATTTCGAGGTTGTCCTCTGGACAGATGAACAGCTGTAGCAGCAAATGGTGATTCCATCTTTTTCTCCTTTAGTTCTACCATCAGACCCCAGCACTTCTTTGCGGTGCTGTAAAGGCGCATGCTTCCAATTCATCAATCAAAAATCGCACAGATGAAATTTGCGCCCAGATGTCTCCTAAATGTACGGTTTGATGTCCTACAGCTTTGAAAAGTATTACTTCTAAATGCATAATTATTTCCGTCCATCCGTTGGCCACGATTTAGTGTTAGCCACAGGATCGACATTGTCCGGTCTATGGAGATTGCAACGTCTGGCACCGGAGTTTTTATTGTTAGGATTTGCGAGCGCGCGTGCTCAAAACTACGTTGCGTGATTTGTATCGCCAATTAATTCTTACCGAATATTGACTGTTTTTAAATAACCTTTGCTTGGGTATGCCAATATAAATTGCTGAATCATTTTGATCGACGTTCGCCAGCGCTTACTGCATCTATACACGCAGAAAAATATTTAACAAAGCTTATCATTTATCTCGTTTTATAAAGATTCCAGTGGACCACGGTAAAGTGAAGACGCCGGTGATTTATTTCGCGTAGTCGTTTGACACCTCATTTTTTATTGATTGACTAAAATATTCAGGCAGAAGTGATCTCACGGTGGCTTCTGACTTCTATTCCCATTGTAAAAGGCATTAACGAAAAACATAGAAATAAATCCTCATTAACAACTTGACCATATTCGACGATTTAAGGAGGTCCTGTCGCTTACGGGGGGCCTTTTTGTGAGCCCTGTACTCCTCCCTTGCCAAGGCCCTGGCACCGCGCCTGCACAAGCGTAACCTTTCGATGACCGATTCGATTATTTCGATTTCGATTTCGATTTCGATGACGACTTTCGATAACGATATTAGTTGGCCATAGCTTCCGCTTTCTCCGTTTTATCCACCGTGTTATCCATTTGATGATTTTCCGGTAGATCGAAAGCTTACGCATGCCCGTATTCGTGCTTCCATCACACGCAAGTTAGTAAGCAGCTACACGGTTACAAAAAAGGCTGCAAGCCGTCGAGCGACTGTAAGTCAGAGTGAGTTCATGTGCATTCAAATGTACGTGGTTCAAACGCGTGCGTACACATTTTTTCATCAGCTCCCACAGCTTCCCTACGGCGGTATTTTTCAAAAGGTCCACTGCCATATTTTTCAACAGCTCCGCCAGTATCCCGACGGCGGTATTTTCCAACAGCTCCGCCAGCTTCCCTACGGCGGGGTTCTTCAACAAGTCCACTGCCATATTTTTCAATAGCTCCGCCAGCACCCCGACGGCGGTATTTTTCAACAGCTCCGCCAACTTCCCTGCGGCGGTATTTTTTACAGGTCCACTGCCATATTTTTCAACAGCTGAGCCAGTATCTCCACGGCGGTATTTTTCAATAGGTCCACTGCCATATTTTTCAACAGCTCCGCCAGCTTTCCAACGGTACTGTTTTTTAACAGCTCCGCCAGCTTCCCGACGGCGGTATCTTTCAACAGCTTCGACAGTATCCCGACGGCGGTATTTTTCAACAGGTCCACTGCCATATTTTTCAACAGCTCCGCCAGCTTCCCTACGGCGGTACTTTTCAACACGTCCACCGCCATATTTTTCAACAGCTCCGTCAGCTTCCCTAGGGCGGTATTTTTCAACAGGTCCACTGCCATATTTTTCAACAGCTCCACCAGTATCCCGACGGCGGTATTTTTCAACAGCTCCGCCAGCTTCCCTACGGGGGTATTTTTCAGCAGGTCCACTGCCATATTTTTCAACAGCTCCGCAAGCGTCCCGACGGCCGGCAGTTGGCGTCTCGACGCACCCATGGCCGACCACGAGGTGTGGATGGCCAACGCGACGGCAAGCCATCTTACACGGCCAGCCGATGGAGCGGTGGCCAACCGGCTTGCCGACTAGCTGGAGACCAATCCTAGGCATACATTGTCCACCTGGGGAAAGACTGAACAAGCTGCGAGGTTCAGCATCAATCACAACATTTTGTTCCTCGGCTTATCGGGCATAACTCGAACGGCCATAAATCGAAGCTCAAAATACTAGAAAAAAATATGCCGCGACATCCGTTGACTCTGCTGGGTGTGCGGCATTAGGACTGGCGAAGCGTTCGAAGTGCTAAGGCTAAATAAAATCACTTTTACGGTTACGCACTGGCTAGAAAGCTACGTAAAGGCCGCTGACATTTCCTGTATGTGTTTCAGCGCTACTCTGACGCTGGAACACCAGCCACCGACGGGGATCAGGAGTGGACAATAGTGAAGGAACTGGAGGAGGCGTGACCTAAATCACGGACAACGAAGCCAACTGAGGCGGCGTCGGTGCAAGCTCGAAAAATGAAGCTCTTAAATACTGTTAAAAAATGATGGACACACTATAAACGGCGTTTAAAGCAACGCCGTAACTGGCTTGCTCAAGCACAGATCTTCTCATAAATCGATATCGATAATGAAAAGACACACAAAGTCATACAGTATGGTTGGTTGTGAGGTACGCGAGACTGTAGTTTATGAGAAAGCACCACATGCGTGTACGCAGCGCGAGAATCGGCAGGAGGGTAAGGAAGTCAAAAAGAAGATATTCCGATTCACGATGGCGACCAGTACCAAGAAACGACAACAGAAAGAAATATCAGGGTCGCAGACCGACGTCTGCTGTGCTAGACTGGGACCAGCCATGCAAGCGAAACAGTTACCCATGCCGGGGATACAGCCACCGATGCTAGGGGCATTGCCTACGTTCCCGCTGGCGGCAGCACCGATGTCTCCGACGGGACCATCCATGCCGACAGACGGCGATCTAAACGAAGAGTTTAGCGACGACTTCACCGACGACGAGGAGAACACGTCGGACTGCGTCGGCCCCCAGCCGTTGCCGTGGTCCCGGTTGCCGGCCAACGGCAGCTCGCGCGACCAGCCGTCAGCGCCGCCCGAGGAGCTGTACGCCGTGCCGTGGAAGAAGCGGTCGCAGCGCCTACCGGAGGTCTGTGTGGAGTTCTCCACCAAGGGCGGATGTCCGTGGAATCCGTGCGGCCACCTGCACGTGTGCGCCGACTTCGTGGAGGGCCGGTGCGTGCTGTGCCGGTGTGGGCGGCCGCACACGCTGCGTACGACGCACAACGGCGCGATACTGAGCCAGCTCGGCTGGCGACAGGACGAAGATGACGAGGTTCTTCGCTGGCTGAGCGTGCGTGGCCGCTGCGTCGCCGTGTGGGCGGCCGGCCTGCCACCCATCTGTTTCGACTACGTATATGACAGATGCCTGAAGAGCTCATGCGATGAGCTCCACGTGTGCATCGGCTTCCTCACGAACACCTGCCAAGACGACCACTGTCCTCGCAGTCACGAGCTGGCCGATGCCGGTAGGAACACGCGCGTCATCATGAAGGCTGGCTGCGGCGATGTACCCGTCGCCAAGCTGCGCAGTAAGATGGCCGCTCGGCTGCGTGAGCCGGTCGGAGCGTCAATAACTAGCGTGCGCAAGAAGCTGGGCAGTTTGTCCTTCACGTAGTTAATGCTGGACGGAGGCACAGCCAGGGTGGAGGACACAGGGTCGACAAAGGGCCTCTTAGGGTGAAAGACCTCCAAAAAAGAATCACCGGATATTTCCCATTTCTTAATGATGGGCTTTCTTTGTGATTCACAATTCTTGTCTTCAATAACTGGAGCAGAAGCCAGAAGCTACGGTGAGATCAGGTCTGTTCGAATTTAAAGGCAAAAACCGAAGGAGTCGGGCGTTAAACGACAGCAAAGAAAAGGCCGCCGGCGGTCTTTATTTTGCTGCGATTTAGTGGAGTCCCTTTAAACCGATGGCATACAGAAGCTTTACCAGAAGTTTGAACTGAGTTCCATGCAGATATTGAGGAACCCGTAGACGTGCGGTGGATCAAAATTGCGTCAAAAACCTGCACTTACATGACCATTCCATGTCCGTCCGGAACTGTTTTACATCCGGTCATATGTGAACAATGAAAAAATGTATTTAACTTGGTTTTTGAACATGCATACTCGCAAATCTTAGCAACAAATTTTCGACGCACTGCGTTATAGCCTCTGCTGGTTGCGTGGCATTGGCTCCGCAGCTAAGCCGTTACCAACGGGCGAACAAAAATGGGGACGCATCTGAAAGAAGTGCCTTTAGACGATTCAGGATATCAACTTGCACATTCAAGAAGGCATTTCAGTCGTCTTTTACCTTTGCAATTTTAAGAATGACACTGAGAGTAAACCCCAGTTCGGCTCAGCTGGCATTGGCCGGAATGGGCTGGACACCTCATCGTTTGGTACTGGGGCTCCTGACTGACACAGGGCCCCGATCATTGCTTCAGGGACCCAAATCAATGCAAATGATAGGGCTCTGCCCTACTTCTGCATGAGAAATGGGCCCCAGGGCTCAGACCGACACGGAGTCAACTGCTGTTAGTGGTCTCTGGTCGATGTCAAGGCCCTTATCGAGTCAGGGGGTCCCCGATCGGCGCAACAGTCCCCCTGACCTGAGTAACTTGGTAAAAGGTCCACAGGCCCATGCCGACACGGAGCGGATCGTGCGGTACTGGTGATGTCTGACCGACATATATGCCCTTGTCGACTCAGAGGACCCAGTTGGGCACAAAGTGTACTCTGGTCCTATTTGAAATGCCCGGCCCTGCGAATGAAGTGCCCGGCCCTGCGGGCCGTGAGTTTAACCTCCGGGCGGCTTGGAATATAAGGGGGAGGGGCACGTCCCTCCTGTGCCCCTCCCACTTCCTGCGCCGCTGGTGCTGGAGTCAGCAAAGAATGCGAAGGAAGGTGGGCTAGAATAACTTGGAATGTAGCAAAACAAATAGTTCTTCCAGAGACACCGCAGTTTGTGCACTCGTGACAAGTAAGCCCATTGTTTGTCGAGAGAAAACGATGAGCGGCTGCTGTAATGTGCGGTGAACTCACTCTACGCCTAATAAAAATCAGTGACGAGATGGCATTGGCCAGAACCGCGAGGGGCAGTGGCTGATAGCGTTATATTGAACCTTTACACCCATGGGGACGTGCTGACGGAAACAAGATCCCTTCAATTTGCCAAAACCGGGATTTTGTTTCCTCCAGCTCTTGCGGTCTGTTTTTCATGCTCTTCCAATCAAAAATCATGTTGAGGTCGGATGACCTTCCAAACTGCAGCTTTACCATACCCTGATTGGTTTTTCCCAACTTCAGAGCCGTGACTACACTCGTATCCATACTGCACCTTTCCCTTGAGCGCTGGACGTTACGTGGCCCTACCGGAGTAGGCGAACGAGCTTCGAATCGGAGGTGGAGGAGCATGCCTGGTTCCCCACGAGTTGTTTTCGCGGCAAAATGCAAGGCTCACTCAGTTATGTGGTTATGTTATGTTATGTGGAACATAATGATGAACTGATCTGGAGTTCCTGCCAGTGATCCTGGCAACACCGTCACCTCTATCCGAGTGAGGCCTCCCCAGCGCCGTGAGTGACCGACGATGCGACAGTTGGCCCTCCCCAGCGCCGATAGTGACCGACGATGCGACAGTTGGCCTTCGAAAGCTGACAATCGGAGCTGAAGTTCTGCACAAACAGCTCTTATCACGACATCCGTGTTGTTCGCACCACCGCCTCACCCACTGTCGGATGTAGCGTCGACACACTCCGGGCTGGAGAAGGGAGATCATATTATTATGACAAACACTTTATCCTTCTTTCGTGCAGTTACAGAATCTTTGACAATATGAACTCACGTGATACCAAAATGATTCTGCCTAATTTGTGTGATGCGAGAACCTTCATATCTAAGAAAAACAACGGCCCATTGACAAACTAAAGAAAAAGTGGTTTCACAACAAAACATCCATCGGTCCTTTGACAGTGTAAGTATGATGGCTTTATACCTGTTCCTGCACGATTTTTGGATGCCTGAATTCGTGGCAGGGTTCTGTCTCCCTCCCCAGATCTAACAATATAAATATATCCCACTGATTGCATCGAGAGCAGACTTCAAGCATATTGCTATCGCCTGATCTGCCCATTTGCAAACCTAACAATGATAGTTTTACAGGACCTCTGATAGCGAGCAAGGAGGCGAGCACCAGTTGCCAACCATGTGCCCAATATCTCTTTTTCAAAGCGACAATAGTTATGACGCACAGGTTCCTACGCAAGTGGCCGAAATGACGCGGATCAGGGGGGGGGGGGGAGGAGGCACAGCTCGACCTCGCCCCGCGAGCGCGGTATGGGATCGCGGCGAACCTTGACCCTGCCTCAGCCAGTGCGGTATGGGATCGCGGCGAACCTCGACCTTGCCTCAGGCAGTGTGGTGTGGAGCGGTACGAACCTCGACCTTGCCTCAGCTAACGCGGCATGGGATCGCGGCGAGCCTCGACCTTGCCTCAGCCAGTGCGGTATGGGATCGTGGCGAACCTGGACCTTGCCTCAGGCAGTGTGGTATGAAGCGGTACGAACCTCGATCTTGCCTCAGGCAGTGTGGTATGGAGCGGTACGAACCTCGACCTTGCCTCAGCTAGCGCGGCATGGGATCGTGGCGAGCCTCGACCTTGCCTTAGCCAGCGCAGTATGCAGTGCATGTAAATCTGGCGACGCCATCCGCGCTGACAAGCAAACTTGGACAGACAAATTAATGGATACTTTTATGGAACAAAGCATTGCTCCAAGCATTTGGGCTGCTGATCTTCGGACAAAAGGGCGGTATTACTTAAAGGGAATTTTCCACCTTTGTATGGGGTTCGGAACAGAAATAGCCATATTGGGGACCTTTTGATGCAGTTCACGGATATGCCGTTGTCAAGACCCAACACGCTCTGGTTTCTGAGTTACACGCCCATAAAAGTGCGAAAAGGTTTATTTGGAGCGCAAAAGCAAGGATGGTAATATTTTGTCCACAACATCATTTTCCATTCAGTGACACCGTTGATACATTCAGCAATATTGCAAAACATGCACCCTATTGCTACATGCAGTCGAAGAACTTCTGTGTGACAACACACACGAAAAAATTAAGGATCTCTACCTACATTCCACAAAGACTGCTGACCGCATATTTTCGATCCTTATCAAATGCTTCACCGACATCAGGTACTGAAACGATTTCTTCACACGAAACTGCGCTCAAACAAGTATCATAGGTGAAAAATTAGACAACAAAGGCTGCAACGCAAAATGTGTAGAAAGGTGATAGTAATCGTAATAAGGAAAAACCATACTTGATGCAAGTGCCCCGTGGTCGTGATCATTGAGTCTTCTTTAGGCATGGAGACAGGCCTGCGCCACCACTCCCAGTTTCAACAACTGTCACACATTTGATGCACCAGAAACAGCGGGCTGTATTGACAAGTGAGTGAAGCTAGGGCGAATAAAGGCTCATTTTCCCGTCCACGTCTTTGAGCATGGATATTGGTTAAAGGCATCTTCGGCTACGCGCCAAATGCAAGATTTTTAAGCGTCCCAACTTTTTTCGGCCACACCACGCAAACAACACAGAAAAGCAAAGCCTGACACAATCACCATCACGGCCTGGTAGGGAATTTACCCCACGTATTTTGTTGCCCGAAAAAATTAACCACTAAATTGCACCACTCCCGAAATGTAGGAGTACAAAATTACATACATGCCGTCTAAATAAAATCTAACGCCATTGTTTAGCGTCATGAATTGGTTTTGTGACGACAGCAATGCATGGCAGCACCTGGCAGCCAGACCTAAAGAATACCTCGAAACACACGAACGCTGACGCCAACCGGCGAATCTCGTCGCGGGCGCCGTGTGGGGTGGCGGATTACTGAATGACTTGTTTGTGGATTTTTTGCCTCGGTACTGGTCGTAACAGAGGCCTTGGTGCGCTGCTCGACATACGCAACGTGGCAATTGCCAGTTTTTAAAGCAGATTATTAAAGGGGACGTTCCACCTTTGTATGGGGGCTTGAACTGAAATAGCTATCTTGAGGACCTTTTGATACAGGCCACGGATATGCCCTTTTTAAGACCCAAATGCTCTGGACCCTGAGTTACACGCCCGAAAAAGTGCGAAAAGATTTATTTGGAGCCCATTTCAAAATCACCTTCCGATTAATGACGCCATAGAAACGCCACTAGATCGCCGTATTATTACAGGCCGTTTTTTGTTTGTGGTAACAACAGTATGGGCGCTGATACATTCGCATAGGTGATGATGCTGCACATGTGGTATAATCCGCGGAAGATGATTGGCTGTTAACAACATTTTGCTGCTGAATGCGTGTTGCGAACGTAAATGTGAGCACTTTCGGGTTGTGCGGCACTCGTGGACGGGGCATTTTTCGGTGCGAGGTGCCCAACAGAAAGTGTTATGTGTGCGGTGATCGCAAGACAATGGTGAATCATTTGACTGTGTTCGCGTAAGTACCTCGCTCCCAATGTGTTAAAAACATTTAACGCCGAATATGTCTGGCGTATCACCGACATCGCAGCAATAATTTCAGGATATGCACGTCTCAATATCGTATGCATTTTGAGTATGGTAAGCGGTCCCTTTCAATTTTTGTCACAGTTTGAGGAATGAGTATGCAATTATAGCAATGTCCGGCAAAAATGCCTTCAAAAATAAAACATTGCCAAAGTCATTGAAAAGCAGGTGCACACGACAGCTGAACAGCGCGTGCAAGTGCTAGGGGCGGGGCTTACGGTTGCAACGAAATTCAGAACCCGTTTTGTTTACGTTCTTAATTGTTGCAACAAAAAAAGATGCACCATGTTAATTTTGAGAGCAATTGACTAGGTCTAAGTATGGCACGTGGGCACAGATTTGGTACACAAATGCTGATGTTGGTGGGTGTGGCAAAGTTAAAGGGTTTCTCAGAGTGAGTAGACAGGGATAACAACTCTGTCACTACACAGCCCAATGTGAGTGATGACAGACACCTACACATGGCATATTTCATACCCATGTTGTGTGTGAAATATGGGAGTAACCTAGTTTTGACATTTTTTTAGTAAGTTCAAATATTTCTGCATGCTCCCATCTTCTACCTTTCTCACTAAGTTCGTGGAGCTACACCTGGGCTATTTGGTGTAACCACCTGCATAAACGGACATGTAATTTAATCTCAAGTTTGCTAGTCAGGCCAGACCCAGGATATTAGTCTCAAAAACTAATCCATTGTTCCAGATTGCAGATATCCCCAGTGTGCTCAATCACTGCACTCTATGTGCTGTAATCACATTTGCACTGAACTGAGCGCCCAGTTGTCATATTCTGGCAATGACATTACTTTTGAGATGCTTCTGCCACTATTTCAAAACACTATATTTGCTCACCATTCATTAAAGCTGGTGACAGTCATGTACCATGCTAACAGGTCGCAGAGTTCATGGGTGCATGGTCCCAGGTTGTATTGCTTATTTTTGGGAGGACAAGCATTTCAACATGTGCCAGGCATGTTTGGCAACTTAGATGTCGTCTGTAGTCTGTACTCCTGATGAATCGCCACTTAGCACAACTGTTAAAGCACACCCTGTGGGCAGATATTTTCAGTTTGCATTACTCATTTGACGTAGATGTTCATTATATTGCATAGTAATCCAATTTCGCAATTATAGCGATCCTTTCAGACTCCCAGCTCTACAAGGCCACCTACAGATGTGGCTTGATGCATGTGGCATCGGTGTTGTGGCACCTGGGCACGGAGTGTGCGGGACACATTTTTCATCGGAAGCTTTTTCCAGTCCAGCAGCCAAAAGGAGAAGGCAGGGGGCAAATGCTATGCCATCTTTGTAGGTTTGTGAATGACTGGGTTTCCTTTATTTCTTTTTTGGCAGACCCTTCTTATTTAGCCTTGGCATTCAGGCTTGAACTTAGTTAACATTAGAACACATGTGAAATTGCTGTGACCACTTTTTTGTCTCATTCACTTTCATGTCTTCTTTCAGTCATTATTCATTCATGCATTTCATTTTGGTGCCTTTAAGTAAATGCCTTTCAGTTAGTATGCTGTGAAATGCATGGCAAGGCATTCAGTTATTTCCATATTATTGCAAGGGGCACACTGAATGCTCCAGCACAGCAGTACATGTGTCACCTGTTAACAAAGCAATGTGCAATCTTGCGCTTGACTATTTGTGGTATTCACGATAGTGGATGGTATTCTGGAAACATTTGGTAGTCTTGTGATCATGTAAAAACCAGTATTTAACTGAATATGGCATCGTCGCGCCCTTTAAGAGATTGGGCGCGACCCAGAAAGTGTTACCTTTAAAAGTTTCAACAACGCTTTGCACCTGGCGGTGACTCCCAGTAACATTTGTCCGCCTCAGTTTGTATGTTTGCCTTAGCACGCGCGGCGTTGAGTGAGCGGGAACAGCTGTGTTGCTCTTTTTTTGTCCGTGGCTGGGATCGGGGTCCAAAGTCTAGTATAAAATATGGCAGCAACGGCGCACATTTCACGACTAGCCATAGGGTTCCCATGTTAAAATGACATTCTTCAGGCCCACAGCTTTCTAAATCTGGAGCATATATATGCATGAAAAGTGCATAGAAATGAAGCTTGAACAATTCTCTTTCGATTTCCAAGGCCAAAAGTGTGCGCCGTGGCACTCATTTTCGAGCTATCAGGCAAAGCACAGACCCATGCACGCACCACGATGTCTGGGCGTGAGATCGAATCCCGCTGCCGCCAACACTTTTCAGCAGAGTTGAGATGAAATACGGAGTGAATACGGCCACTGACTGGCGATAGAACTATTGAGTGCAACAGTGTTCTGAATATATATGAATATATATATATATATATATGAACACATATATATATAGTATCCATATATATGCATATTATGTATAGCCTGAAGATACATTGCTGTGCTGTGAAATGTGCTGCGCGCTACTACAAGGAATACACATGAGATCTTTTTGTGTCTATCAAATATACCTGGCAGGCATTATGCAGCCGTCGGGCTACGTGCAACAGCCTATGGCTGGGGCGCACAACATTATTGTGCCTGACGTATGGAACCTATCACGACGGTAGCGGTCCAAAGCTGGCCGTCCAACGCGCCCAGAGGTAGGACCAGGCACTGTGTTAGGTTCTTAAGTTGTGATGCTGACGGCCACTGTTGTGCAGGGCCGGCAATGCTGTCTCAACACCAGCGCAGCAGCAATAACATGACAACATTGCACGCACCGCTGATTGGAAAGCAGTTGTGCTTAAAAGTGGGATGGCGAGCATTATAATGGTAAGTGCCATAATGGTTAGCTGTACTGCACAAAGGCCCTGATACGACAAAATTGATAAAACTTCTTTGATCTTAAAGAACTTAAATATCTGACAGGCCTATGGCCGAAGTAATCACGCTCCCTAAAACCATTTGCACAAAGGGTTTTTGGCATGAGGTGAATACAAAACATTTTAATTGGCTCCACTCAATAAATTAACCTGAAAAATATTGCTCTCACATCACAAAACCTGCAAAATAAATATTTGGAACCTCAATATGACATAATTTTTTATTCCTCCTCAAGCCTTGTAATTTATAACTTTAACTTTCATCCATTGATCTCAAAGTGGGAAAGGTACACCTAAGCAGCTGTAGTGAAATGGGCAGCTTAGACAGATTCAGAAGGTTCATCAGTACCTGAAACATATGTAGCCTTAGCTCAAGGCAATAAAAACTATCAATGGACCTTAGATTAAATAGATGAAATCAAATCAATAGACCCCTAAACTATGCCCTAGTTATGCACATTGTTATATAAATACAACATGCTGTCCTTTTCTGAACAGTGCAGGCAGATAACTCCTTTGGTGAAATGTCATATAAGGTATGACCGCAACATTGCATCATACCAAACTGTTACATTGCAGTGCCTTTCATGTCTCAATAAACACATCTAATGCAATCACACAGCTGTGCTGAACTGACATAATTACTGGTTGGCCCATTTCATGGGTGGTATTGCCACTGTGGACAAAGGCTATCAATGCTTATGTGGAATATTCAAATGCCAATCATACAACAGTCTCAATATTCATGCATTAAAAAATAGCAAGACCCTCAGCTCCAAGATAAATATACCTGAGCACGCCTTGGCCAATCACCTCACATGCGGTACTCCACAAGCATTCAACAGCCGGTAGCCTAGGCCACAACGTTCATAACTGGCAAGTTGTGCTGTAATGAATCATTACATTATCAGCTTTGCTCCAGAATATTTAAATAAGCCATTATATGTATACTGAGACATGGTGTGACTTGGCAAAGAACAACATACATCTGATTAGCCCAGAAGCATCTGAAATTACTTGAACACAACCTGGTCCTCCAACCACCATCCCCAATACCGCACCACAATTCAAGTGTTTTGCGCGAGTTTTGCGACTGAGAAATGTGATTACACTTAATCGCTATAAACAAACCAAAGATGCCGCTAGCACAGCACTGCCAACCTTTGGTACAACATCCTAAATCTGGTGTTAATCCCGATTCTGGTATACTTATAGTATGTGTCGATACCTACTAGTCAAAACTTTGGAGTACCCGGCGTTGTATTGCCCTGGCTGGGATGGCCTGCATCCGGTGGCAGTGGCCGCTCAAGACCAGCTGGTGCCAGAAGGCGGAGTAGACTCTGCCGAGCAATGTGGCACATGAAGCAACGTCATGCATTCTTCTACAAACCGTATTCCTAGGATCAGATGTGCTCGAGACGCATACCAGGTTCTGTTATTTTGGACACTGATCCCAGAAATTCATTTATGAAAAATGGTTTAGACAAAGTTATAGAACGTCATTATTTGGCGGCTTGGTGTAACTTAGTGGCGAAAAAATTGTGCAATATGGTGTCTATGCTTGTTTTATTTTGTTTTTTCCAGAATTTTTTCTTCTTCTAGGAAGCGTGTTGTCAGCAGCGAAAGTCTATAGTGATGGATGCCAATGTGAATTAGTTATGACTCAGCTTTGTTACATAGTTCCAGAACGTCTCGCGTCCACAGCCGTATCTCCGACCCGTGCATCCTATGGCCGGTGAAGGTGTCGAGTTCCTTCCCGCACGTGCGCCCGCTGCTGGAGGCCATCGTGGACAAGCGTAGCCAGGTCACCATCACTAATCCGTCGGAGCACTGCGGTGTGGTACACCCAATTGTGCACCACGGACATTGGCCGGACGAGAGTCGAGAGAGCCTGGCGGACAGCCGCACCCAGCACGCCGATTCCAGAAGTGTACATTTGTCATGACTAGCTAGCCCTGGTGGGTGTTAGGCATTGTCCACTGAGGGTGGATGCTACTAGTGGAATGTCATGTGATATTTTTTTGGTAGCAAAATGTTAGTTTTCATCATCGTTGCATGCAGAATGTGCCCTGCCAAAAATGTGTTTGAATTTTTGTTACCCACGTTTTGGGGATTAACAAAACAGGCTGAATAAGCGAAGTCACTTGTTGGTTGTGTTTTGCTGAAAGTGATTTATATGCTGTCTACTGGGTTTTTGGCCAGTCATATTTCAGATGCAGAGTTAATTCCAAAATGCACACTTGACCCGTCTTCTCATCATGGAATGTATTATGAAAGCAGCAGAGGATTGCAGTAAAAAAACCGTATCATTGTCCATTATGCCATGCCAAAGTACAGCACTGAAGTAGGGAACAATGACACTGTTGGCCAGTGCCATTTCGTGTATCAATGTAATGTAATGCATGTGTGTAATGTAATACAATGTAATCATGTATCAATGTATTCAATGTACCACATTGATTGACTATTCTATGTCAAGCCTATGGGAAAACAGTTTATAAGTTATGAATTTCTAATAACAGCTGATTTAACGCTGCCAAAGGACTGTTGCGAGCCGGAATGTCATAGCATCACAATGATTATATCAGGGTTAATTACTGATTGCATAAATTATAATGTGCAAGAAAAGCATTCTTGGTGGCTCAACTATGCCATCACTTCCATAGCAATAACAATGATTTGGTGATCAATTCATAGCAATGTTACAAATTCATTGCTAATTTGTGCATGTGGCCGCACCTCCAGTTACAAACAACACAGAAGAAAGCAAATACTGCGTACGTCACAAGATATCATTGTTACGAATACAGCACTGCGGGCAAGGACAGGTCGACAGTTCAGTATTGACATCTTCAACAGTCCTTTTCGGGTTTCGGTAAGAGATTCACGACACTGTATGGCGATTTTCACAGCATATCGTGCTTTTTTATCGTGCAGATTCTTGATGATCTGCCATAAAAGGCGGTGATCGCTACGTTGCGTATGTCAAGCAGTCCACCGAAGCTTTTCCAATGACCCGTGCCAAGATAAAAATCCACAAACAAGCCATTCACTGACCAGCCACCCGACACAGCGCTCGCCACCAGAATGGCCGGCTGGCGTCAGCTCTGGTGCGTTTCGAGTTATTCTTTAGGTTTGATTGCCAGATGCTGCCAGGTATTGCCGTCGTCACAAAACCATTTCATGACGCCATCAAACGATGACGCAATGGGGCGCATTTTTACAAACTTCGAAATTTTGGTACTTGAGTTGTTTTGGGGCCTTGCAAACTTACCAACGGTTACAAGGAGGCTTTTACCATTACATCTGATGTTTATCTCCATATCTTCAAATGTGGAACATTCCCTTAAACCTATGTTTAATGCCTGTCGACACGCGTCTCCAAAGAATCATATGATGCATCAAGTAATTTTTTTAAAAGATTAGAATCATGGTGCTATGCATGAATACTTTATGGGGGAAGGGGGCAGCAGCCCTAATGCGAAGCAAAATTAATCTATATTGTCGCTTGCAAAAATGTGGCGTCACTTTTACGAACAAAAAACAGTTCGTCGATAAAACACAGGTTCGTTTAGATATTTCCACGTTAGTAGGTAATGAAGTCATTTAGAAGTCGTGCCTCGGCTACCAAGGATCTTTGTAGCTGGTTGGGACTCGACCGTCGCCTCTCCCCTGACACGTGTAGACGCAAGGGAGCCAAGTTAAGGCGCGTTGATATTCTCAATAACACGGAGCCTGTGCGGACACGCTCCTTTTTGCAGAATGATTTGGCGGAAAAAATTGTGTTACGTTTAAGCTCTGGCTCCAGGCAAGATCAGGCTGCAGTTTTCCTTGACCGGTGCGCACATTTTTCAACGATTTCTGCGAAAACATCTGACCCGAGTAAGGCTCTCCCGATTAGAATTGGAAAAAGTCATGTTCGCTGATGTTCATGGTTTACAAACAGGAGCAATACAAGACAGGAGTTCAGTCACACATATGTTTTTCTTGTTGCCAAAAACTAAGTTGAGACACGTGAGAAATTTTTGACAATATTAATATGATCTTAAGAAATACCTGAGTTTCCACAATCACCCCTTTTTTGGGCTTAAACGCATCCTTAACACAAAGCTAAGTTTTAAGTTATTGAATACGTGACACCGTATGATCTCAAAGTGGTAGGACAGGCATAGGTGGGTTTGTGACCCACAATATCCAAAGTCTACAACAAATGTTAGGCTATTGCTAACAGAGGTACGTGACTTGCTAGCTGGGGAAAGTATGTGACTGCACAAACTTCCTTGGCCGGCATTTGTATAAAAAACGAAGACTCGTTATTGTGCGCACGAGATGAGCTCGGCCATATTCAAAATGCGACCTTTAACCAACAGCTGTGGTTAAAAAAGCAAATGGGTATATGTTTGTGGTGTTCGATAGCAAACTAACTCTTGCCGAACGCGTCTGGAAGTGATCTGCCAATATACAGGGACCTAACCTCCACCGTTTTGACGACGGATGTTCTGCTTATATCGCATAAGGCTGCTCTAATCTGTTCAGAGATTTTATCGCCACAGCCAAAGACCTTCAGTGCGCCAAGAGGTCAGTGCACCAAGAGGAGGCCATTGCGCCTGATTTCACGACGTTCTCAAGCAAATGTAGGCGATATTGCCAATGCTCGACATTTTAAACTGTGCTTATGACCCCGAGCGAACAATTGCAAGCAAGGTTAAGCAGAAAATTACCTTTTAAACCCCGACACGTGGATCCAGAATATGATCGCCATGCGCACAGACACTGCCACTAAAAAACATTAAACTCTGTGATGAACCGTCGGCGACGGCAGTGACCATATTAGCGCTCAGGGGCCGTAGTGTAACCGGATTCGAACCCGGACCCGGATACCCAGGAATGTCAGCGCTCAGGGGTCGTAGCGCAGCCGGATTCGAACTCGGACCGGGGTACCCAGGAATGTCAGCGCTCAGAGGTCGTAGTGTAACCGGATTCGAACCCGGAGCCCGGTGCCCAGGAACATGGCGCTTGAAGGTGCAAACAGCCCGCTCAAAGACCAGCCACCCTCACCGTCTCGGCTGTCTGTATATTTCGGGTGCACTGGAACTCCAGTCTCAAACTGTGCACCATTACGGCGCTTCGACTTGTAGACTGGCCAATCTGCTTTCATAAACATCGTCGTCGAGAAGCAACACGCACATAAACGCCTCGACACCATCAGGCGTAGGTTTCACCGAAAACGAAGCTGGTTCTCTTGGTTAAAACAGGCTGGGCGAGCCGAACAGACTCAAAATGCCGATACGCCATTGTTGTCCGTGCCGCTTCTGCGGGCGGGCGGGCGAGCAAGCGGAGCGAAGCCGAACGCGGCCGTTCCTCTCTGGTTTCCTCTCCGTGTTCTTGACAAACGACAGTGGCCTGGCTGAGCGGTGACACGTGGTGCTATTATTGTTTCTTCAGGTGTGCACGCACTGCCTGGGCTTGGGGGACTTTGTTCCTCCGCGGTGAACACAGTGTTTAAGCGTGAGACGGCCGTGCGTCGTTCTACCATTCGACTCTGCGACCGCGGTAAGAGTTCTGAATGCACCAAGTTGGTGGTGAAAGCATGGAAGGCAAGCTAGCTCGGCCTGGTTCACGGTGCGCTGAATCATTGTGGCCATAGATAATCTCGAGGAGGGGTTGCATCACGTTTTGACCGATGTTGGTGTGTCAAGGTTCTGATAAGCAGTCAGACGGAGAGACATAGCGCGACCTGTGGCAGCTCCGTACAGGAGGATGAAACGTGTTCGAAAACCTGTATTTTCGTGAACCGTTAGTTGATGAAAAAAATGCGAACTTCCAGACAGCAATGATCACTGTATACTCTGTGTTACGATCGTGCTCTGTCATACACATGAACGAACATAAAAGTACACGAGTTGGCCCAGAAAACGAAGTGGAAAGTGCCGGCATCTGTTTAAATCGCATGGCATGACCCTGGCACAGTTACTGATATAACTTGCCGGTATGCATGCTTTTGTGTTCGACGAGATGAAACACACAGTTTTGGCAGTGTGGAAAATCACTGGTCTGTCTTAAATGTGTAAGCTGATGATTCCGAAACGCGCAAAAATATTAAAGACTCGAAATCATTTCAAATTTCTCGAAACAACCATAATATAAACTGTAAGTTGTGGATTTAAACTGTAATATGTAATAGAGAGAGAGAGAGAGAGAGAGAGAGAGAGAGAGAGAGAGAGAGAGAGAGAGAGAGAGAGAGAGAGAGAGAGAGAGAGAGAGAGGAGAGAGAGAGAGAGAGAGAAGAGAGAGAGAGAGAGAGAGAGAGAGAGAGAGAGAGAGAGAGAGAGAGAGAGAGAGAGAGAGATATATATATATATATATATGATAAACATTTCAATATTTCTACTTATATATCAACCTATATCTTACAATTCAATATATATACATGCATATATATATATATATATATATATATATATATATATATATATGTATATGTATGTATATATATATATACAAATAAACTGTAGCGCTTGTAGGAGTACACCAAATCACAATGCTTTCCATTTCTTGCCTGGTGACGCCAATGCTATATGAGGAATGTGGCTTTGAGGTCCTTAAGTACCGGAATGTAGCAGCAAAAAACAGTCTCAGGATAAGACACGTACAACGCAAGACGGCGCATTCTCAACGGTGTGACGACAGTGCACTGAATTCGACTGCGAAAATTATGCAGCTCTGTATGGTGATTTTGCGAATGGTAAACTCCAGTTGTATCAATATCGTGATCACCCTTTCAGCTGACTTTTGTCGGTAAATATGCCAGCTGAATGACGATATTTGGCTGTATTCGACACGGGCCTTAATATAAGGTGAATGTCATTGGTATGCGCTGAAAATGCCGAAATACATCAATGCCCAAACGGTGATAAGCGTCTCACAAATTTCGTCTGAGAACGTGTTTTCGGCCCGCTCCCAATAGTCCGTCAAATCTACCAAATCTCACATCCATGAGGTGGATGCCGGGCCGGAACGGAGAAATTGCCGCATTTGTTTTTCAACTGTGCACGACGGTGGTATCTGAGAAACTACACCCTCAGGTCAGGGTTTTGGTTGCAAGTTTGTGCAGTATTGCGAACGCGCAATGCAAGTGTATGATGGTCACCGGTGGTAACGGTGACACATCCTGGTAAACACGATGACATTATGGCATGTTCCATGACACATCACGGAACGCTTACGACGTTGGTACTTTGGGCACTGCGCAATGCCTTTAGCTAGTAGCAAAGTGATGCATCACGCGGGGCGTTGTTAACAATAAGGACATCCAAATCTGACGACAACACACAAAGCATGCGCACACTTACAAGCAAGCGCAAGCCATGCCAGTCCTCCGGCACCGGCACTGCGTGCGATGAGTCGTCGCATCGTTCCCACCGATGTGTGTCGGGTCAGCCCGCCGGTACTGAAAGTAAACAGCAATGAGAACATTTTTTATCATTTGTGACAAATCTGGTTCGTAGTTACATGTATTTGCATCTAGCACAACTGACACCTCCGCTGTCATGATGTTGTGTGACATGTCCGGTTCGTGACACATCGAAGCCAGCCTAAAAATACATTGTCGTTCAAAATAGATGCCTGGTGGTGCAGCGAAAGACAGAAAGACTTCTTTTACCGACAGGTATCATTCCCAGTTCCCTAAACGTGATGACAAAATACACTACAAATCATTGGTATTCGCAGTGCGAAAGTTGACCCCTTGGATCCACTCTTGGTGTTTACAGGTTGACCAGACACGATGTGCCAATGCATCAGTTGATGCGCACGACAGAGAAAGACCATGATGGCGTTGCCACAGCGCAGCGTCGTGTGCTTCTGGCATAATGACTTGGAGAGACGCGATTTGTTACCACTTGGCCCCATGCACCTATTTTCGTGGCCTGCAAGGCAATCCAATGGCCGATAATTAAAAAGAGAATAACAGTGAAGAGAACACGATAAGCAGCACGATGGTCTTTACTGGATCGTTGTATTTCACTTTTTAAGCGGACTGTTGGACGACGCAGTCCCCTCCCCAGCTGGACAAGGTCTTCAGAGAACTCAAACAATATGTGGGGTCAAGGCGAACTGATCCTGGTTGCGGAACGAAAAGCTCATCCTGTCTAAAATATGGGTGATAGAGAATGGCTTTGTAGCTTTTCCTCGTTTGCTTAGATGACGGTCACGCCAAAGTTTCTGTAACGGACTCGAACACTGGCTACACTAGCGCCATCTGGGCACAAAAATGGCGCTCTACCGATTAGGCTCGCAATCATTAACCACTACCAAATACTTGATATAATGATGCACTGTTCATATGACCAATGTTTACTGAATACCACCGTTTAATATGTTTGTCCTGGTTTATTGAAGGGCGATAATATTATGATCTAAAAATGCTTGCACCAGTGTTTATACGCATTGTTAACCATTGCTGCCACATGCTGCCTGTATTTGAATATTGAAGGGTGGACATCAGCGTTTTCAACGCCTCTTTTCGTAAGTAACGCGTGGTGAGTACGTAGGTGATGGACTAGGTGACGCAGATGTGCATAGGTGGTAGTGACGTATGCAGGTGACGAACGTGGGCGCCGCACGTAGGTGGCGTGCATGATTGGCGTCAGCGCCATGGCGACGCTGGCGTGACGCCTGTGTGCATACAGTCACTACACTGTCCCCTTGTCTGAAGATGGCGTCTCCAGTAACTCTACAAGTGATGTTCTCGGTACTTCTAATCGCTTCGCACTAACGTTGGGCGGGAATTTCGATGACGTCACGCGGATTCTAAGCGAGTTACATCTGTCTACATGACTGACTTTATGGTCGCGTGCACGCTACCCAGCGCGGGCACTCGTGCTGCATGCACGCTTCAAACTTTTGAATGCATTTAGCATATCAACATCCCAACATTTACATATCTTATTGAAACATACTTTGCGATCTCCGCAGGGCACAGCAACATCATAACATCATACATCATCATTGTCCATATCATCCAGTTTACCAGTGCAAGTTGTCACTTTTATAATTCGAGCTCAACCTCCCACAGATGCTTTATTTCCACACTTATTGACGATACTTCCTGGCAGATAAATATTCTTCGTCGATTTACCATATTTCTTGCGCTCTTAATTCAACACCAAGTAAACGTCACACCAGTTGAACAAAACTTTGGCGCCGCGCTTTTCGCCACAACGGATCGTGTAGTATATGCGATGCGATATATGTATGTGCGACATTGCTGGGCTGCGTCCGGCCCGCAATGCTGTGACCTGCTGTGACCACTCGCCAGCTGTGCGCGATACACCGCCGTGACCTGCTGTGACCACTTGCCAGCTGTGCGCGATACACCGCCGTGACCTGCTGTGACCACTTGCCAGCTGTGCGCGATACACCGCCGTGACCTGCTGTGACCACTCGCCAGCTGTTTGTGATACACTGCCGTGACCTGCTGTGACCACTCGCTAGCTGTTTGTGATACACTGCCGTGACCTGCTGTGACCACTCGCCAGCTGTTTGCGGTACACTACCGTGGCCTGCTGTGACCACTCGCCAGCTGTTCGCGATACACGTGGCCAGACCGTGCCGACTGCTCTTTATTTCTCGGGCCCTCCAACCAGACGTACTCACTCTTCACTATCGGCCGTCCTATGTTCTTGGCCTCAGAGTCAGGTCTGAGCCTCCAACCAAATGTATCGACTACCGACCGTCCCATGCCATCGACCTCAGGGGTCAGGTCTAGGCCTCCAACCAAACGTATCGAATCCCCCGTCTGTCCTATGCTGTGGACCTCGGGGTCAGGGACGGCATGCCCGTCCCGTCGCTGAGATCGCCTTGGCGTCAGCCTCCGGGGCTGCAGGCGGACGGGGGAGGGGGAGGGTGAGCTCACCTGGAGAGGTCCAGCTGGCAGGCGGCCGGCGCCGGGCGTGCGCGTCTGACACTCGCTGCCGACCGCCGGCCGACAGCCATAGGTCAGCGGGCAGCCCGGCCGTCTGTCACCGGCTGTCAGGCCACGCGCGTGTTCACCAGTCGCTGAGCGCGCGCAGAGTCACACCGCTGACAGCTGCCGCCGACGTGCGGCGGTCACAGGTCAGCCGAGGTCCGCACCGTCAGCCCCAGAGGCCGTCGTCAATCGTCAGGCAGGAGTTTAGAGCCCAAGGTCCCGGCCGCGCTTGACATAGGCAGTATCATGCTCTCCACCAAGGTAGGAGACGTGTCCTCGGATCAAGAGGCCGCCAGATCCTTTCAAATCCAAAATTTCCAGTGTCATCCTCAAGCACAATGCCTTTTTGCCCAAATGGCCCCATTCTAAATCACCCGAAATCCCCAACCATGTTCTCCACCGAGAATTTAGACTATCGCCGGGAAACAAGAATGGCGCCATTTCGTCAGAGTGCATGATGGTGTCCTTCGATGTCATGACAGCTTTGTCAATAGCGATGCCGGTATAAGTCAAGTGGCATCGGCATTGACATTTCTGATGCGAGAATGGCACTGCCAGACTCACATGGCGGCCATCCGGTGGGGCCACTTGAGCTACGGTGCAGAGGTCAACATAAAAAAGTTTCTTATTTCGTGAAGACTAGCGTGCGAATTTTTACATCGGCAATGAAGCATAGCCAGACTTGTGTTCGTTTCGAGCTCAATCATGAATCGATTCATGAATCAGTCGTTTTGGGTGAGTCATGCGCTGAATCACATTCTTCTTGAATTTCATGAGCTGAATCGTGAGTCATTCATGACTAACAATGGTGTGTTAGCGAGTTATATGGCTCAAATGAAAATGGCACCAAGAGGAAACACATCACACCCCATAAAAATGAGCGGACCATTTCCGGGTGTTAAAATAACAGCATGCAGCAATAGCTATAACGCTTTTTGCCATGACAGCACAACGTTCGTGATTGTAATTTCTAAGCAGCAAACAGAATATTGTTCATCCTGAACAAAAGTTTGCCAAATCTCGGCTAGCACCAGAGTATATTGCATGGTGCAGAGGTCCTACGTTCCTATAGCCTAACCTAAATCAGTAAAAGACCGTCTGCTACCGATAAAACCAAAGGAAGCGACATATTATTCATTGTTATTTGTCACAACAATGAACTAACACACACTTGTGAAAATTTCGTCTCCAAATTAAGTCGTCTTAAAATGCGGGTAACGTGGCGCACAGCACTCATCTCTACGCATCGCGCAAGCCTGTTTTAAATCCTAACCCATCATGGAGTGACCTGATGACATGAGCTTAAGACGCCTGCTGGAAACGACAGCAGGTGCCTAGGTTAGCCTATTACTTGTTGAGTTGTTCAGATGTCAGTTCAGGTTGGTTGTGTGAAGTTTTCCCTGGGATTGTGTGTGTGGTTTGTGAGAAATGCAGTTGTAGTAAGCAATACTCATTAAGATCAGGCAAATAGATAAGTTGACATTATGTTTATAACTTACGCTAGCCTATCGCTATGCATAATTGCAATCCGATGTTAAATTGTTGACCTAACTGATTCCGTCGCCGACGGCATGGCTGTTGCTGGCGAGTGGAAATGAGAGTACCTACGTGTGAACGCTGGCACCCGGCAGGTGATGACTGTCAAATGTCAGGGTAAGTGCTGTCAAGTCCACACTGCATGCTGTCTATTGGGTTTGGGCCACAGGTGCCGTGTAGAATATGCTAGCCTTGTAGCTGAAACTTGAGAGAGCTGGTTGGTAACAGGTGAGAGGAAAGGTATTGTTGGCTGCACCGCATTAGGTAGGCTCGAACTACATGCCTGCTTTTGGGCCATCTGGGGTATTTAATGCATTTTTTATTATATTTTTCATTTGATTCTTGACCAATTTATTACATACCGGGCTTCTGGAATATATGCATATATATGTACGTATATAATGATATATATATATATATATGTATATATATATGTATATATATATATGTATTGTTGTGTACGTGATAAGTTTCCCTCTGTCCCGCCAACATCACCGCTGTGCTGGTGGCACAATGTTTTAGGGCGCCTGCGTTGCGAGCGCGTAAGCATCTTGTGTTGGGTTCGAGTCTCAAGGGCGGCGGCCTTTGCAAGCAGAACTCCTATTTTCGCGTCTGTTCTCGAAGCTACGTGGTCACGTGGCCTGGCCAATCACAGGCCGAGGAGTAGGTCACGCCTGGGGTCGGTTCGGCAGTGGGTCAGTGGTGGGCCGGGCGGCGCCGGGGAAGGTAAGTCAGCTCTCGTTGATATTCACGACGTAACTGGCTCCTCTCCCTCCCTCCCTTTGGCTCCGACTCCGGCCCTTCTGCCCTCCGCTGTCGTTGATATACACGACGTCAGCATGTCCTTGTCAACATTGCTATCCAAGACGTTGACACCTCTTTAATGGCCGTTGTTGCTACCGACGACTGCTACCTCCCCTGGGGATTATAGCCGCCGTGTGCTCCGAATATGTTCTAGCGATGTGGGAAATTTGGATAACTTCATTCCATATTTTCCTGTGATTAATATACCCTATTTTCGTTAAAAATATCCATCTTAGTGTCCAAACAATGGCATGAATAGTTGACCTGAAAAGTTTTGGTCTTCGCAGTTCATCGCTAGCACTGATGTCCCAGGCGATTTTTATTGATCCCCTGAATTCAAACGATGTCTTCACAGGTTGAACCAATATGATGACCATACTCGTCCTAAAGGCGGCGTGCTACCTTACCACGAACTCAACCATCCAAGAGCCCACAGTACAGGGTGCAGTCCTCTCCCACTACGTGCGATCCCGACTTTGCCTATAACGGCTCTCTGTCGCTCCAGAGCAGCCGCTGGAAGTCAGCAATACCTTATTTTATCCGACGCGGAGACCATCTGTCGTATAGCGGTTGAGACTGACAAGCTTATCTATATGACTATGTGGCCTACGTAACTGGCTCGGGGCCTCCTGTCGAGCGTGACGTGAGCGTCATGGCGTACCGTGGCTCCCGACCACTTCACGTTAAGGAAGGATCCTGCATTGGCTTTGGGGAGAACCTAAAGGACGCGGGGGCCAGGCTTCAAATCTGGCACTAAACGCATTAAAACCAAGTTGAAATAATGGAAATGCAGGCAGCGTCTAGTTTTGCAAGATAAGTTTGGGAAAGGGAAGCTGAGCAGAGAAAAATGACTGAACCTGTCCTGAAAATACTGGTCAAAACGGATTCCTCGGCAAATTCTAGACACTTTCCTCTCAAAGCTGCCGGGCCTGCAGCCATCGCAGCCCTGGGGGCAGCCACGTCTCACATAATGAGGAGGGACAAATAAGGATTTGAGTGAAGTAAAACAGCAGTCTGACCTAAGACTCAACTGTTAGATGGAAAAGTAAAAACGCGCATTCTGCGAGAAAAGCTGTGGGTCAGAAGAACCTTCGTCGTAATTTGTTCTGAGGTGCACATGTCACCCAGACCCTGGTGGTTGCAACGATGCTTCCAAGTAAAAATTACATTCCTGAATGTATCATACAGGTGTTTTTTACGGTTTTAGCAGTGCCCATGAGCCCTTCGTCCACACCTTGGATCAAAATTTTGGGACACTGCATTTTTGGGATATTGCATATTTATGGAAAGTGTCCTGCCGCATGATCACTACCGATCAGACTTGGTTTTGAACAATTCGCATGCCAATTTCGTGTGCAGATGTTCACATTGTACAAATGCGTGTAGAAAATGCTCACATTAACAAAAGTTTGGCAGATTCGTACGCCATCCTTCGTAAGAATTTGAGCGTACGTAAATGTTTGATGCGGATAACCTTGGTTGGGTATCTAATAACCCAAAGCACGATTTAAAAATGATGCTGTCGAGAAAGTTGGGTCGGGTGGAACCAAACGGAATCCATCAAAGCGTGCATCCAGCGGGTATATTCTTCTCTCTGGAATCAGATCTTTATACAAGCAATTGCGTACTGGGTGTCACCGGCGCGTCTGCCCGACACATTCCACAAACGAGCTGCCTAGTTGCGTCCGTCAGCTGGCGCGAGTGACGCGCCCGAGGGCGTCAGGCGAAGTCGTCGACAGAGGCTTCATCGGGTCGAGGGATTCTGGGGAAGGACAAGCTCGGCGGATGATTCCCAGTCGACCTGTGCATCATTTTTTAAACCTCCAGTCCCCTTCATCCCAGGACTATCCTGCACTACCCCAACCAGTTCGAGTTCATTTGCTGTCCGCCTCAGAGCGTTAAGTTCATGACATGGAAAATATGTTAAAATAGTCATAATACTTAACAAGACCTGTGTAAGTATCAACGCCCACCGCCATCCCCTACCCTGCTCTTCCAGTCGACAGAATGTGGCGGCTCCGCAACTACCACTCATCCGGCGCCTGGCACCAAGAACAAGTGTCTACATTCCAACGTCCAGTACGCATGCACTTGCGAAGATTTGTGTACGTCCTACAGTCCAACGAACTCCATCCCACACCAATATGTTTGGACGACCTTTTTGTCGCTACTTGGGTCAGGTATCGAAATGCGAGCCCTTGCTTAAGCACTCTCGTCAAACGAACGTTGTGTTAAATCATTCGGGCCCGAAGATTTTGGTACAAGCAATTGCTTACGGCCCTTTCCATACGAGCGTTTGCGTACACGAACATACGCACTTTTGTCCGCAACCGGTGGACTGGTCACTGAGGAGGCGCCCTGTTTTCACAGTGAGCAAAGGCACAACCATCACTTTTGGCTATTGCTCCTAGGTGTCACTCTACACAACTTGGGCGCGTGCAGCGCATGTTGTCCCAGCGTCGTGCTCAAATCCAGGGCGTTATCATCATGCTTCAATACGTTCTCGAGCAAATTTAGTGCTAAAATTACCGAATCGTACTAAAATTGGTGGAATTTAGCACGCATAGATGCTAAACAGTGCAGCCCGGTAGCCAAAGGCTCAAGAGAGGAAATGAGGTTATATAGAGGTGAACTTCGCGAATTTCCTTTCGATCGATGGAGTAGAAATCTTTTACCATTCTGGCATCCCAATCCTCATCAGCTTGCGAGCTGCTCCATGGACGCAGCACGGTCGGTCGTTAGGTGGTCAGTGAGGAGTATGGGCAAGCGGTTAGGAAAGGTGACAGGGGAAACACTTGCACCGCATTTACAGAACAGCATTTGCCACCGGATGAGTATGATATTGATGTACCATGGACTACAGGCCTTGGGGTACATCGTCTTCCGGGTAGTGCGGATGATGGAATGTGGTTCTTGGACTGTGTTGGTTTGTATCAGGCATAGGTCTGGCTCGATTTTCTTGAATCAGCTAAGGAATTGCTCACAGAGTTCAGGATCTGATTATGCTCATGACTCATTCCTGTTTTATATTTTAGTTGACCCAGTTCAGATGCAGTAATTGAATTAAATCACTTGACTCACGACTCATGCAGGTTGAAAAAGCAAATAGTTCCCAGGTCATATTTTGGAGATTTCAGGATCAATGATAGGGTGTTCGCTGCTTAGAAATAGCAACAACAAACTCACGATGTCATGTTTATGACATGATGTTTATGACTAATGCTGCATTCTGTTAATTATAATGCTACGAAATTGTGAGTTGTTTGCTTAGGACACAATACATGTCATACTGCCAATTTACGTTCAGCCATAGGGCTCACTGATGCAACATTGTTTGAAATGGTTGGCTCATGATTCAACTCATGAAATGCGTGACAAATATTATTCAGGCCACGACTCAAAGCAGCATTTTTGGCAGTGAGCAAATGTAGCTTATAACTCCTCCCAAAGTGGTTGACTCATGAGCTGATTCACAATTCAGCTTGCGTCAAACACAGGCCTGGTTAGCACGTGTATTTATGTGTGTTAAAATGCCGCCTTTGAGGAGATGGTTACCTAGCCGTGGTGATTACATCAGCCAAATGCGCATTGTTTTGGCAAGTTGATTGCGTTGTCAAAATATTTTGGTATATCATGCCTGACATTACAATAAGACGACTTCAGTCATAATTTGAAAACCTGGATGTGCACTAGTCTTTTTAGGATGCGCATACGCATATATACATGTCTCTAAATATGGCTATATATCCACATCTCTCCCAGTTTCCTCACGTCATCATTTCTGTTGGGGATTTTTTTTAGTAGCAGATGTTTTTTGATGTTAAGCAGTGTTTTAGGAGGTCGGCGGCGATCGGACATTTTGTGCGGTAGGAGGTGGCCGTCGGCGGTCAGCCATTTTGTAGCAGCACGCGGGCTGCTCACCCGAACGATCAGGTGCCCCTCCCGAGGAGAGTGAGGGGCTGGCCAGGGATGTCCCTCCCGAGGAGAGTGAGGGGCTGGCCAGGGAAATAAAGGATTGGAAGTGTGTGCCCCTCCCGAGGAGAGTGAGAGACTGGCCAGGGAAATAAAGGATTGGAAGTGGATGTCCCTCCCGAGGAGAGTGAGGGGCTGGCCAGGGAAATAAAGGATTGGAAGTGTGTGTGCTTATTGAGTTTTTCTAACATTTTTGGGTGCCGAAACCCGGGACGTAGTGAACTGAACTCTAAGCTTTTGTTATTTTGCCGAGTTGTTCTGAGTGCCTCTGTCAAGAGGAGTGTAAGCCCGGACACTCAAGAAGCGAACAGCAGCCAGAGGTTGGCTGATCAGGTCAGTGAGGAAAATGGAGGAGATTCTGGAAGATAAACATCCAGACCAAATGCCCTTCATGCTGCTAAACTTGACTGCGAGAAGATGCTCCAGATTCTGGATGAGGCCCGGTCTGAGGTGGAGCAATGCTCCGAGACAGAGGATGATATACTTAATGATATCGAGAGTGCAGCCGACCTGAGAGACGGGGTGATGTCGGTTCTGGGCAAGGCTGGTGGAGCCCTGGAGCGGAACAGTAGGGCTGGCTCAGCGGGCTTACTGAGCAGGGAGGGGCATCTGAGGCTTCCAAAGTTGGAGCTCCCGAGATTCAGCGGGGATGTCCTCAAGTGGCAGTCCTTTTGGGAGAGCTTTGAGGTGTCCGTCGATAGTTCGGAGCTCCCTGATATGACCAAGTTTGCTTATCTTAGGTCCGTGCTGGAGAAGGAGGCAAGGGACTGCGTGGCGGGTCTTTCTCTCAGTGATGCAAACTATGTCAGTGCGTGTGACCTCCTCAAGAACAGGTTTGGGAGGAAGGAACTGGTAACCTTTTCCCACAGCCAGCGGCTTCTGTCACTTCGAGAGGCCAGATCCAGCAGCCATCAGTCCCTGAGAGAGATACAGGACCGCCTCCTGACCCACATCCGCAGCCTGGAGTCACTTGGTGTGGGAGGTGAAAGGTATGGTGTAATCCTTGTCCCTCTCATCCTGTCTATGCTGTCCCCTGACATCAGGATGGAGTGGGCCCGTGAGAGCGCAGGCAAGGAAGCGGACCTGGCGTGGCTGATGAGCTTCCTGTCGGCTGAGATGGAGCGCAGGGAGCGTTCCAGTGCCTATGACTCTGTTCAGGTACAGGAGGCTCCAGGTCAGCAGCTGGCTGCCCCAGCTTATGAAGAGCGACACAGGGCCACAAGCGACCCTCGACAAGGGAAGAAGAGGGAGCGGCAGCGGAGAACAGCAGCAGCAGCAGCTCTGCAGTCAGGAGCCAGGCCAGGGTGTGGCTTCTGTGGGCAGACACATCAACCTGAGGAGTGTCTGAAGCTAAAGCCCCTGTCAGTACCAGAGCGCAGAGATGCGATCAGGCAGACTGGGCTGTGCTTTCGGTGCTTGAGAAGTGGACATGTGGCTTGCAGGTGTGACAAAGTGTGTGCTGAGTGTGGAGGACGTTACAGTGTTGTGTGCAGCCTAAAACTGCTTGGTGGTGGGGCGCAGAGTGTTCAGGGTGGCACAGGAGGCATCAAGCAGCGAGCCCCCAGCAGCGACTCAGGCCCAGCACAGTGTCCGTCATTTCCCTGTAACAGTGGTGGTCTTGAAATGATATGAACAGTGCTGCCCACTGCTCGTGTGACTGTAGTGGGTCAAGAAGGACAGCGCGTAGAGGCGGCAGTGCTGTTTGACACGGACAGAGACTGGAACTATGCTAGTGAGAGACCCGTAAAGCGAGGAGAGCCTGTGTGGGTAGGATCTAAAAGTGTCTCGTATGCCGCGTTGGGGGGAAGTGGCTCATCAGCTGAGCACAGGGATGTGTACCGTGTTGACATGTTCGACTCTATCATGGCCTCATCCTCTGTCCTTTCCATCAAGGCCATCAGGATCCCTGTCACCTGCAACCCTCTGCAGCGCCCTGTCTTGCCATTTGGAGTCCTTCAGTCCTTCAGCCACTTGGAGCTGGCTGACCCGCCCTTAGACAGACAGCTGGCGGTAGACATACTGGTGGGGCTGGACTGCAATTGTGATCCTGTGAAACAGGGTGAGATGAGGCTCGATGGGGGACACGTGGCACAAGAAACCTCCCTGGCATGGGTTGTCCCCGGAAAGATGAGTGTGCTGCCGACAACTGGCGCCACCAGTCAGCTGCACTGCCTTGGAGATAACCGCGAGCAGTCTCTCCGCACTTTGTGGTCGCTCGAGGTAATCGGTGTTAGTGACCCAGAGGTGAGGGACTCGGAGGTGATGAAGGAGTTCAGCACCTCAGTGATAAGGGCTGATGGCAGGTAAGAGGTCGCCCTGCCGTAGAAGGCAGGCAGAGCTGGTCAGCTGACGAACAACAAACTTGCCGCTGAGGCGCTTCTGACGGGTCTGTCTCGCCCGTTGGCGAGAGACCCGAAGCTGGGAGCGGTCTATTCAGAGACGCCCCAAGGGATGGAGCAGGCGGGTGTGACTGAGGAGGTTCCCAGCCACGAGCTGAATGGTTCGCACCCGAGGTTCTACCTGCCCTATCATCCTGCCGTGAAGGAGTCCAGCGAGTCGACACGGGTGAGGCCGGTCTTCGATGCATCCGCCACCGGTCCCAATGGCGTCTCGCTCAATGAATGCCTGGAGGTAGGACCGTGTCTCATACCAAGTCTGGTGGATGTGCTGCTGAGGTTTAGGCGTTGATGGGTCGCAGTGACAGCCGACATCAGCAAAGCCTTCCTTCAGGTCAGTCTCAGGAGAGAAGACAGGGACGTCCACGGGTTTCTTTGGATCCTTGACAGAGCAGAGCGGGGATGACACTAACCAAGTGTAACTCCAACAGCGCGGTAGTTTTTGACAGGACCCATGCAGCCAACGGCAGTGGCGAGCGCAAGAGCCCAAAGGTTTTGGGGGTTATGTGGAACCCAGGCGAGCACCCTTTCTCCTTTGAGGGCCTGGCGGCTCCCGCTGACCTAACTCCGACCAAACGAATGGTGTTGAGCTGCATGGTCCGGCTGTTTGATCCGCTGGGGTTCGTGGCGCCGTTCTTGATGGTGGCGAAGAACCTGTTCCAGGAGCTGTAGCAGCTGGGGCTCGGCTGGGACGATGCTCTCTCGGCGGACCGCAGCCTGGTCTTCTCGAACTGGCTGAGCGGTATTGGGTCGCTGAAACAGCTGCGGATCCCGCGCTGCTACTCGAGCCGCGGCTGGCATCTCGGTGCAGTGTCCTAGAATTGCCGACTCTGGGTGTAAAGCAGCACCCTATGAGGAGCAATTTTTCACTCCTTTTCCACACATTCACTTCTGTATGACATTGTCTAATCGCGCATGCCAGGCTCCTATTTCCCATTCTGAGGTTTTCAGATGTCATCCAAAACTGAGCTCACTTGAAACCACCAAGCATAAACGAGGCTCCGCAGAACCTGGACACCAGTGGCTTTTCCTGCCTCACCTACATCTGAATCATGTATGTGTATGCACAGAGCAAGGGCGCCAGGTACCTCCAAGCCCAAGAACCCCACCGACCCCAGCCGCATGCACGCATTAAGTTTGGTTTGTTTACAAAACGCACCACAATCGGCAGCTGCGTGCCAAATGCAAGGTTTTCACGCATCCCCTTTTTTTTGTCTCACCACCACATCATGAAAGTAGGGCCTGGTGCAAACACCAGCAAGGCTTGGTAGAGAATTTTCTCCACGCATTTCCTTTTTCCCGAGGAAACTTGACCACTAAATTGTACCACTCCCAAAATGCATGAGTGAAGAGTTTAAGAAATGTCTTCTAAATTAAACTTACCAGATGAATACCACCATTTGAACACTTAGATTACTAGATGTTAAGTCAAATCAGCTGATTAAAAAATTTTGCGAGAAAGGTACCAGTCTTTACATTCATTTGGCTACTTTGGTTTTTCTTGGTATCATGCCAGTGTGATACCATTTTATTGTTTCCTCCTTTTCGGTTGTCTTTAGAGGTACCATCTGCTGCTTAAAACCTTGATCAATTTCTCTGCAAGATGCTCCAACTGCAAACTTGTACGTACTTCATACATAAATCGGATTAATTCGCCAGCCGCCCAAACATGTTTGATATGCACCCAAGCGTGAATAATTCACAGGGAATGAAGGAGACAATTTGAAGCACGGAACTCATTTTACCGCCATTTTTGCCCTCTAAAACCTTCGGTTAACCGTTTTCTTGGTTCATAGCGATACTCAATAATGATAAATCCAGGCCTTTCGAGTGTTTGACTCGCCGGGCTACCTGGCAAGGCTATTATAATGCTGCCATACAGAGCCTTGGGACAGACCTGACGTAGCTAATACAGAAGTGTTTGATGGCGAAATTCTACCCTCTAGAGATGTTTATCATGCAAATCTCTCACTTGTTTCGCATTTTAACTAGCTTTAAAAAACTACCAAAAAATAGCTTTAAATAGCATGCTTCATCACAAGTGCTGCTGTCAACAGATACGTGAGTTGAGATGATGTTAATCGCATGGGCTACTCTAAGTTTGGTTAAGTTGGTCAAGTGCATGGCAAATGGCAACAGGAATTGTGCAAGAATTAGTAACTCACAACTGCTGCTGTGATACAAACAGGTCATACAGGATGAAATGATGTAAGGACTCATTAGGTTAGGCATAGGCTACTTTCATGGAAATAAGCATTGACATTTTGTAAGAAACAGTGACAACATGTTTTTTTTTCCCTGACCCCATCTTAACAGAAGCCAGAAGTAGGTCTATTGTGTTTGACTTGGTGATAGGCTGATGTGTATGAGTCCGAGGTTTTTTGTTTGTGTGCTTTATGCTTGTTGAATTTTCTGTCGTTATTTTGTTATTGAGTTCCTTTGCTTTATTTTGTTTTAAAAGTGCTGTGAAGGAGAATTGAAAAGTGCTGCATCAAATTATTGGTGTTAGTAATTTGTTATGCCCGTAATACTGTCATGAAATCACTATGCTTTAACAGGCGGCCGGCTAGATACCCTTCGCTCGGGTGGGGGGAGGCAATCTGACCCCCCTCTCTGAGATCTCGGTAACTAAGAAAGCTAGAGGTACCACATTTACAGGATGTCTTGACCTATACATGAACTCACTTAGGCTAAGGTTTCAGCTTCCTAGGTCATAACCTTCAGGTCAAATAACGTCAAACAAGGTAAAATTCCAGGTTGGTCTCCAAAGCGCATCCAGAACCTAGGCAACTGTCTCTAAGCAGAAGGCCACAAGCCCATTTGAGGTCATTTACCTTGTTTGACCCTTTGGAGGTCATGGTGACCAAAATGATGCAGACTGCTCTGCGTTTTGCATTTGAATAAGCGACAAAGATTACGCTAGGCAATATGTTCCTGAAACAAAACGTTCAACCCGGGTCATCTTAGGTCAGTGGCCTGTTCTGACCTCTAAGAAGTCAATTGAAGGTGTATAATGCGGTTCCTGCTGTCAATAAATTCGAAATGAGCACCAGAAACTATCTCATACAACAAGCTCTAGAGTAATAAATCAGGTTGGTTTTGACCTTGGTCTGACCATCATGCCTGAACTTATGTCAGCGTAATTTGCTCATTCAATATTTGTGGTGCCTAAGAAAACATCTCAGAGATGTATGTCTCCGTCAAACACTCCGTTGTTGTATCAGATTGAACGATTCCCTAGAAATTGCCTTCGCTGCAACCATGAGCTGACTTTGACCTGTCATAGATCAGCGAACTTGCAAGGTACATGTAAAATTTGTATGTCAAACGGTTTGCTATGCAATTTTCTACAGCTATGCAAAATTTTGCGCAGCTGTGCCGCGCCGTTCAGAAACCATTCGGGAGAAGCCCTCGGGGGAGATCAATTTGCCCCTCCCCCTCCACACCCGAGCGCGTGTTAGTACATTCTGTTGCACTTTCATGGCCTAAGATGTTAAAAAACGAAATAATGTTGTCAGGTTCCTGATATTACGTCCATGCCAACTTGAAATGGGTGTGTTTGCTGAAGCATCAGCCTCGAGCTCATAAGTTCCATCTCTTGTGAATGGATTTTTTCACTCCCGCACGGTCTTTTTGCGATGAAATTTTTCACTCCCACCCTAGTTCAAAAGCGATTCCAGCTCCCAGCGCTAAAGCGGCGGCAGGGACCCGACACCTGCAGGCGCCCGTCGGTTTTCGGACCAGTCCAGGCGGATACGCGCTAGGTTGTCTTACACAATGGTTCATTATACTTACGGTGTCAATAGCCTGTTTTTGATCTAGTTTTCACTGGTCTCTGGTCATAGATGTAATATGTCAAAAAGCACGCTACATTACAAATCATAAATATGGTTCAATGAATACCATTCGCGGCCAAGATACTGAACATGATACCATTTAGAGCAATTAGCTGGTGCATGAAGAGACTGGCAGATATTTTTCATTCATGTGGATTCGCCATATCAATTTCTTGGGTCTGGCAGTGGCGACGCCAGGAAATTTAAGTTGAGGAATGGCTTCTCCAGGGGGCTTCCTGAACAATATGGGGTCTTCTTTCAAAGGCGGGGGGGGGGGGGGGAGGCTTTCCAGGCCGGGTTCTTTTGAAGTGGGCACAGAGACGTGTGACATATGAGGCCTCGTTGAACTGGACCATGCTTAATGTGCATGTGAATCAATGTCGACAACAAAAAGCCAGAAAAGGGGACTGCGTAAATGCTACACTGCGTTAAAGTCTAGTTTCACTGACACTGGTCAAGTCTTGAACTAGGAACCCTGGATGGGGGTCAAACGCATAACAATGCATCCAAGGTGTCGAAACATATATGTCGTGCTCTACGGCTGTCCATTCACTCCCCCGAGCCGATAACTCATAAACCAACGCGGCAGTTCCGCCGCTGACGAAGCAGCAGCGGTGAGCTTGCCTCTCGAACTGGGAAAGGTGACGCTCAGAAAAGCTTTGTTCGGAGGACTTCATTTCCGGAAGATCTATACGTGGGATACCCACGCTCGGATTGCCTATGCTCAGGAGATTTCGAAAGAGCCAACTGCTCCCCCAGATGAGAACCTAAAAGGAAATGGGGCAAATAGCGAATGTGGAGCTCAGAGGGCGAATAACGGGGGGGGGGGGGGGGACTCAAACCTACCCACACCGTCACATGTAGGCTGGGAAACACTCACTAACTGATAACGCTAATGCGGCGTTTCTGCTACTACAAGTCCCACCAGTCCAAGAGCAGGCACTGATTAACAAGCCATGAGATCCCACCGGACTTAGATGTGCCTGTGCTTAATTTCATATATATATATAGGAAGTTAGTTTGCGAAGTGGGCGAAATCTGAGGACAACTTCCGTTCTTAGATATGCTCGCCCTACAGGGGAAGTCCGTGACACTGCCTCGGCTCACCGCATGAGGGCAAACCCAGAAATCCATCGCCCGTTATAAGAATAAAGGCAATGCTTACACATATGGCAACCGTTAATGTCTACAACAGAACTGTAACACGCACACGCGCGCACACACACACACACGCACGCGCGCACACACGCGCCCACGCACGGAGGCACGCACACACGCACGAACGAACGATTTTTCACAATTATGAAATATATGCCAAAAACGCAGGCACGCCAGTACACCGGGAGACATTTGGCTACGCCAAGTTTCCACGCCAATATTTCCAAAATATGATGATAATTCAATAGTTCCAGGTAGTACACGTGGTCACCTGTGAATACGTCAACGCAAAACGCGCAACTCAAAAGGCCTTTGAATGATCGCAACTGTTGCAAATCTGTGCAGGTCCTGACAAGAAAAAGTATTAAAATAATCAAGCATGTAAGCTGCAGCATCCTAATGTTAGACTTCGGCAGTATGATAAGGCTTGCACGAGACATCGATGTGCTAGGCCGGAAGGTTTTCATGTTCTGCATCACAGATCAGAAAGCAATTCGCTACAGGACATCAGTGTTCAAATCAATCAGCAGACAGCTATTGCTGGACGTACCCTGCCTGAACAAGAGCGCTAACAATCAATATTTCACGATGGTACTTGCGAGTTTAACCTCTGTCAAAGTTTACCAATACGCAGCGATTTTTATATCCTTGGTCCGCGTTGTCTTGTGCCGTTGCTGAAGTGTGCACTTAAAAAGCTTAGGTATGTTATAATGTGTGTCATTGATGCATGTATGTCGACTACTTCCTCCCATAATTATGAGTGTACGCTCTCCGTAACCATGTGTCCCCAGGCATTCATTAAACAAGCCTGAGTGCCATGCATTATTCTTGTCACATGCAATTTTACTGGAAAAAGATTACAAGATTTTCTGTGAACATCCTGTGCGTAGAGAGCCATATACTACTTACTGTGTATTCTGCTCCATTCTGTGCATTTTACTTTTGGTCCATTGGGACAATGGGTGTAAGAACGCGGGATCAGGGGACCCCCCTCCCCCACACTCTTCAAGGTGGGGGGCTATTAATGTGAACTGCCCCTCTCCCCCTCTCCACTTTTCAGATTAAGGTTACATTTGGCTTACTTTTGCACTACAATCAAAATGCATGCCGATTTACCTAATTCATCAGCCATCTCCCTCAAGATGCGTCATCTTTTTCGTTTGCTTCTTGGCCATCGCTTAGTGTTACAACCGCAAGGCCCACGCCGCACGGCCTGGGGGCTGCAACGCCGGGCATCGAGGCTGTTGTTCTTATCACCTGCGAGCGCGCATGTCCAAGGCCATATTACATAGTCTTATTATCAGTAATCAGTTATGACAAAATATCGTGCATTTTAAGGCAAATATGGGTTAGCCATGTTAATATAAATTAAAAATCCCATTTCGTTTACAATCCCGGCTAGGGAGCACTCAATATATCTAAAGTACGCGGAAAAACACGCAAATGGAGTCTGTGTGACAATTATTGGATTACCTGCGATGATCAGGGATGTTGCTGCGTCAATGAGTGTTCCTGTGCTGATCCGGGGCTAACTGCGCGGGTCAGAAGGCCTCCCTTGTCAAGGATGGGAACAATGTGATACGATATATTCTTATAGTGACCTCCGGATCGACCAGGAGATCCCGCCCCGTGTCACCAGAATGATAGCCAGAAGAAGCTTTGCGATGAGATGGAATGGCCCTTCAGCCCTTGACCGGAAACGGGAATGTACTTCTGGTGGTCTACTGAAGAGAACCATTGCACAGATGGAAATAAGGGGTGTCATTATTGTTAAGTAGAGAGGGATCCCATTACTGTTGAATAGGCTGGGTCAAAATGAGTTTGAAAAAAAAACGAGGAAGGTCATGGCATGTTTGCATGAGAACGTTCATTTTTGCATAATGTATTAGTGAAACAAATGACATCAAAAGGCTTGAATATACCCGCCCGCAACCTCGAAAGCAAGGACAAGGATGGTCTGGGTTGCAGCTTCCGTAAAACCGAAAGGTATCGGCAAATGCAAGTGCCACCAGACAGCGGGCGCCGTGTTAATCTGTCTTTTGGATAGATAAAGACTTGCAGAAACATTTGAAATAGAGTAAAATAGACCTGCACTCTTTCAGTTCAACCACCAGCCTCCAGCGACACACCACCAGACCACCAGATGTCACATAACTTGCATTACTAGTTGATTACAGTGTTTAAAGGTAATCATTTCGGAAGCGTCATCATTTTCGTCCACCGGTGGGCCACGGCTAAAAGTCAGCTGCTGGGCTAACGTTCCGCGCGTAATGGAGACTGCAACGCCTGGTGTCGAGGTTTTTGTTGCTAAGACTTGCGAGTACGCTTGTTAAAAAAAAACGTGTTACATAAATTGTATCACTAATCGATTCTGACTGAATGGTGAACATTTTCAGACAAACATGGCTTGGTCATGTTAATACACGTTGTTGGCCACTCGGTCCACAATTAAATTTTCATCTTCATATTTCGATCAAACATATCAATCTACAATCAAAGTTCGCGATGCTTTCAATGTCTGTAGAACCCAGGTAAAAAATTACGGTAAATTTTCTGAGTTTTATCGGTCTAGAAAGTGTCAACTAAATCATTGTAAATTAAGAGCGCGGTTGATTTATTCCATGCAGTCGTTCACTGCCCGATTTCTGCAGTTTATTGACCCCAAAACACGGACAGAATTGAGCTCACCGTAGCTTCTCGTTTCTCTTCGGGTTACAAGGTAATATTAACAATAGAACGAAGAAAGCAGTATCCCTTGTTAACAAGGGATACTGCTTTATGTTATGCCCGGGATTTTTTTTTGGGGGGGGGGCGGGGGAACACCATAAGACGGGGTTTTGTCAACCGCGTGTTCCCCGTGGCAATGCCCTTGCTACGCTCATACCTACACACAAAAGTTGATAAAGTCGTTTACGTTGTATGATGGGCAATTAGTGTCAGTTGGGCCAACCCATACCTCAGGCAGAGAGCTTCCCGGAGGCCATTTTTTCTGCGATGTGTGGTATAAGAGAGGATGATTCGGAAATAAGATGCTGTTGCAGGTGTCCATCACATGTTTCATACAACATGTAGCAGTAACGCTGATCCAAATGTATGCAACCAAGCAGTCATACGATCAGCTCGCATTCAGTTGTGCGGGACACAGCCGGGCCTGGATGGTGGCCACTGACGGCGGACAGAAGCAGGGCCCAGATAAGGAACATAAGACAGAAGGGCCTTATTATATGGCTTGGTTGTAAAAAGAGAACCTCCAGTTTTATGGTTTTTGTCACATTGTTTCTGGCAGTTCCAAGCTCCCGAATTTGTTTCCGCCTAAAATGCTTCGACAAGTCTTATCTCTTGAAAAGTAGCCAGCGAAATGAAGGCACATGCAAAATATGTCGCACTGTGAGCGATCGATCCACTTTCGAAATTCTCACCAGGCTATATCCAAACTGTATTTTGGCATCTACGCTGTGGTGGCAGATGTCTCCTGAATGACCCAAAAGGCCTACCCGTTGGTGCAATTTTACCTCCCCGGGAAATACAATGTTAGAATGAACGAATAATCTTGGGAAGCTGGATAGCCTTATTTCCCAAATGACGGGTGAGTCGAATAGGCAATATTGTGCACCAGTGGCGCATCTAGAAGCATATCCAGAGGCATATCTAGCATAGCAGGCATGACATTTGAGTAAAGAGCGATAATAACCTCCATCCTTCCCCCCCCCCCCCCCACCGGTCATCGGACTCGCTTTCCAGAAAAAGTTCCTGTGGCCCCCCACTTTTTGAAACGTTCCTAAGCCTACAATTGAGGCATATATGATAAGTGTGATGGAGTTTTTATGACAGTCCTTTTTCTATCGATTTCGGCAAAGAAGCCTGGTGAGCTAGTTCCATGAACCAAAACGCGCAAGTGTCATCGGCCTGTCGGATGTGCGATCATGGGATTTATATGGCATATAATCGTGAGAAAATCTGAATCCAGGCATAGAATAGATAATCAGTCTAGCGGGATAATATTTCAGAAACTACCACTAAACGCGAAAACACTAAACGTGACAAAGAATGCAACAACTCCTTGTAGGAACACTCCGTTTTCAGAATGAATAAGGTCGGTATAGTGAGCAAAATCGAGGAACGCTTGATAGCATATCATCCTTCGGTGTTACATCAACAGAGTGCTCGCTGACTGTTTCAAGAACCATCTCACAGATTTGGTCTTAGCCTTGTGCTCTTCGCAAACTCAGTGCACAAATTGAGCACAAAGGTAATAGCCGTGCACCACCTCCAGCTCTAGTGTTTGTTTTCATTCATGGGCCTTTCGAAATGAGGCTTGAATCAAGGTTGTAAACTAGATAAATTGACGAAATACTTTATATCGGCGCCTAAGAGACTGACTGGTTAGATTGCTTTGCTAAAATTAGAAACACTATCCCAATTTGTCTGTCATACCGGCACAGAGCGCTCAATAAAGTTGATTGCTTCCTCGGCACCTTATGTGCAGAACCGCTGGATGGGGTATTAATAGCTAGCTTTTAGCCGTAACTTTTAAAGCTGTTTTTAGCCCGCGTATTCTAAGGGCTGAGCAGTATAACATGGGCTCCAACACTTATATTATTATATGCATATCTGTGCATGTATATACATACATATGTAAACACATATATATACATATATGTATATATATATATATATATATATATATATATATATTATCTGCATGCATACATGTAAAAGTAAATACGGGACCCCCCGCAAGTCATATGCACGACCTTAGGGTAGCATGACTAGCAGTCCTCATCCTAATTTCATTCTAGTTGACCGCTCCAGGAAACCCTAGTGTTCCGTTGGGGTAAAAGTTCGCCATGTATGCGCCAAAGGATTGCAAATAAAATGAAAAAATGGGGTAAGACATCAAATCTCCAGGAACTTTAGTACAGGGACAGTTCAGGTGGGATAATCGAAGCGTAAGATTTCAGACCGGTTCATTGGACACCTCAGTGGCGCACGTATACAGAAGGTGTGCACATCGTTACGAGGAAAGCATGACAGATAAACACGTTAAATATACCTAATGTCGAATTAAGTAATTGCATCGCGTGCTTAGTTTGATCGATGCAGCAATACACAAACAAAACACTAACTATAAAGAAGACATTTTTACGGCAGGGGGCAAGTACTCATATATCTCAATCGTTGCACGCAATCGTCAACTTTGGTCAAGGCAAGCAGGCATGCATCATTTTGGGACGGCATATGGGCAGCGTTTTTCATGTGAAGTACATCTAGAAATGGTGCTTCAGTCATTGCCTTGAACGCCTTAAACCAAATACTTTGTGCTGGTCACCTGTGACTTCAAATTTAACCGTCTGTGTTTCGATCAGCTCTCCGCACGTGCTGAGAATGCGGTGTTTCTATAATACAATATTGGAGAACATTCAACTATATCCACTATTGACCACGAGACATGCTTAATGTTAACTTCCTATTGCTGAAAACCCATCCCACAGTAATTACGATGCTGGTGTATGACGCGGGAAATTATTATTAACCCGCATTTATTTGTTAACTGAATTCACTTAAACTTATTAACCCGAACTTATGATGTCTGCATGATACTGACAATGCAGCAGTCAAGATCGGCGTCCAGAATCGCCCACTGCTGGTATTGATTTCGACGTTTTTATTTTCTGGCATAGCGCGGCTATAACTCCATTTCATATTCCGACTGCTCTCAATGTGCTTATATCAGCTCAAGATGCAGGTAAACCTCACCGAGCTCAACTTTTACAATCAGCGACTAATGCTCGGCGCGACACTTCCTGCCGGCTCTTTTGTGTCATGGAGCGGACATGGAGTCGCTACTAAGCTAGCAATCCAGCCGGCCAGTGTCACGTGCGTGGTCTTCGTCATGGTGTCGACTGTATGCGCGCGGCCGGCGCTGGGCGGTGTAACGCTGCCTGCCAATAACGGTGATTATCCACACCCTGGCGGCCGTCCTAGGAACTAGCTTGGAAGATTTGGTCTTTGTTCATTCTGTACCTTAAACAATATGTACATTGGACAATATGTACATGGGACATTCTGTAAATTGGACATTCTGCACTTTGGACATTCTAAACATTGGACATTATGTTACGAATCCCTTCCACTTTGCACTATGTTGGAAGTGTTCTTTCATATCGGACATTGTGTGCTTGAAGCATGATGAATTTTGGACATTCTGTACCTTGACAAATATCATACGAAACCGAATGTCCAAAGGTACAGAATGTCCAAAGGTTCAGAACGTCCAGTGGTACAGAACGTCCAAAATACAGAGTGTCCAAGGTTCAGAATGTACAAAGCTCATAGTGCCCAAAGCACACAAAGTCAAAAATGAGAGATAACCTCAACATGGTGCAGAGTGGAAGAGGTCCGTATCATAATGTCCAATGTCCAGAATGTTCAAAGTACAAAATGGCCAATGCACATATTGTTTAAGGTACAGAATGAACAAAGACCAAATCTTCCAAACTAGTTCCTAGAACGGCCGCCAGGGTGTGGATAATCACCGTTATCGGCAGGCAGCGTTACACCGCCCAGCGCCGGCCGCGCGCATACAGTCGACACCATGACGAAGATCACGCACGTGACACTGGCCGGCCGGATTGCTAGTTTAGTAACGACTTCATGTCCGCTCCACGACGCAATGGAGCCGGCTGGAAGTGCCGCGCCGAGCATTAGTCGCTGATTGTAAAAGTTGAGCCCGGTGAGGTTCACCTGTATTTTGGGCTGATATAAGCACATTGAGAGCAGTCGGAATATGAAATGGAGTTATAGCCGCGCTCTGCCCGAAAATAAAAATGTCGTAATCAGTACCAGCAGTGAGCGATTCTGGACGCCGATCTTGACTGCTGCATTGTCAGTATCATGCAGACATCATGAGTTCGGGTTAATTAGTTTAAATGAAGTCAAATGACAAAGAACTTCGGATTAATAATGATATCCGGCATCATACTCCAGCATGGTGGTTATTGTGGGATGGGTTTTCAGCAATAGAAATTTAACATTAAGCATGTTTCATGGTCAGTAGTGGATATAGTTGAATGGAGTGAACATTCTTCAGTATGGCATTATAGAAACACCCCATTCTCAGCACGTGCGGAGAGCTGATCGAAACACAGACGGTTAAATTTGGAGTCACAGGTGACCAGCACAAAGTATTTGGTTTAAGGCGTTCAAGGCAATGACTGAAGCGCCATTTCTAGATGTGCTTCACTGGGCGACGGCGGACAGAAGCAGGGCCCAGAAAAGGGACATAGAACAGATGGGCCTTATTATGTGGCTTGGTTCTTAAAAGCACTGTGATGATCGATCCACTTTCAAATTGTCACCAGCCTATGTCCAGTCCGTATTTTGGCATTTACACTGTGCAGGCAGATGTCTCCTCAATGACCCAAAATGCCTACCCGCTCGTGCAATTTCACCTCCCATGGAGGGACAATGTGAAAATGGACGAATAAACTTGGGAAGCTGGATAGCCTTATTTGCCAAATGACAGATGAGTCGAATGGGCAAGATTGTGCGCCAGTGAGAAACAGCTCCAGATTCATACCTAGCACAGTAGCCATGACATTAAAATGCAGAGCGATAACAACCCCCATCCATACCCCTCTCGCCGGTCATCGGGCTCGCTTTCCAGAAAAAGTTCCTTAACTACACATTGAGCTTGGCCCCCCACTTTTCGAAACGTTCCTACGCCTAGGACTGAGGCATATATGACAAGTTTGATGAAGCTTTTCTGATATTCCTTTTTCTATCGATTTCGGCAAAGAAGCCTGGCATGAGCTAGTTCCAGGAACCAAAACGCTTAAGTGTCATCGGCGTGTCCAATATGCGACCATGGTTTGCTATGACATAGAACTAGGAGAAAAGATGAATCCAGACAAAGCATAGATAAAAAAGTCTAGCAGGATGCTAGTTCAGATACCTTCAATAAATGCGGACGTACTAAACGTGACAAAAGAATGCAACAACTCTTTGTAGGAATACTCCATTTACAGAATGAATAGGGTCGGTATAGGTAGCAAAATCCAGGACAACTTGATAGCATATCATTCTTCGGTATTATACGAACACATGAGTGCTCGCTGACTGTTTCCGAGAACCATCCCTCAGATTTGACAAAACCTCGTACTGTTCGCAAACTCAGCGCGCAGCTTGACCGCATAGCTGTACGTAATCGCCGTGCGCCAGCCATAGCTCTAGTATTTGTTTTCATTCATCTGTCTTTCGAAATGAGACTTAAATCAGTGCTGTACATCAGATATACGGACGAAATTATTGACATCGGAGCCTAGGAGAATGACTGGTCAGATTTATTTCTTTCTGGTCAGATTTATTTCGCGGGAGGCCAACAAAAAGGCTTCCGTTATTAAGTATAGGGTCCTCAGAGCAAACGAAAAGAACCAAGACCAACGTGATGCGCACCTGAACGATCCGTACTGTCCCTGCAGACTTACCATAAAAGACACCGGCCACAGCACAGGGCTCTGAGAAAAGGGGAGCTACGAAAGACCAATGTAATCAATTAACGCCCCTGCGCGATCAAGAGTGCCCGGGCAGGTTAAACGAAAGGGCCCCGGTCGGAGTAAAGAGTTCTCCGTAAATGAGATCAAAGAGAAACAGCCCTGGTTCAGAAAGGAGAGGGCTCCTGAGCATCGCGTGGCTCGGTACTTTACATTGTATCAGCCCCAGGAAGGCCCCCGGACGATCGAGTGTGTCCGATCAGGTTAACAGGTGGGGGCTTCATAAGAGCATAGTGCCCTCCATTCAAATAAGAAATACCCATTGCATAATGTAAATTGCCCTTGAACAAACGAGTGCGCCAGAGCCAGTTAACAGATAAGATGCCGACAAAGGCGTAAGGCCTTCCATTCATATAAGAAGAACCCAAGACCCAATGTGGAGGGCCCTCTAAAGATCGAGAGCACTCGAACAGGTTATCACATGGTCCCCGACAAGAGAGTGGGGCCCTAAGCAAGTGACAGAGAATTGAAAGGGCCCTAGAACTATGTAGAGGGCCCATGAACATATGGAGAGTGTGCAGATAGGTTAACTGTGATCAACGCGAAGAGCCCTTGAGCAACGGAGAATATTCCGGCGGGTTTATGGGGCCCCGGCTATAGCAAATAGAGCCTTTCGGGCGAATGGCAATAATTCGTGGAGGGCCCCTGATTCACTTGAGTACCACGGCACGGTAGCAGGAAGGGGCCCAGTAACAGCCCAGGGCCTTTCGGGAAAATGCAAAGGAAGCAAGTGCGGGCTCCTTAACGATAGGACTGACCCTGCAAGCGGGCATATAGGCCTCCCGGAAACAGCATAGGGTCTCTGGACAGCGTAATGAGCCTTATATTAATACCCGAATCACGGCCCACTCACAAAAAAAGAAAAAACTTTCGTCTACTCACGGGCCCTTCACTTTCCCTTGCGACTGGCCTTGGATGCCGGAAAGCACAAATATGTCCAAAAATGTGGCACGACCCCGAGACGAGACGACCCCCTGATTGCAAATAAAGTCCACGACCTTAGGGTAGGATAGCTGGCAGTCCTCATCTTAATTTCATTCTAGTTAACCCTTCAGGAAACCATGGTAATTTGTGGTGGGTAAAAGGTCGTCATGTATGCGCCACTGGATTGAAAATGAGTTTTTAAGAAAAAATGGGGCAGGATATTAAATACACAGGAACTTAAGTATAGGGACAGTTCATGTGAGATAATCGAAACGCACGATTTCAGGCTGTTTCATCGAACAGCTCCGTGGCACACGTATACGGAAGGTGTGCACATCGTTACGAGAAAAGCATGACAGGTAGACTTTAAGTATACCTAATGTCAAATAATTGGATCACGTGCGTAGCTTGCTCGATGCAGCATTGCACAGAAAAAAAAAACACTAGTTATAAAGAAGACGTTTTGATGGCAGAGACAAATATCCACAAATATAAATGGTTGCGCGCAGCCGTCAGCCTTGTTCGAGGCAAGCAGGCGTGCATCGTCTTGGGACGTCACATGGGCGGCGTTTTGTATGTGAAGTAAACCTAGAAATGGCGCTTAAGTCATTGCCTGGAACACCTTGACCTGATACTTGGTGCTGGTTATTTATGGCTTAAAATTCAACTGTCTGTGTTTCGATCAGCTCTACGCACGTGCTGGATATGGGGTGTTCCCATAAAATCATCTTGAAGAACATCCAATACATTCAACTATATTCACTACCGATCACGACAACTTTTGGTGTTAACTTGCCATCGCCGAACACCGTCATTAATCCGAACTTATTGGTTATTTGAAGTTATTTGAACTTGTTAACCCGAGCTTATTATGTCCACATGATACTGACAATCGAAGAGTCAAGATCAGCACCCAGAATTGCCCACTGCTGGTATCGATTTCGACCATTATATTTTGGGGCATAGTGCGGTTATAATTCCATTTCATCTTTCACCCGCTCTCAATGTTTTTTAGCGGCCCAAAATGCAGGCAAGCCTTACCGAGCTCAACGTTGACAATCAGCGACTAATGCTCGGAGCGACACTTCCGGCCGGCTCCATTGTGTCGTGCAGCGGACATGGATTTGTTACTAAGCCACCATCCGGCCGGCCAGCCTCACGCGCGTGGTCTTTGTAACGGTGTCTACCGTATGCGCGCGTCCGACGCTGGGCGGGGCAACGCTGCCTGACAATAAGGGCGACTGTTCATGCCCTGCCGGCCACTCTAGGAACTAGTTTAAAGATTTGTTCTTTAGACATTCGGTACCTTGGACAATATGTACATTGGACATTCTGAACTTTGGACATTATGATACGGATCCCTTGCACTGTGCACCATGTTGAAAGTTAGTTCTCGTTTGGGGCATTGTGTGCTTTGGGCATTATGATCTTTGGACAATCTGTACGCTGGACATTGTGTACTTTGGACTTTGTGCACTTTGGAGACTCTGCACATGGTCCATCATGAACACCTCCGCACTGAACCATTTTGGAAGTTATTTTGCCTTTTGGACATTCCGTACCTCGGGGCATTATGAGATTTGGACATAATGACATGATATGGACAGTATGATACGGACCCCTCAATGCACTCGTCGTTTTTGGGGTGCTGATGAAGAGTGTTATCAAAGTTAAAACGCGCCCGGGTTGCCGGTCGCCAGTCTAGCTACCTTTCGCTCGGGTGCGGGGGTCAGTTTGACACCCCTTGAGGTCTCGGTAGCTGAGAGAGCTAAACACACGAAATTAACAAGGTGCGTTGACCTGTATGTGAACTCACTTGGGTAAAACTATGAGATTCCTGGGTCATGACCTCCGGATCAAATAGGATCAAATAAGGTCAACTTCCAGGTTGGTCTCCAAAGTGACCCCAGCACCTAGATAACTGTTTCTAATGAAAAGTTTGCACGCTCAGTTTAAGTCAGTAGCCTCATTTGACCTTTTAAAGGTCACAGTGACCAAAATCATGCAAGACTCCTCTGGGTTTTGCATTTCAATAGCCAACAAAGATTACATTAGGCAGTATGTTTCTAAAAACAAAAGGCTGACCTGGGTCATTTTAGGTCAATGACCTATTCTGATCTCTAAGAAGTCCATGTAAGATGTATAATGCCGCTCCTGCTATCAATAAATTCGAGATGAGCACCAAAAATTATCCCATACTGCAGGCCCTAGAGCGAAAAAAACAGGTTGGTTTTGACCTTGGTAGACCTTTATACCTGACCTTAGCTCAACGTAATTTACTCGTTTAATATTGGTGTTGCCTAAGAAAGCATCTCGGAGATGCATGGCTTCGTCTAACACTCCGTTGTTGCATCAGGTGGAACGATTGTCTAGAAATCGACTTCGCTGAAACCATGGCCTGCCTTTGACCTGCCATGGGCCAGCGACCTTATCAGTTAAATCAAAAGTTGATTCAAAACGATCTGCTATTCAGTTGTCTACAGCTATGCAAAATTTGGCGCGGCTGCGCCGCGCCGCTCGGAAACCATTCTGGGAAAACCTTCGGGGGGGGGGGGGCAATTTCACTCCCCGCTCGTATTAATCTATTCGCTCAACGTTTCGATCAGCCCTACAATCATTTTCCAGCACAAGTATTACATTTTGAACGCGCAGTTACAATCAAGCCCCCGCATTACTACATTCTGGGTAGCGATGCTGTGGCGTCATCATGGACTAAGTCATATGGCACCAATGCTGCGGCCGCATAAAAACGCAGTTTTTTGCTGGCTGGATTAAACATAGATATTTCCATAATCCAAATTTTGATGACCTAGCACATTCAGTGAAGCGTTTTCAGCTGGCAAATGACGTGGGTTTGCACCAGAGCTGCAAAAGTATTGCTGAAATGCGCCACCAATCTGCCCCCGACAGAGAGATCGGGTAACCCATTCACCAATTATTTATCCCGGAGAACTGTAGTCGGAAGTGCTTAGAAACAGTCAGTGTAAAGGTGTACAACATGCAATAGAAACAGTAGAGGGTGGAGATGAGAAACGACAGCCCAGGCGGGCTTGCAGCACCCTGGGACGCGCATTGAGAAGTTGGAATACGCATCCTATGGCCTTAAATGGGCGTTGCCGGGGTAGATGCAGGGTTGGCTTGCGCTAATGGTGGCAGCGAGGGGCGACCCCGAGAGGTGTAAATGCAGAGCGCGGCATTTAAGTTCAAAAATAGCGGATTTTCCTGTAAAGTGGGACGATTTCTGGGGAGTTTTGCAATTTCTGCCTGTCAAATAGTTGTGGCCCATATCTCACCTGGGAAACAGACTTGGGATATACAAGGGTAGTCGGGGTATTATTTCCTGTGTACCTTTTTCACCTAACCCACCCAACATTATGGATATGCAAGGAAACCAACAACTAGTAAGATCATAATAAAGATATAGCAAAATTGTTGGCACCTGCTCATCTCACATTACCTTGTTTTCGCATTTCAGTCCATATAGGTACTACGGTACAACAATAAATGGACAATTATTGCTCACTTATGATATTAATGTAAACATTGCACATGATTTTCATTTATTCACGACTGAATCTGCATATTTCAAAGAAGCGTTATTTATAAATGTTCAGGCACATTGACTACGACGAATATGGCGCGGGCACTGAATCTAGAAAACGTGGTTTAGTAGGATCTATTTTTGGAGGCAGATCGTAGTACTAATTTGCTTTTAAAAGGTTTTGAATGCAAAAAGTGCAATATCTGTTCACACAACATTGAAATAAACATGTAGAACGGGAAGGCTACCCAGTTTACTGGCGAAATCTCCGTTGGTCATCATGTTACTAGCATCTACCAACCTTCGCGTAGTATCAGCAAGAACCACACTACGGGCTACCCAATCCTAGTCCCGTGGTGACGTCACGTCCGCGTAGCTCTCTCTAGTAGCCTTGGTTGCAATCAAAGTACGTGCACAAAAGTTCGCTGCATCGTATTGCCTTAAAATGCATCGCCAAGACATTTGAAAACCAGCATTTGCGTGCTGCATGCTATAATTAAAAATACACTTTTTCAACCACATTAAAAGGTTTTTTTCCCGATAGTTAGGCTTTTTTCCCCGAAATTTTCATCCCGATAGGTTTGCATCAGGGGATGGGGTATATCGTATCAGTTGCATGTCGTAAAGTAGCCGTTGTATAAGTTGTTTGTGTTGTATGTTGATAGATGCCATGTCTCTGATGCATGATGGCTCAAGTGTAGCGAGGCGGATGTGGTCTTTATAGAGCGCAAGCATTGTAATGTTCATAAATAGCGTATTTCTGGCGAATGGGCTGTTGCGCTGTGTCTACGCACGTGTTTTTGAGTTTCGGGTTTCGGTTTCGAGTTTCGGTTTACCTCGCGGGTTGCACAGTCCTGCGGTAGTACGTTGGAAACAGGTTGAGTGTACTGAAAGATATCTTGAAAATAATAAAACAAGATGTAATGATTTAAACCAGAGCCTACAACTATTTCCTCAAATACACAAACCTCAATAGTGTTTCCCTTCCTCAATAAACAAAAATGCCTGTCTCTGCGTGCCTGCCCACCTGTTTATATATATATATATATATATATATATATATATATATATATATATATATATATGTATATATATATACATATATACAAACACGTAATGGTTTTATATGCCTATGTGTATATATAAACGTGAGTATTATACATATGGATAAATATTTACATGTCCATCACTGCTGACTCCATAGATTTGACAAAATTATTGGACTGTAGGATGATAACACCTCAGTGGTAGTGTGAGCCTTGCGGACAACCAGATCACATTAGAAATCAGATCGCATTAGAACAGTTTCTTAACTGGATGGGATATATACATGGTAGGATCAGACTGAATCAGATATACACATATACACACACATATGCTTATGCTAACCAGAATTGTGGTTGACTCAAGCTGAACCATGCGTCTGCTCAGGAGTCAATAATTTTAGTGTGAGTTGTGATCTCTCAGTTCACTAGGAAAAATGCTACTTTGAGTCATGGGTTAATCACATATTTCATAAATTTCATGAGCTTAATCATGAGCTCATCATTTCTGCCAATGTTGTGTAGTGTCAGATGACTGAAATTGAAATTGTTAGAAAAACTCACTGAACACACACACTTCCAGTCCTTTATTTCCCTAGCTAGCCCCTCACTCCTCGAGAGGGACATCTGAGCGTTCCGTTGAGCCGCCCGTGTGCTACTACAAAATGCCTATCTGATTGCCGCCGCCTCCTAAAACACTGCTTAATATCAAAGAAAATATACTACTAAATGAAAATCCCCAACATCTTCCCTGCCTTTGGATTGACACCGCTATCCTAAACAAACAAGGCACCGCACTACACAAAACTTGGCCTGGCGGAGAAGGACGGGCGAGTGATGAACGGCCCCACTGATCGTCACACAGTTCCAAGTTGCGCAGCCGCTGGACTGCCCGGGTCCCCAGCTGGCCCCCCTTAGTTCGGACCTCAGCTGACCTAGTGACACCGTCCCCGCCTGGGCACAGCTTGGTGACAACCCCAATCACCCACTTCATCCTAGGGACTTGGTCCTCCCTGATCAGGAGCACTGACCCCAGCCTCAGTTTACCGTGGGACCTGAACTTGCGGACCGACTGAGCGAGGGTCCGCAGATACCCATTCCTCTACATCGACCAGAATCGGTTCAACCGTTTCTCTCGCACACGGGCTCTGTCGGACAGACTCTTACTGGTCACGGACTCTGCATCCTTCAGCACCCTGGCTTGGAAGCCGGCGCCACGTCCCGCCAGGAAATGACTGGGCGTCAGCGGTCTCTCGCTGTCCACCGAATCAGTCACTTGCGTCAGCGGTCGCAAGTTGACAAATGACTCCACCTCCATTAGCACAGTCTCCAACTCTGCTCGAGTGAGACACCTGGTGCCCAGCGACTTTCGCAGTCCTACCCTCCAGTCGCCCCACCACGGTGAACGCCGCGCGATAAACTTTCATTGAGGAGCCAGATGTCCGAAGTATCGGGTCATCATCGCGTCAGCTCCTAAGAACGTCCGTGCGTTATCTGAGCACATCACAGACGGGAGACCTCTCCTGGCCGCGAACCGTCTGAAAGCCATCAGAAACTCGTCCTGCGCCAACGACCCCGTCAGCTCGAGGTGAACCACGCGCGTCACAGCACAAGTGAACAGACACACGTAGAGTTTCTGGAGGGGACAGTCCACAGCGAAAATCGGCTCCGCGAAATCCGCACCAGTGACCACGAACGGTGGGGCTCGCGTCACCCTGTCGCGCGGCAGCGGTGCTGCCGGCTCGTTACAGGCTTGAGCGTCCTGCCTCTGACAGCTGACAAAGAGACGCTTTACTCGCTTTGCGAGGCAGCGTAAGCCCACAACCCAGTACGCCGCTCGGACTGCAGTCATGAGCGTCGACACACCGTAGTGGCTCATGAGCCGATGCTGGTCCCAAACCCACAGCTCAGCGACCCGGCTCTTCGGAAGCAGAACCGGGCGCCGCTCCTCATGTGACAGCTCAGACTGCTGCAGTCTACCCTTGATTCTCAGGAGTCCATCCTCACATATGAACGGAGTCAGCCTGTACACGCTGGAACTCCTCGGAACCTCCTTGCCCTCCTGCAGCGCTTTCAGCTCTACTGCGAACGCCTGTCGCTGCTCCTCTCTCAGGAGCACGTGTCGGGCTGATACGGTCTCGTCGGAGGGCAGGTCAGCGAGGGTGCATTTCTGACGCGCGCCCCGCCCGTTGTTACAAAATCGGCGCATCCAGCCCACAACTTTGACAGCATTCGACAGCACAGACGGCCAGCGAGCGGTGTTAAACACTGGCTGATCACCAGCACCAGCTGGGGTCGTCAGACAGGGGCTGTCATCACCTGCGGCTGACGCCGAACAATCCTCCACTGCCGCGCGTGTCAGCTGAACTGACTCAGGCGGCTCGCCACGAGGCACGGGTACCTCGTAAACCCCGTGCAAACCCTGGGGCGAGGCGAGCCAGCTCGGACCACCAAACCACAGCCGCGATCCCACCAGCTCCTCTGCTGACAGCCCGTGGGTTGTCAGGTCGGCCGGGTTCTCCTCACCTGGACAGTGTAACCAGTCTGACGGAGCCGTCAAACTCTGCATCACTGTCACTGGGTTAGCGACAAAGTGCTTCCACCGCTGAGGCTCACCGCGGATCCACCCCAGCGCGATCATCGAGTCGGTCCAGCACCGAGTCACCGTGTCCTCGGGAAGCCGCAGAGCCTGCCGCACGAGTGCGGCCAGGCGCGCGGCCAGCAGGCTCCCCAGAAGGCCGAGCCGCAGCAGCGTGACCCGCTTCAGCGGGGCGAGCCGTGCCTTATCCAACACCAGCGAGACCTCACCGGAGCCGTCTGGCCGGGCGGTGCGGAATATACACCGCCACTCCGTACCCCTTTGGAGACGCGTCATCGAAGGCGTGCAGCGACACGTCCTCGCCGAGACAGGGAGCTAGAATCGCTCTTGAGCTAGGGTGTGGAGTGAAAAATTACCCCTAAAAAGGAGCATATAGGAGTGAAAAATTCACTAAAAAAGCTTACGAACTTATGAGCCAGTAAAAGACGGCCCGGCTAACAAAGACACGCATTTTGAATTGGCAGGGACGTGGCATCATAACCATGAAAAAAGTTATATTATATCTTAAGGGACTGCATTGATCCACAATACATTAAAGAGCATTAACCTCGCAGTGTGCTGAGCACCGTGAACGTTGCGTCTTACGACGATGTCTGACGGGTTGTCGAAGTAATATTGCTGTTGAGCAAAAACAGGTCACCTGCGCGGTGGCTCCGCATCACATTGGACGAGTGAAGCCGAGCACTCATGTTGCGTCAGCCTCGCCGGGTCTATGCGCTCGCCACAGGTACCTGTTAGTGGTCGATACCGAAATTCTACTGTGTGTCCACGTGGCATATGCAATAGGGCAGTATGACGTCGAGTAAAAACGTTCGATATTGCCTGGTGACAGTCGCGATGTGCATTTGAGCATTGAATGCCGGTGATCCATGCGTTCCTGCCCCATTCGTGGGTGTGTTTAAACCACACGCCCAAAGTACTTGTCAGCATGCAGGCCGGGTGGCGGGCCATTGCCGCTCCATATGGTGGTGTGGTATATCCTGCTTTATGACAGGGTACGTACAGCCGTGAAGGGCCGGGCCAGCAGGCGTATTGTAAAATGTGTGTATGCAAAGTTTGCCATATTTTGATGTTGGGATGCTTGCTGATTAAAGCGTTAGCGCGGCTAGGTATGGATCGAATGGCGGCTTTGGTGGATGCAATTGCCAACGGCATTATCTGGTCCACGTTCAAGTGGTGCCGGTGGTGCCTCTGCTATGCGTTGCATTCTAGGGGGAAAAGGCACCAAATCTTGAGCGTTGTTTTGTTTTTCAAATAACTGACGCTCCATCTCTCATTCTCTCCAGCTCCCAAGCTCACTCACACCATGAATGTAACCACGCACATTCTAAGCTACGCTGTGATGACCACGCGCAAGAAATACACATTCACACGAATGATGATTGCACGCAATGATCGATCGCCACGGTCATCGATCGACTGTCGACTCATTCCTCGGGTTCATGGTTTCCTAAAACAACTAACCTCGTTCGGGAATCGATTCCCCTGCATGTTGAAGACAACCTTAATAACTTTTACAACTGATAGTTTTAGGTCATTCCTTCCGGCGAAAGACAGAAAAACGCGACGAAATCGTATAATTTTGTAGGACATGCCGAATTTGGCCTGCAACGCTGCAACGTTTCATCGTTCCTGACTAGTCTGTGGTCGTGGGCTGAATTTATGTGAAGTTTTGGACCTCTAGCGTGAACTAAACATAAATTTTAGGCGCTTGCCTTCCAGGTTGCCTTCCAAATTTTAGGCGCCGCCTCCGTGGTCTTGGGGAAAGATGCTGGACTCGTAATCCGGCGGCACTGGGTACGAGTCTCAGAGTGGGCGCATTGTTTGACCCGACTGAAACGGAAAGGTCAGCTGGCAACTGGCCAACGAGGCTCAACCCAGACCCGAGGCGGCCGTGTCGCAGCGTCGTGCGGCACGTAAATCCCTCCGCATTCCTGTCCGGAGAAAGGGCGGAGGCAAAATTATCTGTTGAACTGGACGGCACGCTTGGGTGGTGGGTTCGGGGTACACGCAACAAGCTATGCTTAGCAGGTACTCTGAATCCGAAGTCACCCATACAAACCATCCGGGATAAATTTATAAAAAAGGTTGAGCCGCTGGACGGTCAAGCACTGGTCAGCAGCCTTCTTTTTAGGGCGTGCCGGTGCCGGCTTAGCCACCGATCCGTGCACCTCTTTGCAGGGAGAAGCGGAGGGGGGCCTGGTTCTCCCTTACGAAGATTTCCTTCATAGCAAGATCCTGGTCGTCGCTTCTCAAGCCATCGTGCTTTCCCCAAAGCGGCCTTCTACAACAAATTTTGACGCTTTACCAACCCTTTCAGTGTCAGCCTGAGACCGGCTGAGCATTAGACATATCAACTAGCTCGGCGATATCCGGGCAGCCAGCGGACGACACCGCTGCGTGTCGGCAGCCACTCGTCTCCGAACCGCTCTCGCTCTGCCACCACTCTGCGCTTGAACTCTCTGAACTGCCACAGGAGGCACGCGCACCTCGGTACCAGGCACGTGGCACTGCACGGCCTGGGGAGAGTCAGGGGTCCGTCACACAGTCGAGTCACGAGGTCGACTAGCTTGTCGTTAGCGTGAGTCTCCAGGTCAGTTGTGTTGGTTGGATAGCACGCGAAGTCGATGATTTCGGTCCTGAGTTCCTCAACGTCAGTTTGTCCTAGATACTTCTTAAGGTCTGGGAGTGCAGGGAGTGTCCGCGCAACCTCACGCCGTCGGTAAGTCACTTCCCGTAGGATGTCGGTGGACGCGTCAGGCGGGTGTGCGTCAGAGGGTTGCCTGCGGCACACTTGTGCCGGACTGCCACGCAAAGTACCGCTGACGACCGCAGGTCCGTCCTCCTCCAGACGACTCTGGAAGCCAGCGTCAGTCACTTTTGTCATGTCCTGTCGGAACCGGTGTACGGCCACCTTGCCGTCAAACACCGTGTATGTCGCGGTCTGACCAGCTTTACTAAGCGTGACAGCGGGGCGCATGATGTTGAGCATTGCCAGTGTATTGGTAAGGAACCTGGCGTCCTGAAGGGAATTTATGGCTGATTTAGCATTGTTTTTGTCGATGTCACTGCTCGCAATGCCATCCCTGAGCACTGCTGCGGCCACATCGCGGTTCGTCAAAACTCATTCAATGGCCTCCATCGAGTGCGCCACGAATCGGGTCTCAATAAGGCGCTGAAAGGCCACACATAGCAGGTTCAAGTCTTCAGCTGTCCGTCCAGTTTGTCGTTCAGTTTTGGCGGAGCCGTGAACGCGGTTATAATCGAATTCAGTTGCTGGACAAAATCGTTCACCCACGCACATGTCTGATGGTGCTTAATTTTGTCCAAGAGAGACTCCAGCAGGTGCGGCCAGTCACTCAGGTGCATGAACGATGGATTTCCACGCAGCTCTCTCCAGATGCGGCCGAAGCCACTGAGCCACTGGTCCTGAGTACACGGCCTCACATTCCGAAGAAGCAAAGAGGACTTGACGCCCAATCTCGCCCATCGTCAGTCCCAAGTCGTTATTAAGGTAGTCAGTCACGAGAGCGAGCACACCCCGCCCGTTGGTCTCGTTGCAGCCAGTGACTGCATCACGCTGCCGCGGCGGGAGGGATGGGAACGGGGTCAGGATACGGTCTCACCACTGTGGTCGTCCCGGGAACTTCCACAGTGTTGGTGTCGGTGTCAAGAGGTCGCAAATGCACAGCCTGTAGCGTCACGCCAGCCACTGTGACCTTGTCCATGGTCAAGTGCATGTGCCGGGCACGTCCAGTTGCAGGGTTTGGCGTCCTGATGTGCTGCTTCAGCTCGTCTCTGGGGCAGCGGCTAGGTGAGTTTGATGCTGATTGCCAATTTGATCCCCAAGGTATCCAGAAGAAGGTATCCGCGTTCAAAGTCGGCATCTGTATGACCACGGGTAATCATGTCGTATGCGATGGTTAGGTTTTTCAGTGGCTTCGCGACGCTCCTCACTTTGCCGCTGCCGCTGCTGGGGAGGGGTCTCGCCCTGCTTGTCCGCTCTGCCGTCACAGAGAGCCGATGTCGGTTCGAGGCCGCATGCTTTACCAGCCGGTGTTTTTTTCGGCTGTCCGGGAGAACACCTTGATCGGACCACGGGTCCGAGGTGCCTCTGTCGGTGGAGTGGCCGTTACAGCACCGACAGATGTCATACTCCTTGTCGCCATGTTTGTCAAGTAGTAGCGAGTTGTCTATGTCGCTGTCTGTTGTCGTCTCAGTGTCCGGTTGGGTACCTCTGTCGATGTTTGTCAGGGTGGTCGGTACGTCCCGCGTCTCGTCTGTGGCCGTCTGCTTAGGTCCTGATGAACGAAGAGTCAGACTCTCGAGTTGAGCCAGGCATTTGTCAATCATAGCCTCTCGCCGCCGGTGACAATCACAGCATGCACATTTCTTCACTTCGACAAACGTAGTCGGCATTCCTCCAAGCGCATGCACGTCCATGCCTCCTACCACGACTGCATTTCCAGTCTGCCCCGCCCCAACATTTTCTACGGCTCTGCTCTCATCCACCACTTCGCTTCCTACAGCGGTCACTCCTCCCTTCATCTGCACGCCACAAGCCAGCGTCACCTCCACATACCCACTCTTCACCGCCTCGCCTCCTCCAGGCGCCACGCTTTCATCCACATGCTCACCACGAGCCTGCCCCACCTCCACATGCGTGCTCTCCACCACTTCGCCTCCTCTAGAAGCCACGCTTCCATCCACATGCACACCACGAGTCTGCTCCACCCCCACGTGCTTGCTCTTCACCACCTTGGTTCCTCCGGAAGTCACACTGACATCCACATGCCCAGACATGAAACCGCGCGACGTCGACGGATCGTCGGGTCCTTAGCTGTCCGACTGTGATATCAACAAGTCCTTAAACGCACGCTCCTCATACCTCTTCTGACAAACTGATTTCACCTCCGCTTTTACACAATTTTTCACGAAACCTCGAAGCTTTTTCGGGCTGACCTGGTGCTGGGATTTGGCGTGCCTTGGCGGATTATGCTTTTTCAGCCGCTTGCCACAGGTGCTGCAAGGCACCAGGCTGCCGTCCTTCATCTCTTGGTGAGGGCGTCCACGGCCCCCCATGGCCGAAAGGATCCGGAGCAAGGATGACAAGGATGACAGGCGGTCGCGTGCTACCCCGAGTTCTGTCGACCAGTGTCACACTATAAGTTCTGCCACCTGGCGGTAAAAAGTGACGAGTAAGCGGTGATGACTCTTTATAGATGGCAGCACTCACTGCCACAACCAGAGCTCTGCGCAATATGACTGTGGAAACCGCTGTGAAGTCACTCAAGACACTTTCCTGAAAAAAATGCATTTGAGCTCCACATTTCTTGTATATCCCCCCGCATCCGCAGCTGGTTGGTGCACATCATAAAGGTAAATTTTGAATGCCTTCCTAATTGATGTCAAGGCATAAAAGCTTGCTATTGATATATTGCTTTGAGCTTTGCTTTGCAGTTGAGGAATGTGTGATGAAATCCAACCAGCATAAGACATTTCCACAAAAAGAGTCTTGGACTCATGCAGATTAACACATTGCCAAACCTTACAATTGACACCTGACATACTTTTGGCTTCTGTTAGAATGGGATGAGAGAACATTATGTCACTGGTTCTCACAAAATTTACATACCTACCGTCACTTCCATGAAAGTAATGTAACTAAGCCTAACCTAGACAAGCTTTACCTCATCTCATCCAGACTAACCCATTTATATAACAGCAGCATTTGTGAGTCATTGATCCTGTAAAACTCCTACTGTTTCTTTCAGTGCAAGTAACCAACTGAACCAAACTTAGAGTAGCCGATGTGTTGAACATCATCTTAACATACCTGGCCTATTTCCTGAAAGCAGCCTTTGTGATTACATCACAATGCAGCTTGTTTCAGATAGTGTCAACTTGTGTTTTGGTTCAATTCGTTTCTGCCAGTTTGTTGACACCACAAGTTGACACCAAACAAAGCAAAACCTAGCAGCCATCTGAGGGGACAGGCCTATGTGTAAATTATTTACATCGCTTCTAACAAGCTTTTCTGATTGCCATGGTTTCTCTCTGTCAAGGGCAATAGTAGGTGCGCTCCACAAAACAATCTGTCTTCCAACTGTAATATAACTTCAGGATGGCCACAGAACCAGTTTTGCTGCTTCCCCTTTAAACTGCAGCAAAGGTAACTATTTAGGCTTGGCTATTACTACTCAATTATTTAAAGCTTCAAATGTCGGCTTTGCATTAAAAAGGGGGTGGTCTATTTGCTGAACACCTAGAGCTACCCTATATCGTCATAGTTATGCTGCTTAGGGTAGACTTGTCTAAAAATATTATATATTCCACATTGCATTCATTTGCCCAGTCAGCAAACCATCACCACTTTGGACACCATCTTGTTGAGACAGACATGAGAAACCACTGCAACAGACTTAGGGCAAATGCTTAGGAGTATGGGACAAAAAAACTTAATTACGTATCTTGTGGAATCATAATTTGTGTCATAAACAAGGTTCGATGGATATCAAACAGAAAATGGGCAAACCTGTTTACAAATCATGATTTGAAAGCAGATCAGGTTCGCAACTAGGTGCCCCACAGGAGAAATTTGCTGGCGGGCGGGCTTCTTTCCGCTCTCCCGAATAAAGTCAGTACCTTTCGCATGATTCGCTGACAAATAAGGTCATCCAACCCAAACATAAAATATAATTGTCCGTCATACCCACCAACATGCAACATTAAAATGCGAACTGAGAAAGATAAACTCCGCGCTAAACCCATGAGGAGTATAGAGCTTTGCCGGGCAGAATGTCGTTGGTGAACACTTCTGGATTGGCCGCTCCAGTTCTGCCCAAAAGCTTCGGGCTGCAAAATAATTTAACGTGGTGAGGCATTGAAGCTGGATCGGCTTCAATTTATCATTACTGAGCCCCGCTATGAACCAAAAAAAACCATCAAAACAGATGTTTAATTAGGCATAATTTCCATTACACCTAATTAATTGCCTTCAAATTGTCTCCTTCATTTGGTATGAATTGTTCACTCTCGGGTGCGTATCAAACGTGTGTGGGCGGCTGGCGAATAAATGCACTATATGTATTAAATATGCACAAGTTTGCGATTGAAGAATTTTTCAGTGAAATTTGTTTACATTTTGAGGTAAAGACTGCATCTACTAAAATCATCAACAAGGCAGGATTAAAGTATTTGTATCACGTTTACATTAGACCAAGAAAAACGGCAGGATATAAATAGGCACAAAGGCTTAGAGTTGCTCGGTCAAAATTTTTATCAAATCATTTGACTAAAAACCTGTCAAAATGAGTGTTCAAGTGGTAATATTTTGCCTTTAAACTTCATTTAGAGGAATTTTCTTGAATTTTTCACGCCACATTTCGGGAGTGGTGCAATTTAGTAGTCAAGTCTCTTTGGATTAAAAGATTGCTTTGAGTACAATTCTCTATCAGGCCCTACGTGATGCTTCCGCTGTATGACCCCAATAAAATCGGGGATGTATGAAAACCTTGCATTTGGCACACAGCTGTGCAGGTTGATGATATTTTGTACAGAAACCAAGATCGGGAGTAACCGGCTTGAGCTGGTGGAACTCCCGGGCTTGGAGGTAACTACTGCCCTTGCTCTGTGCATATAGGCATGGTTAAGATGTACGCGAGGCAGGATGTGGCCATAGGTGTCCAGGTTCTGTAGAGCCTTGTTTATGTTTAGTGGTTTCAAGTGGGCTAGGGCTTTGATGATATCTTTAAAACATGAGAGGAACATATGGGCTCGGTATGTGTGGTTAGACAAATTCAGGAGGGAGTGAAAAATTCACATAAAACACGTGGAAAAGGAGTGGAAAGTTCCTCCGATGGGGTGGTGCTTTACACCCAAAGTCGGCAATTCTACGACACTGCTGATATGACTGTTAACACGTGCCCGGGTGGCCGGTCTTGATACCCTTCGCTCGGGTGGGGGTCAATTTTACCCCACTGAGATCTCGCGAACTAATAAAGCTAGAGACAACAAATGCACAGGATGTGTAAACCCGTGTGTTAACTCACTTAGGTCAAAGTTTCATATTTCTAGGTCATGACCTTCGGGTAAAAAAGGTCAGACAAGTCAAACTTCCAGGTTGGTGTCTTAAAAGCCCCCAGAACCTAAATAACCGTTTCTAATCAAATGGTCACATGCTCATTGAAGGTCAGTGACCTTGTTTGACCTTTTGAAGGTCAAGATGACCAAAGTCCCACAAGATTGTTTGAGCTTTGTATTTGACTGAGCGACGAAGATTACGCTAGGCAGTATGATCCTAGCACAAAATGTTGACCTGGGTCGTTTCCTATTCTGACCTCTAAGAAGTCCATGGAAGATATATAATGCGGTTCCTGCCATCAATAAATTCGAAATGAGCACCAGAAATTATCCCATTCAGCAAGCCCTTGAGTAACAAAACAGGTTAGTTTTGGCCTTGGTGTGACCTTCATACCTGACCTTATTCAATTTGCTCATTCAACTGTTGTGTTGCCTAAGAAAGCATCTCACAGACGTATGGCTTCGTCTAACACTCCGTTGTTGGATCAGATTGAAGGATTCCCTAGAAATTGCCTTCGCTGAAACCATGGCCTGAATTTGACTTGCCATAGGTCAGCGACCTTACAAGGTACATCTAAATGTTTGATGCCAAACGATCCGCTATTCAATTGTCTACAGCTATGCACAGTTTGATGAGGCTACGCCGCACTGTTCGGAACCCATTCTAGAAAAACCTTCGGGAGGGGTCAATTTGACCCCCTCCCTCACCCGAGCGCGTGTTGATGTCAGAAATGAAGACCTCAGTCAACTTAGCCAACATGAACCATTGATATTACACCATTTAAGACCAACGCATCATAAATGTACCCCAATCCCACACCGAAAGCCGTACTGCGCCCTGAAAATGACTGAATGCGTTGCCATGCATTTCACAGTGTATTAACTGGTAGACATTTGCTTGAAGGCGCTTCATGCATGAATGAATGATGACTGACAAGAGGGCATGAAAACGAATGCGATAAAAGATGGTCGCAGAAATTTCACATGTGTTCAACGTTAACTAAGTTCAAGCCTGAATGTCAAGGCTAAATAACAAGGGTCTGGCAAAAAAGAAATAAAGAAAACCCAGGCATTCACAAACCTGCAGAGATGGCACAGCATTGGCTCTCAGCCTTTTCCTTTTGGCTGCTAGGCTGGAAAAAGCTTCCGATGAAAAATGTGCCTCGCACACTCCGTGCACAGGCGCCACAACACTGATGCCACATGCATCAAGCCACTTCTGTAGATGGCCTTGTTCAGCTGGGAATCTGAAAGGATCACTATAATTAGGAAATTGATTACTATACAATACAATGGACATCTTCAGATGAGTAATGCAAACTGAAAATATCTGCCCACCGGGTGTGATTTAATGGTTGTGCTAAGCGGCGATTCATCAGAATTACAGAATACAGACGACATCTAGGTGGCAAAACATGCCTTGCACATGTTGAAATGCTCGTCATCCCAAAAATAAGCAATACAAGCTGAGGCCACGCACTGCGAGCCTCAGTTGTGACCTCAGCCCCAGTACCATGCTCTGCAAGCTGTGAGCATGGTGCATGACTGCCACCAATTGTAGTGAAGCGTGAGCAAATTTAGTGTTTTCAAATAGTGGTAGCAACATCCCAACAGTACTGTCATTGCCGGAATATGACAACTGGGCGCTCAGTTCAGTGCAAATCTGGTTACAGCACGTAGAGTTCAGTGTCAGGTTGAGCTCACTGATGATAACTGCACTCTGGAACAACGTATTGATTTTTTAGACTGATATCCCTGGCCCTGGTCTGACTGGCAAAATTCTTATTAAATTACATATCTGCTTATGCAAGTGGTTACATCAAATAGCCCAGGTGTAGCTCCATGGAGTTCGTGAGAAAGGTAGGAGATGGGAGTAGGCAGAGATAGTAGAACTTACTTAAAATGTCAAAACAAAGTTATTCCCATATTCCACACACAACATGGGTGGGAAACATACCATGTGTGCGTGTTTGTGGTCACTGACATTGGGCTGTGTAGTGGAAGTGTTGTTATCCCTGTCTCCTCACGCTGAAAACCCCATCAACTCTGCCACAACCACGTAACATCATTTGTGTGCCAAGCCGGTGTCCATGTGCCATTCTTGGGCTTTGTCAATTACTCTCAAAATCAACATGGTATATATTTTTGTTGTAACAATTAAGTACATCGGTTTTCTTCAAGTACTTCACCTTTTTTAGAAGAAGAAAAATCTCCACCGCGAGCGTTTTACGCGCAGTGCGGCACGGGCTCAACCAGCTCGCGTTAGCAGGATTGCCCGACTTTGAAATCATACAATCCAAACGACATCTTTAGCACCAAAAATAAAGAGCAGGCAATTAACATTATACACTACGTCGTTTCGACCACTGCTACTCACAATGCTCGCATGATTGCCTATCATCTTCAAGAAATAACCATCTGATAATATAATAATTTCGGCAACAAACAGGTCATATGATTTTTAACACGCAGACAGCCGACGATTTATGGCATGTACTAAAAGGGCAACATAAGCACCAAATTACGTCCATTCGAGCAATTAAGAAAAGTATCCCAGTTCTTCACATTCGTGTCTCGAATTGATGTTTCCAAACAGACAGCACAGAGAAAAACCCAACAATGTCGGCGGAACTGAAGCATTTCCAGCAGTCTTAAAAAAAGGACCAAGCCACGGGAACCAAACACCGAAGCCAAGCCAACGTTTTCGGTGCGGTACATTGACGTCTATTAGCGCAGTGCATCTCATACACGAGTCCGGATAATGTGATTCACACTTATTAGGACCAAGCACATCGTGACGACATCGTCGCTTAAACTACAACACTTGGGTTCAATTAACATGACTACTCCGTTGCCGTGACATGCTGCAATCATGTGCAGAGGGACTGTCGTAGTACCGTCTTAAAGTAGTGCACCTCCTGTACAATTCCAACGAGCAAGGCTTGAAATCGCTCTGACATCTAGAGACATACTCTGCCGAGATAATATGCCAACAGCCACCCTAAGGAAACGGATCAAGCCTCGGGAAACGAAGACTGAAGCAAGGCCAGCGTTTTCGGTACGGTACATATACGTCTGTTAGCGTAGTGCACCTCACACACGAGTCCGGATAATGCAATTCACACCTTTAGAACTGAACACGTCGTGCTGACAATGTCGATGGAACTGCAAGACTTCGGTCCGATGAATAAGACTCATGCATTGCCGTGAGATGCTGCAATCATGTCGTGCAGGGGGACTGTCGTAGCACCCTCTTAAAGTAGTGCACCTTTTGTACAATTCCAACGAGCAAGGCTTGAAATCGCTCTGACATCAAGAGACATACTCTGCCGAGATATTATGCCAACAGCCACCCTAAGGAAACGGATCAAGCCCCGGGAAACGAGGACTGAAGCAAGGCCAGCGTTTTCGGTACGGTACATATACGTCTATTAGCGTAGTGCACCTTATACACGAGTCCGGATCATGCGATTCACACTTATTAGGACCAAACACATCTTGCTGACGATGTCGGTGGGTATGCCAGACCACGGTCCGATGAATAAGGCTCATGCATTGCCGTCAGATGTTGCCATCATTGGCGGACGGACTGCAGTAGCACCCTCTTCAAGTAGTACACCTCTTGTATAATTCCAATTGGCGAGACCTAGAAACCACTCTGACATCCAAAGACGTTCTCTGCCGAGATAATATGCCAACAGCCACGCTAAGCAAACGGACCAAGCCCCGGGAAACGAAGACTGAAGCAAGGCCAGCGTCTTCGGTACGGTACATATACGTCTGTTAGCGTAGTGCACCTCACGCGAGTCCGGATCATGCGATTCACACTTATTAGGACTAAACACATCTTGCTGACGATGTCGGTGGATATGAAAGACTTTGGTCCGATGAATAAGACTCATGCATTATCGTCAGATGTTGCCGTCATTGGCGGACGGACCGCAGTAGCACACTCTTCAAGTAGTACACCTCTTGTATAATTCCAATTGGCGAGACCTAGAAACCGCTCTGATATCCAAGGACGTGCTCTGCCGAGATAATATGCCAACAGCCACCCTAAGCAAACGGACCAAGCCCCGGGAAACGAAGGCTGAAGCAAGGCCAGCGTTTTTGGTACGGTACATATACGTCTGTTAGCGTAGTGCACCTCACACACGAGTCCGGACAATGCGATTCACACTTATTAGAACTAAACACGTCGTGCTGACAATGTCAATGGAAATGCAAGACGTCGGTCCGATGAAAAAGACTCATGCATTGCCGTGAGATGCCATCATGCCGTGCAGAGGGACTGTCGTAGCACCCTCTTAAAGTAGTGCACCTCTTGTACAATTCCAACGAGCAAGGCCGGAAATCGCTCTGACATCCAGAGACATACTCTGCCGAGATGATATGCCAACAGCCACCCTAAGAAAACGGACCAAGCCCCGGGAAACGAAGACTGAAGCAAGGCCAGCGTTTTCGGTACGGTACATATACGTCTGTTAGCGTAGTGCACCTCATACACGAGTCCGGATCATGCGATTCACACTTATTAGGACCAAACACATCTTGCTGATGATGTCGGTGGATATGCAAGACTTCGGTCCGATGAATAAGACTCATGCATTGCCGTCAGATGTTGCCATCATTGGCGGACGGACTGCAGTAGCACCCTCTTCAAGTAGTACACCTCCTGTATAATTCCAATTGGCGAGACCTAGAAACCACTCTGACATCCAAAGACGTACTCTGCCGAGATAATATGCCAACAGCCACGCTAAGCAAACGGACCAAGCCCCGGGAAACGAAGACTGAAGCAAGGCCAGCGTATTCGGTACGGTACATATACGTCTGTTAGCGTAGTGCACCTCACACACGAGTCCGGATCATGCGATTCACACTTATTAGGACTAAACACATCTTGCTGACGATAGTATAAGGTACGCTGCGCTTATAAATATATATGTACCGAACCGAAAACGTTGGCCTCGCTTCGGTCTTCGGTTTCCGGGGCTTGGTCCGTTCCCTTAGAATTGCTATTGACACGTTATTTCGGTACAGTGTGTCTTTGGATGACAAAGCCGTTTTTAGGTCTCGTCAACGAATTATGCAAGAGGCGCACTACTTTAAGAAGATGCTACTACAGTCTGTCCGCACATGATGGTGACATCCCACGACAGTGCATGAGTCTTATTCATTGAATCAAAGTATTGCAGCTCAACCGACATTGTCGGCACAATGTGTTTATTTCTACTTCGTGTGAATCGCGTTGTAAGGGCTCTTGTTTCAGGTGTACCGCACGACTAAACGTATATGTACCGTACCTAAACCGTTGCCTTTGTTTCGGTCCTCGGTTCCCGGGGCTTGGCTTTGTTCCTCAGGGTTCGTGTCGGGATGTTACCTCGGTGGGGTGTGTCTTTGCCTTTTAGAGTGGTTTTTAGGTCTCGCCAATCGGAATTATACAAGAGGTGTACTACTTTAAGAGGGTGCTACTACAGCCTGTCCGCACATGATGGCAGCATCTCACGGCAATGCATCAGTCTTATTCATCGGACCGAAGTCTCGCAGTTCCACCGTCATTGTCAGCACGATGTGTTTAATTTCCATAAGTGTGAATCGCCTGATCCGGACTCGTGCATGAGGTGCACTGCGCTAATAGACGCATATGTGCCGTACCGAAAAAGCTGGCCTAGCCTCAGTCTTCGGTTCCAAGGCTTGGTCCGTATCCTTAGGATTTTTATTGGCATATTATCTCGGTAGAGTATGCCTTTGGATGTCAGAGCGGTTTTTAGGTCCCGCCAATTGGAATTATACCAGAGGTGTACTACTTGAAGAGGGTGCTACTGCAGTCCGTCCGCCAATGATGGCAACATCTGACGGCAATGCATGAGTCTTATTCATCGGACTGTGGTCTGGCATATCCACCGACATCATCAGCAAGATGTGTTTGGTCCTAATAAGTGTGAATCGCATGATCCGGACTCGTGTGTAAGGTGCACTACGCTAATAGACTTATATGTACCGTACCGAAACGCTGGCCTTGCTTCAGTCTTCGTTTCCCGGGGCTTGATCCGTTTCCTTAGCGTGGCTGTTGGCATATTATCTCGGCAGAGTATGTCTCTGGATGTCAGAGCGATTTCAAGCCTTGCTCGTTGGAATTGTACAAGAGGTGCGCTACTTTAAGAGGGTGCTACGACAGCCCCTCTGCACGACATGATTGCAGCATCTCACGGCAATGCATGAGTCTTATTCATCGGACCGAAGTCTTGCAGTTCCATCGACATTGTCAGCACGACGTGTTCAGTTCTAAGGGTGTGAATCGCATTACCCGGACTCGTGTGTGAGGTGCACTACGCTAACAGACGTATATGTACCGTACCGAAAACGCTGGCCTTGCTTCAGTCTTCGTTTCCCGAGGCTTGATCCGTTTCCTTAGGGTGGCTGTTGGCATATTATCTCGGCAGAGTATGTCTCTAGATGTCAGAGCGATTTCAAGCCTTGCTCGTTAGAATTCTACAAGAGGTGCACTACTTTAAGAGGGTACTACGACAGTCCCTCTGCACGACATGATGGCAGCATGTCACGGCAAACGGAGTAGTCATATTAATTGAATCCAAGTGTTGTAGTTTAAGCGACAATGTCGTCACGATGTGTTTGGTCCTAATAAGTGTGAATCACATTATCCGGACTCGTGTATGAGATGCACTGCGCCAATAAACGTCAATGTACCGTACCGAAAACGTTGGCTTGGCTTCGGTGTTTGGTTTCCGTGGCTTGGTCCGTTTTTCAAGACTGCTGGAAATGCTTCAGTTCCGCCGACATTGTTGGGTTTTTCTCTGTGCTGTCTGTTTGGAAACAGCAAATCGAGACACGAATGTGAAGAACTGGGATACTTTTCTTAATTGCTCGAATGGACGTAATTTGGTGCTTATGTTGCCCTTTTAGTACATGCCATAAATCGTCGGCTGTCTGCGTGTTAAAAATCATATGACCTGTTTGTTGCCGAAATTATTATATTATCAGATGGTTATTTCTTGAAGATGATAGGCAATCATGCGAGCATTGTGAGTAGCGGTGGTCGAAACGACGTAGTGTATAATGTTAATTGCCTGCTCTTTATTTTTGGTGCTAAAGATGTCGTTTGGATTGTACGATTTCAAAGTCGGGCAATCCTGCTAACGCGAGCTGGTTGAGCCCGTGCCGCACTGCGCGTAAAACGCTCGCGGTGGAGATTTTTCTTCTTCTAAAAAAGGTGAAGTACTTGAAGAATACCAGTACATCAACAAAACCATTTTCGGAAACTGGCGGCAAGCCTAAGGCCAGCTCCTAGCACTTGCACCCGCTGTTCAGCTGCCGCGCGCACCTGCTCTTCAATGACTGTTTTATTTTTGAAGGCATTTCTGCCGGACATTGCTATAATTGCATACTCATTCCTCAAACTGCGACAAAAATTGAAAGTGATCGCACACCATATTCGAAACTGCATGCGATATTGAGAAGTGCATACCCCGAGCTTATTGCTGCGATATCGGTAATACGCCAGACATATTCGATGTTAAGTGTTTTTAAAAGCTTAGGAGCGAGGTTCTTAGGCGAACACAGTCAAATGACTCACCCTTGTCCTGCGATCACCGCACACATAACACCTTCCGCTGGGTATCTCGCGCCGACGCAAATAGCACACTGCCTAGGAATGGGGAAAAATGTCCCGTCGACGTGTGCCGCACAACCCGAAAGTGCTCACGCTTACGTTCGCGACACGCATTCAGCAGCAAAATATTACTAGCAGCCAATCATCTTCCGTGGATTGTACCACATGTGCAGTATCATCGCGTTTGCGAATGTATCAGCGGCCATGCTGTTTTGGGCATGAACAAAAAAACGGCCTGTAATAATACGGCGATCTAATGACGTTTCTATGGCGTCATTAATCGGAAGGTGATTTTGAAATGGGCTCCAAATAAACCTTTTTGCCCTTTTTCGGTCGTGTAACTCAGGGTCCAGAGCACTTGGGTCTTAAAAAGGGCATATCCGTGACCTGCATAAAAAAGTCATCAAGATAGCTATTTCAGTTTAAACCCCAATACAAAGGTGGAACATCCCCTTTAATAATCTATTTTAAAAGCTGGCGATCGCTACGTTGCGTGTGTCAAGCAGCGCACCTAGGCCTCCGTTACGACCAGTAACAAGGCAAAAAATCCACAAACAAGTCATTCACTAATCCGCCACCCCACACGGCGCCCGCGACGAGATTCGCCGGTTGGCGTCAGAGTTCGTGTGTTTCGAGGTATTCTTTAGGTCTGGCTGCCAGATGCTGCCAGGCGTTGCTGTCGTCACAAAACCAATCCATGACGCTATCAAACAATGACGTTAGATTTTATTTAGACGTCATGTATGGAATTTTTTACTCCTATATTTCGGGAGTGGTACAATTTAGTGGTTAATTTTTTCGGGCAACAAAATACGTGGAGTAAAATTCCCTACCAGGCTTTGATGGTGTTTGTGTCAGGCTTTGCTTTTCTGTGTTGTTTGCGCAGTGTGACCCAAGAAAGTTGGAACGCGTGAAAATCTTGCATTTGGCACATAGCCGAAGATTGTGATACATTTTATAAACAAACCAAACTTGATGCATGCAAGCGGCTTGAGTCGCTCAGGCTCCTGGCAGATCGTTTATATGGCTACTGTATTGAGTCCAGCTTTCAATGCACGTATGGGCCCAGGATCGCCATGAACAGGACACACAGGATCCGACGCGTACGACACGTATCTATGGCATGTGCCGCGCAACGCGCAACCGCATCTGCTAACCGACGCAGGTACTGCTGTAGGGGCCGCGCTACGCACGTGCGCGTTGCCTTCGAGCAGCCGACGCGAGTTAAATGCGACGCCGCCAAATTTCGGCGGCCCGCAGTGATTTTGCTACGCGCGGGTCGCTGAGAATTGATTTTTCCATTGGAGATGCGGATTGAGTGAAGTACACCTGAACGTTATCTGCTAGCGCAATGCGGAATCATTATGATGGTGCTGCAAACGAACAGGTGCAAAACTTCTACGCTTCAAATCCTTCGCTGCGCATCACCATCCGACACAGGCTCCGCGTTTGCTGGGAGTCGCCTCCGTCTGAGTTTCGCCGGATCTTGGCTGCGAGGCATCCTCCCGCATTTGAATATTCGCGCCCTTCTCGTTTCCCGGATTTTGCTTCAGCGAATCTAGATAAACTACCATCTCGATGGAAGGACGAGACGAGAAGTGTTTGGCGCATGTCGCCGACACTAAAGAGCCGATGCTACACCTAGCACTTAGAGGGAATGTTCCACATCTGAAGATATTGAGGTAGGCATCAGATGTTTTGGGAAACCCTTACTTGTAGCTGTTGGTACGCTTTCAAGGTGCAAAAACGACGCTAAGTAGCAAATCTTCAAAGTTTGTAAAAAAGCGACCCATTTCGACATTGTTTGGTGGCGCCATGGAATAGTTTTGTGACGACAGCAACACCTGGCAGCATCTGGCAGCCAGACCTAAAGAATACCTCAAGGCACACGAAAGCTGACGCCAACCGGCCATTCTCGTCGCGGGGGCTGTGTCGGATGGAAGATTAGTGGGCGGTTCGTTTGTGGATTTTTTGTCCTTGTGCGGGCCGTAAGGAAAGCTTTGGTGGACTGTCTGACATACGCAACGAAGTGATCGCCAGCTTTTATGGCAGATTATTAATACTAAAGCACGGTATGCAGTGCTGCTGCTGTTGCTGCTATGCTGTTGATTGATGATTTTGTCAATACTTTATTGTTGACCCATGGCTGCCTGCAGTGCTGTAGTCCTGACATTGATATCATGTGATGCGCACAGTAGATACTTTCTCTATTGTTTGTAACTGGAAATGCGGTACCATGCAAAAACCATTAATGATGTAGCGTTGTCATGAATTGATTGCCAAGCATTGCTATTGCTATGGTAAAGATGGTAGGGTTGGGCTACCAAGAAGGTTTTTTTTGCTTAGGATTATTTATGCAAATAATAGTAACCCTGAGATAACTATTGTGGTGCAATGACATTCTTGCTGTTGACAGCCATTTGGCGTTGTTAAAGCAGTTGTTGCCAGTCATTCATAACCTATAAGCTGCTGTCTGATAGGCTTGACATAGAGTAGTCAACCAATGTGGAACATTGTGTAATGATACAGGTCAACTGCTTTATTGTGGCACTACCTCAGTGCTGTACTGTGGCATGACATAATGAACAACGATATGGTTTTTGTACTGCAATCCGTGCTGTTTTCATAATAAATTCCAGCATGAAAAGATGGGTCAAGTGTGCTGTCTTGTATTACCTCACCGTATGACATATGATTGATCAAAAACATATGATACAACATGCGAATCACTTTCAGCAAAGCAGACAACCATTAAGTGCCATCAATTGTTCAGCCTCTCTTAGGAGTCCACAAAACGTAGGTGAGAAAGATGCAAACACATCTTCCACTTCCACAGTCATGCAACATGCTGCAGCCATGAGGCTGCTTTACTAAAAAATAACAGGAAAATTTTACATGTGGTGAAATGACACTGCAAACATGCTGACCTTGCACAAGGCTGCAGACATGACAAGTGCATGTAGTTATAGTTGAATGGGCAAAATGCAAGGAAGTGATGAAGCTGCCAGTGCACACAAGGTTCATGATAAACATATCATTAAGTGTTGTCCAAAACACCAACAGCAATACTTTTCCATCTTTCTCAGCACCCAGCATCCCACGCAAGTTTCAGTGAATATGACATTGATGACTCATGAGCAGTGCTCGCCTGCATACAAGATTGGTGGAGACGGTGCATTGTGCCTCAGTAACAACACAGCGCTATATTTTCAGAATTTTTTTAGGGAAAGACAATTTTGCAAAGCCATATGTGACCCTATACTGAGCATGCCCATTAATGAGCTGCGCGCACCAGCCCCTTCCACCAAAATGATTGCTCATACAATTACATGCAATGGATAAATTAGATATTGTAATACCTCGATACGTTCAAAACAGTGGCAAGATCATAATGAAGTACCATCTGGCCTTTGGACACCCATGCAACATAGGTGCTAGTGTTTATCTTAGTTTGCCAGCATTCCTTTGTCATGTTCAAACACGAGCATTAAGATAAAGGCAGTTATCAATATATCACATTTTATTGGGGGTCAATAGATTTCAAGAATACCAAAACAATGTTCCCTCTCAGAAGTACAAACCTCGCACGCACATTCCCAATCACATGAATATAAATACAAGCCACTGACACACACCACCAGTGATCACACACATTTCGAGCCCCCGATGCACACTCTTTTGTCAAGTAAGTGTGATCTCACATTTGCACAGCTTGCGGGACTATCAAACTGCAGGTTTTCTCACAATTTCCACGCAGATTTTCAGCCATAACACCGGATTTCACCATGACCTCCCTTAAAAAAGAAGTCCCAACGGGGGTTCATGGTGATGCGGCTCAAGAGGTTCTACTTGTAGAGCACAATTTTTGTTCAATATCTATATTTGTGGTACCATATGTGTGAAGTATTTAGTGAAATATATATATATATATATATATATATATATATATATATATAAACATATATATATATATATGTATTGAAAATTACTGTAATGTTTCCCTAATTTCATAGCGCCTTGCTAGCCCATAAACCTGTACAAGGTTCTGTGCTCCTGTACACAAGGCGCCAACCGAGCTGTTTGTAAGAGATGCATTTCTAGAAGAAAAAAACGCTAACAAGGAGAAAAGACAGATTCGCCGTCGCGTCGTCTTTTTTTTATAATTTTCGGGACAGTGCCCCTTTTGGGTGCCGTACTTTTTTGCAGACAGAGGCGTCCTTTTTTATCATATTGACCTGTGGCTTAGAAATAAGAAAAATCACCTGTTCACGACGAGTACCGCACAACCCGAGAATGTTCACGCTTACGTTCGCAGCACGCATTTAGCAGCGAAATCTTGCTAACAGCCAATCACCTTCCGCGCATTGTATCATACGTGCCGCATTATCGCTCTTGCGAATGTACCAGCGACCATGCTGTTTTGATCACAAGCAGAGAACAGCCTGTAACATCACGGCAATCGTGCGACCTTTCTATGACATCATCATTGCGGAGGCAACTTTGAAATAGGCTCCAAATAAACCTTTTCGCACTTTTGCGGGCGTGTGTCTCAGGAACCAGATCGTTTTGGGTCTTAAAAAGGACATGACCATGAACAGCATCAAAAGGTCCTGAAGTTGGCTATTTCAGTTGAAAACGCCATACAAATGTGGAACATTTCCTTTAACGGTTTATGGGCGTTCAAGGCGATCGTCGTGCTGGAGGCCCGAACTTCTCGGCCTGATTGACATTACGGGGTGCCAGGGTACGTAGAACCTGGCCAGGCAGTCCCAACATGCTTCGAGATAACTCGGCAGGCCCTCTGAGTCTGTTTTCAGCAGCACCCAGCTGAAGTCCGTAGCACTGTGCGAGCTTTGAATGCCGCCATAGACACCAGGTGGAGTCATGGCTCAGCTCGTTGAGGGATCGCTGTACTGTGGGCTCAGTGTGGCTTCCTGCCAGGACGTGGGCCCGACAGCAGGCTCCTTCCGGGCTCTGCAACGAGGGCATGTATTGATATTTACCGGGGAAGTACTTAAGGTACGTGTCGACCAACCAGGTGCACCTTCCCGATCTGCTGGACGCCGCCCGGGACGGCATAGCTGGTGACGTCACCGCATAGGCCCACATGGTTGATCAAGAGCGTTATACATGAGGCCATCCCCACTGCTGTAAGTATCTTGTGCCATCAAGTGTGGGTGAACTGCTCGTGATCTGGACTGAAACGCGGGGCGCCAGGGGTGTGCACAAAATCGGCGAGGGCCAACGTAGAAAATGTCACTGAAACTGGAGTGTTATGTGGTGCGGGTGCACGAAGCGCGCGTTATGGGAGACAGTAAAGAACGATGTCGGCTGTTCTCCATCTTCTTAAGTTTTACGTGTTCATCCGCCTGTTTTTAATTGCTAACGTAGAGCCGCGTGTACTGAAAGTGCATACCATCAATGTATTGGGGGAACGTATCCCGAGGCTACCATGTTCGCGGGCTCCTGTGGGCCGTGATGGAAACGACTTCCGAATAAATTTGTCGTGTTGAAATGTATATCTTCCAAAACGAATCCTACCCTACATTGATATCAGTCTCAGCCAACGTGAACTCACGTGGTTTTTTTTTGGGGGGGGGGGCTTTTGTTGGGTGCGCTTTGTGGGATTGACGCTTCGTAAGGTACGGGTAACTTTTCTCCACTTTTTTCTTTGTGGAGAACTTCATTTCACAGCATGAGTGAAATTTTTGACGGTTTCTGTCCACGTCATTGGCTGGAAAAACCTGGGGATGCGCCGTTCTCAATGATGCACAATTCCTGTGCGGTTCTGTGCTTTGATCCGTCTTGTTACCTACACGTGTTGCTGCTTTTCTGACCTGCACCCGATTGCGGCCAGGGCACAAGATGTCTCGACGGAATGTCGGTCCGGAATGTTTCGATGAAGCCAGGTTCGAAAGTCCTGAAAGCTCCTCAGAACATTCTCAGGATGCCAGAACCGGACACCACTCACGCGGTGCTCCGGTGTCCACGCCTCGGCAAAATCCGTTCTCCTGCCTAATGCGGCCTCAAAACACTGTACTGCCCTATGAGGCATTCGCAGCGAGCACGTCAGGCGGCGCTGCAGGGGGTGGCGAGGATCGGCACTGCGCCAAATCACCTGCTCCACTGAGTCTGTAAGATACGTCCGTTCGTGTCTGCCTGCCCGATGCAGTCCTATCCATGTTGAATGTGTACGATCAGCCGAACGCGGACACAGGCGGAGCATTGCATTCGCCAAGTTCCGACGCCGATGAGTCATGGCAGTCAAGGCTTTAGGATCATTATCTCAGCCACGTATGTTATTATCTTATTTTATTATCATCTCTCAGTGCCCGTATATTTATGTCACGCCGACGCTGGCGCCCCTGAGGGAACCAGCCGCCATGCATGGCCCACCGTTCTCCGAAATATCCGAGATTAGTGCCGGCTGAGAGATAGGCCGAAGTGTCGTTTGGTTGGTCTTTATCGTGCGTCTGCTCTGAAAGACTGCGCGGCGGACTGGCCCGCCTTGCTCAATGCTACAGCTGGCGTCATCACATTGAATACGATCACTGATGCTGTCACGAATTCTTAATTTTCCAAAGTTGGGAGCGCTTGTCGCGCACTGCCGCTGAAAGCCGTCTTACTCATGCATGGGCATGTCTACGTTCATCATTGCAGCCCGGTTGTGCGGGACCCGTTACAGAACTGACCAAGTACTCGACGAAGCGGGTCGCAATGCGACACCGCAAAGACCACGCAATTTCGTCTAGCTGAATTCATGTCCTGTGTGGCTATCGCTTGAGGAGCGGGGCGCCTAAGACAGGTCAATCACCTGCTGAAGGTCACCCACGAAGGTCTTCATCCAGGTCACTGTCCTCTTCCACTCTTCCAGCACGGCGGTGGCCGTCGTTGTTCGCTGTCGTCAAGATGGGCGAGACCGCGGTTGAACCTTTCGTGCCCGATTTGGCGGAAGTCGTTCTCTTTTCCAGAGAAGACTGCTCGCTGCCTGAAAATGAGGAAGTGATCTGGACACCAATGTCCGTATCTGTCAAGTTGAAGTCGTTTCGCAGACAGCTCGCAGCGTGATGGGTCACGCCGCGCGGTCCGCCACAACTGATCGCGGTCCCCGCGGTCAGTTGTGTCACGTTTGTCCGGGTCAGTGAGGCTGTGAAGTCTGGCACTGGTTCGTCAGAGGCCCGTGTCACACCGGTCGTCCCATGCACCAACACGGGGGAGCCGTTCAGAGAACAAAGTCCTGTGGTTGACAGCTTGTCGCCCGGTTGTCACATGCGTGTGTCGCTGTCTAGAGAAGCGTTCAGTCACTTGGTTCGGTATTGTGATGCTTCTGTCCTTCATGCGCGATAAATAACACCCACAGCCTCTGCGACAGCCATCCCGGACTGGTCTCGGTTGCCCACGTCGATTCTTAGCTTTTACAGCAGGTGCAGAATGCGTGCGGTCCTCATAGGAATGTAGGCGCAACACATGATATACTACGCTCATGTTTTCCCTCATGTCACCTGCCCTACTCGCAAATTCCTGGGAAACTTCCTGTATGGTCGCTACGTCCTCGGTCACGGCTTCGAGCTCGCCTGCCTCCCTGTACCGGTTAGAACGTTCATGGCTTAGCAGCTCTGCTGTTTGTGTTGGTCCAAAAGTACTGGTCCCTTTGCCACCCAGAGTTTACGCATACTCGTTTTCCTGCAAAACTTGCGGCGAAAATTGTGCCTGCTGCAGTGCCCTGTCTCAGTTTTGTCAACAAGCACTCAGTCAGATTTGTCCATTTTCGAGCAAGCGTTTATGCCCCAATTGTCGCATTCGCGGTCGATCTCCTGTCGTGCGTCGTTTGCTTGCTGTATCTTGGCTGCAATCGTGGACTCAACTGTATTTTTAGATGTTTTACTCGTCGCCCAGCTTAGTACAGAACCCGGCAAAAGGGTCGCGGCGAAGAGTTTGTATTCTAGTTCATCTGCTAGTGATGTGAACTCAAACACCAGCTCGTCTAGGTTTTTGGATAGCACACCAAGCCTATCTCCGTCCATGCTCTCAGGTCGTTCAGCGGTCGAGCGTTCGCCGGCCATCAGTTCACCCATCTCGACTTCCTCGCGCTGTTCATAGGCCCCAGCCCCGTCAGCCCCCATCAGCCCCAGCCCTCTGTCCACTGCCATCTCACGGCTACTGATGTCCGCTGGGCATTACGTCCTGGATTGTTTGCTCTGTCATCGGCGAGTTGGTCATGGTGGTGTTCGTCACGGCGAGCTCCAGGTTCAACAACGTTGTCACAGTGATGGTCATGCTCATCATCCAGGTCACGGCTTCGGACTTCAATCAGATGAAAGTTAATATTACGCTGGTGTCGTCCCTTCATCGTCAGCTATTCGCGCTTAATCCTGAATTTCTTCAAGTCTTTCAGTGCTTTGTCACGGACTCACGTGCCATGGCGCGGAGCATTGTTTTTGCTCACCAATGTGTAAAACAGGCAACATGTCAATTTCGTTGAACTTTCAAGGGAAACATGTGTTCATACCATTTTCAGAAGTCAAAAGGCCTACACCTGTGTTCCACAAAGCATAAATGGTCTGCATTGTCTCTTTAACATGATTTGCAGCCAGAAAGAGGAATCGAGATATCGAATGTGCAGCTAGTTGTTTGTTGTATTCAATTGCATTCTGCATGCTTTAACCTTTTGGGGAATTAAACTGTACTTCCTTCCCGTCAGCCATTGAGTTTATCCATTACTTGCCAAAATAAGAAATGGTTTCAAAGGTTTCCTTTCATTTATACCACTGAAAAAGTTAGTGTGGCAGACCCACGGCCCTCATGTGATATGCAAAATATTCCACCACCAAATAGATTTCGTATGTTCTGGGTATGAATGTTGTACAAAAAAACAACCAAAAAATGCATTACTTGTATGAATCAACACCCCAAGTGCCCACACTTGTGACCTGCTTCTCATGGGGAACAAATCATTCTACCTGGTAGAAATAGTTTCAGGAAACAATCAGTCAGCCTTTAAGCTATGATGAAAATGTCAGCAAGACGTTAAGCCTGAAGATATCCTAAGTCTTGTGCAAATGCCCTCTTCATAGCCATATGCACTGCTCATATTGCTAGTCATGCACGTATGCGAAACTGGGTATGCCTCATCCACAGATCTCCACCAAGGTGTGTAGCCAGCTTCTGCTCAGCCTTTTCACACTATTCACCACCGAATGTTACATTCAAATTAGCCTACCCTTGCCAGTTCCTCATAATGATCATGCGCGGCTTTGACGTGCGCTGCCTTGCTTTCCAGCCACGTCAGCCGCTGAGCGCGCGTCTTTAGAGGAACCGCGCTTGCGCCAGTGTGCGCGTGGTGCCAGCGCTGAGTGCTGGTGAGAGGGGTGCGTGTCTGAGAGAGGTGACTCGGTCGCAAATTCCTGGTGACGTATAGTGTATAATACACATACCATGTTGTGACATTGGTCATGGCCGTGTTGCCCCCTGCCAATCGATCATTGTGCTAAAAATTCACCCGCTGCGCTGGGCGCTTAAGTGGCATTATGTGTTGAACATCGCGCATAGGTGCGCTGGGTTCGCTAGACTTAGTTCAAGCTTGGTTGCGCTGAACATCCAAGGGACTATTTTGCTTTAAATTGCTATTGCCACTCAAGCATTTTTATGTCCATGGAATGCAATCAGTTACAATTATGTGCCAAATCCACGGCATTCATATTCAAGGTCTACTTGCCAAGAAACTGTGTGTGGAATCTTGCCATTATGGACATGTTTAGCAGAGCTAATGCTCATTAGGTGCCAGGCCAACACATTTGTGTTCAAGAGGCGGCTGGTGTCCCCTTGCTTCACATTTGGCTGTTTCGTCACATAGGTAATATATTTGGTCCTAAACCAAGTATATACCTAAGCCTAATCTATTATTAGGGTGTGCTGTGTCATAATGTGGCTTTATAACAGGTCTTCCAATATTTTGATTTGTTATCTAGTACCCAATTCTAAAAAAGGATGCACTTAAGTTTAGGAATGAATTCTCTGTTTTGAAGGCAAAGGCAAAACAAAGCATGTGCAACGAGCCGTGCGTAACGTTCAGGTTGCACCATTGCTGCCAGCAGAAGTGCGTAAGTGCTGGCATCTATAATGCAAAAGGAAACCGACTTGTGCTTATTTAATTCCACAACACTCATATTCTGACATTTCATGTTCAATTTGTGTCCAAAGAATATTGCAAAGCATACATAAAGCCTGTGTTTTTCGCATATACTTCTTTCGTTAGTACTCTATGGTATTCCACAAATAGTATGTTACTCAAAACACTGGGCAAGCTGGAGTTGTTATCAGACTTTATCAAAGTGGGGGCCAAAATAGTAGGCCAAATCATTAAAATAACAGGGTGGCGGTGTTGTCACTGTGTTGCTCTGAGTCCGGTGTACATTTCCTTCAAATTCATCACTGGTTCCGTGCGGTTTAGTGCAAGTGTGTTTCCTGCCATCCGGCAGTATTTTATTTGTACAAATGTGGCAACAATTCTAGCATAATGGAACAAATGTGACAGCCATTTGACCCCAAGTTAATTTGGAATGTTATTTCATTTGAAATGATTAATTTATGCACTGGGTATATAGCTATAAAATGCTTGCTTTGATTGTAAAAACACCAAGGTACTATAAACTCTTTTCTTGTCTTGGTACGATGGCTAAAGGGGATGTAAAGAAGCTAGAGGTGGGGCCCTGGCTTACTTGAGCGACCAGAAGATCTGCAATCTCCTGCTGCTCGAGTGTGCGAAGCTCTGGCTGGCCATTCCGGCCTCCAGCCGCCCCTCGGAGCGTCTCTCCAGTGTGGGGGCAAGATGTATTGCCTCCCACGTAGTCGTCTGAGCCCGCGTGTTTTCGAGACAGTGATGTATGCGAAGTGCTCGTAAACAAGTGTCTGGTAATCATAGAAAGTAGGTTTGTAGAATATGTAAGTGTAATCCATGCTGTGATTCAGATAGCCACTTTGTAGGAAGTTGCATTGCTATGTGCAACTTTCCCAGCTCACTACCGGTGCCCACCCCTTGTGCCAGAAGCCACATGAGTACAAAATATGCTGCGAGCCAGTGAGCCCATGTGCAGGTGGCCGTTACACTGTGAACACCCATTGATCTCGAGGACAATGCCTGTGCGTGTATCTGAAGCTGTATTAGGTTAGGTTAGGTTAGTTAAGTTCAATCTGTGCTGTGGTCTCGATGGTCACTTTATAGGAAGTTGGATTTCTGTGTGCGAATTACCAAGCTCACTGCCTGTGCACCCCTGTGCCACCAGAAGCCACATGAGTCCAAATCATGCTGTGGGCCCATGTGCAGGTAGCTGTGGTTGATGTGCGGAGTCAATCAGACTGACTGCAGCCTGCAGGTGATTTTTTAGGTCATACAGTACAACCACATTCAAAACCAGGAAGTCCGTTTAGTAAGCAGCTGCGGTACTGCATGCGGCCCACCGAGCGCGCTTCTTCCCCCGTTGTGTTAGCCTCTGCGCGGTGCTGTGTGCGCGTTGGTCGGACCACAAGTCTGCATTAAGTGCGTTTTATCTGTGGAGGAGTAGCTGTCAGTGCCACGTCTGTGCGGCTACGCAAGCCCTACAAGGGAAGGACACAACCTATTAGATCATCGATCTAGAAGGTGAACTTAGTTTTGGCGGCGTGTACATTATGGTAGGTTCCGTATTTCCAGTGACGCATGTATTGCTGGTATTTGATGCATGATGCGTCCATTTACAGCTAGACGCGGTGCTGTGTGAGGCACCTCAGTCTGGCTAGTTATGCGCCCCTCCCCCCCCCCCGCCCTCCCCCTGCGCCTGAAGCCAGGGTCGGTCGGAACCCGGGTTGCAGGTCAATCCGAGCCCGTTTCCCTCCAATTAATTAAGATAAGATTATAATATCATTTCCTTCCAACATTAATCATTTCTCCTCCTCCATAAAGCATTTGTGCTCGATAATCCATTAATCCATCCTCATTAACCATACATCCTTCATTAAGATACGAAAATACAATCACCGCCAGGTTCATTTTGGTAGCGAAGTATGTATTTAACCAGTGGCAACGTTTTCTTGTCATTCATGAAACGTCCCGCAGGACCTGCGAGAGCGTGCTTATGCCTCTTATGCATTCCGTCAGCGTGCCTATCAACCATTGACTGGGTGCGTGCCAAACATTAGTAACACCAGAGCCTGGTTTGCAAGCTGATCTATCACCTCTTTCATCCCATTGTTTTTTTGTTTGTTTTTTGTTTTGTATTTTCCCCCATGGGTGCGTGAGCCGGGGGAAAGGAAGCCTGAATCTCCAACTTCGGGAAAATTGAACATTGGCCCTATTAGGGTATAAATGACCGTTGACGTATGACTGTTGACTAAAAATGAATCCCTGAAAATGGCCATTCCCCTCCCCAACGTGGGAAAACTTCCGTTACCCTTACTTTCCCTTGGATTCCCTGCATTGTTGATCGAAAGGAACAGTGATTCATCATAACATCAATAATTTTCATCACACCTTCCAGTGGACATTTGTGCCGAAAGCACGTAGATCTGTGCGACAAGTTATTATTGCCAGCATAATTTATAGAATAAAACATGATCTATATCGGAAACGATTTTGGCAATTATATCAATCATGGAAGTTTACCTACGTAGCGTCTTTTGTGTATGTGTGTGAGCAAAGAGGACACACACACACACACACACACACACACACACACACACACACACACACACACACACACACACACACACACACACACACACACACACACACACACACACACACACACACACACACACACACACACACACACACACACACACACACACACACACACACACACACACACACACACACACACACACACACACACACACACACACACACACACACACACACACACACACACACACACACACACACACACACACACACACACACACACACACACACACACACACACACACATTATATTGTATATGTATATGTGTACTTAAAACATGGATCACCAGCACGCAAGCAAGCTGCCTGGTTGCTTAGAGCAACCATATCTACATGTATATAAACGTGTACATATATATATATATATATATATATATATATATATATATATAACCATCTAGTAGTGGTACGGAACAAATATTGATCAGCTGATACAAAGGCGTTTTTCCGTAAGATAAAGCTCAGCTGGCGTGGTTTCCATGGCAATGTGGAACGGCGACGCACTGCTAGTGTGCGGTCGGTGTGAGGTGCGAAACCGGCGGCATAAAGGAGGTAAGATGAACTTACGTCCAATTTTAACGGAATATATGCATTGTGTCAACAGCTTAGCATGTTCCCTCTGCCCATCTACCAGTCGCCACCATATTCTACAGGAGCGTTTCTGGCAAATGAACTTATGGCACTAATGGTGTGGAGATTTGGCAAACAAATTACTGAACGAGTCGTGACTGTTCTTCCTGAAAAACCCGCGAGAACCAAGAACCGGGCTGGATGTTACCAGGGTCTGTGGTTGTGTGAAAAGTGATTGGAACCAGGGCCAGACATTAGCAGGCAAAGGAGCTGAAGGATGTGAGTCAGCTCTGGCTTAGCCATAGGTACTTAGGTATTAGGTACAACTAGGTGCTTATGTATATATGGTCACTTTAAGCAACCAAGCAACTTGCTTGCTTCTTGGTAATCGATGTTATACAGAACACCAGAAAACTATCACGATATCACAGGTTACCATCAAAGCCCAACAATATTTTTTTGCACATGCCACGCTCACCTGTAGACGAAAGTTAGTCCCACATTCGTACTGCTTTATCAAGCGTATAATGCATCTACATCACGCCTTCATCAATCACGCCTTGTGCTCAGGCTTGTGGAAAAGCTGTATCGTTGTTACAGATTCAGGGCATGCTGTTTATTTTGACTTGTCTGTGATATGCTATTCTGCTTTTTTAGAACAAAGTACTTGAGTCGTGCGGGGTGCTCTTTTTAGGTCAATTTTTCCAAGGTCCCGAGATTGCCAGAGTACTCCATATTTTGACCTCAGGAGTATAGTGTTAGTAAAATAACTAGTGTGAACAGTGAGACATAGCATTTGGCATTCATGTCATGTCGGTATTTATGTTGCTTGCCAAATAATTTATGGGAACCTGGGGCTGGTATGGACAGAAAAGCAAGGGAGACCAGGAGCTTAAGCCATTGCTTACAAAACAACTAATGGGAACCAAGATGCAGGGTCTTGTGTTGCTGAAAGAAACAGTTGGAACCAGGATCCAGGGTTTGTTTTGTAAAAGAACCAATGGGAACCAGGATGCAGCATGATGTTTTGTCGAAAGATCCATTGGGAACCAGGATCCTAAATATAAAATCTGAGTGTTTTGGCCCTCTGGGCATCTGAATTTTCCTTGTAATGAGGCAAACTTCTAGGCCCTGAAGAAAAGGAAAGGTGATAACTTCAGCAGTTACTGCTTTGAGAACAAGCACCAATCCACTACATGTTGGCATATTTTTACAGTTTCTTCATTTAGGTTAAATGGTGTGTTTGGGTAATGTACAAGCCCATGTGCCAGGAACGATGTCAGATTTTTCAGTGAGTCTTGAAAAACTAAACTGAAACAATAGATAGGCTCGCAGCATTTTTACAGCTCTTGTTTGCGGAACCTAAATTATAGTAAAATCGGAAACGCTTACCATAAGTAAAAACGCTTGCGCGTCTGTGAGGAGCTTCTTCTGCAACCTTTTCTTCATTACCCTGCGGGGCGGGGCGGGCTTCGACATTTTAGTGCGGGCGAGTACAGGCTCTCTAAATCAGAAAAGTGACAGCACTGTACGGCACATCTGTGTCTGGACCCAAGCCCAAACACAAAGTAACAAAACAATCCAACGTGCATCTCTGAAGCAAACATAGGCCAGACTGAGGCCATCATTGACAGTCAACCAAACGAAAGGATTTGTGTTATTTGCTCATGGGTTGAATGCCTGTCGCTGCCCCCTGAATTAACCTCAAGATCCATGCATAACAATATGTCCTACAGCGAGCCGAAATGGCGCTCCCTAGCAGTGCTGGCTTCAGGCAGGCAAGGAGAAAACCATCCACACTACCTACAATGTGTTGAAGCCTAAAGTGAAATCAGGAATGGTCAATTATTATTTGCAAGCCGTCGAGTGAAATAGACATGAGTCGTCGCCCATGATGTGAAAAATCAAACTGGTTCTTGATGCGCAGCCCGCGACCTGGTTAAAGGAACTGCCCGCATGCCATTCGCGTGCGAACAAAAAGCATGTGGGGTCAAAGTCATGATTGTCTTACGGTGGAGCCCCAGGTATGAGGAAGGTGACAGGCTGTTAGCATGTCACTCACAGGTGCGATAAATGTTACCAAGCATATTACGCGTCATGGTGCTTTCATTCCGACACAACGCTCAGAATGACTTTTTATGTTAGACTGTGACCATGCCATCCTTTTTAATGGCAACCATAGACGTATAAAAGCTGGGCCGGGCTGAAACCGGCCAGGCTGGCTGCAACACGGAGTCAACGCATTGACAACATTAGAGTTCATCTCGTCCGGGGTAGCGATGGGCAGATTACCAGTACCGTTCTTTTCCCCGCTAACGCCGGACGGATAACACGGTACAGAGAACTGGTTCCCTGCTCACGCACCTCTCCCCTGTCCGCCTGGCCGTCACCCCTGATCACCAACAGCGCCTCCGGCGCAGTTCGCGGAACGGCGACGATTTCCCCCCGTGAGGCAACGCGCCTCCGCTGCGCCATGAGGCCAGGGGCCATCAGGGTTAAAGCTGGTGCGGCTGAGTTCCTCACCGACAGTTTTGTATATACCGTTACCCACGAGCAGGTAGATGACGTAAGACCTCTGATGGTAACAGCCCGCCCCCCCCCCTCCCAACCAAAAAAATCACTCCATATAGAACACTTGACTTCGAGGTGGCATGATCTTGGTTTTGTTTTATCTTTACATCATTTAACTGAAACCAAGATCAAAAGCGACCGCAACATGCAATTCTGTTTGGATTTTGAAGTGAACAAAGTAAAGAAACCGGGCGTTACATGACTGTATGGAATGAAATGCCATCATTTGCATTATGATGCCATCCCATGCTCGTCTGGGAATTAACCTTCATGCAGAATTGATCAATGGGAACACTGGAACATAGTTTGAGCATGTGCGCTTGCAGTGAAAGGAACACTAGTGAAAATCACACGAAAGTTTTGGAAAAAAAACTCAGCCGACCTGTGCCACTCGCCGCCAGTCCCTCACTTCCACGCAGTGCTTGTAGCACAGACCTTAAAATATTTTCCACAAATTTTGGAGAGCAACCACATACAACATGTGCATTTTTAGCTACGGCAGTAGAACACTGGGTACCCCAAAGTTTTGACTAGAAGGTGTTGACACATACTATAAGTATACCAGAATCGGGATTAACGCCAGATTTAGTATGTTGTACAAAAAGTTAGTGCTGTGCTAGCGGCATCTTTGGTTCGTTTGTGACGATTAAGTGCAATCACGTTTCTCAGTCGCCAGACGCTTGGAAGTGCTGTGCGATAGTGGGGATGGTGGTTGGAGTATCAGATTGTGTTCAAGTAATTTCAGATGTCTCTATGCTAATCAGATGTATGTTGTTCTTTGCCAAGTCACATTATGTTTCGGTTTATATATAATGACTCATTTAAACATTCTGCATCAAAACTGATCATGCAATGATTCAGTTACTGTAGAACGAGACAGTTATGAAAATTGTGGCCCGGGGTACCGGTTGCTGAGTGCTTGTGGGGTGCTGCATGCGAAGTGATTGGTCAAGGTGTGCTCAGGTATATTTATGTTGGACCTAAGGATCTCGTTATCTTTCAATATATAAATACTGAGATCGTTGTCTGACTGGCATTTGAGTAGTCAACATATGCAATGATAGACTTTATCCACAGAGGTGTTACCGCTGTGAAATGGGCCAGCCAGCAATTATGTCAGTTCAGCACAACTGTGTGATTGCATCATATGTATTTTTGGGGAAAAGACAGGTACTTTGATATAATGGAAATGTTTGGTATGATGCAATGTTGTACACATACCTGCTATGACATTCAACCAAGAGAGTGATCAGCCTGCACTGCTTAGAATAGGTCATCTGATGGCAAAATTTGGCTGAGTTCTCTGGCATAATTCAGCTTATGTGAACTCGTAGGTTATGTTTTTCAGATCAGATGAGTCAATGTTTGTAACTTATTGGTGGGCTGTACCGAGGGCGACCCCACCCCACCTCCACCTAATGTCTATTTCTCATTGTGTCTGGACACCTCATTTTGATCAAATGCTATTTCCATGCTGTAGTTTTGCCTTTCATTGAAAAGTCCAGCCAATGTCATCAAATGATGCCCGAAGCAGGTGATCGTGGTATGATAGTCTCTTTTACCTTAGTTTTTGTGATATTCTAGAAGTAACATGAGAAGGGCAAGCCAACCGTTGCCAGTGCATTTTAATATTGTTGGAGGAGGCCACCATCACAAAATGCATTTGCTCCATGCAACTGCATGCAGCGTAAACCTGACATTGAACGGTAACCTGTACTTGATAAATGTCAGCAGGAAATGTTGTATTTTGATGTAGTTAATGGGTGGAATGGTTTGTGCTGTTCCTGAAAGTTATAGCTGGCCAGCATGGTAAATCATCTTTATGATTTATGTTATGTCTCATACTGAAATAATGATATCATGTAGGATACAGGGCTATCTGTACACATACCTGCTATGACATTGTAGAATTGTCAAAAGAAAACATTTTGAGATTATCTGGCTGCTTATGCAAGGGAGGATTTCAGGTTTACGACATTTGTAGAAACTGATATTTTATTTCAAATTTTACAATATTCTGAATGCTGGCTGTAACCCAATCCTCAGCATTGTATCTGTTAGACAACATCATTGCATAATTTATATCAACACGATCTCTTCGTAAGAATATGAGGAAATGTTGAGCTAACATGGCGCAGAAATATTATACCAATGCAACATGTTCCATTTATATAAGAATGTGCATAGCTGGGGCATGGTTTGGGGCAATCTAAGGTCCATTAAGTGCTCTTATTGTCTTGATCCAATGCTGCATATGTTTCAGATACTGATGCATCTTCTAAATATGTCTAAGCTGCCCATTCCACTCCAGCTGCTTTGGTAAACATTTCCTACTCTGAGATCAGTGGATGGGAGCTAAAGTTATAAATTACAAGGCTTGGTGAGGAAAATAAAATTTGTGTCTTTCTTTTAAAGCTCCAAATGTTTGTTTTGCAGGTTTTGTAATGTGAAAGCTAGCTTTTCAGGTTCAGTTATTCAGTGTAGCCAGCGATAAAATGTTTGTATTCTCCTTATGCGCGAAACCCTTCCTGCAGATGTTTTGGGGAGCATGGTCACTTAGGCCATAGGTCTGTCAGGTGTTTAAGCTCTTCAAGATCAAACAAAGAAGTCTTATAAGTGTTGTCGTATCAGGACCATCTTGCAGTACAGCTCACCGTCATGACACTTATCGTTACAATGTTTACCACCCTGCTTTTAAGCACGACTGCTTCCCAATCAGAGGTGCTTGCGATGTTACTGTGTCGTCTTTGCTGCGCTGGTCCTGAGGCGGCATCGCCGACACTGCACAGCAATGGCCGCCAGCATCACAACTTGAACACCGAACACAGTGTCTGGTTCTACCTCTGGCCGCGTCGGGGACGGTAAGCTTTGGACTGCTAACGTCGCAATAGGTTCCATGCGCCAGGCACAGCAATGCTATGCACCTCAGCCATAGGCTGTTGCATGTGGCCCGACGGCTGCATAGCACCTGTCAAGTATATTCTATAAATATGAAAAGATCTGATGTGTATTTCTTGTAATAACTCGCAACACGTTTCACAGCAGAGCAGGTGCATCTTCAGGCCATGCATAATACGCATATATATATATATATATATATATATATATATATATATATATATATATATATATATATATATATATATATATAATACGCATATATATATATGTATGTCATAGCGATGCCTATATATATATATACATATATATATATATATATATATATATATATATATATATATATATATATATATATATATATATATATATATATATATATATATATATATATATATGTATATATATATATATATGCATCTTCATGTAGCTAACTAAAATATTGCTGCACTCAATAGATCTTTCGCCAGTCAGTGACCGTGTTCGCTCCGTGTTCCATCTCAACTCTACTGAAAAGAGTTGGCGGCAGCGGGATTCGATCCCACGCCTGGACATGGCGGCGCGTGCATGGGTCTACGCTTCGCCTGATACTTCGAAAATGAGTGCCACGGCGCACACTTTTGACCCCGGAAATGGAAAATGAATTGTTCAAACTTTGTTTCTATGCACTTTTGTGCATGTATATGTTTAAGATTTAGAAAGTTGTGGGCCTGAAGTAGAGCATTTTAACATGGGAACCCCATGGCTAGTCGTGAAGTGTGCACCGTTGCTGCCATATTTTATGCTAGGCTTAAGACCCCTTGATTTTTAGCCATGAGCGTCAGAACTTGACTGTCTGTCACAAGAATTCTGGTGGTCTGCATGCGCATGGCTTGTTTTGTATGCCAGCCAATTCCTCTGCACTGAACGTATGTCTTGCCAGAGCCCTGCGGAACTTGGTGCTGTGCTTACCTCCCAATCCATCCCATCGATGGGCGTTGTTCTCATCCAAGTGAGCACCTTATGATCGGAAGCCTGTCCGTACAGAACTTCTTGGATTTTCCACTGCATTCGTTAATTAATTTCCTCGCTTTTCGCTGAATACACTATTAATAGGGTTTCTGACCGATGAGTTGTGTGAGAGCCCAGTTTCCTTCTTTCGTCGTCACTCAGCTGGTCAAACGAGGCTGTGGATGCGCCTGGAGAGGGATGGTGGGGTTCAGATTCAAATCCAAACCACATCTTTTGCAGGCTTCTGCGATGTCGTCCACCGGATCAGATGAAGAGAACAGAAAGTCACCGTTTGCCCCATGTGTAGTAAGCAGAGGCCGGACAACCTCCACATGCTTATCCAGAGAAGATTCGAGACCATTCAGCATGAGGTTCGCCGATCCGTACCTCGCGTGGCTCTTGTGTTCTTAGCCTCTAAAACATGCTGTTTTGTCTTTCGATATTCTTGCATGGTAATGTTCTTGATCGTGCCCGATCTTTGAAAGTTTTGAAAATGACAGCCGATGTCAACAGACGTCTTATTTTTCCAGCGTCGTCGCGCCCGATCAGGTCTGGTGTCTTTGACGCTAGCTCAAGCATCTCCTGGCTAAAGGGAATGTTCCACCTTTGCATGGGGTTTTTAACTGAAATAGCCATCTTGATGAACTTTTGATGCAGTTAACGGCCATGCCCTTTTTATGACCCAAAACCTTCTGTTTCCTGAGTTATACGCCCGCAAAAGCGCGAAAAGGTTTACTCGGAAACTACTTTAAAGTCGCCTTGACATTGATGTCGTCATAGGAACGTCGTACGGTTTACGTTATACTACAGGCTGTTTTCTCTTTGTGGTCAAAGCAGCATGGCCGCTGATATATTCGCAAAAGCGATAATACGGCACGTATGATGCAATCCGCGGAAGGTGATTCGCTGTTGGTAAGATTTCGCTGCTGAATGCGTGTCGCTGACGTAAGCGTGAGCGTGTGTGTGTTATTGGAGCTTTACGACGCACTCAGCTGCTGAGGCTATATGGCGTCGCCTGCCTCTCACCCTGGCAGGAAGGGCGGTCACCGCGGGGAATCGAACCCCGTATCTCTGGTTTCCCAGACGCGCAGTGGTAAACGCAGACGCGTTAACCACTACACTACCGGCACCCAGCGTGAACGTGAGCCCTTTCGGGTTGTGCGGCACTCGTCGTCAACGGGGCATTTTTCCGTATTTCTAGACCACAGGTCAATGTTATAAAAAGAGAACACCACTGTTTGCAAAAAAAGTACAACACCGAAAAAAGACCGGCACTATTCTGGATGTTATAAAAAGAAGGTGCGACGGAAAATCTGCCTTTTTTCTCCTCCTGGGATTTTTCCTTCTTCTACTGGCGTATTTCTACACGCAGCTCGGTTTGCGCCTTGTGTACAGGAGCAAAGAACCTTGCACGGGTTTATGGGTTAGTAAGGCATTATAAAATTAGGGAAATGTTACAGTAATTATATATATATATATATATATATATATATATATATATATATATATATATATGTGTGTGTGTGTGTGTGTGTGTGTGTGTGTGTGTGTGTGCGCGCGACTAAATATTTCACACAAATTGTAGCACAAGTGTAAATATTGAACAAAAACTTGTCTTACTAGTGCAACCTCTTGAGTTATTTTACCATAAATCTCTGTTGGGACTTTGTTTTGAAGAGAGCTCATGGTGATCTTCGGCGTTATAACCGGAAACCTGCGCGGAAATCGCGAGAAAAACTGTACTTTGGTGTGCCCACAGGATGTGCAAGTGTGGGATCTTACTTGCTTGAAATTATAGCGTGCATCAGGTGCCTGAAATGGGTGTGATGACTGGTGGTGCGTGCCAGTGGCTTGTATTGATCTTGATGTGATGTTGAGCGTGCGTGCTAGTTTTGGAGTTCTGTGAGAGAACATGTTTTTGGTATTCCTTAAATCTAATGAATTCCAATAAGACGTGATGTATTGATACCTACCTCTATCTTAAGGTTTGCATTTAAACATGACAAAGCAGTGATGTTGGCAAACTACAAGAAACACTAGCACGTATGCTGCAGGGGTGTTCAAAGGCAATTTGCAACTTCAATATGATCTTGCAAACATTTTGAACCTATTGAGGTGTTACAGCACATAATGAATCCATTGCATCCCATTATATTAGAAATTCATTTAGGTAGTAGGGACAGGTCAGCGGAGCTCATTTATGCCCATGCTTGGTTTGTGAGTCATCATTGTCATAGTCACTGCAACTTGTGTTAGATGCTGGGTGCTGAGAAAGATGGAGAGGTATTGCTTTTGGTTTCTTGGACAGCACTTCATAACATTTTCATCACTAGCCTTGTGTGCACCGATAGTTCTATTACTTCCTTGCATTTCGCCCATCTAACCATAACTGCATGCACTGTCATGTCTCCAGCATTGTGCAAGATCAGCAGGTTTGCATTGTCATTTCACTACAAGTAATATTTTCTCGTGATGCATGCATTTTTACTTGTGCGAACAATAGTTTTGAGTGAGGCAGTCTGATGGCTGCAGCATGTTGCATGGTTGTGAAAGCAGAAGGCGTTTTTGCATCTCTGTCACCTGTATTTTGTGGATTTCCAACACAGGGTGCACAAGTGATGTAACTTACCGGTTGTGTGCTTTGCTGAAAGCGACTTGTATATTGTATCTCGCATATTTGGTCACTCATATGTCAGATGCGGAGTAAATACAAGAATGCATGCTTGACCCATCTTTTCGTGATGGAATTTAGTATGAAAGCAGCGGGGATTGCAGTATAAAACCACATCATTGTTCATTATACCATGCTACAGCACAGCACTGAGGTAGTGCCATGATGACACTGTTGACCCGTGCCATTACATAATGTACCACATTGGTTGACTATTCTAGGTCAAGCCTATGAGATAACTTATGAGTTATTGTGAGTATATAATAACTTATGGTAGCAGCTGATTTAACATCACCGAAGGACCATCACCAGCAAGAATGCTGTTGCACCAAAATGCTTATAGCAAGGTTTTCTGGCAGTTGCATAAATAATCTTAAGCAAGAAAAACATTCTTGGTGGCTCATTACAATCTTTACCATAGAAATAGCAATGTTTTGGCAATCAAGTCATAGCAATGTTACAGTTTTATTGATTTTTACGTTCAACTGTATTTCCAGTCACAAATGATACAGAAATTAACTACTGTACACATCACATGATATCAATGTCAGGACTACAGCACTGCATGCAGGGGTAAGTCAACGATACAATATTGACATTCTGAACAGTCCTTGACAGGTTTCGGTGGGCGATTCATGACGTTGTATGACAGTCTTCACGCATATCGTGCCCTGATATTAATAGTCTGCTCTAAAAGCTTGCGATCGCTTCGTTGCGTATGTCACCAAAGCTTCACAGCCCATTAAAACCTCTGTTACGACCAGTACTAAGACGAAAATCCACAAACAAGCCGTTCACTGATCCGCCACCCAACACAACACGCGACAAGAATGGCCCGTTGGTGTCAGCTTTCGTGCGTTTCAAGGTATTATTTAGGTCGGGCTGCCAAATACTGCCAGATATTGCTGTCATCACAAAACCATACCATGACGCCATCAAACAATGACATAATGGGGCGCATTTTTACAAACTTTGAAATTTTACCACTTAGGGTCGTTTTTGAACCGTGAAAGCTTACCAATAGTTGCAAGCAAGCTTTTCCAATGGTATCTGCTGCCTATCTCAATATCTTCAAATGTGGAATATTGCCTTTAACCAGCTGTCGCAGATCGTTGAGTTTCTCCCTTGTCGGCGGATACCCATTCTCTCCCAGCCTATTTTGCACGATCGCTTCTCCATGCAGGTTCGTAGCGCATGCAAATATTTTCCTCGTTTCGAGCCTTCGTCTCGTGACATTCCAGTCTGCGGCGAGCTGCGACTCGTGAACGCTCGCGAAGCGCTCAAACTCGAGGAGAGCAATCACAGTGGGCTTTAAGGATGTTGTTTGTGTTGAGAGCTTGTCTATAAAAACTTTATCCACCTCATCCAGATGATTTATGAGAATTTTGGAAGGTCATAAGGTGTCAAACACCTGAGAGAATCCATTCTTGAGCTGCTTCTCTTGGCGGCGCAGTAGTGGGCTTCATCGTCCAGCTCTGCTTGGATTTTGCGACGAGATGAAGAAATTCGTCGTCTGGTGTGGTGATGGCCGAATCCGCATCGCTCACGTCCACCCGATTCAGCAACTCCTTTTCCTGCAAAAGGCACGTTCGTACTTCGCGCCGACAACTGAGCCCACCCGTAAGCAACCCGCCAGCGCACAATATCGTGTGAGGTCGTTTTGTCAATAGGCAGTTATTACCCAGTTTCGCCCGGTGACCAAACGGCGGCTTTCAGGCATTCCGGTGGACTGCGTCCGCATAGCAGAAGTCTGAACCTGTTGTACCGACCCGGCAGCTTTTGGCAACACGTTGCAAGGTTGGTGCGGCAACCTAGACGCCACAGGGTTAGTATTGCGAAAGGCCGGGTCGGTAAAGCAGAAGAAAGACGGCACGGTCGGAATAGCAGACGGCAGGGTCGGTACAGAAGGCCGCGGGGTTGCCGCAACAGACGTTGCGATCCGTACAAGAGACGGCAGGGTCAATGCAGAAAACGACGCGGTATCCATGCAACGGACTAAAGGGCAGTGTGACAATATTTGGTCACTTCGGTAACAAGCATGTAGATATTTGCCCATCCTATTGCAACTCCCCCCCCCCCCTCCCCACTTCGGAGCCCATTGTTTGTTGCTCCTCCCCCGACTCAGGATCAGTCAATCAGCATCGAGCCGGATGGCGGTCAATCCAGCATCTAGGCGCCCCGGGCTTGACAAGTTGGGCGGGCAGGTCAGAATGCCAGGGTCTGGGGCTAAAGATAAACGGCCAACGAAATATTGGTGGGCGCAAAGGTGGCTGAGAAGCCAGAAGCCTGGATGAATATTTGTATGCTGACGTCCCTGAAATCCAGCCGAATTAATTTTGGAACGTTGCGGAATGGGCACTACAGCAGACGGCAGGGTCGGTACAGTAGACGGTTGGTAAAGTAGAGATGACGGCAGGGTCACTGCAACAGTCGGCAGGGGCATAACAACAGACAGCAGGATCAGCACAACAGTTGGCCGAGTCGGACGTAGAAAGCGAAGCCGGTGCAGCGGATCTACCTTACTTGGCACGCAGCTTTGCCACCGAGGTGGTGCAAAAGCAACTTGCTCCTGACGTCTCCTTTAAGACAGTTTTGGTTTAGGTGACGGCGCATGGCAACAAAAAGCTTGCTAAAATCAAATAAAAGCCCGTTTCTATTACACCGCCTGAATATTTCATACATTTTATGCATGAATATGAGTATATCATGTCATAAATATTTCATAAGTGTATCAGACATGTTTTCATCCTCCATCCTCATCCTCACTCCTCTGATGCAAACCTGGTCGGAAGTCCCGTCACTACGCTTCAGAAGGACATGCCGGCGCCGCTTTGCTTCCGTCGACGCCTGCTCACGCGCAGTCGCCATCCGATGATGGCCGTCCCGAGATTTTCATGGATGTGTTTTAGCATTCCTACGCTAGGCGACGGGTATTTTGCAGATATGGTTTGAAGAAAGCATGGGTATATTGCGAGTGTTCCATATTGATAATATGCTCTGATGCTTAAGGCTGGAAAGCGTGCTGTTAGGGGAGTTTTTCGGCAGTCAAATTTTGTTAGTATTCTGCCATCGGTTCTCTGCTCGTCCTTAAATCGCATTTCTCCAGAATTCAGTATTCTGCCATCGGTTCTCTGCTCGTCCTTAAATCGCATTTCTCCAGAATTCAGTATTCTGCCATCGGTTCTCTGCTCGTCCTTAAATCGCATTTCTCCAGAATTCAGTATTCTGCCATCGGTTCTCTGCTCGTCCTTAAATCGCATTTCTCCAGAATTCAGTATTCTGCCATCGGTTCTCTGCTCGTCCTTAAATCGCATTTCTCCAGAATTCAGTGAGTCCTAAAGATTATTGTGAGTTAGTTTTGAAAAGTCAGTTTGTTCTTAGGTATATGCTATGACCTATTGTTCATGGACCCTTTGTCGCATCGGTCTATAGTTCTTCCCATTGGCGCGGAGGGCTTTTTGCTGTCACCGGGTTCCTATAACATAGCCTTACAACGCATTTTGGGACCCAGGGACATGGTATAGTGGCTTCCTTTTCATTCCCATTTACGAAGGCTTCTACGTTTTTGTGGAGAGCACTGTGTGTGGACGTACCGCGGGCGCTTTTAACCGCTCAGGGGCTCACCACATTGAAAACCTATGGTGCCTCCTGGAGGGGGGGGGGGGGCTCTTACAGCACGGGAAGGAGGGAGGAACCACAGAAAGATATACCTTTCTGAGGTTATCCTCCCCCCCCCCCCCCTCCCCCAGCGAGAAATGCAAGATCCGCGTCTGGCTGGGAGTGGCGACGTTCCACTGGTTGTCAGCTATTTGTCGGATTTGAACTCCCACAAACATTTATTGTGTAGGGGCCAGTTTGATGGAGAAACAGAGCCGACAGTTGCTCCGAGTTAATTATGAGTGAATAGCTGACAGATATATGAAATCCGCGTGGATGAGTTCTATATTCATAACCACCTCAAGTTATTCACTGAACAATAGCAAGAAACCGACTCGCGACCGCCGTCCCAGTCGACAGTTCGCCAGACTTTGAAAGACCTGTCACATGACGCCACTGCACCGTGGTTAGCCTCGAAACTCAGAGCGCATCTCTGCGGCATCGTCCAGTGCCGTGGTGCACTTACTGATGTGGTTAACGCATTAGCTGTCACGTGACCGGGCTAAACTCGTTATCTCGGCGCTGACAGCCGCCTGGATCTGCAAGTTCATCACATGGTCTTCAGCAGGGTCTGAACCACACGGAGCAGTTGCTGAATAGAAACTCCGCAATCTAATAATTATGTTTGGGCCATCTGCTAAACCAATTTTGTCAAAACCTCCAATGCAACTACTGCGACCATTGGCGGGAAATCACCTTTGCGGGATACTGAAAAGTTATCAAGCTTAATATGAACACAACAGCACCAACCCATACCCTCAATCGTGTCATTACTCGCTCAAATGGAGGCCTAACGATTTCGCCTCAGGAACTCAGCCACATCGTAATTGTTCGGAAAATTTTATTGGATCCAATTTGCCGGCTGCTTTTTGCTCGGTTAGTCTGTGCAAACACAATTACCATATTATTGGGCCGGGCCCGATTGAACTGTGGGCTGTGTGACGTCACGCGATTCATCGTGGCGGGACCGTTGATGTAATCTCGACTTATATCGGAAAAGGAATCGGCTGATCTGGCGAGGTTGGGCGTTATTGGAGACGGCTGGCCGGCCGGCGCCGCCGGCGGGGACAGCGCCTCCCGCACGGCGCCGAGCGTGTATTCATTGTAGTAACAGACGCAATCGGAAAACCATCGGCAATTACGGCGGTCAGAGAGGGCGGCTTTATTTACACGAGTTCACGGTAAATGGGCAACATTCGATAATGACAATGCGGCTGTGATGAAATAATAGGTCGGGAGGAGAGGCCGTTGTCGATCAGCTAAGCCGATTTGGAACTAGCATTGGAGAACGGCCAAGAGGAGGTTGTGTGACACAGTCGCTTAATGCTCGCATTCTTCTTCGCTTTTAAGCACATTTCCATACAATGAGGTCAACAGGTCCACGTTATGATTCTATACTATACGAACAGCAAATACAGTGTCATTAACAAGGTCTCACGAGCGACACTATTACTTTATTCATATAACAGACATTACATAAATATCACATGTATGGCAAATAAGGACCAAGCAACAGGCAAATGGGCGTAGGATCCACTTAAGATCAAGAAGCAAAGAGGGGTTGCCTTTCCTGCTGGTTGCAAAAACTAGCATCGTAGAATTTTGGAGACTGATCCGTCCTCAGCAATTACTGAAATGAACCATGTGGGACACCTGCCTGTTAACTTGACAAGTGCGTTTTGTTATGAACGCACTTACTGGATCAAGCTGAAGACCTTTCAAGTGATGCATTTAAATAATTAAAATAAATAGCAAATAAGTAGCAATACCCTGAAGACTTCCTTTAAAAAAGGCAATTTCTACCATTTCTTTCCTGAAATGACACACAAACACTGTACACAAACATCGATGGTTTGGGCCTCATGGCGTTTTGACTGGTCCATCATATGGCAACCCAAAAAGTCCTGATCACGAAGTTAGCACAACTGAACAAATTGCTATCCCACCTTACGTGAGCTTGCGTAGAATCCACGAAGGTAGGTCTTGCACAGGCCGGCAGCGGCGGCGATCTCGGGCAGAGTCCGTTCTGTTCCATAAATCTTCGAGGTTTACTAAGCAAGATTGCATTTCGTCGTGCGTCTGCGTTGACGCCGCCCGAACGTTCTTGACATCGGTCGTTCGCTAGAGTTCTGGCTCGCCTTTCCGGCTGGTGCTGTCAGGCTGGGTAGGGATCCCGCCGAGGTCCCCACTGTCAGCCGCTTCTCATCATGACGTTGTGATCCATTCTTCTTCGCACAGCGTACAGCAACGGACCACATTGAGAGCTGCCGGCGAAACGTTCCCTCGAGTTTGACTGAACTGACGCGTCTGAACTGACGCGTTGCTGGGACTCGCTCATGGCAACACCATTCGCCCGCAGATCCTGTCCGCTGAACAGCCACCCATAGCCTGGCGGCGAGAGAGCGTGGTCGGGCGAGAGCCGTGTCCGACTCTGGGGCTCCAGAGGCTGCGCCGTGACCCGGAGGGTCCGTCCGGCCATGTAGGGGTCTGCAGACCCGACCAACAGGAGCGAAGACTTGCACCCGTGCCCCGCCCTGGATGACGTCCGACGCCGCGGCGCCCCCTGACGCCGCAGCGCGTGTAGCCCGCTCAGGGCGAGGGGCTGGGTCGGGCGGCGCCCTGCCGCGGTTCGTGCCGCGCCAGAGGCGGCGTCAGCGAGCTGGGTGGCGTCAGGTAGCTGGGGTACGGCGTCTGCGGCTGCGCTAGGAAGCCGGGCAGCGTCTGCATCAGCGTCGAGCCGAACACAGACGAAGCGAGCCACGGGTCGAGTGGGCCAGCTAGGCTGCTCAAGGGCGGCGAGAGCGGGTAGTCCTGCTGCAAACGCAGCTGGCTCGCCTCCATCTTCTCCTGGCGCCGCCACTTGGCGCGCCGGTTCTGGAACCATACCTGCGGAAGGAGCGGGACGTGAGCGACGCCTGGCATCGGCAGGGGAAGGGGGGTCGCCGGGAAGGGAGGGGGGGGGGGGGGGCCCGGGGGTGACACTGCCCAGCGATGGTAATTGTAGCTGCGGCGAGCTCCAGGCTCGCCCTCAGGCACTTGCCGTCTTCCAGTTGGAGCGAACTACATCAACGCGGATGGCCATTAGCTCTAGTCACGCAAAATCACTTGCAGCGGCGATGATGTCGAAAACCGCGTGCATGTGCCGGTGTTTTTGTTGTTAGCGGCTTCGTGTGTGATTCAGGGTTCATGCAGGAGGGGTTGTGTTAGCGGCTTCGTGTGTGATTCAGGGTTCATGCAGGAGGGATTGTGTTGTTAGCGGCTTCGTGTGTGATTCAGGGTTCATGCAGGAGGGGTTGTGTTGTTAGCGGCTTTGTGTGTGATTCAGGGTTCATACAGGAGGGGTTGAAGCAAACATGGGGCGGAAGCCAAGAGTGGGGAGTACTGTGTGAAACGGGCGCGAATAAAGGCCCGCACACACCGTGATTGGATGCACCTCAAAGATGAAATCACTGCAGCGTTAGCCAGAGCTTCTTCTCGCGTAAAACGGCGGTGTTTGCTTCATGCGACAAATAATTTTCCTGCAGCCCAATGCTCTTGGATGCTTTTTGGAGTGCGTGCCTTCTTTGCATTGTCGCGAAAGAAAATATTCAATGGCCAGTGGTATCTAATGGTGCAATGATTTCACCTGTTGATTTTCCCAAAGTGGGAGAGGAGCCGAAAGAACAACCTGAGAAATGGGCCTTGCGTTTGACCTCTTGTTTTGCCGAAGTTGATGTGATTTGAAGGAAAGAGGGCATCGCAATTGCAACGTTCTGGGCGCCATTTTATTCGGACGAGCAAAATGGCATGCAGAAAATCTGTATGCTACCTTCGATTCGGCTCACGATTGCCAGCGTTTTTTGGTCTAACTGATGCATAATCGCATCTATCCGAACTAGGTCCATCGACTTTTTCAAACAACTGCAACTTATAATATGCTGGGAGTGGAGGCAAAATTGCAGGCAAAGCTCACGACAGCTGGCCATGTTTTGGGTCGACGAAAAATAGTGTGTTTCATAATGGTATGCGTACCGAAAGATGAACCAATTTCACTATCACGAATTCATCACTTAACGCTCTGACCGAGTTTCGCATCAGCCCCCAGACAAAATCGTCGGCAATTGCGAAAATAATCATGGTGGGCATCGTCTACCTGTAACAAGTTTTATGTGTATTCATGATTGGTTATTTCAGGCAATTCTGAACCGGCGGGAGCTGACGGACATTTCTGATATCAATCGTGTAACACCAACATCCCCTCGTTTCCCCATGTCCCATTAATCGTGGAGGCTCTCATTTAAACAGCCAATTATCCACAACTGGAAACGGTGCGAATGACGCACGCCTGTTTTTGTACATCACCTCCAAATGACACAGTCAGAAAAGTAATTCTTCAGCCTGTTCGTACACGGCGTCATTTGGCCTGGTTTAGCAAGGCGAGGCGCCAGCGGTATCGGAAGGCCGAACCCAACGGTGTGTCGTCGCCGGCCTCGGCCGAACTCTTGGCATGTGCGCTCCGGTCGGCTGAAGTCGAGCCCCGACTCGAGCCCCGGTCCAAGCTGGACAAAAAAGGCGCCTCACGGGCCAGCCAGAAACTGGAGCCGACATTAAAGGGTGCCGGGGACCCGTCTAGGGAGGGGTCAGCGTCGCCGCCTTTATCGCCGGATAATGGCCCGCGAATTAGCTCTCTCGAGATGTCGGTAATTTAATAAAGACAAGCTGGGGTGGTGGGCCGGCGTCGCCGCGCCCTTTCAACCCTTTGAGCGACGCTGAATAGGGCGGCGTGCCTGCGATGGTGGCGGGCGGCGTGGCAGCCGGCGGCGGCCGGGCCAGGGGTGGAGCGCAGCACGCGGTCTGGGCGGTGACGACCGGCGCCCGACGAGCGCGCACCGCTCGACCGATACCGTCCCGTGGCATCGTGTACGAGCCGACAGCTGCTATTAATATCCACGTGCAAGGGCGGCACCTCCGAATGACCATTTTGGACATGAGTCGCTGAGGACACCCTAGACCCGCACCCGGATTTCAAGATTGTCGAGGGACGTCTTCAATCGTTTTTCTGTAGTCATGTACGCGACAAATTAGGTCAGATAAAGCAAGCAAGTGGCACAAGGAACGAAGTGGGTACCACCGTAAGAAACGCAACAACAGCGTTTCCATATGACCAATGCTTGCCTGGTAATGTTGTTTAACCAGCACGTTTTGCCCTCCTGGTGTAGTGAAGGTCGGTTTAAGAGCTCTCAACCCATCGACCACTCGAGACCATTTGGGCTGAGTTATGCTGCACGCGTGAGCGAGTCGTTCGCGTGCGGGCTCCCGCTGGCGCGTTCAACAGTTTGCCCAATCACGGAAGCCGCTAATCACACTGTGGTTGGGTAGGAACTCAAAATGGGATAATAACCGACTTTTGTCAGCGTGATATGGGACTTTGTCATCGGCTGGTATGATAATTAGTGACCCATTATTCCAGGGGACATCATACTTTGTGATTTCCTCACTTTATTTGTTTTCATTTCGATCCGGAATGGGAGGCCATGAACTTTTAAACCAAATGAAAAGCACTTAGGTCGGAAAATATGCCTACCACTCGTGCCACCTTGTCGGCGTACGAAGTTTTTGATAAAATGTTGTGGGCTGCTATGTGGAAAAAACAATCTATCTTCACCAATTTTAACTGATGTTTTTCTGGAAAGCCTATGTGAACTCGTCGTGCCGAAGGTTACAACATCTACACAAAGAAATATTTCAAATTCCTCCAGCAATGACTGTCTTTTCGGTTTGTATGGAAAGCACACGGCTTGGTAAGACGGCTAGAAAAACGAAGAAATATCAGGGGAATAGTGAAATGCCTGATTGCATCAGACTTAAGCGATCTGACCTTCAAACGTCAAATTTTGACATGTGAGGGAACTTGCCATTGCTTGTACCGCATGGCTCTTAATTAAGCCCCATCAGAGTGCACGTAAATTTTTTGACTTTCATGGAAACGAAAAGCTGGTAGGAAAGGAGGAAAATATTTTGCCTGTTCGATACAGCGAGAGGTTTAGACCATGCAAGGGTCTTGACTGGATGCAAAATATAGCTGATACCGCTAGACAGTGCAGTTGGCGGTGGCCGGCGGTGAATGTCTACCCGTGGCGCAGAAGACAGTACATGTAAGGCGCTCAGCTCACATGGCACCACGTCATCCAATCATAAACAGAAGAGACCGCTCAGCTCACATGGTACCACATCACCCAATCATAAGCAGAAGAGACCGCTCAGCTCACATGGCACCACATCACCCAATCATAAACAGAAGAGACCGCTCAGCTCACATGGCACCACATCACCCAATCATAAACAGAAGAGACCGCTCAGCTCACATGGCACCACGTCATCCAATCATAAACAGAAGAGACCGCTCAGCTCACATGGCACCACATCACCCAATCATAAACAGAAGAGACCGCTCAGCTCACATGGTACCACATCACCCAATCATTAGCAGAAGAGACCGCTCAGCTCACATGGCACCACATCACCCAATCATAAACAGAAGAGACCGCTCAGCTCACATGGTACCACATCACCCAATCGTAAGCAGAAGAGACCGCTCAGCTCACATGGCACCACATCACCCAATCGTAAGCAGAAGAGACCGCTCAGCTCACATGGCACCACATCACCCAATCGTAAACAGAAGAGACCGCTCAGCTCACATGGTACCACATCACCCAATCGTAAACAGAAGAGACCGATCAGCTCACATGGCACCACGTCACCCAATCGTAAACAGAAGAGACCGCTCAGCTCACATGGCACCACGCCACCTAATCGTAAGCAGAAGAGACCGCTCAGCTCACATGGCACCACGTCACCCAATCGTAAACAGAAGAGACCGCTCAGTTCACATGGCACCACGTCACCCAATCGTAAACAGAAGAGACCGATCAGCTCACATGGCACCACGTCACCCAATCGTAAACAGAAGAGACCGATCAGCTCACATGGTGCCACGTCACCCAATCGTAAACAGAAGAGACCGCTCAGCTCACATGGCACCACATCACCCAATCGTAAACAGAACAGACCGCTCAGCTCACATGGCACCACATCACCCAATCGTAAACAGAAGGGACCGCTCAGCTCACATGGCACCACGTCACCCAATCGTAAACAGAAGGGACCGCTCAGCTGACATGGCACCACGTCATCCATTCGGACGCTCCGAGTCTCTTCAAACAAGAAGGTAAGCTTCCCACCTACATTTTGACCCCATTGAGTATTGAACTGAAAATGCTGCGGACGTTCGCTAGCAGCACTTTCCAACAAACGCGACGTAAGGGCTTTAGCATACGAAATAGGTGCCGCCAGTCTGTTTTTCACTACTTGCTGCGCTTTCTCTCAATAAAATTGCATGCTCTGCACCATCCCCACGCCATCGCTCTCCAGTGGGCTGCTGATGGGGCGCGGGGCGCGTGCGCGGCACGTCCGCGCGCCAGCCTCGCACCGGACACTGCTCCGGCCGGTGCCTCCGCCTAATTCGCCGGGCGATAATCTCTTATCGCGCGCCAGCCACTCACAGGTGGCGGTCGGCCGCCGGCGCCGGTAATAGAGTCACTTAATGGCCGCTCATTGGCGCCGCACCACGGACGCGCTAATGTATAGATTCGGGCCGCTATCGCACGCATCTTAATTCACTTTATGAAGCGGATCGCGGCGTGGCGCGAGGCCGCCGCAATCGCCGCGATCGGCCGCGCCGTCAAGTGGCGCCGGAGCCCCGCCGCTCCCACCGCAAAGCGGCGCGGCTCCCGAATCAATTATCACGAGCGGAGCCATCAGCGGAGCGGATCAGAGCGGCCGCCGCCGGCCGGCGCGTGGGCGAAGGGGGTGGGGGCAGGTCGGAAAGGACGGGAAGATGGTTGGTTGAGGGAGTGCGCCTGCCCAGGCTTCTCACTGCCCGATGGGCTGAGAGTGGGGGAGGGGGCGGGGGTCGCGATGCAGGGCAGAGGATTCACACAGACCTTACGTCGAGCTGAAGGGTCCGGATGGTCACTGAGCATAGGTTTGGGATTGGAGGGCGGATATCGCAGCGTTGGATCGGAGATCGTTTGAGCGTAACTGCAGTTCTGCGGGCACTACCCAGTCCGGAGGTCATCTATCATGGATAGCTCCCGTGGGATAGGATGGCTAGAAAAGTATGATTTTATGCTCACTCATTTTCATTGAGTTGCAATAAAAGCGTGCAGGGTGCCATTGGGAACCTAAGTTTGTGCTTATGTACGTTCGAGGCCTGAATTTCTAAGAGGAATTGACTTCGCTTCGATTGAGTGAATCACCAACCTGCACAACACTAGGTATCATACATGTTCCAATACAACTGACTAGTAGCTTACATATTTGACAAGGTCAATGTACATTTAAGTGACAGCAAGTGAACAGCGAACGTGTACGCAAGAGTGGTTTAGGACTTCAATCCTGGTGAACTACGGTTATCTTCTTAAACGCCGGTGTCTTCTGCGCCATGAATTACTGCACGCAATGCACTTTGTACCTGCTAACTGATGTGTGAATTATTTGGTATTTCTGATGAAAGGCGCCATTAGCTTATCAAGATGAAGGCAATTAAACATTCTGTTGGAAGCAGTTAATCGCTAACGACATTCGCACTGTAGCGACGGGCGGCATGGCGTGGTATAAGAGGGCTTTGGCTTGTTTAGTTTTGACCTTTGACCATTCCGGAACCTTAACAAGAATTACAGCTATTTGAGCTTAAGTTGTGGCTGGTATTAATTGCCTCATTTTTCAGGCGCATAACTGTATATGCATTGGCTGTTGCTTGCTCGCACGTGATATTGCCCATGATTGTTTTGTCAATTGGAGCCCAACTGTGGATACCACACGACTGAACTTACGCAAAGCTCATATGTTGTCAAGAGCGGTGAACATGACTGAGGACGCCATTTCACGGTTACTTACGGGGCTTTCCAGCCCACTCTTAGCAATGACCAAAGGAATAGTCAGTATGTCTTGGCGTAATGAAATATTCTTCCGCCAAACAGCAGGCTGTTTTTGGGCTGTGCTGTCGTACAGTTTGATGCTTTTGTTGCTGTTCCGTGTAATAGATGCTGTTGTACATTTTGATGCCGTTGTTGCTGTTCCGTGTTTGATATTTTGTGCTGAAAAAACTAAGAAAATTGACAGTTAAGGAGATCGCAGATGTCATGTTCCTGTACTAATTTCTAGCGAAAAAGTGCTACTTATGCCATTGCTTTAAGTTTACACTCATGCATTTGCACTTACATGAATGTAAAATCATGGCATGGAATGACGCTGCACCACGAATCCAGCAGCGACACCATGCAATAGTTTTACACTTAAAGATATGAAGACTCAAACAAAGAAATGCCGTGCTCTCCCTCTCCTTTGCCACAAACTTTCAGATAAGAATATTATAAGTACAGGTTCGAGGGTGCTGCTTTATTACTTGATAATTATACACAATTGTTAAGTGTTCTGCCATGCAAGGTAGGCAGAAATGTGTAGGGACGGACTGCACAGCTTCGTGTGTTTTATTGTTCTGACAAACAGCACAGCGTAATAAAGGGTTTTCAGTTGTCTGCTTTGGCTGGAAAACTTTGCCGCTACACGTTGGCTATGCCAGGCAAAGAAGCAGGTGCTGACCCTGATTGATTTCACGAAGATGCTGAAAACCAACGGAAGCATTCACGAAATTTAAGTCTTCCTTGTTGGTTTCCGTTAATTCTAAACACCATCGCGGGCGATCTCACACAACATGCAGGAGTGGGGGAGGGTGCCCAACAGAAAAAAATAGTTGAGGGGCCAACTCGTGCGCCGTCGCCCAGAGCTCGTGCACATCACCGGCACACCGATCGACCTCTCCCCGCACGGAATGCGGCCGTGAATAATTCAGCTGCGGCTTTCGCGGCTATATTAACCAATTAATTTAATGTCATCATTTACCTGTTCTGTTAATGGGACCGAGGGGCAGGCCGTTTGTGATAATCGGCTTCTGCGGCGATAGCCGGGTGGCGCGGAGCCAGCGGCCGGACGGTGGGGAGGGGGGCGGGGCGCCTCGCGTGCCGCACGGTCACGTGACGACCGGGGAGGCGGCGGCGGCGGGTCCTATCGCCGGCCGCTTGGGGAACTAAATCGGAAGTGAAGACAGACTGAGTCATGGTAGCGTCAAACGTTGTAGTCAGCGCACTCTCCATGCAGGGCTCTTTCCCGAGCTGGCAAATATCCAACAAATATACACAATTCGGCTGAGGACAGAGCTTCACGGCTTTTCTAAACCCCTCCATTTTTATGAGATTCCAATTAAGCCTTAACATTTAGAGTTCGAAAACAGAGCTCTGTCAAGACCAAATGGCGTAATGACTGTGACACACCGCAAAAGCGATGCCTCGCTGCAGGCCGTGACACCCGCCAAAATCTCCCGGAAGAATGGCAACCGTCCCAGCGACCCCTGTCGCCGCCGCCTCCGGCCGCCGCCGTGCGTCGCGACCGGTGCTCCACGGAGGGCGGCGCAGTCCGGCCACGGTGCCCCCACGGAGGGCGGCGCGGCCCGGCCGGCCGTAAAACAGCTAATGCCGCTCTGAAGGCGGCAATCAAACAATAATACGAACGGCGGCCTGGCACGTGGTGCGCTCTCACGCTGGACTTCGGCCGTCGGGCGGCGGCGGATCAAACTATCAGCCCCGGCGACGGCCGGTATTAATGGCGCGGCCGCGACGGCGGGGCGCTCTCCGCCGGCAGTCGCGTCGGCCGGTGCTCCGGCGAGGAGCCAGCGCCGGCTCGGCACGTCGCCGACGTTGTCGAGACGGATGCGTGCTCTGTTGCTGTGGCCCCGCTGGCATGTGTGTCGATCAGGGCGCTGTTCCACGCAGATGCACGCAGCGCAGTGTTTCAGTTGCTGAACGCCTAGATGCAATGGCATCATGCCTGAGTGGCTTTCAATGCAAACGGTTTGGACTGGCCAACTCCAGGGCAATTTATCGAAAACAAAGGCAATATTTTACAAGTATCGATGGGGCTGCGAAAGAACAATTCGCCGCATGACCACGTTCATTTCGGTGACGACGGAGCGGGATGAGAAGTGAACTAGCGCCGACCACGCGCGCGGTGGGAACGCACCCGCGGTGCACGAGCGAAGCAGCACGGCCTGTATCCCTGACGCGCCGTCGCCTGTCGCGGGCAGACGCTATCTAGTTTGCATTCGCGGAAAGAATCGATGTCATTAGAAACGGTGACGCCACCGCCGTGGGAACGTGGCAGACGGTTCTGTCACAAAGATCAATTCAAATTTACCGCTAATAGGCTGGGGTAATTAGCGATGAAATGAGGTTAAACCAGCGCTAATTGGAGGGTGTTTCGTGGCGGGCGGTGGCGAGGACGGCCGCCGGCTGACCAACTGCAAATAACAGGTGATGCACGCGCCACGCGACGGTGACGGCGACCCACCATCAGACATGACGCGGCTTGCGGCGTGCGCAACACGCAAGCGGCCAGCAGCTAGCACCGTGACCGGGCGGTCCACAGTGCACGGTAGAGAGAAACCGGGGAGCTCACCAGGCCTGCTTGGCTTGGACCTGACCCTGGCTGGCGGGGCAATGTCAGCAATGAAAACTAGCTGAGACGGTAGTGTTAGCCTTATTCTCCGGAACAAAAGAAAGATATAGGAGAATAGAGATAAAGTTAGGCTCATATTTCGGCAACATGTCTTTATCGAAGCAATACTTAAAGTGAATTCAGGATCCCACTCGATTTTTCTGCTTTTTTTTAAACCGCAAGTTACAGGTTTTACAGGACTTTTGTCAGGCAGCATTTTCTTGAATATGCTGCCTTCTTTAACAGAACTAATTCTCTTATCTATGTGAATAATGTCCCTCGCTAATGCACTGAACAACTAACGTGATGATGAAAACAAGAGCTTGCCTTGTAAAACATAGGCAGAGTATGTCGACCTGAAATGACGTTTGCGCGATCCCCGGTTTGTTACGCCTGGCGTAACAGATCCCGTTCCTTTTTCTGACCTGCCCCTTAGCCGGCAGCAGACAGACAGCATCAAAACACGGCACATGCAGGCGGCACCAGCCGTGACAGCTGAGTTGTGATCCTCACCAGCACGGCAGCGTCGTATTCTGCCTGTGTTATTGTGCAGTTGTCACTACAGCCGTCCCTGCCGGCATGTCGTCTGTAGGAAGGGCGTCAACCCTGCTGTTTGTGTGGCGGGCGTGTGGAAACACCGTCCATGAGAGCACTTGTGACGGTCAATTCGCCGCTGGTCAAGGAAGCCATGCTGACACGGGTGGCCCTGTTCAGAGAGCCAGGCTGATACAGGTGGCCCTGTACAGAGAGCCAGACTGACACGGTCGCCCCTGCTAAGTGTGCCAGGCTGGCACGGGTGACCCTTTTCAGAGAGCTAGGCTGACACGGGTGGCCCTGTTCAGAGAGGCCGGTTGACACGGGTGGCCCTGTTCAGAGAGGCAGGGTGACACGGGTGGCCCTGCTACACCATGTGGATGATGCCATCAGTGGTGTATGCTATGCATCGCTTCGTTGCCGTAAGATCTGTTTGCAAAACATACACGTTGTCATGTCATTATCCTACTGGGGGGCGTGGCGTATATGAGGATCTTCGCACCAAGTGATGTTTGACAAGGGCTCGCACCACTATGCCATCATTGCAAAACCTTCGGTCAAATTTGTTACAGCAAAACCGGTAATGTCAAAAGTGATGGATATGAACTGGTTTTTGAAGCATTGGTGCACTCGCACGCACCTGAGCAGCGCTCGTTGTCACACACCGATTCATCACCCACCACCAAAGCTATATTTTATCCCCTCCTGCCCTCCGCCCCCCCCCCCCCCCTGTCCCGTGTGGCCGCTGCTGCGCTGTCCTCTTACCTGCACCCTGACCTCCGGCAGGTTGACCTTGATGGCCAGCTCCTCGCGGCTGTAGACGTCCGGGTAGTGGGACTTCTCGAAGGCCCGCTCCAGCTCGTGCAGCTGGTACGTGGTGAACGTGGTCCGGTTGCGGCGGTGCTTTTTCGACTTGGCGTCGTCGAGCGCCTTCAGCGTGTCGGGGTCGTCCCGGTCGCTGCCGCGCGCCTCGTCCGAGCCGCCTGCCGACGGCACCCAGTGGTGACATGGATTCGAGACTTGAGGTCATGTGCCGTGGGCTGGTGCGCTGCAAAGGGCGATGTGCGAGGCGCGACGGTGCCGTTTGCAAGGATGGGACACACTGAAGGCCTTCGTCCAGTTCCCACTAGAATATTGAAGCAATTGGAATACTTATATATGCATACTATAACATTGCCAGCGGGACTGATTGCAGCATTTGGGTTCTGCCCACTTTCCACGACTCTTAATTACCCCTGAACGTGAGTCTTTCAAACGCCAGGGGTGCGGCAAGAATAAGAGTGGGGGTCTTCAGAAAAATCACAGTAAACATTTCCACGATTTTCAACAAGCGTTTGCATCCAATACAAGGAAATGGACCTGATTCATGAAACTGCATTGTTAAAGGGTGATTTGGTACGTTTTGCTCGATGCAATCAGCGACATTGATTGCGCTACGGTGTGTTCCCGGGCCGACAAGCGGCTAACGATAAGTGGAGGGAAACAAGGCCCATTCTTTCGTGGTTCTGGTTTCAAGGACCTGGATACCATCAGCTATTCAGGTCTTTGACTGTCATAGCAAATGTTATTTGTCATTTCAAGCATGACATGTCTGCCCTCCTGGCTGTATGCTGTTTCTCCTTGGCCTCTTGTAACACGCTGTAAAAACCCGTCTTAGACAACAGAACTTTCCTCCTAAAAGTTTCAACTTACCCTGGGTCACTGCGAATTTCCAAGGTTATTGGCAATACCTCAGTCATTGAAATAATATAAAATGGACAATGCATACACCAGCTCGCACCGCAAACCCCGCGCCACGGTGTCTTCGGCACGCTCGATGCCTGAGGCCATCTCAGGACCCGGTCGGTGTCGTGGCCGTCGCGCGGCGGCGCACGTGCCCTTCGGCAGCGCTGTCCGCTCACGTGCCTGCGGCAACGGCAATTGATAGTCGGTGCATACGGCCCTGAGCCGGCTGCGCCCTAATGTTATTATTGGTATGATTAAACACAGGCCTGGGCCACGTAGTAATCTCCTGGTTGCATGCTGGCCATTATTGGCCTATTAATAACAATTACTGGCGGGTGGCATGCGGCTTTATTAACCGGCAATTGGCCCGGGCGACCATGTCTCGCACACACAGACACGCGTGCATCAGAACACGCAGGTACACGTGGCTGCTTATTGTCCATACCAGTATACGGGCGGAGGAGAGAAGAATGCGTCGCAGGTGCGGTATGTTCGGGCGCGCGCACAATCGTTCACTACCACGCGCCAGATGTCGACGCTTTGACGCAATCGCTCCGAAATGACTGATTGTCTCTTGCTAATTGATCGTCATTAACTGCCTAGCTGATCCTGGCGCGACAGTACGGCCCGCGCGCGGCACCACTGCACCGGCGGCACGGAGGCGAGGGGGGTATTGGTAGAGGGGAGTATTGCCACACGCGCGCCCCCCGTCAGCCGAGCGCCACGAACACCGACCACACAATGAGCCATAAACAAACACGGCTCCCGGGAACGGAGACGGCCAGCGTGGCGCCCACCATTTGCATCTCCACACGGGCCGGTCGGGCACGGCCGGGCCGGCCGGGCGGGCCGCCAGGCACTGCTTCCGCCCCGAGAGCGGCGGCCGCCAGCCGGCGCGCCGCGCCGCCATTGTGAGGACGTTTTAATCTGCAGCTCCGTCCCTTTTACCGGCACGTCGTGGGCATCTTATCTCGGGTGGAAATCTTTATTAACCCCATTAGGTCGGCGGTATGCCTCCATTGACGGGTCGGCGCGGCGAGCATAAACACACCTCATTCTGAGGCGTGCGGGCTAGAGTTACAGCGATGGCCGGCGCTCCGTCCGAGGGCATTATCGCCGGTGGCTCACACGTCGTGTGAACAATCACCCCGCCTCGGGCCTCATCTCGGGTGCATGGTGTCCTCTCCGCACGACCCTTCCCCCCCCCCTCGAATTATCAGCAACGAGGAGTGACGCGCAGTCGGGCACAGCATGGGAGCGGTGTTGGCAGCGGCGGCGGGGAGGGGGTGACCGCGGGAACGCGTGCTTCCGTGAATTCCACCTGTGGCCTGCGCGTCGGCACCGCCGCTGGTTCAGTGCGCAGACGTGTGGCAACACAGCAGCTCTGCAGACGGCCTGTTCAGCTCTGACACAGTAGCTCATCACATGTGCTGTTCAGCTCTGACACAGCAGCTCTGCAGACGGCGTGTTCAGCTCTGACACAGCAGCTCTGCAGACGGCGTGTTCAGCTCTGACACAGCAGCTCTGCAGACGGCGTGTTCAGCTCTGACACAGCAGCTCTGCCGACGGCGTGTTCAGCTCTGACACAGCAGCTCTGCAGACGGCCTGTTCAGCTCTGACACAGGCCGACCGCGTGACGCTTAGGCTCATTGTTTCTGATGGTGTCAGAGAGATGACAACAACATTAATGAAGGCCAGGGGAGGGGCCTAAGTCCCATATTCTTCGGAAATTAAGCGTGCCCTTTGGTAAGTGACCAAAAAAGGCAATAAAGAAAATGACTTTGCCCTACCCCTCCCCATTTTAGAGGACTTCCCTCGCCCCTGGCTGGTGGCATCAACGACCAAAACTGTGAGTACGCGGGTCAGACTATCACGACCGTTGTCATAAAACCTTAAAACGCATCACCTTCTAGTTCTGCGTATTTGTGCTTGCGTCCCATTTGAACCTTCTTGGTTCCCAAAGATGTCCGCACAAACGGCGCTTGCTACAAGCTCCTTTTGTAGTTTCATGGATATGAGAATAGTCGACAGCGCTACCAAGAGTGATTTACGATAAGAACTAATATGTGCCGGGGCACAGACACTCGTCTAACCAAATCAAACTGGTGGCTGGGGAGTATGTCCTCCCCAATTTTCGCTACATGGGATTTTGTCCCCAACGATTTTGCCTGCAGAATGCACGTTTTCACATCATCTCACGGCAAATGTTATTGACAGGTCGGATCATCCCCCCGGACTCCAGTTTGACCCCTCCAATCCTGATTTGCTCCCTAATCTCAGGAACGTGGCTACACTCATGGGGCCGGGGTAACGAGACAGACGTAAGATGATGGGCCTTTCAGACATGACACACCACAGCCACGTAGTTGTGCTTCCCCCTCCCCCCCCCCCCCCCGCCTCCCACACACTTTGTCTCGATAGTTGGTTTTTTCATTAGTTTTACCTGGACACTCTTCTGTCAGCCTTGGTTTCGTAATTTAAATGGAGTCATGCACCTGGTGGATAAAAGCATGGAGGAGTGAAGACGGCATTGCACGCATATGTAGTGGCAAGATAAACATGGCCATACGTGAAAAACGGCTCTGATTTTCCTCTCTTTTTTGGTGAAGTAGCTCTGAATGCTGCTCAGGTTAAGAAAATGAACGAATCGGATCCAGGCGGCACTAGTAAGTCTTCAGTATTCCCAACAGACTGCACCAGACCATTAGGGCAGCATTTAATGCCACAGTAATTGACGTTCGTGCTTTCCGATAAGGTAAATTGGCTTAGCGCTGTAAGAGGATTGTGAGAGTTGGCATATTGCACGTTCCGATTAAATAGAATGCGCCATTAGTGACACTATGCGTTTTCTGGCGCACCCAAGCTAGAGTGCCATTAAGGCGCACGCCTTTAGCATCTGAGACTATAGGCGGACTTCTGGCCAGTGAAGACACCCCTGCTGCAGGAATTGAAAAATGGTGCTGCAAAACCGGAGAAGAGCTGCGCTCCTAAGCCCAGACGAATGTGTAACCATAAGATTCGACGGAAATGCTCACCTCGCCCATATTGTAGGCGTCCCAAGGTCGGGTAGAGAGGCATACTTCATTGCTAGGTGTCCCTGCCTTAGACAGAGGGCGACCCAAAATCCACGCGGGGACCCGGAGCCTTAGTGTTCGGATGTCCCTAGCTAAGACAGAGGGCGGCCCGAAATCCACGCAGGCACTCAGAGCCTTAGTGTTCGACTGCCTCCAAGCCAGGTAAAGAGGTAATCCAAACCTAGTTAGCGAGACGTGCCAGACCCAACTAAAGTGGTGCTACTAACCATTGTAGGCGAGAACCTCAAAACCCTCGAAGAGTAGAGATAAAGGAGCCCAAGCCCTTAAGTGGACGGTAGCTCTCCAGTCCCACGTACTGTGGCTTCCTTCCTCGAAGAAGGCCAGAAAGGGTCCATGTAGGGGGCCGTACGGATGTAGGCAGAAGGCCGCCGGAAACCTAAGCTGACGTGGTCCCCTAAATGTGAGAGGAGGGTGACTGCAAGCCATTGGCTTAACGTTTGATGTTGCTCCTTTCTAACACGCAAAGATTGGGAGCTCGTAGTTCCTGCATGCTTCTCCTGCTCATAGCTATTTTGAGTTGCATGAATCCCGCACACATGCCTGCTAATTGCCAGGCCACGAACGTGTTTTCCAAGAGATTTTCACGTTATGAAGCTACGTTGCGACCAATCCGTGACCCTACAGGACTGAGTGTCCGTCTTTGTCACGCATATTTGCCACTACCCCTGGCGTGATGTGTGCTCATCATGGCATCATTCCAATGTTGGGATTTGAGCCCTCCCCCCCCCCCCTTCTACAAAATTTGAGAGGAAAGTGACAGAATCCATGAAGAAACCCGTTTGTCGGCGAATTTCGGAGCCTGGTCACGCCATTGCTCATCGCCCGCCCGCTCACCCGTACGTGATTTTGCGAGAACTTGCTCTAGCTTCAACGTGCATTTGTACGTGCACTTTAAAAGTTCTTACGCACACAGCATGCCGAGACCATGTCGTGTAAAGCCAAGGAGAGGGGGGGGGGGGGCCGCTCCTCAAACTTCAGAAGAAAGTGCGCCAGGCGAGAAGCCCGTTTTGGTGCACTTTGGGGAAATCCTTATTAATTTTTTTCCTCTCAGCCCATCCCTCCCCAGTTAAGTTTGAGAAACCACATTTCTGCTTCGCAAGATCTTCACCGAATTCCGCAACCCGTTTTCTACCACATTTAGCGGTTGCGCATAAACATTTGTGGGGTGTTCATTGTCATGCGCTCCGTGCCGGGTCTGTCATCTGCCACGCGTCACTGTCAACAGTGTCCGGAGCGGAGTGACCGCCGCGGGCGACCGCCGTCCCGTCACAATCGGAGGAGTGACCGCCGCGGGGGCCGCCGTCCCGTCACAATCGGCGGAGTGACCGCCGCGGGCGACCGCCGTCCCGTCACAATCGGCGGAGTGACCGCCGCGGACGGCCGTCGTCCCGTCACAATCGGCGGAGTGACCGCCGCGGGAGGCCGCCGTCCCGTCACAATCGGCGGAGTGACCGCCGCGGACGACCGCCGTCCCGCCACAATCGGCGGAGTGACCGCCGCGGGCGACCGCCGTCCCGTCACAATCGGCGGAGTGACCGCCGCGGGAGGCCGCCGTCCCGTCACAATCGGCGGAGTGACCGCTGCGGGAGGCCGCCGTCCCGTCACAATCGGCGGAGTGACCGTCGCGGGAGGCCGCCGTCCCGTCACAATCGGCGGAGTGACCGCCGCGGGAGGCCGCCGTCCCGTCACAATCGGCGGAGTGACCGCCGCGGAAGGCCGCCGTCCCGTCACAATCGGCGGAGTGACCGCCGCGGAAGGCCGCCGTCCCGTCACAATCGGCGAGGCGATACCATCGCCCGTAACGAGGCCCCTTGTTAGTGCTGGCGGGCAGACGGCGCCGCACGCGCACGCTCGTAATGAGCTGTAATTTGTTTAGCTATCGGCGCCGCTGTTTCGGCCGACGGACGCTGAATTATGCAGCCCTGAGACCGACCGCCTGCCCGCCGCCGCCGCCGCGATAAACGCCGCGGCGAGGCGGCGGCGGCGCGCCGTCGACGATAGCGGCGCAGGTAATTATCCGACGGCGCGGCAGCGGCACGAATCACGCGACGAAGCGGCGCACCGGGCCACAGGTGCGCACCGAGGGCTGGTGCTTTGGGGGCGGGAGGTGCGTCTCCTTGGGAGGGCGGCTCGGCGAGGACACTAGGGAAGTCTGGCGGCCGTCGCGGAACATGGCCATAGCAAATGGCCGCGGTAGTTTGTGTGGTTCTCAGTTTCTGTTTTGTTTCTGTCTTCCTTCCGAATGTGGAGCAACGCAAGCGACAAAACCGCGGTGCATCATTCATGCTGCCATTTTGATTGGAACATGGGCGGTTTTGCTGCTTTCTGCTGTGATACTACAACATCATGTTCAGTTAAGTCGAAGGCCTACCACTGCAAACGAAATTCCAAACTTTATGTTTTAAGTCGCGACGGTGTCTCGTCTAACAATGCCTTTACCAATATCCATCTGTCGCGGCGTCGGCCCCACAGCCAACGCCCGGCGGCAGTCAGCGGACGGGAGAAAACCCCCCTGTATAGGGGCGTGGTACTTCCGAATGCTTTATGACCTCCATTAGCTACCTAGGGAAGCCAACCTGGGCGGCAGTTTCGCTAGTGCGGTATTCAGATTGATATCGGGACGGAGCCGCACGGTGCCACGACCTCATGACGCATTGGCGTCATCATCATTCCTCGTGTTGCAGTGATGATGATCCGATTCAGGATCCCTCACCAGCGCAGAGTCCAATAATTGGTACCTACACACCAATTCGGCTTATTGGCCCCTCGTGGAAACGGTGCGGAGAGTCACTCGTTCGGTACTGGGGCCTCTGACTGCCACAGAGCCTCTCCACTGTCAGGATATTGGAGGGGAACCTCTGCATCACCATTTCTCTTACCTGCTTTGATTTCCAGGTGGATCCCGACCAACGCAGGCGCTATGACATTCGGGGTCGCGTCCCTGTTCGGCAAATACGTCCCTGGTCGACCTTGAGTCCGTTGCCAGCACAGGCTCCCCTGTTTAGGACTGCGGGCCCCTGACCGGCCCAAGGGGCCCAACACTGTTTAAGGGCTCCGAACAATACAAGTCGCCTTCCGAATGGCATTCGCAAACCCTGGCTTTGACTGGGTCCATTCATTCACTAGGGAACATTCGCAAGCCCTGACTGAATGGGAGAAGGGCCCCCTAGAACCTAGAAAAGCACGGTGCCGACTGTGCAGTATTGGTAATCTCAGTCAGCTGGCCGACATAGAGATCCTCACTGTCTTGTGGGCTCCGATCGTTGCAAGAGGCCCTGTGAGTCGCATTTGATATTTTGACTCTTTATGACTCGTCCTTCGGGCTGGCGTCTGTTCATATGACCTCAGGCCCGCCCTCCACACCCTCCAATCGCGACCTTGTTCGTCGGCTTTAAGGGGCCCTTTGGCCCCTCGAGACCTTCGGAACCTAATGACTTGTGGGACGGGGGTTAAATGCCCATGGAGGGTATATGAGGGTCCTTGCGTCCCCCTACGCGTGCACCAAAGGATATCGTCCTTGCCATCCCATTCTTCGTGAAAATAAGGACTTGGGGGTTATCCGTCATCCTCCTTGGATTTTGTTCTTATTCAAGAATGGAGGTTTTCGAGCCCCTTGTGGTGCGCCCCTGACGTGTGGTGCCTCTTGAAAACGCAGGCCGCGGTTATGATGATTATGATGCCCCGAACTGGAGGTTTTTGGTGCCTTTCGGCGATTAGGCCGATCCAGGATCTCATCAGGGTGAAAGGTACGGAAAGTGTGTCCCCCTTGGATTTTGGTACCCCTTGAAAACGAAAGCTTCGGGACCCTTCCAATAACCCGCTTTGGTTTGGTGTTTCTAGAAAATGAAGTTCCCCCGAAATGAAGGTTTTGGTGCCTCTCACCGACCGGAGCGATTCAGGGTTTCGTCAGTGGAGAAGCATAGACTTTGTGGTGTCCCTTGACAATGGTTGTCCCTCGCAAAGGAAGGCGTTTGGGCCCTTTGTGGCACCCCCGGAATTGGGTGTTCCTGGAAAATCGCAGTTATTATGCACCGAAATGAAGGCTTTTAGTGCTTCTTCGTCGAGGGGGTAAAGGTGTTGTATGTATGTGCTATGTTGTATGGCGAATATGCTGCAATGGAGATTTTGATGTCCCCACGTTCAAGGGGCCGACCCAGAAATGGGCCGCTGGGATTTGGTACCTCTTAAGGATGAAGGTGCTTCTTAGAAATAAAGTACCCCGAAATGAAGGCTTTGGTGTGCTTTCACCGAGCGGGCCGATCCAGAATTTGCGTCCGGGGACGCGGTGCAAACGTTGTAATTACCCTGGAGTTGGTGATTCTTAAATGAATATTTTGGGTTATTTGTAGGGCCTCTAGTATATGATGCCTCTCGAACTTAACTGCTATGTGGTTTCAATTTTAGGCCTTTATAGCCCTTGCATGCGATTTTGGTTCCCCCTCTGGATGCTAAAACCTTATGAGGGCCCAGGGAGGCGGATCGTGGCCCGGGACTGAGTTTGCCCCAGGTTGACTTTTAAGTTGCCGAGCTATGTACAGTTCTGTGAGGCCCATGGGACTTACGCCTCCCACAGACCATCCCATTGTGACATCTTCTTCACAGGCGCCAAGTCGGCAGCTCCGCCTTGTTTTTCGTCCATGTGCGGTCGTTCCGGATGTTTGAGGGTTGAGCATGGTCAAAAACATACTCGTTCCGAAAACGGACCAGCGCTGGAGATCTCGCAACTCCTGCTTTGTGATATGGCTCATAATTTCGCACGCGTTGGCTTTCGTTCAACGCCACCTCGACAAAAACAGCTGTCACCACCCGGCTGCCGGGCGATTGTCGGTCTGAGCGCTGCCTATCGCGAGATGCCCCGCAGGGGTCCTCGCCGTTACATGCTCACTGCGTGGCGTAACAGCCCCAGCACCTTGACGACATCGCCTTGGTTCACACTTGCCTGGACCATTCCCATGGCCCTCACACAACCAGCCAACAGAAAGCAAGCCTTTGAAAACACCATTCCACCAGACCACCTACTGTGGCCTGATGAAACCTTAGGAATCAAGATTTGGACGTTTTCAGGCGTCACACGGTACCTTAGAAATGCACGTGGCGTTTGCCTATTTACGTCACCCGAATGCAAAAAGTTGAATTTCCCAGATGAGATGTGCGGGTGGAGGATGGGAAACTTTTGAAACACATTGTACACGTGGGCTGTAGCCCTGCGACATGTGAATCTATGGTTGATGGCAACGTTCATCTGTAACAAATTGATTAACTTTAAAAATGTCTTCGCAACTCACGTCATAAAATCGGACGTGACTGACAGGGCTTTAAACAGGATTGTACTTTACAGCCAGACTGTTTTAATCCATGCTCTTCACCGCTAGAAATCAAAATCATCCTGCTTCGGCGCGTAAGTATGCGAGAACTAACAAAATCCGATTCCTGGGACCATTTTTACCATTTTTGACAGGTCATTGCACTGGGCCGAACGACCACTTTTGGTACACTGTCGTCGCCTTTGAGTACCATTGCTTTGGTGTTATTGAGCTTCGGCGCTACGGATCAATTAAAGGTACCCACGGACGTGGCAGGCTGGCGGCGGTTTTTTACTTCGTTTCACCGTCGTCCAAGGACGGTTCTTGCACTTACTGCTGCCTGCGTGCTGGGAGAAACCTAAAATGTCTTAAACTAAACTGTCCTTAACTGTGACGGTTGTCCTTACCGTCGAAACTAAAGGTGGCATTTAAACTCGGTATTGCGTGGTTAGAGGAATTGTTTCACCTATCGACATTCATGTGTGCAAAATCGGTCATCAGTTTATAATCCTTTAAAGCTGAAATGCCTTAAACAAAAAGAATATCGTTCCAAAAACTACGCATTTCAAACGTAGCGAACCTTCTAAAAGCATTGGACTGTGGATGCGTGCCTTATCTTATTTTGAGCAGCACTAGCCTTTCTGAGACCACCAGTATCATGATTGGCAGAACCCGATGCAACCGAATGTATCTGTCTCTGTGTCCACCGTCGGCCATCGCTCCAAAGTACCGCTCTTCCTCACCTGCATGGAGATGAGTGTGACCTGGGCGACGACAAGTCAGTGACAAAGTCTGTCCTTGTGTTAATAAATGATTAAATTATTTCCAAATACCCAATCGCAGTGAGTAAACGTGGTCGCACATGTTTGGGACATGCAATTAAGTGGCTTGATAGAAATTGACGGGCGCCAAATCGGCGGTGAGGCGCCACACGAAGTTATGATTAAGGTTCCAACAGGCCACAGTCGTGTGGCGGCGATACACCGCCCAAGAGCAGTCGGTGTCACAGATGGAACGTCAGCTTTACATGTGGCGGCAGAGCGGAGGCGGCTGCCTCGCTGTCCACAGCTGCCCACAACACACTATCACGAATAAAGGCCGAGGGACCACACCATGTCCTGCTGTAGGAGACGGCTTCCTGGAAGTGGTGGCCTGCTCCCGTGGAGTTTATGATCCGTAAATCTCCGGTAGAGTTTAAGATCGATTCATTGTTCGGAGTCGGGACGAACCGAATCCAGGAATTTTAAATGTCTATCATTCAGTCTGCGCGCAAATCTCAAACACAATTTAGTCCCATTCACCATAAGAAAAACAATGACCATAATGAACCACACAATCTATGGCACTGCACCAAACTTCACCAAATTCATACAATGACAGAACAGCCTGCACAGACAGTTGCAGCGGAAAATTGCATGCAACCGTCAGCTATAAAAATGGTGTGAACACGCCGCTTAGATTTGGAGACCTTTTGGATACTCAAACGTTGTTGTTCAAGGGAGAGGAGAGGAATCTTATGGCGCGCTGTTCGTGGCCAAAAACGTGAAACCCGCCCTTGAAGGATCGTGGATGGATCCTTGTGTGTGTTCACGTGTGCCTTGCAGGGACGTAGCCGAGTGAAAGGCTAAGGGGTCATGACCCCCTCCTGAGCCAAGAGGCGTACACTGGATAGTGGGCGATGTCCCAGTGATTTGGTCCAAACTGGCAAGATGTCTAAGAAAGTTTGACATCTGACTCCCTCCCCTTGACGAAATTTCTGGCTTTGTGCCTGGTACCTTGGTCTCCATTCTCTCAATGTAAAACCTAACTAGTCAAAAGCTGTGTACGTACCACAAGCTTATGCCGCGGGCAAGTGTTCTCTTCGGATTGCTCCCGTTTGGAAAATCTCAGCTGGTCTCGTGATATTTATTGTCAGCTGCTACTTGTGACATTCATGCTAGTTGTCATGACACGTGCACAGCATGTGAACTGAAGAAAAAGTCTTATTTTCTCTTCCTCTTCGGCGCAAAAAAAAAATACTTGGGGAAAAGAGGAACGTTACCATTTTGGAAGGAGACCGAGCGTCTCTTAAGAAGAAAGGCATGCAGATAAAGATTGAACATTGTTTTCCCCATGTGAATCGCTATTCTTATTGGCCTTTACTTTCGGACGGTTTTTGTATGCGCGTTTGGCAAGCCTGTCAGAAAGTATGATTCCTGGCGCATACGTGTAATGCGAGTAGCCCGCAATGCACCCTGGCGCATGCGCATATACTGCAAGTAATACGCAAAGCGTGTAATCGCGTTATGCATGACTTAACACAACAAGGTGTTCCACTTTCTTCTGAATCCGGCTCGTGTTTGCTTTAAGTTCACCTGTGCAATCCGTTACTGGTTACCTTGCATTTCTTACATTTCCACATGTCATGCACTTCTTGTTCTCCGTTTACCGCGCATCCAATTCTCGCCACACGACATCACATCTATGGTTTCCATGGACCGCCACTTGGACTTCAGGTATTTCAGTTT